>NC_057350.1:17856666-18470833 GCF_016509475.1 Prionailurus bengalensis | reverse complement strand
CCCAAAGTAACTCACTAAATAGGTTACAGATATTGTATAGTTTCTATAATGGGGAAAAAATCCTGTCAGACATTGATGTATTATGCTTTGCTATTTATTTTCAGATTTCACTTTGATGTCTTTACACATTGATGTATGTACAGATAATATGAAACAACCATCAGGTGCTGAATTCTGCTTCTGAGAAAGGCCACAAGGTTATAGTCTTAAATGAGCAGGATCCAATTTGCTAACATTCTGCATATCATTATGACCTCTCTCTAAAGTAGATTTTTCTTATGCTATTTTCCGTGTTTTTGAGAGTTTAAGAACTACTATACGCTAACAATAAAAATTGTTACTTTATTCTTTCATGCCTTATTTCTTTACCATTCTTCTCGAATGTTGTTTCCTATAAAAACTGGTCCAAAAGAAGGTTAAGCTAATCAAATGATTGACTATTGCAATTTTTTTTAGTTTTTAAAGTTTTTATTTATTTACTTTTAAAATTTTTATTAAAAATTTTTAAATTTAAATTCTAGTTAGTTAACACACAGTGTAATAGGTTTCAGGTATAAAATCTAGTAATTCAACACTTTCATATAACACCCAGTGCTCATCACAACAAGTGCCCTCCTTAATCCCCATCACCTATTTTATCCATCCCCCTACTCACCTCCCTTCTGGTAACCATCAGTTTGTTCTCTGTAGTTAAGAGTCTGTTTCTTGGCTTGTGTCTTTCTCTCTCCTTTTTCTCTTTGCTCCTTTGTTTTGTTTCTTAAATTCCACATGAGTGAAATCATATAGTATTTGTCTTTCTCTGACTTATTTTGCTTAGCATAATACTCTCCAGCGCCATCCACATCATTGCAAATGGCAAGATTTCATTCTTTTTTATGGCTGAGCAATGTTCTGAAAATCAAAACCAGTCCTGCTGGTATCCCATTAGAGAAAATTTACTTTTCTTATTCTGCAGTGGAAAAATGGAAATCTATTAGCTGCTCCATTCTTCAAATAATTTGAAAATCTTATTCTTTCAATACAGGATGTGGGATGTATTAATGAGGAATCAAAATGTTGAATAGATAAATCTTTTGGAGAAAACACTCCCACAGATGTGAGTTTTTCTTCCATCCTTCACAGAATCTCTGTCCCTTTCTTGATATTGACAAAAAATATATAGCTAATTCCTCTGCAGCATGTAGAATGATTTGAAGTTTTGTTTTCGTCTTAAATAGTAATGATTTAGTAAGATTTCTGATATAGAATTTTTTCCATCATCCAAACTTTAGTTTTAACTTCCTACCCATTCTTCTGCTAACTATACCTTAAATTATTTCATTCCTATATTGTTGGGATTTTAAAGATTGTCTTTAATTTAGGGATGTACACAGTGTCACAGTCGGAGAGTTTTTAGAGGTTGGTAGAGTCATTCGACTTACTCTTTTAATAGACGTTTAGAAAAATAAATCTTAGTATACAGCCATACGTACAAAAAATAGAAGATTTAACATTTTGGCTGTCCAGTAAATGTATTAATCCTGGAAGACACATAGCAATGGTAGTCCTAGAGAGAGTGATCTGTCATTATAACTACACTGGCGGCAAAGACAGTCGCCTGGCCTAAGAGAGCCTCACTTTCTGTGCCACTGCAAAGCCCTGAGCCCCAGTGTTTCCACAGTGTCTTTATATTCCAGTGAAATTGAACATGAAGGTATGGCCATAAACAAAAATCACTCCTCTCCATATAAATAGATCTGACTATAGCAAAAAGAGCTAGATTTTACGCAATTTTCTGTTTGTACTGGGGAGACAAAATTTTCATTTTGAACAGAGGTAGAAATGTAATTTATGTTAGAAGATTGACAGAGACAGCTAATGTGATCTATGATTTTGCTCTGATATGAATCATAGATTGCTAATAATAGATGCATAATTTCTTGGTGTAAATTTATCCTTTTTAATGTTTTCATCAGGTCTTTCAGCAAACACACTCATCTTCACTTAATTTCCTAGTGTACTCCTGGTTCAGGGAATTAATCACATAATATGAATTATTTAAATTAGTAAGAATTAGTAAGGAGTAAGGGATTTTGATATTTCCCCCTAGTTCTTAGAATAATGCACATAATGTCTCCTCTGTTTTAAAGAGAACGTGGAAGATATTCAATTGATCAATTCACCCGGATAAAATGACATAACAGTCAGTCAATAAGGAAGGCTTTAAAAATTTTTTTTTAGTGTTTGTTTATTTTTTGAGAGAGAGAGATAGAGTGTGAGTGTGAGAGGTGCAGAGAGAGGGAGACACAGAATCTGAAGCAGGTTCCAGGCTCCAAGCTCTTAGCACAGAGCCTGACGCGGGGCTTGAACCCACAAGCTGTGAGATCATGGCCTGAGCCGAAGCCAGCCGCTTAACTGACTGAGCCACCCAGGCACGCAGGATTTTTTTTTAAATACATAGCAATATAAATTCTATAGTTTTCTTTGACCATTATTTAAGTCTTCCGAGAATTAACAGTTAGTATTTTTATTAGTTGTAACTTTCTTTGGCAATAGTTGGCAAAATCAGACCAAAGCAGAAACAGTAATGCAGATTTAAACAATTAATTTAACAAAGTTCAGACAACTTTTGAGTGCTTCACTGTTCAGAATATGCTAGCATGATGATCTGTTACTAGGAATACAAAAACTAATACGACGTGATTGCTATTCCAGAGGAGCTGGGGAGGTGGGAGATGGGGAGGCAGACCTGTGAACAATTAATTTGATAAGTAGATATATCAAGTTGTATGGGGACACAGAGGAATTAATTGTTTGTCTGGGCTGGATAGTTGGGAATTATAAAGCCTGAAACATAATGCAGAAAGGCACAGAAGTCAGAGTGTTCGTGCCAGTGATCTGACGATGGAGAATAGTCCATTGTGCCTAGAAAATACAGTGCGGGGAAGAGTGAGGGGAAAAGGACCCACGTGTTTTATCTTGAGGACCCTGGATGCCAGGCTAGGGAGCCTTTGCTTTATTGGGAAGGCTGCAATGTAGCAATAAGGGTGGTTGAGAGACTTTATCACTGATGGTCTGTCTCTCACTGGTGAGTAGACGTATAAACTGGTTTTGATAAGAATAGTGGATTTAGGGGCGCCTGGGTGGCGCAGTCGGTTAAGCGTCCGACTTCAGCCAGGTCACGATCTCGCGGTCCGGGAGTTCGAGCCCCTCGTCGGGCTCTGGGCTGATGGCTCAGAGCCTGGAACCTGTTTCCGATTCTGTGTCTCCCTCTCTCTCTGCCCCTCCCCCGTTCATGCTCTGTCTCTCTCTGTCCCAAAAATAAATAAACGTTGAAAAAAAAAATTAAAAAAAAAAAGAATAGTGGATTTAATTGACAAAATAGGTTGATAAAAAATGCCTACTTGGTTTAGAAGGTTTATTGACCAATTATACATAAAGTCGTATTTGATATTAGATTTCTTGGCTTTTCATCTCCCCGCAAATAATTTGCTTTTTACTTTTTGTTTTTGCTTTTTACTTTTAAGCAGATAATGGTTTATATAGAAACACTCACAAATTTACTTCTCCTGACTGACTGGCTTTGTGACATTTGCATACAAAAATTAAAATAAGACAAATGAAATAAAATTGTTTGGCCACAACAAAATATGTTTTCCACATTAGCTTTTGACAGAAAATTAAAATGGGCTGTTCAATAAGTATATACAAAATAGAAGTAGGAAGATACTTTCATGGGAAAAAAATGTTCTCTTTATCAAGAAGTGTTATATTCTCTTTTTTTATGTTTATTTTTGAGAGAGAGAGAGAGAGTGTGCTTGAGCAGGGGAGGGGCTGAGACAGAGAGACAGAGAGACAGAGACAGAGAGAGATAGAAGGAGAGAGAGAGAGAGAGAGAGAGAGAGAGAGAGAGAGAGAGAGACTCACAAGCAGGCAAGAATTCCAAGCAGGCTCCGCACTGTCAGCAGTGAGCCTGATGTGGGGCTCCAACTCACAAACCGTGAGATAATGACCTGAGCCGAAGTCAGACACTTAACCAATTGAGCCACCCAGGTGCCCGTGGATATGTTATATTCTTAAGGGAAATGAACATATGTTCCAAAGCCATAACTTTGTCCTAAAGAGAATTTTAAAAATGTCAGTTTTCATGATGACGTTATCTGGAGGGTTGTGTCATTAAAATAAGATTTGCCATTATTAGAAAGCATCAAAGCGGGGCGCCTGGGTGGCGCAGTCGGTTAAGTGTCCGACTTCAGCCAGGTCACGATCTCGCGGTCCGTGAGTTCGAGCCCCGCGTCGGGCTCTGGGCTGGTGGCTCAGAGCCTGGAGCCTGTTTCCGATTCTGTGTCTCCCTCTCTCTCTGCCCCTCCCCCGTTCATGCTCTGTCTCTCTCTGTCCCAAAAATAAATAAACGTTGGAAAAAAAAAAAAAGAAAGAAAGAAAGCATCAAAGCACTTAGAATAAGATAAAGTTTCCAAAAAGAAAAATATTGGTGCACTTTTCTAGATTTCTTAAGGCTCCTCTGTGTACATGCAGAGATTTACAGGCAAATTTATTCAAATACTTAGTGTGGTAAGTAATCCTGACATGTAGATAGATATAACTTTCATTCCTAAAAACATTACTGCTCTTGTGGAAGTTTAGAACAAGATTAAATACATTTAAATTTAAGACTTACAGACATTTTTGATGGAAGAACCAAATCCTCTCTGCTCCCCCTAACCCCTGCCAAAAAAAAAAAAAAAAAGGATGGATATATGAGAACAAAATAAACCAAAGCCTCCTTGGAATTATATGTGTCTAAAAGGAAAATCTTCAGCATTCTTTTCAGCTGTGTACCACTTGGCTGGTAAACACGTCCAACATGAATTTGGACCTCGGCTGATGGGTTTGCCATGGTTCCCTGTGTAGAGCCATTTGCACAGATAGGCTAGTAAGATTTATGTTGTTGTATCAAGTGTCACAGCTCACAGGCCTAACAAGTAAGTGCAGACCTAGCATGTAGGCAAAAACATTCACACGGAGAAACTACTGGCTGGATGTCGGTATTTCTCAGTTTATGTCTTGGGCAGAAAGTCCTAATACAAAACTGCTGTCAACCCAGACCTGGTAATCATCCTTTCAACAAAAATCTGATGCCTTCTATGTTCTAGGTGTTAAGGAGGAAGCTGTAAATAGCACTTGCAAGGTTCCTGCTCTCAGATAATTCATAAGACAGACATTACTGAAAAAGAACAGAAAGAAATAAGATAAATACATGGGGCGCCTGGGTGGCTCAGTCGGTTAAGCGTCCAACTTCGGCTCAGGTCGTGATCTCACGGTCCGTGAGTTTGAGCCCCGCGTCGGGCTCTGTGCTGACCGCTCAGAGCCTGGAGCCTGCTTCGGACTCTGTGTCTCCCTCTCTCTCTGACCCTCCCCTGCTCATGCTCTGTCTCTCTCTGTCTCAAAAATAAATAAACGTTAAAAAAATTAAAAAAAAAAAAGAAATAAGATAAATACAGATTGTGACCTTTGCTATGAAGAAAATCAATAATACGATGCCTAAGAGAGTGACTGGGGCCGAGGGCTTCTTTAGAGAAAAGAAATACCAATAAAAAGTTACAGTTGAGTCAAAGACCTCGGGATGAGACAGTGCTAGACATCCAGAAAGCTGTGGGAAAAGAATTCCAGGGGAAGTGCAAAGCCGCTGACAGGGGGAGGGGACCTTTCCTTTATTCAACAAGTAATACTGAATGTTCCCTAAATGCCAAGCTCAAAGGTCATGTCTTTGATATAACAAGGAAGGCATTTTGGAGAAGTAGAGATACACATGCGTAAACACTTGTTACTTATGTGCCAGTGAGTCACTGGGGAGTTGAAGGGGGTGGTATTTGGGTTGAGAGATTCAAGAAAATGATAAATTTTGAGTTGATGGGAGAGGGGAGAGAAGGAAAAGGCAGCCGACTAGGAAAGAGTTAAAAATATTGATGTGCTACTAGGTGATGCTGTTTGTTTGAACCAGACAGCAAGTAGGCAGGTTGAGCGATTGTGTCCTGTAGCTTCACTGTGAACAAGAAAATGCAACATAATGACCCCTCTTACTTTCAAATGATCTAAAGTATCCTTGACAAAAAGAATTAATCAGCTTGCCCTGGGTTCACTGTTTCTGGGCGACATTTGCTCGGGTACATCCTGGTAGACCTTCTGGTCCTGAAAGACCTAAGTGAAATGGTGAGGAGGAAAGAAAACCATGACCTGATAGCTTTTATTCAGTAGGCTTTTGTAGGAAATACCTGATCTGATGGGAACCCATTATCTTGGCCATGTTGTGAGATTATGGGATGGCACTGATGTTTCATATTTCAACTTAGCATCTGTAGCTCACCTGTCTTATGCCTTGGAGGATCCTGTGAAACCGACTAGAGCCCATTCTCACTGGGGGTAGAAGATCAAGAGACTGAGTAGCATGTAGGGCTCCCAGGGAGCAGTCAGTTTTTCTTTTTCTTTCTTTTTTTTGTCTCAGAGACCCTTATTTTGCTGAAGAAGTTCAGAAAATGGCTCGTTTAGTCATTTTGAGGATTCTGATCCTTTTCCTCACTTAGTTGCTCCCAGTGAGGACCATTGGGCACATGAGACTGTGTGAGTCTCCAACTTTACTGTAGACATGGTGTAATGGAAAGAGTCAGCGGATGGCCTGTTGAGTTGACCTTCTGTTTCCATGCAGTGCTTTGGGTATTCCCATCATCTCAGATTCTAGGCTTCCATGCCATTTCTTACCTCCCCTTCCCTTTTTACTGCCCCCCAAAATTCCAGCGAAATGCTGCTTAATTATTCTTATAGTTAACTAACATTTACTCCGTTGAACAGGGCTTTGCACTACAAGTCAGAATGGCTGGCTGTTGATATGGGTGACTCAAAAGGCTTGCCTGCCCCAGAGTATTTCCACTACTGGTCAAACACCAGTACCTGTTGCCCTGTCCTCATGGCTGTCACCATACTTCTGACCTACTCATGACCTCTGGAAGGCCCTTGTTAATCTGAGTCTGCTGCCTGAAGAAGGAAACCCCATAACCAATTTTCATAGTCAACTCTTTAAATTTGTTTTAAAGGACAAAGTGATTCCCCAGACTGGTTGGAAACTGGGGACAGACAAGGGGAAGAGTGGCAGAAGTCACATGGGTTGAGCTATTACTGAGAAGGCAGCATGAACTATGATGGGCCAATTCTGACAACTGGGTGAGTGTGACAGTGTGCCCAGATACCGGACGGGGGGCTTTACAGCCACAGAGTGGAAGGAAGGACTCCAAACAAGGATAGGTTTGTGCACGTGTGTGTGGCACCTACAGTGCAGAAGACAAAATTTGTTGGTTTCCAAATTTTGCTTCAGGCTGGCTCCTATCCTGTAATTCAGTGACCCTGCCTGACCGGTAGAGGCGTTTTGCAGACAGACTCCTTTGTGATCTTGCCCAAGCTACGAAGCTTGGATAACTATATCATAGCTGGAGGCAAGAATCTGTAGGAAATACAAAGTTTGCTGCCTTGTTTTTCATTTCCTCTGAAGAATTTTCACAATCGATGTAATCTACAGTTTTTTCTTCTCCCAGAAGAACTCAGTAGATCTCTTTACCTCCTTAATATTGATTTATTTAAAATTCTAGTTTGCACAAAGGAAGGCTAGTCATTCATCTTTCCAAATACAGCATAAACAGCTTATTAAAAATGTAAGGGGTACAAATGAAAGGAATATGGATTATTTGATATTTTATTTATCTTTGGAATACTTAGCAATCCTCTTTCCTTAAATAAAGAAAGCTGTTACTGATTTTCTTACACATTGAAACAATTACTTCTCGATTTATGTCTGAAAATTTAAAAACTGAACAGTACACAAACAAAATAAAAGGTACTTTGAATTATTGACTACTCAGATAACTAACTACTCAGAATTACCCACTACTAATATTTTTTTTTACTTTCTTCTCATGCTTTTTTCTATTAGCTATATTAGCACATATATAAATATACAGATTACCATATTTGTGTATAGCATATGTGTATATGTGTATATGGTTATACTTAAACCAAATTTATAGTATGGCGCATAATAGTTTTAAAAGATGCTTTGGCACCTAAATTAGAGTATTCTTCAAAAAATATGAATTTTAAAGTATCCAAAGGATAAGAACATATGAATACACCATATATTTTTTTTACTATCCTGTTTTTGGGCATTTCAGTAGTTTCTAACTATTTATTATTAAAAATTAGACTACACTAATATTTTTATATATACATTTTCTACTTACTTTTGAGGGAATCACTGGGTCAAGGGTCATGAATGATTATGTATATATATGTGTGTATATATATATACACATATATAAATATATACATATAAAAAAATATAAAATAAAGTATATATAGTAAAATATATATATATTTATATATAGTAAAATGAAGTATACATATGTACATATAAAATACATATAAAATAAAGTATTGTGACCAAATGTAAGAAAATAAACAAAAAATAAGATTCACCATCTGTTTTCTAATATATATACACATATATATACATATATATACACATATATATGTATATATATGTGTATATATATTAGAAAACAGATGGTGAATCTTATTTTTTGTTTATTTTTATATTTTGTTTATTGCAGTGCAATATTGGTTTCAGGAATAGAATTCAGTGATTTCTCACTTACATACAACACCCAGTGCTCATCACAAGTGCCCTCCTTAGTACCCATCACCCTTCTAGCCCATCCACCACCCACCTCCCTCCATTAACCCTCAGTTTGTTCTCTATTGTTAAGAGTCTCTTATGGTTTGTTTCCCTGTCTCCTCTTCTCCCATCCCCTTCCCAAATATTCATCTGTTTTGTTTTTAAATTCCACATATGAGTGAATCACATGGTATTTGTCTTTCTCTGACTGATGTATTTCACTTGGCATAATACACTAGTTCCATCCACATCATTGCAAATGGCAAGATTTAATTCTTTTTGATGGCTGAGTAAATTCCACTATATTATCTATACATCTCTCTATTTCTCTATCTCTATCTCTATCTCTATCTCTGTCTCTGTCTCTATCTACTACATCTTCTCTATCCATTCATCAATCGATGGACATTTGGGTTCTCTCCACAGTTTGGCTATTGTTGATAATGCTGCTATAGACATTGGTGTGCATGTCCCCCTTTGAATCTGTAATTTTGTATCCTTTGAGTAAATACCTAGTAATGCAATTGTGGGATTGTAGGGTAGTTCTATATTTCGTTTTTTGAGGAACCTTCATACTGTCCTCCAGAGTGGCTTCACCAATTTGCAATGAATGACTGTTTTTAAATGATGTTTGGTTCATTTTTTCAACTTCTTCTCTGGAAGAGATGTGTGAGTTTTCCCTTCTTCACATAGAAGGGTGCCATTTCATTGTATTCTCATTGACGCTGGGGAATATGATGCTAAGAACAACTCTGCCAATTTGCTTGGCAAAACTCTCATTGTTTTAATTTAAATCTTTATCTTTTAATCTCTGATTGCTACATTAGTAGCTTTATAGGAAATATCATTCTTCCCTTCCTTTTGTTAGTCTTGAGAAATAATGATAATAGTTGTTTCATGGAGAAACTTGGAGACACAAATATGTGTGAAAGTGCTGTATGAATAGAATATTTGGGAGTATTATTGTTGTGAAGCCATTATGGCAAAATGAGAAATCTTCATTCAGTGATAGTCACAAATATTAACATTCCTTATGCTTGTCCTCATTTGAAACAGAGGCCCTTGATGTCTGTGTTGCATTTACTCGATTCTCATCTGATTTCAACCCCAGCTGTGGTAGATAGATCTTGAAAGGTCAGACTCTTCTCTCCCTGCCAGAACCTTGCTACAAGTGCTTGCTGCTGTCTGCAGTCTGCCCCAGGGCCTTCTCCAACACATGAGTCTTCTAGCTAGCTGGCGTTGGATAGCCCAAAGGTACATGAATGGGGTGGGGGATTCGCATCAGGGGGAGCCCTGAACTGAAAGGAGATGGGAATCAGTGAAAAAATGTTCCAGTCGCCCATCCTTCAGGTGATCAATTCTGGGAGGCATTCCATTTGTGCTTCTCAGGATTTCTGGCAGAATCCCACTCTTTCTGCCAAGAGCAGAGATTCTAATAATGCAACATAGTATGGCCTTCCTTCTTCAGTGTTCGGACTCTCTTTACTCCGTCACTCCTGTTTCTTAAAATTAGCTTCCTAATAAACCAACTGTAACCAAGTCCTTAGTCTGGGCTCTCCTCTGGGGGAACCCTAAATGAAGACACTATCTTCTTCTTCTCCAGCAGTGCTGAGCTCTTCCCCTCCCACTGTAGAACATTCACTTAACTAACGCGGCCATTATGTATTGAGTGCTGACCAGGTGCCAGGTACCTTGTTGTGAGGGATGGGGACACAGCCTCAAATTCTGGCCATCAGGGAGCTACATTCTAGTGCAACAGGCAGAAAATGAACACAATAAATAAGATACTGAAGTTCATAAGTACCAAAGAGAAAAAAGTAAGGGAGATACGAGATGTCTGGGGTTGTAATTTCAGACAGTATGGACAGGGGTGACCTTATTGAGAAGTTCTCATTTGAATAAAGATCTGAAGAAGGTGAGGGAGTGAACCATGTCACTATTTGTAAGAAAAATATTCCATCTGAGAAGACAGCAAATACACGGGCCCCATGGTGGGAGCCTGTCTGGAGCATGCAGAAGTATGGGGAAGACCAGTGTGGTGCTGCAAGGTGACAGAAGAGGAGAATGGTTAGGGAGCTAACAAGATGTTAGAGCACATAGGAGCTTGAAGGTCTTTGCTGTTTGCTTTGCGTTTGATAGGAAACTACTGGAGAGTTTCGAGCAGAAGAATCTCATGGATAAAAAATTATTCTGGCCACTGTACTAAGAATAGTTCTTAGGATGACAAAGGTAGAAGCAGAGACCAGGTAGGAGGTTATTGCAGGAATCCAGGAGAAAGATGACTGTGGCTTGGACTTGAGTCTTAGCAGTCGAGGTGGTGAGATGTGTTTGATTCTGAATATATTCCAAAGCTGAACTTTATAGAATTTGCTGATGGATGGATAGGACATGGGATGTGAGAGAGGTTAGGAATCATGGACAGTCCCAAGGTGTTTGAGCTGAGAAACTGGAAGAATTGTGGTTTGGGGAAGTGGGTGAGAGAAGGGAAGGTTTGAGGAGGCCTATTCAGAGCCCAACTTTCTACATACTAAATATCAATATTAAATAAACTGCATATTAAATAAACCTATTTATTACACCCCTTGGGGAATTCAAGGAAAGTAGGTGGTTGCAGATATGAGTTTGGATTTAAGAAAGGCCAGAGCTGGAGGTATAAATTAGGGAGTTACTAGTATATAGATGACATTTTGAAACTTCTTGGATGAGATTTCCAAGGGAATATGTGTGGATAGAAAAGAGAAGGGATCCAAATATGGAATATTAGTCTGCTAGGGTTGTCATAACAAAATACCACAGACCGGGTGGCTGAAAAAGAATTTTATTTTTCATAGCTATGGAGGCTGGAGGTCCGAGATCAGAGTGCCCACAGTAGTGGTTTCTACTGAGGCCTCTCTCTTTGGCATATAGATGGCACCTGCTCTCTGTGTCCTCAGGTGGCCTTTTCTCACTGCGTGTGCCCCTCTGGTAGTCTCTTTCCCTATGACCTCATTTACCTTAACCACCTCTTCAAAGACCCTAACTCCCAAAACAGTCACATTCTAAAGTACTGGGGATTAGGGCTTCTTTAGCATACAGATTTTACAGGGATACAGTTCAGCCCCAAACAGGTAAGTATCAGGGACATTCTGAAGTTAGGATTATAGGGAGATAAGAAGGGGTAGTCAAACAAGACTGAGATGGAGAGTATAGAATGGTAAGAGAAAAAAACTAGGAGATACGATACGAAGTAAAGAAAGCAGAATGAGATAGAAAGAAAGAGGAGAAAGCGATCAGTTGTGTGAAAGGCCCAGGGAGGGCACATCAATCAGTCACTGAATGTGGATTGTGCCTAGAATGAGCATGGCCTTGGTGTTGCAACCTTCCGCAGTTGAAGTAATCCTAAAGGGGCTGATAAACTAAAAAGTATCTGCCCACTGCACTCCCGTAAAATGAGGCAACCCCCTGTATTTCACTGAGGGGAAATCTTGGTGTTACAACACAGGGCTCACTTTAACAGACCCTTTACTGGGACTGTCATCATAAGAGGAGACAACTGCCCTAGCGCATATACCCCTGCTCCCCAGTGTGGCCAATGGAAGGCTGATTGTCGGATATGGGGCATTGATGGTGAGCTGGGATTTCTACATGTGTGTTCATGAAGGCTTTTGAGGTGTGGGATGGAGCTGTGGTAGGAAGAAAATTGGAGCATGCCTCAGGCCAGAGGCTTGGGGCAGGTTCTTCATACACTGTATTCTGGCCCAGCACCCCAAATGGCCAGAGAATTCTAAATTTGAACCTGACTTCCCAGGTTGTTTTGCAGGAGTATTTGTCAAGGTAGAAGAGTAGAACCTATGTTATTTCACACTTAGTTTAAATCTTTTTATATCTCTAGACAGACGGAATATGAGCCCCCATTTATACTCTTGCCCCGAGCCCTGCAAATGTGGAAGGGGGGTTTAGCTGATCACCTATCCCTGTTGGATCACTGTAGGATAAATTTGGCAGGAGAAATTTGCACAACACAAGGATCAATTTAGCACATGTGAGAGGTAAAAATTTTCCCAACTGAAGCCCTAAAATTTACCTTTTTTCATGTTATACTTTAGTCTACCTTGTTTAGAAAAAGAAAATGGGGTATACAGAATTTCTGCTTAGGAATTATAGTCAGATTCATTTCTACCTGTCCTAGTCAGTCATATGGCCCCCACTGCCTTTTGTCTCAGATCTATATGTGTTGGAGTAGCTATTTTTACAGGATTGTTTTCCAGTACTCTCTGAGCCATTGGGAGCCATGCTGGGAAGCAATCATAATTTCATGGCAAGGACATCTCCCAGATGCTAAACTCCTTTAGGGCAATAGAAGACCAGCCCTCACTTAGATGGTGAGACCTTTCTGGGGGACATCTGTCTTTTGATGCAAATAGACCATTTCCCTTCTCTACCAGGGACCAATCCAAAGTAGGTAGATTATTCCCCCTTATTGTCTCATATAAACTAGAACATTTGCACTTGCTCTTCTGGTTTCTAGGAGGCATTCATTCCTCTTGCCTGTCCTGAAACACTTTTCCCTTGGTTTATGGCTATTCCTCCTACTCATTCCATGAATCTGGTGTAGCTGTTGTTAAACAATAAAATTCAACCAAAATTCAGATTGACCATTAAAAGGTTACATTCCTGGGGTAGATTGAAACTGTAATTAAGTCTTGGTTTGCTGTCATGGGGTGGGGGGACATTGAAGCAAATGACTCCATTTTGTTTTTTGTGGTTTTTTTTAATCCTTTTTAACACTGTCAATCACAGTGTCTATCTCCCCTTCCCCTGCTCACTGAGTGGGGGAGGGGCATATATAACCTGAGACCATTTGGGTAATCTTTGCCAGGTTTTTGATTCTGAGCAAAATAACAACTTAAGCTAAAGGTGGTTAAAACTGACTTGTTCTAGAGGAAGCATCCAGAAGAGACATGTTAGTATTACTGAGCTTTCTAAGGGTACCCTTTTCCTATATTATTTAAGCTTGCTGTGTTGTCTTCTTTTTTGATTCTGTGAGCTACCCAGAGTCTTTCCAATAAGTTCTTTTGTTTACCTCAGTTGCCTCTAATTGCTTGCCTGGCAAGAGCCCTAAGTGTCACTTCCATTTGGACTACCTTCCTCCAACCCAACCCTATTTTCAGGTTCACTCTGTACATCTAGCTAATTTTACTCTCCTGACTTGATGATACAGTCTACTCTCCCCAACTCCCCGTGATTTTCTTTGCTGATTGCCTGAATGGCAAATCAGAAATTGCTTATTTTACCCTAGTAAACTTTACTGTCAGAACTACAGTTGGATTTTTCTCTGCTAATATCTCTTCTACCCCAATGTGATGATTAAATCCTGGAAACTAGAACACACAGTGCTCTATGCTGATGAAGGTAGTTATCTTTAACCTTTAAAAAGTCCATAAATTGATCAAAAAACTAAAGTAAAGTTAGAGCAATGTTACATTATTCTGTTTCAGGGTGGTCAGCATATCAGAAATTGATTATCACAACAATTCTCCCTAATAAAGTTTGTTACAGTCTCAGTGGGATACAGTGGCAGGTGCTTTTTCAGCTTCTGAATCAGCAGGGTTCAGCTGATCAGGCCTGGACTGGGCTTATCTTGAGTTTACCGTCAGCTGTAGGTTGGGTAGATGGCTCTGCTGATCTTGGCTAGGATCTCTTACAAGTGTAAGTGTCTTCTAGGATGACTTTGACTAGGATAACTGGGGCAACTCAGCTCTGGTCCTTGTGTCTCTCCTCTTCCTGGCACAAGAGGGCTAGCATGGGCATGTCCTTCGTATCATAGTGGCAGAGAGTCTGAGCAAGTGAGTTCAATCATGCAAGTGCCTTTTTTGCCCTTGCTTGCATCACACTTGTCATAATCTCATTGGCCTAAAGCAAGTCAAATGACCTAGCACAGAATGGGAAAGCACTATAGAGCTACAGACTAAGTTTGTAGATACAGGAAGGAGTGACAAACCGGGGCCATTACTACCTTTGATCTGCCACTGCAGTCATTTTTTTTTCTTACCTTTTTTTTTTTGTTGTTGTTGTTGCTTTTCTGCATCTTGTGATCTTTCCTGGATAAACACCTCTCGCTTGTTTAATAAAGGAAAATTCCCAAAATCAAGCAAATTACAGTCATTGAAAACTTAGAAATCACTGTATATATTATATACATTTGGCTATACCATTGGCTGAACCATGTAGTACTTTATGAAAACTTACTAAAGCAGCTAACCTGCTTGAGACTCGGGTTATTCTCATGCTGGCAAAGTACATCTTTCCCTTTTTTCTATTCACTGTGACTAGAGCTGATAATTGAATGCTGAAATTTATTTCTCGTGTGGACTGGAATGTACAGGTAGTGCTTTGGCTGGGATTAAGTGCCGTGTGCTGCCTTGCCAAGCACTGAACCCAATGAACTGAGTATTTCTGTAAGCTATTTACAGTGAGTTTGGAATTTCATAAGGCTAGAAGACTGTGCACCAGAGTCTAATCATTTATCTTCTTTTTACATGAACTTTTTAGTGTCCAGGGGATCTTCGTGCTTTTAGAAGGATATGAGGCATGTAACTTTGGTTTGGTTGAAGAAATTTGTCATTTTCACACTGTACCTTATAGCAAAAATGCTCTTCTAACCATGGAACAGAATTTGCCATGATTACAGTCCAATTGTCAAGTTTGAAAGAAATGCCATCTCATCAGAGAGGTCTTTACAGACTATCCTATGAAATAGCTACTCTCCCACTATTATTCTCTAGCTCACTCTCTTGGTAGTTTTTCTCAGACAGCTACTGACGTGGTTTGAAGTGTTGGGGTTTGGAGCTGATGGACCAGAAATAGTTCTTGAGGCATCTTTGGTGCAAAACGTTGGTTTTATTAAAGCATGGGGATAGGAGGTATGTGTGTGGGTGATTTGCATTATCAGATTAAGTGAAGACAGATGAAAAGATGACAACAAGAAAACCATGGGCAAACTCAGTCATCTTTTTTTCTCAAGGGGGAAAAAAAACACACATACACATCAGGAATACCTTGCCATTGTTCAGAGCTTATCTATTTAGGTCCTAGTGTCTCTTACTTAAGAAGGCAGGTAAGTGTTAAGAAGCAATTTTTGCTTAGTCTTAATCGTATGGGGATTGCTGAAATTTTCTGGTTAACGGTGCCCAAATAATACCAGGTGCTTGGTGAGGGCTCAAAGACACCTCACAGGAGGGTTGGGAAGAAGCCTGCCCAACAGCCCTTGGCAAACTGAAACTGTTGTTCTGCCCATTTTTTCCCTTAAATTTCCACTTTTTGAACTAATTTGTCTCTTTTGGTCCCAATTTTTTATTTCTGGCCAGAACTCGTGAACTGAGTAGAAACACTTCCATTCTTTCTGCCTGTCAGAGAACCTCCTGAGCCCATGAAGGCCTGGCTTAGTTTGTTAGGGCTGCCAAAACAAAATACCACAAGCTGGGTGGCTTAAATAGAGAAATTACTTTTTCACAGTTCTGGAGGCCAGACGTTTGTTCACAGCGTCTGCAAGTTTGGCTTCTTCCGAGGGCCGTGAGGGAAGAATCTGTTCCATGCCTCTCTCCTTGACCTGTAGATGGCTATCCTCTCCCTGTATCTTTACATCATCTTCCCTCTGCTCATGTCTGTATCCAAATTCCTCTTCTTATAAGGACACCAGTCAGATTGAATTGGAGCCACCCTAAGGACCTCATCTTAACTTAATTAATCTTTAAAGGCTCTATCTTTAAATACAGTTATATTATGAGGTAGCGGGGTCAGGGCTTAATTATATGAATTTGGAGGGGTGCAAATCAACCCATAGCAACCTGTCTCCAGCAGAGGCTGACCCTCTTGATAATCCTAAACAAGTCCTGTAATAGAATAAAGGCCATGGCCCCATCAGCATGAGGAATTTTCCTAAGCCAGTGGGTCTGGGCTAAGACTCTTAAGACTGACAAGTCTGTAGAGATGAGATTTTCTCAAATCCCTGTTGAGTTTGCCAAATCTGCATATTTTGTCTTCCATTGACTGACTTCTGAATATATGTTCCAGCTTCCTTATATCTTAGTCTGCATGGTGCTGACTGGATATACTGCTTAACTCTTAACAAATTTCTCTCCTTGTGGTGGAGGCTCTCACCTTAGGTTAAGCGCCAGAATCAGTAGAGAGCTACTTCAGAAAAAAGGAAAAAGAAAAGGTGTATTTTTATTAAATTCTAAGGCATATCTCTCATTAAATACCAAGGTCCCCAGTACTACCAAGGATTGACTGAGGTCTTACACTTACATCGAAGAGTGACCAGACCTACCACTTACATGGTAACAAACGGCACCGCCTTCCAGAAACTTGCTGTTTGCACACCATTGTACAATGCTCACATGCTAATTAAATACTAACAACTAATTGAGTCTTACTTTATCAACTATTTATGCAATAATAAACAATAATAATGGTAATACCATTTATTTAGTTTTTACTAAATATCAATCATAACTCTATAAGGTAGACAGTACTTCAATCCTTTTTCAGATAAGAAAACTAAGTCTTAAGATGTCAGAATAGATTATTTACTAGTCATACAACTAGCAAATAGTTAACATAGTCTTTGAGTTTGGGTGTGCCTGAGATTTAAGCACACTTTGCTCTACCATTAACTATTCTCCCCTAGCTTGCATCTGCAACCAAGTGGTCTCTCCTAACTCAGGTAGGCTAGTTTCTGGCATCTTTCCTGATCTTGCCAGACCATTTGGAATCCCAGCATGTCTTGAGGAAGATGCATCCATGATAGGACCCAGCTACTGGCTACTCTAAAATGTGTAGCCTTCAGCTTCTGCTAATTTCCTTTATGGTCTTGAATCTGGTTTGCTATTTGCCTTGCACTTTCCATTTTAAAGGCCATCTTCCAAAACACCACCAAAATTGTCAAGGGGACTAAAATTTTCATTTGCAAAATAATCAATGAGTATCTTGTGCTATCATCTAAAATGCTCCCAATAGTCACCAGTTCGGAAAATCTGCCTCTTAATGCAGATGTGGTATATGCGGCAGAATCTGCCCGGTTTCAATCTTGGTGATAGAAAAGCCTTTTTAAGTTTGCACCTCATAATATCCTATTGCAGGAAAATGCTTCTTAGCAGTTTTCATAGAAGCTTGTCTTTTGCACAACAATAAAAGGCCATTCTCCATTTCTGTACAGCTATTTAGCAAATTAAAATTCTCTTCTCAAGTTTGAGAGGACAAAAGAGTAGTTAAGGATATTTGGTTTGAGATAATTACTTACACTGTTCATGAAAGCCAAAGTTGTTTCTTACAATGTAATAACCACTGCATTTTAAATAAGTAACAAGATGAGTCTCATCCTATGCATAGATAAACAGTTGTATGAAAAGCAAAAAATTTTAAATGGAATTGCATTTTAAATATATAATTTCCATGAATTACTTATAGGATTTTTTTAATAGTAGAATGTTTGTTTTGTATAAACAGTTGCTCAATATTCACTAATGTGAATTCAGTTACTTAATTATGGTAGCGAATTTGTTTTTAAAAAGAACATATGTAGTACACATACAGAACACATGTAAAGTATGCATATTTATAACAGTTTGAGAAAGAAAAGAAACAATGCATATTTGTAAAAGACATTGATATTTCTAAAATTGTAAGTATAATGTTTGACATTTGAAAAGTAAATGTATTAAATTATAGGAAATAATATATTATTCTGGTTTAAGGTGGGCAAAATTAGCAACCATAAAAGAAGAAAGCAGAAAACAGGGCTTCTTGATTTAGTTAAGGACCAATTTTATACTTTTAGTGCAACATTTCTATGTTCGCTTGTTTAACTTGTTTCTCAGGAAGTTTTACCTGAAGAATTTTGTCCTCTGTCACATGCCTTCCTATTCCATACATGTTCCTGTTGAAGTAACTTCAAAGTCTTTCCTTAGGCAGTGAGCTAAGAGTTAAGTGCCATACTCCCCTTTATAATGGACTCAAATCAATTTTCTCCTATGAACTAAAACTTTGAATACTATATCCTGCTAATAGGGTTCCTATTATTTAAATAAATGAGGAGGTGATGAGTAAATATATTCTTGTTACCACAGTCAATCTCTCCTTTTAAATTATTAAATGAGTCCGATTATAATGGTCAAATCAGATTTAAAAAATCAAAACTTTTTACATCTGGAAAACATGAAGCAAACATTCACTTTTATTGTTATTAACTGGATAGAGGTTACACATGATATTATCTTAATTTTACTATAATGGGGAGTTGCATTCATTTAAAATTTTTTTTTAACGTTTATTTATTTTTGAGACAGCGAGAGACAGAGCATGAACGGGGGAGGGGCAGAGAGAGAGAGGGAGACACAGAATCAGAAGCAGGCTCCAGGCTCTGAGCCATCAGCCCAGAGCCCGACGCGGGGCTCGAACTCACGGACCGCGAGATCGTGACCTGAGCTGAAGTCGGACGCCCAACCGACTGAGCCAGCACCCAGGCGCCCCACATTCATTTTAATCCATACACATTGTAGTGGAATGGTGCCCCCTCAAAAGATATGTCCATATCCTAATACCTAGAACCTGTGAATATGACCTTATTTGGAAAAATGGTCTTGAAAGATGTAATGAAGTTAAAGGTCATTAGGTAAGATCATTCTAAGTTGTCTGGGTGAGCCTAAATCCAATGACAAGTGTTCTTGTGGCAGAAGAAAATACACAGAGACCCAGAGAAGGCCAGGGGAAGACAGAAGCAGAGATGGGAGTGACACAGGCCACAAGTCAAGGACATTTGCAGCCACCGGAAGCTAGAAGAGACAAGGCACACTTCTCCCCTGGAGACTTTTGAGGAAGTACAACCCTACTGACATCTTGATTTTGGACTTCTGGTCTCTAGAACTGTGAGGGAATACATCTCTGTTATTTTATTATGGCAGCTCAAGAAATCAACACAGACATCATACAGGCAGAGCACAATATGCTGAAGAAAACAAATGACCCATTGTTGTTGATGGTTCATGCTGGGCAAGAAGGAAGAACACAAGCCATCAGGAATGTTCATCTCGTGCTCTCCACTGAAAGAAGAACTCAGATAAGTCAGTGAAGCATCCAACTTCAGCTCAGGTCATGAGGTCACAGTCCGTGAGATCGAGCCCCGCTTCGGGCTCTGTGCTGACAGCTCAGAGCCTGGAGCCTGCTTCAGATTCTGTGTCTGCCTCCTCTCTGCCCCTCGCCTGCTCATGCTCTGTCACTCTCTGTCTCAAAAATAAATAAAACCATTAAAAAAATTTTTTAAATTTAAACTAATTTTATAAAAACACAGGTTGTCATTTTATTGAGTCATTTTGTTCATGATTATATCCATAAAAATCATTCATGTTAATTGTATTAAGCAATAGTTCTTTTTGTTTTTTAACTCCTAGGCGAGTGAATAGTTCTCAAAAATACTGATTTATTCTACTATTAACGAACATTTGGATTGTTAGTTTTTGGTGATCATGAAGAAAGTTGTTAAGAATTCTTGTCCTATTTTTTAGTAGACATACTCACTCATTTTTCTTGGAAATATATGTAAGAGTGGAATTATTGGCCATAGTAGGCATGTATTTAGTTTCGATAGTTACTATCAAGTACCATTCCAAAGTTATTATATCAATTTATACTCCCACCGTCAGTGTATGAGAATTTCACTTGTTTTACATCCTTGCCAATACTTAGAATTATTAGCCTTTTTAGTTTTTGCCATTTAGGTAGGCAGTTAGAGGTATTTTATTTTGGATTTTAATTTGCACTTCCCTATTGGGTAATGATGTTGAGCATCTTTTGATGTGCTTATCGGCTATGTTGATAGCCTCTTTCATAAAATGCCTTTTTAAGGCTTTTGCTCATTATTTTTTCCCTTTTTTTAATTGAAAATACCTTTCTATTTTTACTTGGGCGAATCATGAGCAGAAATAGTCACTCCTTCATGGTCAGAATTTAATTTTTCTGTGCATTGATTTATTCTCAGAGAGCTTTAAATCTTGACGCATAATGTGTTCATCTTTGTATACATTGTAGATTTTGACTCTGGTTCTTCAGTTTTTCTGTCTTAATTGTAGTCCCCCAAATAATTTTTGATTATAAAGCCATTGTTATATCGTCTGTTATCAGAATGCACAATCTTTTGGATACATATATAAGTTATATATCTCTATAGATTCATTGTTCATCAAATATCAATTCACATTAATACAATTACTATATTATTAATATTGTAGTAACATCTATAGTAATATGTTAACATGTAATATTAATTAATGTGTATGGTAATAATATTAATGATAGTGATTAATGAGAGAATAAATGATTTATATGAAGTTGAATACCTAAGATTAGTGTTGGAGCGTCCCAACTACTCAGATTTATATTTTTCATTCAGCTGTATTTTGTGATCTCTGTAGAGACTGTTCTATATTTTTCTCTCAAGTTGTTCTTGGTTTATTTTCTTAACACATCATAAATGCTATTATCGAATAAAACCATTGTAAGTGATAAGAGAATAAACTGGTTTTGGTTGTTAGAATATCATGGTGTGTATTTTTGCCCTGAGGCAACAGATGTATCTACTGGATAAAATAATGTGTTTAGAACATTTAGTATTATATATTATGAAAAATAAATCCCTGAGGAATAAATAATTTGCTTTTAATATTAAAATGCTTTATCATCCTAATTTTAAAAAGTTGATACTAAAAACCTAAAGCTAAGATTTACTTAGCTTCTCGATTTTTTTGTGTTGTTTTGTTGTTTTAACGGGGAGAGAAAGAGAAATTGCCTAATGTTGGCTTGAAGCATATGGCCTTATCTAAGGAACAGTCATAAGGTTTTAACAGAAAGTATAGAACATTAAAATCAGGATTTTAGGTGCTACTTTCTTGGGCTTGGATCGAGGACAGAACAATTGCACAGTGGTTTTATGAGCATTCCTGATGTGTAATATTTATTTTTATTTGCTCTTCATTTATATTTAGTGCATGTTGTAAAACTGCATAAGGCTATCAAGTAACTTTAGAAGTTATAATGGGAAACACTCTTAATGAGGATTTTTTTTTAGGATTCACTTCGAAGTGCATTAAAGACATATTCAGCTGAGTAGAGCAGCCTCTATGCATCATAGATTTAATTCATACCCATAAAACCTTGCCATGTGCTTGCAGAAATAATACAAAGATCAATAACCTGAAAGGAGTTGGAGGAATGAAAATACATGGTGGATGAGGCTCCTTTTGTATGAGACAAGAGAAGGAGTATTTAAAGCTTAGTGGCAGATTAATATGGCCTGCTTTACATTTGCCTACTATATTACTAGCAAGTTGCATCTGTTTCCAGAATTTTAATCAAAGCCACTGAAGGAGAAAGTGGGCATTCAGAAAAATGAACTTGGTGAAGGACTAGAGACCTTCAGCAAAAACAGTATATTTTCAATGGCCTGTTATCTCTCTTTATAAAGATCTCATCATTGAGTTCAGTTGGACAACTACATACATAGCCTGTGAAGTTCTGGTAAATAATGATCACATCATGATACCAAGAAAATTGCCTTATGTTTTGGCCTTTAAAAATGGTGGGATATAAAACAACAGGACAACTGGTTCTTGATATGCTTGGCATTTTAAGAATACATAGTGGAAATCACTATGGGCATTCAAACGTAACATATAGGCCTCATGGATATTTGCATGTGAAATGTTAAAAAAAAAGGATGATTTGGGACGCCTGGGTGGCGCAGTCGGTTGGGCGTCCGACTTCAGCCAGGTCACGATCTCGCGGTCTGTGAGTTCGAGCCCCGCGTCGGGCTCTGGGCTGATGGCTCAGAGCCTGGAACCTGTTTCCGATTCTGTGTCTCCCTCTCTCTCTGCCCCTCCCCCGTTCATGCTCTGTCTCTCTCTGTCCCCAAAAATAAATAAATGTTGAAAAAAAAAAAAGGATGATTTTGAGCTCTTGAGGGCAGTAGTTGTTCCCACTGGTGTTGTGGGCTGAGGACGGTTGGTCTGGCTGCTGTGTGAGTGCCCTTCACCTTAATCACAGCTCCATGTGTCCTTTCCAGAGCTTTGCAGGAGATGTTAGAGGTATCGAGAGGGATGAGAAGATAAAGCAGGACCTTCCTTTGGTCAAGGCTAAACAGCAGGGGCAAACTGAAATGCCTACAGGGACTGGGCAGGCTGAGTTTAACTACTCAAATGGAGTGACAGAAAGCAAAGAGCAGACCTCAGAGTTAGGAAGCAGTTGTGATCATGGGAAACTAAGCTCATGCTTGGTTAAAAGGGACAACTATTACCCAACTCCAGTCAATTGCATGAAGGTCTACGGTTGCAGTATGATAACTGTATTTTGGAGCTAGAATCACCATGACTTTCCCTATAGATAAATTAGGACTGAATTCATGAAACCTCAGGGGGTTTTGTTCTTGTTAAAAAATATTATTGCTTTATTGATCAATCATCTGGGTAAAATAGCCACAGTTTTCAGTGTGGTAAACGTACTGTCAAACTTGAGATCATAAAGCTAATGTTTTTCATTAATGTCACAGCCTTGGTTTGAATGTATTGCTTTGGAAAACACTAACTGAAGAAGTACCTACTGAAGTCACGTAACTGGAAGAGTTATAAAGAAGAAGAATATGTATTACCCATCTTCACAGTCTAGCAAAGGCTCGGGTGGATACAATTTAAATGCAGTCAGAAAATAAAGGTTATGTAATATAACACGTTACACTCAATGATAAATTATTTTATACTTCCAACAAACTGATTTCAATATTTATTCTGGTTTCTGACTATGTAACAATTCTAAGCAACTGAGTATATTTTCTCTTATTTGTAACCTTTTGAATTTCTAATTTCTTCTGTACTGTCATTATGAAATTACAATACTGACTCCATTTATGCACAGTGCTGGAATGCTTACTTATTGAAAAGCCTTTGGATTAGAAGGAGATTGCATTAGCACTTTCAGGGAAAGTATAGACACATTTTTTTGTAGTGTAAGATAAACAAAAAAAAGATTTCAGGAGCTAAATGTACTCATTTTTCATGTTTTTTTCAGTCATTGCCTTTCCCTGACTCTGAAGTGAGTAGAAATGAACATCTCTTATTTCTGGTCTTGAAACCAGTTCTGACTAGGGTGGGGAGTAAGTTGGCAGTTTTAGTTACACCAGGGTGCTGTAGTGTAATATAGTTATTATAGACACTATTCTGGTCATCTTTGTGCTTGGATAACCTGTGCATCCCTCTTTTGAGGTAGCCCAGATCGAGGGTTAGGTTTGCATCTCAGTATCTTTAGTACTTCTGTCTCCTGTAGAGTCTGGAACCCAACCCTGTGAGGCCAAGGCCCTGACATTTCATTCATGATGCTATATTAGCCTTCCTATACTACTAGCTACTTGATTTTCATCCCTCACTGAGCATTACTGGGAACCAGTGTTGTCGCTGATGCCCCCCTCGGTCCATCCCATCTTTTGGATTGGACCTTCTTGAGAAGCCATACCTGCGTGAAACAGGCCGACTTCTCTGCATGACCCTGAACAAAGTACATCAATTGTTTTCTTAGGTCTACAACGAGTTGAATATTCAGTCATCTCAAATGTGGACTTCTCCTCTTCTCCTGTCCAGGTAATGGTGAGGTCCTTGTGTTTTGTGGTGGAGTCTGAAGTTCAGCAATATTTGCATAACCGGTCTGGAGTTTTTAAAGTTCTTTAGTATCAGAATGTGAATCACAGAACTGCTGCTAGAACATCATGCAGTCTCACTTCCACAGGACCGTATTCGAGAAATGAGCAGTATCACAAGGTTGAAATGATCTGGCAAGGCATTTTTTTTCCTTTGCTTATATCAAAATGGTCTCTAGCCGTGGAATATGCACCTATAGAAATTATTTTGGATTTTTATTTTATTTTTTTAAATGTTGGGGTGCCCGGGTGGCGCAGTCGGTTAAGCGTCCGACCTCAGCCAGGTCACGATCTCGCGGTCCGTGAGTTCGAGCCCCGCGTCGGGCTCTGGGCTGATGGCTCGGAGCCTGGAGCCTGTTTCCGATTCTGTGTCTCCCTCTCTCTCTGCCCCTCCCCCGTTCATGCTCTGTCTCTCTCTGTCCCCCCCCCCCAAAAAAAAAAACAACAAAAAAAAACAAAAAAATGTTTATTTATGTATTTTGAGAGAGAGAAAGAGTGCACACAAGCAGGAACGGGGCAGAGAAAGAGGGAGAGAGAGAATCCCAAGCAGGCTCCACACTGTCAGCATGGAGCCTGATGGGGGGCTTAATCTCACAAACAGTGAGATCATGACCTGAGCCAAAACCAAGAGTCGGATGCTTCACCTACTGAGCCAGCTAGGTGCCCCTAATTTCAGATTTTTAAAAATGGGAGATATGAGTTCTGGTTTTAATTGCCTCCTTGGCAGTAGACTATTTCCACTGGGAAAACCTGAAGTCAATACCCATTTGCTGCATGTATCACCATTTTGGAGCTTGTCAGTATTTTGCACGCTGGAGGAGTTATAGTAGGACCCACATTTCTTATTTCCTTTTGTTCCTTTTCACACAACACCTAGGTCTCCTAACGGGATGGCCATTAAAGACTCTGAAGCATGAATTGAATTTTTACAAATTTTTATTACATCTTTCACTGAGAAGGGAAAAAAAATGGGAAGCATAAAAAATAGGTAGTTTTGCCTTGAGTTAAAATTTGGGGGGCCTTAGCCTTATACCGCTGCTCTTGGCTATTTTCAATAACCTATAGTAAGACTGATTGGGAAGTGAGCCCTTCTCGGGCACACATGGGGAGTTATTGGAGTGATTAACTAGAGGCATTTTCCTTGGATCTTGTTCTTGGCTCCAGAACTGATTTTATTGGATTCCCTTCCTAAACCACCATCCACTGTGTTGTGAACATACATCAACTTGCTGTAGCTAGGCAGCTGTGAAATGCAGCGTGGTATCTACTCTGCTGAGGAAAAAAAATCATTTTCAAATTTCTTGTTTTATATTCTTATGACTTTTGGACACAAACATTGTACACTCCCTGGAACTTATAGCTTCTCAGTTTCAGTTGCAGACTTGGGTGATCTCTTTCCTACGCACCCAATGATGTTCTACATTCTGAAGATTATGGAGTGTACTACCAACCGGTCTTTAATATACATCCTTCAAATCCTGTTTTTGCTTGAATAATGCCATCTCTGTCTTCAGCATGTATCAATGACTGGAATAATAAAAGATATCTGCTTTAAAAATAAGTTATATTTGAAAGGTGCTTGATGCTGTGCATATACTATGAGCTGCCATTTTAAGAATGTGGTACCTTATGTGCACATAAGTGACAATTTGTGAAACTAGATTTATTAGTCAGGCTAGGATGGATTATGCTGTGGTAACAAGTTAGCCCTGAAATCCAGTTTAAGACATGCAACAAAGGTTAAGGACGACAAGGGTTTTATGTAATAGTTACACAAAGACTGTTAAGGTTCAGGCAATTCTCCAGGTTAGTTTCTCTCTATGTGATGACTCAGAAAGCCAGGCCATTTGCTTCTTGTAGCACGTCCATTTCAACACATGACTTCCGTAGTTGCTTCTTAAAGGGAAGACAGGCTCTTGAAGGCCACAGTCTGGAAATGACCTGCAGTACGTACACTTAAATTTCATTGCTTAGAACAGGGTTTCTCCACTTTGACTTTTGGCATTTGGGGCCGAATAGTTGTTTGTTGTTGGGGGGCTGTGCTGTGCTTGGTAGGATCCCAGCATCCCTGGGCTCTTCACCCTAGATGCCAATAAGCACTGCCTGTGGCTGTGATAACCAAAGGTATCTCCAGACATTATTAAATGTTCCCTGGTGGTTGGGGGAGGTTGGGAAGAAAATTGCTCTTGTTTCAAAACCACTGAACTGGGGCTAGTCCTTTAGCTGTAACTGCGGGACTACTGGGGGAAAGAGGTCATCTGGTTTTTATAGGAAGGAAGAGAAGCAGGTACAGCTATGCACTAGTAGTCTGTAATACATGAGCTAACAGAAATAGAGAAGTTTCATCCTTTTACTATATATCTAGACATATGTGAAAATGTTGATGTATTTTAATTTTAACCTAAAACGAACAATATTGCGCGTCCAAAGTAAATTTAACAATTCTTAAGAGCTAATTAAATTGACTAAGCTGTAAAAAGAAGCATTTATACTGAAAATACATTGAAAGAATTATTAAAAAAATTTTTTAATGTTTGTTTATTTTTGAGAGAGAGAGAGAGAGAGAGAGAGAGAGAGAGAGACAGAGCATGAGTGGGGGAGGAGCAGAGAGAGAGGGAGACACAGAATCTGAAGCAGGCTCCAGGCTCTGAGCTGTCAGCACAGAGCCCGACGCGAGGTTCAAACTCCCCAGCCGTGAGATCATGACCTGAGCCGAAGTCAGACATTTAATGGACTGAGCCACTCAGGCGCCCCCATTGAAACAATTATTAAAGGAAGTGAAAATTATAAGTATTGTATTTGACGATGAGAGGCCTAAAACAAACACTAGCTATGATGTAAATATGAGTGTTAGAACAAATTAAGGTGGCCATGAAAACTTATCTAGGATCTAGGAGCATATGTTTAATGTTGAAAATAATTTTTTATTAGACACTGAAATAGTCATTTCTGGAATAGACTAGCTTAATGTATACTTGTCACACATGTTGACTTTGGTAATTTGCTGTATAAATGTGATGCTAAATTGTATGTATTAGTCATGGAATAAACATTGTTAGTCATGGGGTAATTAGAATGCTTCTAGTCACAGGTATAGAAACCTGGTGGAACTGTCTCCTGGGAGAGAGAGAGATATAGAAAGAGATATAGAGACAGAGGAGAGAGAGACAGAAAGACAGATACAGATTTATTAGAAGGAGGTCTTGTTATACAATAACAAAGGTTTTGTGTGTCGTTCATGTTACCTTCTGGTGTGGCTGCGTTCTCTTATACCTTCCCGTTCCGGTACCTGGGCTGAAAGGTCTCCTGTCTCCAGCCTCTGTCTCAGTCTTGTGGAAGAAGAAAAAAATAATCATACACCCGTTTCTGTGTGGCTGTATCATAAATTTCCTCTGCTGGTATTTTACCGTTTTAAGCAAGCCACATGGCCAATCCTCCCCCAAAGAGATATTCTGCATGTGACATGACCATAGGAGGACCCAGAGCCTTTTCACAGAGAGGGCAACAGATCACTGTGAACAATAGTAGAATCTACCACAGATATTGAGACGTATCGCTGAAGATGGGGACAGACATCGAATTGGGGGCACACCTGTGACCACCTATGCTTCTTTCTGTTTTAGCTGCATTCTTTCCAACTATTGAAAGTAGGAGGAAGTCTACAGCAGTCCTAGGTATACCTTCCCCCAATTAGCAACAAAAAGCAGAAGGACAGGGCTTAGTTTTGAATATCCTTGAAGGACCAATTTGTGAGAAGGAGTTCTTGCTTTACCGCAAGATGACTGATGGGCCATATCCACGTGTCCGCTCTATGTGGTTGAAAGAAAAGGACTGAGACTTCAACCTTCAAAGTCATATCTTGAGTGAGGAGGTATGTTTCCCTAAAACAGGTCAGGGAATGCTGTTGGCAGAAGCAGGTAAAGGTGTTGGGAAGACCGGAAAATACATCCACTGTGTATAGACATGATGTCATCACTGAAGTATAGGCCAGAGTATAAAGAAACAAGATAAAAAATGAATTTGCATCTTCATTCAAACTTTTGCTCCTCTAGTCTCATAGTTCCAAAAAAATTTACCCTAACCAAGGGGTAAAGGTTGTAGAAGAGCTCCAACATCAGTTGGGGGAAAAAATAATTCCCCCGATGCTCCTTATAAATTTTCGAGTAGGGATCCAAAACAATAAAAGCTTCTTACTCCACTAAAGTAATATTGTTAACTGACAAAGAAGATAAACTTGCTTTACTCTTGTTCCCAATTAGTACTGATGTTTTTAAGAAACTCTTGTGATGTACTGAGATGCCTTAATGTAAAGAGTTGAAATAAAGATCGATGAACCAAGTTATATAGTATGGCCGTTTCTAAACACGCTGGAGATAAAGAGGATCTCAGATTATAGTCCTTGACTTTGAAGTGTTCGCGGGTTAGATGTGGAGATGGAAGCATTCCCGCGAAGAGATGAGAGCTCAAGGTTCCGTCTGACAAATGCCAAAAGGATAGAGACGACGGGCTTTTCACAGCCAGAGCTGTTTCAGTCATTGGCCAAGGTAGTGTAGGAAAATGAGAACCCTGAGTTCACAGGTACAGGCTCCATTGCCAGGGAACGTATCTGTCTAGGCAGGCAGATGGACTGTGGTGGCAGAAGGATTCGGCAACAGGTTCTGAAAATTTAACTTTTCATATTAGGGCATTGGTTCTTATCCCAGGGTGCTTGGGCCCCCTAGAGAACATTTGGTGACGTCTGGAGATCATTTTAGTTGTCATACCAAAATGGATGGCGGCGCTTCTGGTATCTAGTGGGTAGGCACCCCGGATGCACATCCTACAATGCGCTGGACAGCCCTTCACAACAAAGAATGATCCAGCCTAAAATATTAGTAGTGTTAAAGTTGGGACACCTTGCATTAGGAAGTCCTGTGGAGATGAGACAGATCTGGACTAGGGTAAAATGTAAATAAATGAAGAAATGTATGTCAGAGTCTTCATAAAGAATGAACCCAGGGGAGTATGTGCTTGATTGGTTAGAGCCCACAGAAAGCTTGTCTTGGATCTGCTTATCTTCATTTCTTGCATTTCAATTTGGAACCATGATTACCTTTCCTTTCCTTGACAGAATCCTAACAAGTCTATTCAAGTTGGAAGGAACCTTAAAAGTAATCTAGATCCTGGGTCAGGAACTCTGATGTCTTCAGTGGCCAGACTGCGTGACTCAGGCGAGGTGTAAAGTCCAAGAGGGGTCCTGTTAGCTGATAGGACTTAAAAGAAACAACACCCTAGTAACAATGAGCATACCTACCACCCAGATCTTGGTTTCTTTCTTTCTTTTTTTTTTTAGTTTATTTTGAGAGACAGAGGGAGAGAGCTTGAGCAAGGGGAAGGGGAGGGAAAGCGAGAATCCCAAGAAAGTTCCACACTGTCAATGCAGAGCCTGAGGCAGGGCTTTGTCCTATGAACCAGGAGATAATGACCTGAGCCAAAATCAAGAGCCAGTAGCTTAATTGACTGAGCCACTTAGACACCCCCAGATCTTGGTGTCTTTTTTCTTTTCTTTACTTTTTTTTTTAAATATAATTTTATTGTCAAGTTAGCTAACATACAGTGTATACAGTGTGCTCTTGGCTTCAGGGGTAGAGTCCTGTGATTCATCGTTTACATACAACATCCAGTGCTCATCCCAACAAGTGCCCTCCTCAATGCCCATCACCTATTTTCCCCTCACCCTCAAGCCCCCATCAATCCTCATTTTGTTCTCTGTATTTAAGAGTCTCTTATGGTTTGCCTCCCTCTGTTTGAAACTATTTTTTTTCCCCTCCCCTTCCCGCATGGTCTTCTGTTAAGTTTCTCAAGTTCACATATGAGTGAAAACATGTATCTGTCTTTCTCTGGCTTACTTATTTCACTCAGCATAATACTCTCCAGTTCCATCTACGTTATTACAAATGGCAGGATCTCATTCTTTCTCATTGCCAAGTAATATTCCATTGTGTATATAAACCACATCTTCTTTATCCATTCATCAGTTGATGGGTATTTGGGCTCTTTCCACAACTTGGCTATTGTTGAAAGCACTGCTATAAAAATTGGGGTATGTGTGTCTCTATGCATCAGCACTCCTGTATCCCTTGGGTAAATTCCTAGCAGTGCTATTGCTGGGTCGTAGGGTAGTTCTATTTTTAATTTTTTGAGGAATCTCCATACTGTTTTCCAGAGCAGCTGCACCAGTTTGCATTCCCACCAACAGTGCAAGAGGGTTCCCGTTTCTCCACATCCTCACCTACATCTGTTGTTTCCTGAGTTGTTAATGTTAGCCACTCTGACCAGTGGGAGGAGATCTTGGTTTCTAATACTATTCTCCAGTAAAGGGAACCAGGGCCCTTGGAGAACTGGATGATTCTAGGACTGGCACAGGAGATCTAAAACATGAGTCATGAGCATCTTTTAGTATCAGAAAGCAATAAAGTGCTAAAAAAAATAAAAAAAAACTATATTGAGGGGGATGTGTCAAAGGAGAACTGTATCCAATTGCAAAAGTTTCATATAGCAAACACAAGAACAATTTGAGCAATGAAATCAATAAAGTAGTATTGGAGTATAATCCAAATTATAAAATAACTATCCATTAGCCCATATTGATATAAATAAATGACTGAACACATTTGAAAGGTAGAGAAGAGACAAATTTCCCATGCAGAAGAATTCCAAATAATTTATGTAGATAATCCACTTTGGGGACGAGGAACGTAACTAACCACTCTTAAGAGTAGGCTGCACAGTTACTTCCCTGTATAGAAAGGAGGAAAAAGTAACTTTACGGTGGAAAAGCCTAACAAACACTACTTCAGCCAGGTGATCAAGTCAATATCAACAGTCATAAATCAGGCCGATTGTGTGTACCCTTGACATGATTTGATAAAAATGGCACTTTATTCTGTGATCTTCCTCTCCAAATCCCACGACATGAGTCTAGTATGAGAAACACATCAGACAAATTCTAATAGATAAGCAGCCTGCAAAATACCTGACCAGTACTCCTCAAAACTGTCAAAGTCATCGAAACAAGGAAAAGTCTAAGAAACTGTCGCAGCCCACAGGAGCCTAAGGAGACGTGATGACTAAATGGAATGTAATACCTGAATGGGATCCTGGAACACAAAAAGGACATTAGGCAACAAGGAAGGAAATTCAAATAAACTAATGATTTCACTTAACAATGGTCTATCCTTATTGGTTCGTTACTTGTGACAAATGTAGCATGACTGATATAAAACGGTAAGAACAGGGGAAGTGGTGTGCAGGGGATATGTGAGAACTCTGTAGTATCTTGTCAATTTTTCTGTAAATCTACAACTGTTCAAAAAATGAAGTCTATTAATTTCTAAAAGATTAAAGGAAAAGAGTGGGTCTGTGACCTCCTAGCAAGTGAAGGTCCTGCCTATATAACATTTTGCAGGCTGGAAAAAACAATGGATTTGGCTTGCAGTGAAATGTGGTCCATAGACACCCAATGTGTAATCCCTAGTGTGGTCAACCATGCTTTATTTTGTGGATAATATGCTCTGGTAAGTTTGAAAGGCTTACCAAAGCCACACAACTATCCCATTTCGAAGTCACTTCTGGGGTCGTGTTCTTTCCTCTCTAAGCAGCCCCTGCCATGGGCACAATGCTGTGCTGGTGAAAGCAGCAAGCAGTAGTGACCAGAATGGTTCATCTTTGCTCTTCATTTTTAGATGTATGTCACTTCACCAACAATGGAATTTATTACATAAGGAAAACAAAAATAAGGAAACAGATTTCTTAACATAGCTCAGTTATTAGAATAGCAATGTCAACATTTGCCAAACATGAAAAAACATTTTTTTAACATTTATTCATTTTTTGAGAGACAGAGAGAGACAGTGTGAGTGGGGGAAAGACAGAGACAGAGAGAGAGAGGGAGCCCAAAGCAGGCTCCAGGATCCGAGCTGTCAGCACAGAGCCCGGAGTGGGGCTCGAACCCATGAACTGTGAGATCATGACCTGAACTGAAGTCAGATGCCCAAAAAACTCAGCCACCCAGGCACCCCATGGCAAACATTTTTTAAGAAACAAAGGAATAACATAGTTCTTTACCTTGTCACGAAGTTCACAGCAACTAAAATTGGTGAATAAAAGGCCTTGTACGTCTTTTCTCTTTTTTAACATTGGTAATGAAGATAGAATACATGAAAAACATGGAGATTTATAAAAATCTGAAATTATCTGAATGATACAAGATGAAATATTTAAGTAGGAATCAAAATCAGGCTAATTCCTAACTTAGCCAAGCTGTAATTTTCATGACTATGAACATGACGATGAAATTAGAAAAATATTGCTATAGTTGAATACTTTGATGTTATTAATGCATGTTAGCTGAATTGATATTCTCGCAAATGAGCAACGGGCATGGCATATGAACATAAAATAGATTCTTTGGAAGTGTTATTAATCTTTTAACACGGGAATATTCTACATTAATCATCAAATTGAAAATTGACTATTTTTATTTTGAAAAATGGGTTATACTTTCACAGACTTTCAAAAGTCAATTATTGATTTTATAAAGGCATACTTAATGGAAAGGAAATGCGGTTTTTCTTTCATCATCAAATGAAACCCTTGGAGTTTGACAAACTGATCCAAGTTCCCATCTTTTTTCTCATGTGTTAAAAATTGGTAATATTTTTGAACCCTTGCTCTGGATTATTTTTATTTAATCCCTAATAGGCTCCTCAGAGGAGGAATTATTGTTTTACAACCTTGAAGGTTGTGAACACTGATGGTGACATAGCCATTATGAGGAAAAACTGGGATTTATCACGTGCTTACCCTCTGTGTTCTACTGGCATAAGTTAGTTTACAAGAATAAAAACTGGGGGCGCCTGGGTGGCGCAGTCGGTTAAGCTTCCGACTTCAGCCAGGTCACGATCTCGCGGTCCGGGAGTTCGAGCCCCGCGTCGGGCTCTGGGCTGATGGCTCAGAGCCTGGAGCCTGTTTCTGATTCTGTGTCTCCCTCTCTCTCTGCCCCTCCCCCGTTCATGCTCTGTCTCTCTCTGTCCCAAAAATAAATAAAACGTTGAAAAAAAAAATTAAAAAAACAAAAACAAAAACAAAACAAAACAAAAAAACTGATCGTGTCTTATCCACTTAAAAGCCTGCATAGGCTTCCCATTCCTGTTAGGAGCAAGACTCAGGGTAGTCTTCTACGAACTGTTTGCCACCCATCACCTTCATCCAGAGAGAACACATGGCCTTGTTCTATGTTCCCATACAACAGTATCCCTGTATAATAAATTGTTATTTTTATTTTATAGCACTTACCACAAATCTAGTTATATGTTACGTTTGTTTGATTTATCTGTTTAATAGCTTTTATCCCAGAGTCTCAGAACAGAGACCATACAATTTATCATTACCTCCCCAGCATCTAGACCAGTCTCTAGGATATAATAGACACTGAAGAATATTTATGGAAAGAATGAATGGTAAAGTGAAATTTATTTTAAAAGGAGAGCATTACACTTAAGTAGAGCAACCTAGACTCCTACTCCATGTGGGGGACTATTTTATATAGTAAGACTTTTGTTACTCTTCAAAATGAAACGTCCTTTGATAGAGTCCTAGATGGAATTGTTCTGGACTGAAGATTTTTCTTCATTCAATGATATTAAAGAGGGTCATAAATATATAAAAGTTTACTATACACTTTCGTATTTATTGGCTTCTTCTGGCATTACCACACCAAGAAATATCTAATTGTTTTAATCTTTGACCTTACTATTTTCTGGGGTTTTGTTTTTAGTTGTTTATTTATTTTTGTTATGGGAATTTTATATACCTATATATGTATTTGAAAATTTTGATAAGAGTTCCCATAATAAAAAAATTCTCCTAAAAATCACTTTTATTATGGGGAATTTCATATATACACACACATATATATACATATATATTTGAAATTATATACAAATATGTATTATATATTATATTTTTATATGTATTTATATTTATATATTATTTACATTTTTATGTGTTGTTATATATTATATTTACAGTATATACATTATATATTATATACAATATACATTACATACATTTATATTATGTGGACTTTGAAATATACATATATAATGGAAATCTATACATATATATTTTAAAATTCCCATAAAAAAATAAAAGTATAGATACATACACATATTTATGTATCTACATATACACTCACAGAGGAGTAAATTAATCCCTACATACTAATTATCTAGCTTCCACACTTCCTAATATATGACGATTCTTGTTTCATCAATACCCCCATCCATTCCCACTTCAGATTGTTTGGAAGCAATTCCCAGACATATCATCTCATAATACATATTTCAGTATGTATCTCTCTCTATAAGAAAAGGACTCTTCAATATGATGTAACCATACCATTATCACAAAAATATATTTCATTTATAACCCTGACAACTTTCATTTATACATATTTCATTTATATCGTCACAAAATATAATTTCATTTATATCATCAAATACCTTGTGGGTGTTGATCTTTCCCCAGTTGTCTTATAGAATTTAAAAATTATTTTTCATTTTATTTGAATTGGGTTCTAAATAAGATCCATATGTTGCAATTGGTTGGTATCTCTTTTAAACTATAAGATTTCTTTCTATCTCTTTTATCTTTTGAGTATTATGTAGAGTCAAATCAATCATCCTCACCTTAGAAAAAAATAGTTTACCCAATAATATTTAATCCAAAGTTAATTCCATGTATGTATTGACCCTGAAGAATGGTTGGTCCTCTTAAGTAACTATAATTTCTAGCTGTTACCTGTGGCATCTTAATGATTTAGACATCAGATAAAATGATACCTAACCAAAATCCATATAGCCTGGCATCAGGCACTTGTAGGAAGGATGGAGGGAACCAAATTTTGTGAAGAAGAGAAAAGGTTCCCCTCCAGTAAGTTGAATAAATCTTTTCAACCAGCTTCTTGTTTTTGGTTATTCCATGCCTGAAAGACTAAAGAAAAATGTGGATTACCCAAAGGGAGAATCTTGACTGTTTCTTAGAATGTCAGAAGTTGGTAGGATTTTTAATATTTTCTCTACTACTGGCTGAGACTGTGAATGGGTGATGAAATAACTTACAAAACGCAGGCATAAATCTATCCAGCCCAAGAAGCACACTGAAGGGCAAGATATAATCATTCTGAAAATCTCCTCCTCTGAGAACTGCATGAGTTTATTGATCGAGAGAAGGCAGAGTAAAACAAATATTTTCAAGAATATTTTCAAAAGATTTCATGTTATGGTGATTTTGAATATTGTGTGTTGGCTTTGTCTGGATAGCTGACATCTCTATTTTTCATAAAGGCTTGTGTTTGGCATGGTTCGTGCTAACCGATTCCCTTCTCACACCCATCCGTTTGTCATGTACAGGACTTTTCATCTTCAGATATCCCAAGGATTCCCTTTACTCATTCTGGTTCCACAGTGCACTGCCCTTGATAAACAGAATCTGCTCCTGACCTACTATGAGTAGCTTTTCCAGTAGCAAGCAGCAAAAGGATGATGCTTACCTAAAAGCTATCGTTTCCAAGACAGTTACTTAGGGTTACAGCTGTGGCTTTGAAACTAAGCCAAGGGATGTTTCCTACATAAAAATTAAATGCTGAGCAATGAGCAGTGAGTTCTAGTTGGTTGTTCTCATACTTTCTAATCTCCCATTACGTTCTAAGTCAGTGGTTCTCAAATCTGGCTGCAAATTGCAACTCCTTGTTAAACTTACACCAGGATGAAGCAGTGATGCTTGAGTGTCTTGCACCAAAGAGTCTGTCTGATTTAACTGTTGTGGATCATTCCACACTGATATGTGGAAACACATATCAGTGTTCATTCCACACTGATATGTGGAAACACATATCAGTGTTCATTCCACACTGATATGTGGAAACACATATCAGTGTTTCCAATAGAGAGCCAGATTTGAGCATGTTTGTTCTAGATAGTGTATGCAATGGCAAACCTCGCTCAGATGATGGCCTTGCTCACAGGCAACTATGTTCTGGTGTGAAAAAGGAGAACAAGCATAAACATATGTATAAGAGGAACTCATAGTGCCAACAGCGAGAACAGAAATAGAAGAAAAGGATAAAGAGGTACAAAGGCGGGGGGCACTTCAGGAAAAGTTGTCAGGGAAGCTCTCTTGGAGGAGGTGAGAACTGAACAGAAACTTGAATGAGTTTATTATGCTTAAGAGAAGAGGGACAGAGAAAGATACTTCTTTAAAGATGGATCATAATATGTAAACATCCATTTTCTTTATTTTTCTTAGGAAGTTAAGTCCCAGAGCTTAGAAATTTCAATAGCTTAATTTTATTGGACACTTACCTTATGGCAAGCACTGGGGATGCAGATGAGTAAAGCACGAGTAACTAAATCCAATGCTGCACAAATTAACATATTTCATATACTATAACCTAGAGGTAATGATGGGAAGGAGCTCTTGACCCATCAGTGGGTTTCAGTCTCCCTTTAACATATTCCCAGGACTAGTCACTCAGTTTGTTTTCTGTTTACCACTGCTTTCCACCTTAATATTTTTTGCCTTTCATATTTAAAAAGATAATTTTCAGTGAAAGAACTGACATACTGATATTTGGGCAAAATTGATCAATTGGATAACCTAGTATTAGAACATTTATTTATCTTTTATTGCAAACTCTGCTACATACTACAGTGATTCAAAATGAATAAGATGTAGTTAGTTCCTTGGATGAATATATATATATATATATATATATATATATATATATATGTATATATATACATATATATGTATATATATAATTTTTTAATGTTTATTTTTATTTTTGAGACACAGAGACAGAGGGCAAGCAGGGAAGGGGTACAAAGAGAGACAGATAGACAGACAGACAGACAGAATCAGAAGCAGGTGCCCGGCTCCAAGCTATCAGCACAGAGCCTGACACAGGGCTCAAACCCACAAACTGTGAGATCATTACCTGAGCTGAAGTCAGACACTCAACCAACTGAGCCGCCCAGGCACCCCTGGACGAATATTTTTTTTAAGTTTATTAATTTTCAGAGAGGGAGAGAGAGTGCAGGAGCGGTAGAGAGAGAGGGAGAGAGAAAGAATCCCAAGCAGAGTCTGCACTGTCAACGCAGAGCCCGACTCAGGACCCGAACTCATGAACCGCGAGATCATGACCTGAGCCGAAACCAAGAGTTGGATGCCTGCCGACTGAGCCACCCAGTGGCTCCCCAGTTCCTTGGATAAATTTAAGGAAAGGTAGGTAAAACAAGAATATGATCAATCACAATGCAGAATTATATGTGGTATAATAAAGTATGCAAACGGTGTGGGTGAGTAGAGGAGGAAATGCAGAACTTAAAACCTTGTAGTTGATAAACCTTGTTGCGAGATCTCGGGTACTTCAGGGAGCTAGTGCTGGCCCCATTCATACTGAGTCTATAAGATGGTGTGACCGAGATGGAGTGGCTCTTAATGAACCTCACTATGTAGGTGGTAAGTTAGGTCAGTCGCTGATTACTTAACAACGTCTTGGGCAGGCTTATCTTTAACAATAGGTGTATTCATTCTGATTTTCCTTCTACATGGTCTTTCCTTTTTGCTGCACTTTTCCTTCACTTCAGAAGCAATTCTGGGTGATTTTTAATGATTTGTTAACACCCCAAGGTAACATTCTGTGTTTGGCTTTTACAGAAACAATCAATAGGACTTAGAGAAATAAACACAGATGAAAACACAAGCTGGATAATAATAGTGATTTCACAACACCTTTTCCCTCTGGGAGTTTGAAGCATCTTGTAAAATACAAAGTTACTGAGAATTCCCAGTGGGGAGGTGACAAAACTCATAGCCTCCATTTAGACAGGGAGTTTTCCCTGAGAATCTCTGTGGAAAAGAAAAGTGAGGTGATATGATCATTTTATAGCTACCCTAAAAATATCCTTGAGGGAAGAGTCTTCTTGTGATAAACTACATTTTCTACACAATGACTATTGGTTATGGACATATTCATTATTTATTATAACAATTGCAAACATTTAATAAATGTTTGCTATTATCCGTATCACTCAACATTTAGTTAAGTGATAAACCTCCAGATTGGATATTAACCATACATACCAAAAGGTTTACCCATCTTACTAGGAATAATTCTGCATTTAATATTTGATTCTATTCTAATGTGAATTGATTTTACCTTACCAAACTGACTATAAGAGTAATATGGGCAGGGAGCTTTATCCTAATACTCAGCTTGGTCTTAAGAATCTGGTACTTTGTCTCTTTTTTTTCACCTTTATTGGGGCATAATGACACCCAGGAATTGTATAAGTGTTTATGGTGTACAACTGAATGTTTTGGTATCTGTATACATTATGAAATATCATCACAGTCAAACTAATCAACATATCCATCACCTCATATAGTTAGCATTTTCTTTTTTTTCTTTAGCTTTCTTTTTGTGTTTCTTTTAAGGGCAAACACTTAGATTTACCCTCTTAGCACATTTCAGGTATAACAATAGTATTGTTAATTGTAGTCACCATGTTGTAAGATACATCTCCAGAATTCATTCCTCTTGCATAATTGAAACTTGGTACCCTTTGATCAACGCTGGTAGTTTTTCCCCTTCCTTCCTTCCCCTGGCAATCACCATTCTACTCTTTGCTTTTATGAGTTCAACTGGTTTAGATTCTGCGTATAAGATCATGTAGTTTTTGTCTTTCTGTATCTGGCTTATTTCATTTAACATAGTGCTCTTCAGGTTCATCCATGTTGTAAACGGTAGGATTCCCTTCTTTTTTATGGCTGAAAAATATTCCATTGTATTACTACATTTTCTTTAAACACTAATCTGTCTGTGGACATTTAAGCTGTTTCCGTATGTTGGCTGTTATGATTAATGCTGCAGTAGACATGGGAGTGCAGATATGATTTTGAAACCCAGATTTTATTTCCTTTGGATCTGTACCCAGAAATGGAATTGCTGGATCATATGGTGGTTTTATTTTTACTTTTCTGAGAAGCTTCCATACCGTTTTCCATGGTGGCCGCACCAGTGCAAATTCCTACCAGCTGTGCATGAGGGTTCCCTTTTTTTTATATCCTTACCAATACTTGTTATCTTTTGTCTTTTAAAAAATTAAAAAAAAATTTTTTATGTTTATGTATTCTTGAGACAGAGACAGAGCGTGAACAGGGGAGGGGCAGAGAGAGAAGGAGACACAGAATCTGAAACAGGCTCCAGGCTCTGAGCTGTCAGCACAGAGCCCGATGAGGGGCTCGAACCCACGAACTGTGAGATCATGACCTGAGCTGAAGTTGGACGCTTAACCGGCTGAGCCACCCAGGCGCCCCTAAAATTTTTTTTTTAATGTTTATTTATTTTTGAGAGAGAAAGAGAGAGAGAGAGAGAGAGAAAGTACAAGTGGGGGAGGGACAGAGAGAGAGGGAGACACAGAATCTGAAGCAGGCTCCAGGCTCTGAGCTGTCAGCACAGAGCCCAAGTTGGGGCTTAAACCCACAAGACATGAGATCATGACCTGAGCTGAAGTCGGACGCTCAACCGACTGAGCCACCCAGGCGCCCCTATCTTTTTGTCTTTTTGATAATAGCCATTCTAATAAGTGTGAGGTGATATCTCACTGTGGTTTTGACTTGCATGTCTCTGACAATTACTGATATTGAGTGCCTTTCCATGCACTTTTGGCCATTTGAACTCTTTTCAGAAATGTCTGTTTAGGTCACTTGCCTACTTTTTAATTAGCGTATTGGCATTTTTTTTAATTGAGTTCTCTGACTCCTATATTTTGTATGTATTATTAGATATATAGTTGCAAATATTTTCTCTCATTCCATATGTCATCTTTTTCATTTTGTTGTTTCCTTTGCTGTGAAGAAGCTTTTTAGTTTGATGTAATCCCACTTGTTTATTTTTGCTTTCATTGTCTATAGTTTTGGTATCATAACCATAGTATGGTTGCCAAGACTAATATCAAGAAGCTTTTCCCATATGTTTTCTTCTAGTAGTTTTATAATTTCATGTCTTACCTGTAATCCTTTAATTTGTTTTGAGTTGATTTTTGTATATGATGTGCAATAAAGGTCCAATTTAATTCTGCGTATACATATCTGCATATACAACACCATTTATTGAAGAGACTGTCCTTTCCCTACTGTGTGTTCTTGGAACCCTTGTTGACTGTAAATGTGTGGATTTATTTCTGGGCTTTCTGTTGTGTTCTATTAATCTATATGGTTGTTTTTATGCCAGTACCATACTGTTTTGATTCTTGTAGCTTTGTGATATATTTTGAAATCAGGGAGTATGATGTTTCCAGCTTTGTTCTTCTTATTCAAGATTGCTTTGGCTATTTGTAAAGAATGCCATCGGGATTTTGATAGGGGTTACATTGAATCTGTAGATAATTTTGTATAGTATGGACTTTTAAACAAATTAATTCTTCTAATACATGAGCACATTTATGTATATCTTTTTAAATGTCCTCCATAAATGTCTTATAATTTTATGTATACAAATCCTTCACCTCTCTGGTTAGGTTTATTCTTAAGTATTTCATTATTTTTGTTGCAGTTGCAAATGAAATTGTTTTCTTAATTTCTTTTTTTGGATAGCTGATTGTTAGTGTATAGAAATATTACCAATTTTTGAGGGTTTATTTCATATCCTGCAAGATTCTGAATTCATTCATTAGTTTCAACAGGTTTCTTGTTGTTGTTTAGTCTTTAGGCTTTTCTATATTTAAGATCATATCTACCACAAACAGGTAATTTTACTTCTTTTGTTGACTTGGATGCCTTTTATTTATTTTTCTTGTCTAATTGGTCTGGGTAGGACTTCCAGAATTATGTTGAATAGAAACAGTGAGAGTGGATATCCTTGTCTTGTACCAAATATTAGAGAAAAGACTTTCAGTTTTCCCCATTGATTATATTATCTGTGGGCTTTTGGTATGTAGCTTTTATTGTGTTGAGTGAAGTTCCATCTCTACCTATTTTGAGAGATTTCTATCATGAATGGATGTTAAATTTTGTCAAATGCATTTTATGCTTCTGCTGAGATGATCACGTGGTTTTCATCTTTCATTTCATTAATGTGGTGTATCACATTAATTGATTTGCATATGTTGAATCCTCCTTATATCCTAGGGATATATCCCACTTGGTCATGCTGTATAATCCCTTTATTTATTTATTTATTTATTTATTTATTTATTTATTTATTATTTTTTAAATGTTTATTTATTTGAGAAAGAGAGTGTGTGAGCAGAGGAGGGGCAGGGAAAGAGGAAAGAGATGTGGGGCTCAGTCTTATGACTGCAAGATCACAACCTGAGCTGATATCAAGAGTGGGATGCTTAACTGACTGAGCCACCCAGGTGTCCCTGGTATATAATCCTTTTAATGTAATGTTGAATTTGGTTTGCTAGTATTTCATTGAAGATTTTTGCATCTATTTTCATTAGGGACATTGGACTGTAGTTTTCTTCTTTTGTGGTTTCTTTGGCTTTGGTATCAGGGTGATGCTGGCTTTATAAAATAAGTTTGGAAGCATTCCCTCTTCTTTCCTTTTTTGGGGGAAGCATCTAAGAAAGATTAATATTCTTTGGTACAATTCACTGGTGAAGACTTCTGGTCCTAGGTTTTTCTTTGTTGAGAGGTTTTTGATTATTGATTAAATCTCCTTATTTGTTACTGGTGTGTTAATGCTTTCAAGTTTTCCTTAATTCTGTCTTGGTAGGTTGTATGTTTCTAGGGATGTATCCATTTCTACTAGGTTATCCATACTGTTGGCATATTATTATAATAGTCCCTTTTGACCCTTTTTATTTCTGAGGTATCTGTTGTAATGTCTCCCCTTTAATTTGTCATTTCATTTAGTTTTCTCTCTTTTTTAGTGTAGCTAAGGGTTTACACATTTTATCTTTTCAAAGAGCCAATTTTAGTTTTTTTTTAATTTTCTATTCTCATTTTATTTATTTATACCCTAATATTCATTATTTCTTTTCTTTGGATAATTTTGGGCCGAGTTTGCTCTTATTTTTCTAGTTCCTTAAGGTGTAAAGTTGAGATATTACTTCTTCTTCTTTTTTAAATGTTCATTTTTTTTTTTTTTGAGAGAGAGAGAGAGAGAGAGAGCCGGGGAGGGGCAGGGAGAAGGGGGAGACAGAGAATTTGAAGCAGGCTCCACACTGTCAGTGCAGAGCCCAATGCAGGGTTCCAACCCATGAACCATGAGATCATGACCTGAACCGAAGCGGGACGCTCAACTGACTGACCCATCCAGGAGCCCTGAGATCTTTCTTCTTTTCAAATGGTGTTTAAAGGTGTTTGTTGCTATAAGCTTTCCTTGTAGGACTGTTTCTGCTGCATCTTATAAGTTTTGGCCTGTTGTGTTTTTGTTTTCATTTGTTTCAAGATATTTTCAAAACCCCATTTTGATTATTTCATTGACCCAGTGATTGAAGAGTGTGTTGTTTAGTTTCCGCACATTTGTGACTTTTCCTGCTTTCTTACTGTTATTGACTTTTAGTTTCATTTTATTGTGGTCAGAGCAAATACTTAGTATGATTTCGACCTTAAATTTGTTAAGACTTGTTTTGCAGCCCAACTTTGTGATCCATCCGGGAGAATGTTCACTGTGCGCTTGAGAAGAATGTGTCCTCTTCTGTTGAGTGGAAAGTTGTGGACAGCTGCCGGGTCTGCTTGCCCTATCGAGTTGTTTAAGTCTGCTGTTTCTTTATTGATTTTATGTCTGGGTGATCTGTTGATTATTGAAAGCGGGTACTGAGGTCTCCTACTATTACAGTATTTCTATTAGTTTCTTTTTCAGATCTGTCTATATTTATTTGCTTTATATATTTAGATGCTGTGATGTTTCATGCGTGTACATTTACCACTGTTATATCTTCCTCCTGAATTGATCCTTTTACCATTATGTAATGAACTTCGTTGTCTCTAGAGATAGTTTTTGCCTTCAAATCCATTTTGTCTGATATAAGTTAGCCATCCTTGCTTTCTTTTGTTACCATTTGCGTGGAATATCTTTTTCCATCCCTTCACTTTTAGCTAGTGTGTGTCTTTGAATATAAAATGAGTTTCTTCTAGCTCACTTCCCACCCACCTCCCTCCATCAACCCTCGGTTTGTTCTTCATTGTTAAGAATCTCTTGTGGTTTGTTTCCCTCTCTGCTCCCCGCACCCCACCTTCCCCTGTGTTCATCTGTTTTGATGGGTGTTAAGGAGGGCACTTGTGATAAGCACTGGGTGTTGTAGGTAGGTGATGAATCACTAAATTCTACTCCTAAAACCAATATTCCGCTGTATGTTAAACTAAGATTTAAATTAAAAACAGGGGTGCCAGGGTGACGCTTAGACAGTTGGCTAAGCGCCAATTTCAGCTCTGGTCATGATCTCACGCTTTGTGAGTTTGAGGCCGATGTCCAGCTCGCTGCTCTCAGCGCAGAGCCCACTTTGAATCCTCTGCCCCCCTCTCTCTTTGCCCCCCACCCCTACTCTCACATGTTCTCTCTATCCCTCTCTAAAAAGTAAACATTACACAATTTTTTTTAATTAAAAAAATTTTTTTTAAACATTTATTTTTGAGACAGAGAGAGACAGAGCATGAGCAGGGGAGGGTCAGAGACAGAGGGAGACACAGAATCCGAAGCAGGTTCCAGGCTCTGAGCTGTCAGCACAGAGCCCAACGCGGTGCTCGAACTCAGGAACTGCGAGATCGTGACCTGAGCGAAGTCGGATGCTTACCGACTGAGCCACCCAGGTTCCCCCCAAATGCTACATCCTTACCTCTCCTGTTTCCACATTATATGCCCTTGGTGTCATAATTTACATCCATTTATATTGCATATCCATTAGCAATTTAGTTATAGGCATTTTTAATACTTTCGTCTTCTTTTATATTAGAATTAAAAATGACTTACCCACCACCATTACAGACCCTGCGCCAGGCCTCATCAGCTTTCATAGGCAGGTGTGTTCAAAGTCAGTGCCTCGAATAGCAGCTAGAAAAGTTGGGACACTGGATGTCTAGTCCAACAACGTCTAGGAAGAAGCGACAGGCTTGGTTTTATTGCTAAATCGAGCTGTGGCGAGGAGCCTCAGGAAGTGCCCTCACAGCCATTCAAACTCCCAGGGGAGTACTGCCCCATCAGCGCCCAGAGACAAGCGAGTTAAAAGCCACACCCTCAGGCAGCAGCTTGATAAATTGGGGAATTAGATGTGTAGTCCCACTCTTTCCAGGAAGCAGCTGGGAGGGGACTTTATTGCCTGCTCAGTCTGAGCTGATCAGGTTGGAAATAGGGGAAGTGTTCACGTGCCCATTTAAAGCCACCCTTTCCCACCTGTGTTCGTGGGGGACTAGCAAATTCCAGGCTGCCAGCCTTTAGGGACAGGCAAACGTGACTGAACCAGTCCCTTGGGTAGCAGCTGAAAAAGTTGGGGCACTAGGTATGGTTCAGACCCTTCACTGCTCAGGGACAAGGTGAGAGTTGGGGGTTCCCTCCCAAGTGTCGGGTACTGTGCCAGTGATGGCGTTCATGGCAAGAGCGTGTCTCAGCTTTACCTGCCTGTTTCAAGGTGGGTGCTTTCTCCGTCGCCTGGTGTGCGGGACCAACTAGTTTCTGAATTTCTCCCAGTGAGAACTGCTCCATGTCTTTAGTGCACCTGCAGGAAGACATGTGTCTTTAGTGCACCTGCAGGAAGACAGGGCCACCTCTTCTACCACTGTGTTGACTTCACTCTCCCAACAACGTAGTACATTTTGAATAGAGTAAATTCTTTCGGAACAAAATGTTGAACAAATAATATAAACCAGGTTCTCTCTCCTCTCACTAAGCTACTTAACTACTTACTAAATGAATGGCTTGGGGTGCCTGGGTGGATCAGTCGGTTAAGTGTCCAACTTCGCCTCAGGTCATGATCTCACGATTTGTGGGTTCAAGTCCCGCGTCGGGCTCTGTGCTGATAGCTCAGAGCCAGGAGCCTGCTTCAGATTCCGCGTCTCCCTCTCTCTCTGCCCCTCCCCTGCTTGCGCTCTGTCTCTGTCTCTCTCTCTCAAAAGTTAAACGAACATTAAATTTTGTTTTAAAGTGAGAAACAAAGTGAATGGATTAATTCTGTGTCCTTCCACAAGAGTGGAAGATTATTCTCTAGCCAGTAAATCATTCCCTAAAAAGAATTTCTTTGACATCCAAATCCAAGAAGATCTTAGTATTACCTGGTGATGGTGTTTGGTACTGTGAGCTCCCCTCTCTCTTCCCATGGCTGTCATCACAAATCCTTTGTACTCTTCTTAACATTCTGTCTCAGACCAAATCCCTTCACCCTCAATAGGCAGCCTGAAATCTCATTGCACGGAGCATACCGAGGCCCTCTTCTTGTACTCCTTCAAACTTTCCTTCCTCCCTCATGTAAATGTCTTTCTCTTCTTCTGTTTATGAGATTTCTTTCCCTTTCATTGTGCCTTGGGTTTAATCTTCCGTATCTTCCCGAACCTTACTCTTTCATAGTTTCCTTTCTTCTTTGCAGTGGGAATCTTCCTCTTCCATTTGGTTTCCTTTCTGAAACTGCAACCTTTTCCATTTTGGTTTGCTTGCTCCATACTTCGACCTCAGCCTCACTGTGAGGTACCGTGGGTGAGTACCGGTGCTGTCCTTTCTCCTGAGTACCTCACGTCCATCTCTAATGCCATTCTCTTCATCTATCTTATTAGTCATTACCTTTCAAACATCCTCAATTTCTTTTTTTTTTTTAGTCTACATATTACCATTTTATTTTTTTATTTATTTATTTTATATATATATGAAATTTATTGTCAAATTGGTTTCTATACAACACCCAGTGCTCATCCCAAAAGGTGCCCTCCTCAATACCCATCACCCACCCTCTCCTCCCTCCCACCCCCCATCAACCCTCAGTTTGTTCTCAGTTTTTAAGAGTCTCTTATGCTTTGGCTCTCTCCCATTCTAACCTCTTTTTTTTTTTTCCTTCCCCTCCCCCATGGGTTCCTGTTAAGTTTCTCAGGATCCACATAAGAGTGAAACCATATGGTATCTGTCTTTCTCTGTATGGCTTATTTCACTTAGCATCACACTCTCCAGTTCCATCCACGTTGCTACAAAGGCCATATTTCATTTTTTCTCATTGCCACGTAGTACTCCATTGTGTATATAAACCACAATTTCTTTATCCATTCATCAGTTGATGGACATTTAGGCTCTTTCCATAATTTGGCTATTGTTGAGAGTGCTGCTATGAACATTGGGGTACAAGTGGCCCTATGCATCAGTACTCCTGTATCCCTTGGATAAATTCCTAGCAGTGCTATTGCTGGGTCATAGGGTAGGTCTTTTTTTAATTTTCTGAGGAACCTCCACACTGCTTTCCAGAGTGGCTGCACCAGTTTGCATTCCCACCAACAGTGCAAGAGGGTTCCCGTTTCTCCACATCCTCTCCAGCATCTATAGTCTCCTGATTTGTTCATTTTGGCCACTCTGACTGGCGTGAGGTGATACCTGAGTGTGGTTTTGATTTGTATTTCCCTGATAAGGAGCAACGCTGAACATCTTTTCATGTGCCTGTTGGCCATCCGGATGTCTTCTTTAGAGGTCTATTCATGTTTTCTGCCCATTTCTTCACTGGGCTATTTGTTTTTTGGGTGTGGAGTTTGGTGAGCTCTTTATAGATTTTGGATACTAGCCCTTTGTCCGATATGTCATTTGCGAATATCTTTTCCCATTCCGTTGTTTGCCTTTTAGTTTTGTTGGTTGTTTCCTTTGCTGTGCAGAAGCTTTTTATCTTCATAAGGTCCCAGTAATTCACTTTTGCTTTTAATTCCCTTGCCTTTGGGGATGTGTCGAGTAAGAGATTGCTACAGCTGAGGTCAGAGAGGTCTTTTCCTGCTTTCTCCTCTAAGGTTTTGATGGTTTCTTGTCTCACATTTAGGTCCTTTATCCATTTTGAGTTTATTTTTGTGAATGGTGTGAGAAAGTGGTCTAGTTTCAACCTTCTGCATGTTGCTGTCCAGTTCTCCCAGCACCATTTGTTAAAGAGGCTGTCTTTTTTCCATTGGATGTTCTTTCCTGCTTTGTCAAAGATGAGTTGGCCATACATTTGTGGGTCTAGTTCTGGGGTTTCTATTCTATTCAATTGGTCTATGTGTCTGTTTTTGTGCCAATACCATGCTGTCTTGATGATGACAGCTTTGTAGTAGAGGCTAAAGTCTGGGATTGTGATGCCTCCTGCTTTGGTCTTCTTCTTCAAAATTCCTTTGGCTATTCGGGGCCTTTTGTGGTTCCATATGAATTTTAGGATTGCTTGTTCTAGTTTCGAGAAGAATGCTGGTGCAATTTTGATTGGGATTGCATTGAATGTGTAGATAGCTTTGGGTAGTATTGACATTTTGACAATATTTATTCTTCCAATCCATGAGCAGGGAATGTCTTTCCATTTCTTTAAATCTTCTTCAATTTCCTTCAGAAGCTTTCTATAGTTTTCAGCATACAGATCCTTTACATCTTTGGTTAGATTTATTCCTAGGTATTTTATGCTTCTTGGTGCAATTGTGAATGGGATCAGTTTCTTTATTTGTCTTTCTGTTGCTTCATTGTTAGTGTATAAGAATGCAACTGATTTCTGTACATTGATTTTGTATCCTGCAACTTTGCTGAATTCATGTATCAGTTCTAGCAGACTTTTGCTGGAGTCTATCGGATTTTCCATGTATAATATCATGTCATCTGCAACAAGCGAAAGCTTGACTTCATCTTTGCCAATTTTGATGCCTTTGATTTCCTTTTGTTGTCTGATTGCTGATGCTAGAACTTCCAGCACTATGTTAAACAACAGCGGTGAGAGTGGGCATCCCTGTCGTGTTCCTGATCTCAGGGAAAAAGCTCTCAGTTTTTCCCCATTGAGGATTATGTTAGCTGTGGGCTTTTCATAAATGGCTTTTATGATCTTTAAGTATGTTCCTTCTATCCCGACTTGCTCAAGGGTTTTTATTAAGAAAGGGTGCTGGATTTTGTCAAAGGCCTTTTCTGCATCGATTGACAGGATCATATGGTTCTTCTCTTTTTTTTTTTGTTAATGTGATGTATCACGTTGATTGATATGCGAATGTTGAACCAGCCCTGCATCCCAGGAATGAATCCCACTTGATCATGGTGAATAATTCTTTTTTTTTTTTTTTAATTTTTTTTTTCAACGTTTATTTATTTTTTGGGACAGAGAGAGACAGAGCATGAACGGGGGAGGGGCAGAGAGAGAGGGAGACACAGAATCGGAAGCAGGCTCCAGGCTCTGAGCCGTCAGCCCAGAGCCTGATGCGGGGCTCGAACTCACGGACCGCGAGATCGTGACCTGGCTGAAGTCGGACGCTTAACCGACTGCGCCACCCAGGCGCCCCGAATAATTCTTTTTATATGCCGTTGAATTCGATTTGCTAGTATCTTATTGAGAATTTTTGCATCCATATTCATCAGGGCAAACATCCTCAATTTCTATCCCTCTTTTCCTGCTCTTTGGTTCCCCACTTTGTAAGACAGGAATAATAGAAGAGCCTATTTTATGTGATGGTGGTGAGGATTAAATGAATCTATGGAAAATGCTTAAAACAGTGTCTGGTTTTGGGGCACCTGGGTGGCTCAGTTGGTTAAGCATCTGACCTTGGCTCAGGCCATGATCTCAGGGTTCGTGAGTTCCAGCCTCCCATTGGGCTCTCTGCTGTCAGCGTGGAGCCTGCTTTGGATCCTCTGTGTTTCTTCTCTCTGCCCTTCCCCCACTCACACTCTCTGTCATAAATAAATAAGCATTAAAAAAATTTGAAACAAAAAAAACCCAAACAGGGCCTGGCATATTGTCAGTCCTCTATATGTGCTGCTGCTGCGGCTGCTGATTGCTACTATTTAGAAGCTTCAGTGCCGCCCAGTGCCTACAGGGATAAAACTCTAGCTCCTTATCTTAGTATACACAGTCCTGCCATTCCACACATCCCTACTACTGCATTTTGAGTCTCTCATTATTTCCTAAATACATCGTGTTGTTTTACGTCTCTGTGCCTTTGCATATTCTGCTTCTTTTTTTTTTTTTTTTCAACGTTTATTTATTTTTGGGACAGAGAGAGACAGAGCATGAATGGGGGAGGGGCAGAGAGAGAGGGAGACACAGAATCGGAAACAGGCTCCAGGCTCTGAGCCATCAGCCCAGAGCCTGACGTGGGGCTCGAACTCCCGGACCGCGAGATCGTGACCTGGCTGAAGTCAGACGCTTAACCGACTACGCCACCCAGGCGCCCCTGCATATTCTGCTTCTTATTCTTGGAATGAATTTTACCACTCCTCTATCTGGCTCTTTCCAGTGGATCCATTAGGACCTGAATTAGCTGTCTATTGCTGCATAGCAGATTAACCCTTAAATTAATGACATGAAATAATGATAAACATCTATCTCACACATAGTTCAAGAATTTGGGATCGGCGTAGATGAGTGCTTCTAACGTGGGGTCTGTCATGCAGCTGTAGTCAAGATGTAGTTAATTTGAAGGCTTAGAGTTGGAGGTTCTGCTTTGAGGATTGCTTGCTCACATGGTTACTTGCAAATTGGTGTTGGCTTCTGGCTGGAGGTCTTAGTTCCTGGGCTTGTAGACTACTCCTTAGGGCTGTTCCAGTGTTCTTACAACACAGAAGTTGGCTTCCTCCAGAGTAAGTGATGCGAGAGAGAAAAAGACAGGAATGGAAATATCTTTTATGATCTTGTCTTAGACCCCACACAGTGTCACTTCCTCAGTAGTCTATTGGTCACCAGAGCAGTGTGGGAGGGAACCATACAGAAGCTAGAATACCAGGGGTCCAGATTGTTGGGGCCATCAACTTTTTTGTGATCTTCTCCCTTGTCCTCCAGGTATATTAGTTTATATGTGTCTTTTTGGTGCCTCCATAAACACCCTCATAGCAGTCTTCAGTCTGTTTGTTTGTTGTTTATATCTGCCCTCCTTCCTCACAAGATTATAAATAATATAAAGGCAGAGGTCGTGCAGTTTCATGTCTATTTCCCTTGGCCTATGACAATCTACAGCCATAAAGCGGGAACGCAATAGATGCAGATTGCATGGAATTGAATCATTACATATCCCTGTTCAGCATTCAAAATCTATCTTCTAAGACAATAGTTTCCTGAAATGGAGAACATTATGTAGTTGGTGTTGTTTTCTTGAGAACTAAATCGTATTACGTACTCACAATTTCTCTTTCTTATTTTTTAGCAAGAAAATCTTCCATCTTGTTTAGATTATTATGTGAGCCCTAGCCTATAATTTTCTTTTCCTGTGAAAAGGAGTCAGTCTCTGTCTAGTACGTTATATGGTCTACCTTCATTTTCTACAGCTCAGGTGAGATCAGTTGGGTGAGGTCCCTCCCGTAAAAAATAAAAAATAAAAAAAGCTGCTTTCGTCCAGTTCATTGCAAAAGCTCAACATTACTTTTTCACTTGATATATTATTAAGTTACTGCTTCATTTATTTTAAAGGAAATTAAAAGTAAAGTGAGGAGTGGTGCAAGTAATGGAGATTTTGTAGCCATCTATTTTCTAGAAATGTTTCATCAGGGAGTACAAACAAACGAATAGTGTGTTTCTCTCTAGGCTTCAAATGCTAACACTAATGGCTTATGTAAAAGTGGCTTTCAGATTTAATTCTAGTGATCAATATTGAAAGCATACTATCAAGCTTTTACCTTTCACCATAAAGAGCTGAACTCAAGGAATTCGCTTTGAAACATGAACAGCATAACAAAAACTTTAGCTTAAATAAGCAAATGACATTGGCAACAGAAGCAAGACTACGATCCATCCCTCAGTTGCTCAATAAATATTTATCGAGACCATAATATGCACTCATATGGGCTTCTTGGAGATTTCCTGTCTTTGAATATTACTTGGGTCTATTTTAATTTATTAGGATTTACAGTGTCAAAGAGAAAACAACACTCACCCTGTAGAATTTTCATTGTGTGCTTCTGTCTTCATTTCCCTTCTCGCACTGTACTCGGGACTTAGTTTTGAGGGTTTGTTTCAATTTTTCCTCTTCTAGAAAGGCCTTACAGTCCAACATTCTGTGGGAGGTGCTCTGGGTGGATTCATTCAATCACACCCTCTCCCATTGCCTTCCTGTACTATGCAGGCCCCAAAGGGAAATACTTGGAGAGCCAGTTTCCCTTGCAGCTAGAAATGGCCATGTGACAGTGAGGACTGATGACATATAGAAGTCCCACCAGGAGAAGCTCTTTGCCTTCTCTTCCCCCTCTTTCTTCCTACCTGGAATGAGCAAATGATAGGAGTAGGCCCGGAAGCCACTTTGTGACGCTGAGGACAATACCCACACACTGAAGGTAGTAGAGCTGACATATAGAAGGAGCCTAATCCCTTGATAATATTTACACAAGTACACCAGTCCTCGAGCATATCCTTTTGGATTTTTTCTGTGAGATAAAAATAAATTATTTGCACAACTGCATTCTGTGTTTTCTGCTATTCACAGTCTAATATATTTGGCTGATACACTCTTCAACCCATCCATTCCAGACTGGGTTGAATTCAGAATTCAGCCTTCTCTGAGCTTAGGATGTTAGAAAAAGCCTAGTGGGTTAGGTAGGTTTAGGTAGGCTATCCCTCCCTCTCTCCTTCCCTCCCTCCCTTCCTCCCCCCCTTCTTTCCTCCTTCCCTTCCTTCCTCCCTGCCTTCCTTCCTTCCTTCCTTCCATTTCAAATTCTACTGTTAGTACTATGATTAGAACTTAATGTAATAATTTTATTTGAATTTCTTTTCTTGAATATATGTTATATATTTTGAAAAATGTAAGTGTGTATGATAATATTTTCATAAAGCCTTATGCAACCCTCAAAAAACTATGCTTATTATCTGTATGGCTTGATGGTTGATTTTGTGTCATATAGGAAAAATGAATCTCCAAGATTTTAGTTAGAAGTCTCACAAAAGAAATATGAATAAATATATGAGCATGTGTATTTTCAAAATATGTTGTGTACAAAGCAACTGCATTGCCTGTTGTTTTCTCTGAAGATGGTAAGTTAATATTTGTCCAGATAACAATGAATCTTGATGATACAGAATAAACATTTCAGGGACTGTGGCTCCAGGTTCTAGTTCTATCTTGGTGAGAACTTGAGTGAACTTAGGAGATTTGAATTTCTGATTTATAAATAGAAAAAGAAACATTTTACTTAGTCTCTTCAGTAGAGACTAGATAGACTGGAATAATACAATGTAGTACATAAATGAAAACTATAATGCTATTAACTATTAATGGAAATCCCAAAGGATGAATGCCAGTGTTGTTTCAAATCAAAGGTATTTGGTGTATATGAAGGTAGAATTTAGTGTTCACATCTTCCTTTTTGGGGGGTCATATCAATGAAGACATTAAAAAGTGAAGAAAAAAACCTGTTTATTTTCCTAACTCCATTTCCAGCTCCAGTTTGGGAGTGATTTTTCTACTAAAATCAATCTGTCTAATGTTGTGTGAGGTAGATGAAGCATGGTGAAAACATTAGCATACTTCTTTCCAGGCTGTGATTAGGCTACTAAGAAAACCTGCTTCTTGTGAATTCTCCAGCTTCCAGGAAGGTTGCCAGCATTGAAAAATGTTCTCGGGGAGGGAAGGTTTCTCATAAAATGAATGCATTGAATATATTCGCCTCTTAGGAAATAGAGAAACGAGAATATCCGTTCAAAAGCCATGGAACCAGCCATAATCATATGAGGAAGTCAAAACACCAAGAGAAAAACTTTCTTGCTAATTTGCCACTGTCTCAATGATTTATTCTAACAAGAGATGTGGGGGGAAGTCAAGTCTGGAGGTGGCACTTCCCCCAGCTCCGGTTTCACCAAGTAGACTATAAAGGATAAGTAATTCAAGATGGAAGACTACGTGTTCATCCAAAATGGATGCCAGTGCTTCTTTGGGAAGAGGGTAAGCCAGTGTGTGAGCTGACTAACAACCCTCTTAAGTCTGGTGAATAGGGTTTTCTCTTTAGAATGTATATCCCAAAGCCTCCTGACTTCTGCTTAAAAAACCTGCTTTTATATAAGGTCTGACTGGTCTGAAGTAGCCCTTTCATAAGATACCAATACTTTTATACTGGGTTGCTTCTGGATAAAGTAAATTTTTTTGGCATTGGTTGCTTATTTTTGTGTGAAATATATTTGGACTTCTTAGAGTGTGTCATACTAGGATATCTAGTTGGGCTTTATAGGAGCGTATGTTAACTGGGTCATCTCCACATATATTTCCCATAAACAGTCTATCCCATTTAATAATAAAATGTCAAATCATATCTTATTCCTGTTTTTAAAGATATTTTTAAAACATATCTTGTCTCTTAAAATAGTAATGTTCATAAAGGTTTCTTTACTCCAAATCGCTATATATAAATTGAGCAAGTTATGTCATTTTTTAAGTTAACCTCCATCCATTTCAAACTCTAATATACTTAAAATTATTTCTTTATTTTTATTTTTTTAAGTATATTTATTTATTTTGAGAGAGACAGAGACAGTGTGAGCAGGGGAGGGGCAGAGATAGAGGGAGAGAAAGAGAATCCCCAGCAGGCTCCACACTGTCAGCGCAGAGCCTGATGTGGGGCTCGAACTCACGAAACTGTGAGATCATGACCTGAGCGGAAACGGAGAGTTGGATGCTTGACCCACTGAGCCACCCAGGCACCCCTAATACACTTCTGTTTAAATTACAATTTGGAAACAATGAAAAGGACTGTCTGAATAATACATTATAAGATATCAAAATATTTTACTTGATTTCTTTTCCCAAATTTCACTCATCGTACCTGATTTCTTGACTGGTTTTGGAAAATTTAAAGGTTTGCTCTTCCATGCAGACTTTATACTAGAGTATGTATGTTCTTCTTCAAAAAAGAGAATCTAAACATTCTTTACCCATAACGTTACATTTGGGGCAGCTTCACAGATTTTTACATTTCTTATTAGGGTGTCTGTGTGCGATGATCACTAATGAATGCTCCTTGTGGGCCTATGTACATGCCTAGACTATCAGATTGGAGACAACCAACTTCACTTCAGTTGTTATTATTATTTTTCACGTGGGAGATGGTCTCTTTATTTAACAAAATTTTTTTCCTATATAGTCACTATAAGGTTTACATTATTGTCAGTTCTCAATTCTCTCAGATGGTGGCTGGTAAATGAGCAGTAATCCGTAGGAAAGAAATCAGTTATGATGGGGGCGAGAGGGATGAATAAAACTCTTCCCAGATAAACTACATAAAATAGAATAATGACTGAATGACTGAATAACTGCTTCTTAATAAATTGATTAGATTCAGTTGGCTATTAAAATAGTCAGTTGCTGAGGGTGCCTGGGTGGCTCAGTCAGTTAAGCATCTGACTTCAGCTCAGGTCATGATCCCGCCGTCTATGAGTTTGAGTCCCGTGTCAGGCTCTGTGCTGACAGCTCAGAGCCTGGAGCCTGCTTCGGATTCGGTGTCTCCCTCTCTCTCTGTTCCTCCCCTGCTCCCACTCTCTCTCTCTCTCTCTCTCTCTCTCTCTCTCTCTCTCACTCTCAAAAATGAGTAAAGATTAAAAAAAATTTTTAAAAATAATCAGTTACTCAACTAATGTAATCCATTATTTTTCTTCCCAAAGTGACTCGAGATAGTTGGGTATAATTTTATACGGACTGACATGACGCATAAACTTGAAATTAGGAGAGTATATATGCATATACGTTGTCTGTGTATGTGTGAAGCATATGTGTAGTATGTATATATGGACAGACAGAGAGAGAGAGAGAAAGTAAACTAGAAGAGAAATATTTTGACCTCAAGAATAGTGATTCAAATGTGAATTACACGTTGTGTTCTGTTGGCAAGCTGAGAGTTCTTCTATTCTTGGTGGCATTGCATTTTTGCAATGTGATTGCTTCTCTACTTCTGCAACGACATATTTTTGGTTATAGGTCTCTTTCAAAAATTCCTGAAATAGAATTTTATCCTATTTTTTAATTTATTTTCTTGAGGGTAGAACTCAACAGCCAGTTTATTTTTTGCATAAATATACACACAAAATTAAATGACTTCCTGTCATCTTTTTCCACTCAACAAATTGTTATTCAACTTATTCTAGGCTCTCGTCTCTTGGCAAGATTAGGGGGCTATAAATATGAATAAGACCTGGTACTTGCCCTTGAATAACTTATTAAACAATAAGTTCTAAACTGAACATTTGGGGAAACAGACACCTAAGAGGTTGACTATAATATACAATAGTAAGTGTTGTAAAGTATGAACAAAGTGCTAATAACGATCATAAATCCATATGTAGTTTTAGCTATCCATGGACATCACTCTGAGATAAGAATACACATTAAATTCTTTTAAAAAAATCCCAGTAGGCTGAACAATAATATGCAATAATGTTTTTTGATATTTTTGAAACCTACTCTTTTCCCGAGGCATATATTATCTGGACTTTTTTACTTTTAGTTATTTTTATTTTTTAAAATATTTGTATTTATTTTCGAGAGACGGAGAGAGACAGAGCACGAACAGAGGAGGGGCAGAGAGAGAGGGAGACACAGAATCTGAAGCAGGCTCCAGGCTCTGAGCTGTCAGCCCAGAGCCCGACGCGGGGCCCAAACCCACAAACCAGGAGGTCATGACTTCAGCCGAAATTGGATGCTTAATCGATTGAGCCACCCAGGTGCTTCTGTTATCTGGACTCTAAGTAATTCCGAGTAAAATAGTGAAGTAAATGGAGCAATAAGAGTAAAAGAGACATCTATAATTGGGAAGAGGTGGGGGTAAGATGAGGGGGGCCAAAGAGACAGAGTTTTAAGTGGACATGTGGGTGAAATCTTCTAGTCAATGGCATATGGAAGACTGAGAGGGTTGGTCTTGGTGGGGAAGCTGCAGTTATCATGAAATCTCACGGTCTTGCCGAGCGTTGCAATTTCATGGCTCCATGAAATTAGTTGAGCGGGAGAGTTTGAAAATACATACATGAACCTTTAGAAGAGAGGAAGTTACAGAATTTTGAAGATACTAGGCAAGTAATAATAGGACATCTGAGCAGATTGCACCATTTTCTGTAGGCTACTGAACCTTTCCTTATCCACGTTGAGTGATTTTTTTTTTCTTTCAAAATATACCGTCACATCCAATTCTTAAAAAGCACATGGAACCACCCTTTGCAGAATATCAGCAGTGGCTTCACCCTATCCTTGAAGACAAGTGCGTAAATGTTCTTGTCAACAGCTGTGATGAGCAATATCTAAAAAATAATAATAATACAGGTCCCCGAAAACAAAGTTGCCATAATAACCACAACGTGGAGAGTGAGAAGAGAGGCGTGTGGGTGTGGGAGTGCTGCCACAAGGATTTCCTACTCTCGGGCTGTGTCTCAGTCTATGGTTTACATAAGAGGTTAATTTGTCTCTTGTATAGCAGCAAAGTCACATTTTCCTCATTGAAATACAAACACCAAGGCCTAGTTCTAGAAATCACCAAGGATTATGACCTAGGTTGTTTAGGAGAGAGGAGTAGGACTAAACCAATTCTGAAATCTCCAGAGAGGGCTGCAGATAACAGCAGCAAGGAAAGCGGGTATCTGGGTTGTGTTAGCCATCCAGGGCTGCCATAACAAATACCACAGGCTGGACAGCCTAAACAACATTTATCTTCTCACAGTTCCAGAGGCTAGATATATCTGAGATCAGTGTCAGCAGGATTGGTTTCTTCTGAAGCCTCTCTGCTTGGCTTGTAGATGGCTGTCTTTTCCCTTTGTCCTCATATGTTCTCTCCTCTGTGCATGTCAGTGTCCAATTTGCTCTTCTTATAAGGACACCAGTCATATTGGATTAGTACTCACCTCAATGACCTCATTTAATAGTAATTAACTCTGTACAGACCCTGTCTCCAAATACAGTCACTTTCTGATGTCCTGGGGGTTAAGACTTTAACACGTGAATTTAGGGGGACACAACTGGGCCCCAAACACTGATGATTATTGTTACGAGACCAGAGAGGGAGGTTAAGAAAAAGAGAGTGAGAGTTGCCTCGAAGAACAGTGAGGACACCTACCCTACCGTTAGATCCAGTGTTCTCAAAGCCATTCCCAGAGAGGGCAGCAGGGAAAACTGTACAAAATGTAAAGGAAGGATTCAGAGAAGAGGGTGAAATTGTAGTTTTTGTGGCTAGGTGTATGGTAACATACTTTATTCTTTACTAACAAGATCCCCTGTTTCTTTTGTAGACCCCCAATACTTCTAGGAGTGGGATATCAAATATATGTTTATGAACATTCTTCTCATGCTTCTCATTCTACCCTAGCTCATTTGAGGAGCCTCCCCTTTCTGGTTTCTGGAAGACTTGCAATTCCCACCGTCTCCGTGGTGGCACCCTGAGTGAAAACCTGCCGCTACCTGCCCTTTCTACACCCCTCAAAGTATCAAAATGGTGTTCTTTTCCTCTTTGTCCATAATGAGCATGAAATACACTGCACTTCCTAAGAAGTAGGGGGTATGATCCTCATGTAGTCTGGAATGTGCTTTGTCCCCCAGACCATTATTCTTTTGTGTCTCATGAGCCCCTTGTGAAAACAATGCATTCCTCCATCTCAGATGGTGGTCTTTTCATTCATCTCAGATGTTGGTCTCTGGATCCAGGCTGGATAAGACACCTGACTGGTCTTCCTCAATGCTTCTGTCTTCTTTTATGGGTCATTACTCCTTTCTCTTTCAGCCAAACCCCAGGGGCTATGGGCAAATTAAATCATGGAAACTGAGATCTCTTGGACCTGAAAGCCAGTTCATCAAACATGCCCAGACATGCTTGAGCCCTAGCAGCAGATGCTACTTAGCTCTTTGCTTGGAATTCCGTTCCCCTGCTCGTTCCTTCCCACCATTCAGGTCTCAGTCAGAAACTACACCTTGTTGGGAAAGACCCTTCCTGATCACTCTGTTTAAAGAAGTCATTTCACTTCCCCTCCACAGTCAATCTCTATTGTAAGGTCCTGCTTTATTATCCTCCCACGACAATCAATATCTGGAATCATTTTGTATTTTTCTTGTTAATTCTGTGGTACCCACCCCATTAGGATAATCCACCAATGGTGATACTTAGAACAATGCCTACCATATGTCAACAAATGTTTGCTCAATAGATAAATTAATCAGTTAATGCATCTGCAAGCAGTGAGCTGCCATGGTGTTGCATCTGGTTTTATCATTCCATTTTTTTAGTTAAAAAAATTTGTCTTTTTAAATACGATTCATTTTGAATCTAGTTGGATTTTACTGGAGGCTAGTTTGCATTTGAAAACTTAGTCTTGATGAAGGGCAGATGTGCTCTAGAACTGACCTGATTTACTAATGGAACCCCATATCAGTAAGTCCTAAGACTTTGCATTACTTCTGTTACCATCCTTTCCATTCTCCTTTCTAACTTATTTCTCACACCTATCTTTTGACTGTCCCCTCAGTCAGTAGCCAGTGGCCAAGAAGGTCTGGAAATACCCTTCAAGCCAGTCTTAATGTTCAAGTGCCCAGAGGCAAATGGAACCTTACCTGCTAGGCAGGAGCATCTCATTGCAACCCTATCAGTGACAGCCTTTCCTGTGTGATCCATTTGTGGGTTTGGCTAGGTGTGGGCTGCAGTGCTAACACTGATGTCTCAGCCGGTGGACTGGGGAGTTTACTATTGCCATTTCATTCTGACCCATGCCCCAGGTTTTTGGGTGTTTACTTTGTATGCATGCCTCCAATCGCAAATCCCCTTGTCTCACGTGAGGCGTTAACAGCTGCCATTGCAGACACCTCCCAGTGCCTCATTCCATCCTGGCTCCTCAATACAGACCCCTTCTAGGCTGTCCAAGACTCAGGTTGAGTTTATTCTTATCCTTTTTACATAAATGTTTTTCTCCTTCTGCATGGAGCCACTTCTCCTTCTGTGAGTTAGTATTTCTCAGCTTCATCTAATTTGGTGCTAGCCGAGCCTTTCATTCAAAGCTTCATCTCTTCATAAGGGTTCCCAGCATATTTTCCTGCTTATGCATTATTCCAGCTGCAAATTCACTCAGCCGTCTCCTATTGAAACAGGTGTTCATAAAAATAAAAAGTAGAGAGATAGCAAATATGGAATACATTAAAAGGATTTAAACTCACAGCTTATTTTCAGAAGGTGGACCTTAACAGAATGTTAAAGCTCCACTGGGTACATATTCAAATAACTGGGATAAAACCTAATATTACACAGACATTTAATGTAAAGAATACCAACCATCAAATTAAGCTCTTGAATGCTAAGAGCTGCATACTATAATACTCTGTGGTGATACGATTAAATTATGGTCATTCGGTCTGTTTTCTGACACCAACATGTAAATGGGCTTTTCCTGTGCGTGGGAAATAGAATAATTTATATTAGTCATTAATAGGATACACCAGTATTTATCTTTATGAATCTGTATTCAATATTAACTAATTGTGAAAATTATCAATGCCGCTGTAGCAAAGAAACATTCTAAGATAAAGAGAGGAGAAAACCCATAGCCGTATTGGTATTAATGTAACAGGGCCCAGATGGTATGTTGTACCAAAAGTCAAGATAGTCACTGTATTTATGGAAATACCATAAATTCTGTCTTTAGAGAAACACCAGGAAGGTAGTCCTTAAAGTTAGAGTTATAGTCCAGGGACACATTTGTTTATGACACTGGATGTCCATGAGAGCACCTTTGGGTGGATATTTCATGATAGTAAGTATAATCCTTATTAATTCTAAAGACTGATTTAAATGCATGTACCATATTGAATCATTGTGGGGATATAAAATATTTAAAACAAATCAGAAGATCCTGGGTGGCTGTCAGTTAAGCATCCGACTCTTGATTTCAGCTCATGTCACGATCTTGTGATATGCGGGATCAAGCCCTGCGTCGGGCTCTGTGCTGACAGCGTGGAGCCTGGTTGGAATTCTCTCTCTCCCTCTCTCTCTGCCCCTCCTCTGTACACATGCTCTCTCCTTTTCTTTCTCTCAAAATAAATAAATAAACTTTAAAATATAAACCAAATTGAATAGAGACACATATATTTAAAAATGCAAAGAAATGTATTTGTCTGGATTCTTTAGAATTGGGACATTTTAGGAATCAATAGACCACTTTAAGATTTTTAGAATGCTAAACTGTTTGCTCACTTTCCACTATGGGCTCTTTCTAGGGAATAAAATACAGTTTTACTGTCTGCTTTATTACCTACGGGTGGTTTGTGGTTTAATTTTCTTTGCGAAGGAGACGTGAAAAATAATGAGAATCAGTGACATACTGGGTTTAGGACAGTTAAATGTTTTGACCTTAACTTCCACTGGAATTTTAAGTAATTGGCCCAAGAGGCATCTCTTACAATAATATACATCAAGGAATATATAGTTTGATATCTATAGATAAGGAAATTTCATCCCTTGTGCCTATGAGTAGGAAGTTATTTGTTATTTATGGGGAATAGGGTAATGGAAAAATCTTTGTGTGCCAAAATGACCTCCCCCAAAAGCAAGCCATGGGACTTGAGATGCTGTCATTGTAGATGCCTCCCTGGGTGCTGATTCAACAGGGCCTGGTAACACCATGGGATGAAATGGCATCAGGGTCTAACGTGGAATCATTGGTGTCCATAAGCACCTGACACTCAGAAATCTCAGTTTATACTTTCTTTTATTTTTTTGTAATATCTCACACCATGGTAAGTACACAGGATATGTAATACTGAAAAAAAATGCAATTATGAAACATCACAGTGTTTACAGTTATAAAAACACTGAAATGGTAGCTGTGGTCTAAAAGAGGAAATTAGTTTTACAGATGACAAGAAAGAATTAAAGGGCTGTCTACATAAGACAAGTCCATTCATTCATGAACTTACCAGGCATTTGTTGAGCACATGATATGTATTCGCAAAGAGAACATATGCAAAAACATAATTGCAATATAAGAATGATAGCTACCCTAGCTACAGGCTTGTTTTGGGGTGGGCTGATACTCTGTGGGTACTTGCAGGAAAGCCTGCACCTGTTGTTAAACATTAGAATGCTTCTTTACTGACTTATGTTCACTCTTTAAAGTTCCCCAAATGACCCTTCAGTGCCCCGGCTTCCCAGACCCCTTCTTAGGATCCTCAGGGCCTCACTTTAATTCAGCAATTAAAACTTGACATTTAGCACAGTGGGAGATCTCTCTGATCCTCCCACCCCCACCCCAGCTCAATTGCCATTGCACATATTGATTGGCTGGTGTCAACTTGTTCTTAGTGATTTTAAATATTACGCCTGTGCACCTGGTGAAAGGGCTTCCATTATTCTTTTGCTTCTTTATTCAAACTTCCATGGTTCTTTGGAGTCCATACCGGTGACTAAGCCTACCCTGGAACTCTCACATTAACCCCCCCACACCCCCAGGTGGGATCTATAGGCAGGTTAAGAACTAGAAGAACATAGCCTGAAGGTATGGCCTACTATTTGGAAAGGAATTCGCCAGTTACACAATGAGTCTGTTGTCAAAGCTGAGGAAGAAACTCTAAGCCAGGTGGTCTCCATCTTGGTTGTACATTGGAGTCACCTGCACATAAGAAAAAAGACAAAAATCAAACAAAAACCAAAGATGATATCAGAGTCTTAGTCTAGGGATTCTAATTCACCTGGTCTGGGGTACGTGCTGGACACTGGGCTTTTTAAAAATATTTCCCGGGGGATTTTAATGTGTAGCTGAAGTTAAGAACCACTGCTTTAAGCAAAGGATAGAACAAGTTAGAGCGTCTAGCCTTGGCAACAAGTATAAAGGGCTTGAAAAAAGAAAAGCATAAAAATATATTGATAAGGTGTGTGTGTGTGTGTGTGTGTGTGTGTGTGTAGGTATGAGACTGAGAGAGAAGAAACTAAAAAGGAGATGGTATAAATGGCCTTAAAGCTGGACATCCTTAAGATTTTCCTATATTCTAGCAACTATGTTATTATTACTTTCGGTTTTCTTTAATGTGTCTCTGGGTGATTGAAAGATTTGACAATTCTGATCACAAAGATCCTGGGGTTTATAATATTCCAAGGCTTTACCAGCATTATAAAAACAGCTCAGCTCACTAATTGGTGCTTTCTTCTCTATTTGCCCTTATTTCCCTAAGTCCCTCCTGTAGGCCCAAGTGTTATTTGTCATCTTAAACAGCCCGCTTTCAGGGGCGCCTGGGTGGCTCAATCAGTTGAGTGTCTGACTTCGGCTCAGGTCATGATCTCGCAGTTTGTGGGTTCAAGCCCCTCATCAGGCCCTGTGCTGACGGCTCAGGATTCGGATTCTGCTTCAGATTCTGTGTCTCCCTCTCTTTCTGCCCCTGTCCCACTTGCGCTCCGTCTCTTTCTGTCAAAAATTAATAAACGGTAAACAAAAAGAAGAGGCAACTTTCAGCTGGAACTGTGACATCAGCCCTGCTTCCTGGTGTGGTTTGGAATTAGGTTGTGCTGAGAACTATTTCCAAGACCCTGAGCCCTGGGACAAGCCTCGCTGCTGTGTAGCTCCTAACTTGTTGCAGTTTTAATAAGCGTTCGTCCTCTACATGTTGGCCCATTCTTTAGACCTGGGCTTCTGTCTTGAACCCAACCTTGTGGTGTCCATGCCCTCCAGCCAAAGACCACCGGGAACGTACCTGTGATCCACCAGTTGGGTTTATTACTTGTGTTGGTGAGAGAGAACACACACCACGGGAAACCACAGGGTATCTCAGTAGAGGGTGTTAGAGCCACTTGCAGGATTTAGCCTTTGGTTGATACGAGGGAGGGTCTAAGAAAGCAGGAGTTCTCCCTAGATTGAATGCTCGCAGAAAGCATGGGCAATTCTATGATTGAGGATCAATAAATCTTATCTATAGAGAGGGCGGAGTAGGAAAGAAGTAGCAGTCAATTATTTGTGCCAAGAGATGGAGTGTTTGGTGTTTTATGGGTGATATGGTGACCTTGGTTTTATCTGCACTTAGACAAAATTATGAAGTAGACTTGTTTGTCTCACTTTATTATGGTCTCTGAGTAACCTTGCCTGATGTTGGTATTCATTGAGATTGTTTATATCCAACAGGAGAATAACATGGCCCAGCCATTCGTGCAAGGCCACGTTTTTTCAAGAGCTGTTTTTCTTTTTTCCTCTTCTCAATAGTTTACATGGTAATACCTCCCAGTTTGCTTTTCTTTTCTTTTTTATTTTTCTTTTCTTTCCTTTCCTTTTCCTTTTTCTTTCTTTTTCTTTTCCTCTTCCTTTTTCCTTTTTTCTTTTCTTTTCCTTTTCTTTTTTTCTTTTCTTGCCCAGTTTCTTTCTAATAGGACACTGCCACAGTCCATGTACGTTGGGGCTAATGCTATGTCCATTTCTAGACAGTCCCTTTTACAGAGAATGACAGTGGTGATGGTTAGGGGGCTGCTAAAGATAGGATAATGTTGTGAAACCCTAAAATCTGACTTCATATCATAGCCTGCCACCTTGATTTCTCCTTGCCAGATCTCCTTCCCAATAACTGAATTGGGAGGTATCACCTCTTGCTTTTATCAGACCCATTCTGACAACTCACTGGACCACTCAGTGACTCTGCTACCCAGACTGTACCTGGGGTGGGTGCACACAGGTCATGGTGGTAACCCAAATTCCTTCTTTTTCTTCTTCTAGTAGTGCAGTGCTCTCCTCCCACATGTCTCCCATCCAGATGAGTCTGCGTGGGAAGAAAACATTTATGTTGAGTCAAAATTTATCTCTTTGAAACTCTCTCCCAACATTGTCCTGTTTTTGTCTGACAGTCACTTTGTTATTGATTACATACTTGTTGGATGAATAAAGCATCTGGCATGTACTAGAACTCAGTAATATGGGGCGCTTTCTTTTATTTAGGGAGTTTGGAATGTTGAGAAACAATGTGGGCTACATAAAAGAAGACTGGGGAAGGACCATGGAGCAGATATGAAAGAAATAAGGCGATTAAGAAAATACAGCTCATAGTGGATAAATTTTCAATGAAGAATGAGAAATGAAGGAGAATGATAGGCCTTTACAGTTCCCTTATCATTTTCAGTTACCTTTCTGCCCAAAGAATATTTCCTTGGACTCTGATGTAATTACACAGTTAACCAGGAATGTTGGATGGCTGTATCATAAGGATTGGCAAATAGAAAACCAATAATAAAGAGAATGCACATAATAGGAAGAAATTAAGGTGATACTAGAATGATCCCTACAAAGAGAAAATATGTATAAATGTTTCCATTGTTGTAGAAAGAAACCAAAGTGCATAGAAAAGTCCAGATGACTTGGTTAAGGTTGCCTGAGACCTCAGAGCAGGATGGGGGAGTGGATTATTTTCACGGTGTCCACCAGCCCACGATGTTTCTCAGTAGCAGCCTATCTGCAGGCTAAACTCAACCTATAGCAGAGTTAGCACCGTGCTTCCTGCAGAGACTTGTGCAGACTGGCAGAATCACCATTTCAGGAGAAAGATTTATAGCTGTGCTTAATGAATCTGAGTAGTTGTTTTTGGAAGTATTGTTACAAATATCTTTAGTATGAAGAAATAGAACTTGGCTTTGATGCCCGCCTCATAAATGTCATAACAAAACGCTGGTTAGTGACACATCTAGCTAAAAAGGAAACATTATATTTATGAACTGCCATGAAAAAAATGTCTGCAAGATTCACATTTGGACTATAGTGCAATACAGGTGATCTTTTGGATTATTAGAGGGAAATGTCTTGGGAACTGGCTACTGCAGGGATTTTGAGAATTACCTATATAAATAAAGTCAAATTGGGAGGGTGTACTATTCCCTCTTGACATAGAAGAAGTCATTTTACTTTTTTAGGAGAGTATCCAATATGTACTAAAATAGAGTTTATCACTTGCTTATTTTATTGAAAACCTATTGCCCCTAGGACAGTACAACAGAACAGTACAGGTCAATAACTGGATTTGAAGCCAGGGATGCGCCCGGGCATGCACACATACCCATGCATAAAGTTTTCACAACATATTCTGAATTATTATATTTATAGACGTTTGAAGGAGGCTAAAGGTAACTACTATGTAATGTCAAAGACTGGACCTATAAATGGCAAGGTCATACCGATTATAGCATTCTACAGCGTTGAAACCCAAGTACAATTGAATCACATCTTTTTCATTTTAATTATCAGACCTTAAAGATACATTTAATCTAATGCAGGCCTTTGTTATACTTTTTATCAAATTATATTCTGTCTGCCTTGAAATGATGATGACATTCTTTATGAGGTGATTAGATTAACCTGAATCATGAGCTTTGTTGGATATTTGGAGCCAAGAAGAAATAAATGGTGACCAGAATGACCTGTTTTCTGGGTAAACATAGCTTAGGGGAACATTTTCCTGGGAAGGAACTCTCTACTTCCTCTAGTTAGTCATCTGACCCTTTACTTCTTCATGTAGGCTCATGCACCACTGCCCAGAATATTCTTAAGACATTCCCCCCATTCCACCATGCCCAGCTTCCTTATATTGCTTTCTCATGCCCTCCCAGGACAACTACAAGAAGAAGAGTAGAGAATCAAATTGATGGATGCCCCATAACACTTCCAGTCAAGGTGTGGACATGGGGTTCCACTGAGTAATTTGGTGGCTCACTTCTATAAATGCCGTATGTGTGACTAATGCGTTCTTGAGATGCGTCCAGGACAAAGCAGCGCTCATCAGCGGTATGATTTATGCTTTGTTTGCAAACATGGACCTTATTGTGGCCTGCAGCTCCCCACTGGCTCTCTCCCCTGAGTGTCGAACCTCTTCCAAAACAAGCCTTGCCATGATGGGAGGGCCATCTCCTCTCATCTCAGGGGCAGCCATCCGGCAAACCCTTTATTCTCAACCAGCTGGTTTCAGCTGGTTTTGACTGTGGCAGAAATGTTGTTGACATAGCAGATGGTCTTGATATTTCTGAAAACCAGCAACACATTTGCCATTTCCACCTCCACACACTTGGCTACTGTTTCTCCTTCAAGCGGTTTGGGTCATTTTTAGCAAACCTGTATATTCTGATGATTTTTCTTAAATATCAGATTAAGAGCAGTATAACACATAAATACCCTTGCAGAATATAGGCAGAGGAAGAATATCCAGGCTTCTCCACGCCCACGCAAAAAGACCCTCAAGCTGAGATAAATTTTGTTTGGCATGATGGATTCTTATTTGAATCAGAATGAGCAAATAGTGAGTAGATTTTAAATATTTTAGGTATGAAGTATCAAGCAGTGAGATGTGCTAGAAGAAATAGAGTCTAATATTCATGTGTTTGAAACCTTTTTGAAGAGTAACATACCATTGAGTAATGCTTCTCCTTATTGAACCCAAGAGGACTCGAGAGAAGGGCGAGTATGATTGGGTTAGATAATATTCCCCATCAGTGACTCCAGAGCCAAAGCAAAACGAAGGTGCCATAAGAACTTGATGATCTGGGACCCAATCCAGCCGTTCTGAAAAATTAAAGCAGACTGATTTATTCCTTCTTGTTTGCCCCATGCAGGCAGGCAATGTGAACAGTCTCTTAACTCGTTAAATAATGGTATAAAAACCTCTTCACTTGAGCTGTATAAATACCATTTTGGAAAATGTTCATTCCCCCGGAAAGGACTGCACAGATGGGAAGGAGACATGAGTAATGGTGGCCCCACAAGGTTCAGCCAGCCTCTTATGAGTCAGCATGCTTTTCCAAGTCTGTAGGACTCACTGACTGAGAGTGTACTTCGGGTTGGCTAACAAAGGACAGGTGAGGACCCTGTCTCCAGAATGTCACAGTTAAGACCCACTTTACCAGATACAAGTCTTTCCTTCTCAAGGTAGTAGTAATGATCACAACAGCAGTGAAGTTTAGGCAATTGATTCCTCCAGATGCCGAAAGCAGCATTCTAAGGATGAGAACATGGAACCATATGGACAGAGGGAGTAAGTATAAAGGATGGGAGGAAGTTGTGTAGGTGAACATCGGATGTCCCAGGTAGGGCGAGTTGAATGAGGAAAATCAATTTGAGAGTGAGGTATATGTATGTAGGGAGTGGAAAAGGATGGGATGGGAAGAAGACATACACATTGCACAACAGACCAGAAGGGTCAGCTCCGTGGGTCATTAGGAGAACTCAGGGATAGAAAGGCACTGGGTGTATGACCTAATTTTCAATTCCTACCTGCCCTGCTGATAATATTAGTAGGGTCTCCAAAGTAATGCACTGCTTGAATTAAAAGGTTGACTCCATAATGGGGAACGGCTCACCCAGCAAAGAATATTCTGGTAACCCTACCATCAAATCTAGCTTACTATTGCCAAGCATAATTAGCAAGAATAATTAAGATAATATGAAAAATATTTAACTGGATGGAATGGACAACAAATGATCAGAATAGACACAGTCATAGAACTGGAATGTTTGCCAGATCATGGGGAGTTCAGGGGAGACAGAAGTTGTGGGGGAGGCAATACTGGGATAATTCTAAGGACACTCAAGGATTTTAGTATTTTAATAACCAGACATACCAGCCAAATACAAGCCCTGAAGACAACCAACATTCCTATAAGTCATGCAGTGAAATAGGTTTGTCGATAACAGGTTAAGAGTCCATTTCAGAAACAGTAATAAAGTTTATAAAGCCAAGGAAAGAGCCCACATCTGAGACCCTTCTCACCTGTGAAGACTCCTTATTCTTTATCAGACTACATCTGCTAACCACCTATAACAAATACTAGTGATAAAAAGGATTCTACCACACCTTTTGTCTTTGATATTAGACAGGAACTTCAATGGAAAAGTATGAAGATTCAGCAAAATGTTTAAATACAGATCACATGGAATATTAAAATACAAGTTAGGTTGATCTGGTCCTTCTAGACTAACCTCTACCTTCTTACAGTGTTCACCAGTAAACACATATTCAGAACAGATGTTGAGCCCATCAGGGACGCAGTAATGGCCTGTGATTCAGGTTATTACTAGGAACTATAGAACCCTTGACATATTTGAGAGTGGTGCCAATTCCTAGAGCACGTTTGAGTTCTAAAGCATTTTGAAAACATTTGGTAACCATGTGCACACATACGATATGTATAATTGTCCTTGAAAACAGGTATCTTATTGTCTGTTTAGTGACTATATAACTTGTTTTTTGTGTTTTTTTTCCTCAAGAAACTATAGGTGGTCAACATTTTAGGAAACTATACTTCACACAAAGCCATGGAACATAGCTCAGTGGTATGCCTATGGGTCTTGAATATTTATTAATCTTTCCTAATACAAAATGCATCTATCCGTCCATTTTCTTACTGCTTACTACAAATACCACTTTTTCTTTTTTAGCCTAAGGATAATCTTGTCAAAAGAAAAAAGAATGTTATATTAGTTTTAAAAATTGCTTTATATCACATTTCAGAGAAAAAAATCATTTTTTTCACAAAGAGATTTTCTTTGTATTTAAAATAAAATATTTGATAACATGTGCCATATATGAAAAGTATGTATGGAGAGGTTGAGTCAAGCTCAAAATAACATTGTGGTAAATCGTACCAATTGGAGGTAGATTCCTGTATTAGAAAAAGTTGTTTTCCAGGCTTTCTGTGTTGTTTTTGTTTTCAGGCTTATGTGGTTTTATTTAACAGACGTTCCACCCGAGTTCCAAATTTATTTCTCAGAGCAACTAAGCTTCTAGGAGAGAAATTATACTGCAAAATAAGAGTCTATATGGAAACACACACAGATACCCCCTCAAAAATCACAGTGAATGCAATCCCACCCCACATCTACTACTTGATAGACTAGAATTCCAGATAAGAAGAATAGAAATATGGAATTACAGTGATTCTTTCAAAATCATAATGATTAATCAATAAACAATTCCTGAAACAGGGTTTTAAAATTCATCTTTCATGACCTGTATTTTTAGCCTGCTTGGGTATTAGAGATATCCATTTACATCCCCCACCCCACCCACCACCTTGAATTCACCAAGAGCTCTTGGACTTTGTCTTGCAGCAGATAATTTAAGACATTATATTTGTTCTGCCTCTCCTTTTTCCTTGCTCCATTTCAAGGCAGAATCCAGACTTTGAGATTCCTTGCCGTATGGATGTTTGGCTGGCAGAAAATAAAAGCAATCTTAAATCCAAGGCTTCATTTTTGTTCTGTATATAAACATTAGCCCTCTAGAGGAGGTGAAGTCTCCAACTTGGTGAGATATGGGGGAGAGCTTTTGAAAAGCAGGGGAGGAGCTAAGTCAGAATGGGAAGGGGAGAGAGGACCACAAGCTGCTTGTGTTGTGGATTCAAGCAATCCAGCAGCACTAGCGGGAATGAGGAATCCTCAGAAGGAATGGCTCTGTTTTCCCAGACTCACCCAAATCCACATGCCCTAGGTGTGACCCAGGGGCCAGATCGCAGGACACAAGGAGAACATAAGTGTTCCCAGAAGTAGAGTGAAAATCGAAAGGTCTTAAAAGGACCTTTCCAAAAACTGTAACTTTGTTTTATCCTAACCATTGCTTTATGTATAAGGTGTGTGTGTGTGTGTGTGTGTGTGTGTGTGTGTGCTTGCATGCACACCTAGGGGTGGGGAAGTTAGAGGATGGGATTAAACATATGTGGGAATTCCAACGGCGTAGGTCACAGTTGAACTAAGTTGGTTTCAGTAAATAAAGATGTGCTATCTCTTCTACTTAATGTTAGACTAAACTCACCCCTACCCCCAGATGACCGCTGAGGATTACACATAAAGAACCAAACCTTTAGGCTTAAATACAAATGGAATCTATTTGTTTTCCGGGAAGATGCATATATCATACTCATTATGTTTATCCCCCACAGTTACTTCATGTTCAATTGTGCTATAATACATGTTATCTACCAAACGAGGTCATTTATTGTTTTAACACCATCACCCTCTAGGGAGGTGCGGTGAATGTTACTTTTTGCTAAAGCTCAGAATGCACTGATTCACTTCACACATGTTTACAACCAGCGTTCAGCATACACTGTGTCTACCTGACAACCAAACACCGGCCTAGGTTTTGGAATGTGAAGATAAATGGTGTACCATCCAGTTCCCGAGGCACTCAGAGGTCCTGTGCTGACCATCGACTTCATACCCTATAAGGGAACCCTTGTATTTAACCGAAATCAACTAACCAACAGTGTTCCGCCTTTGGATATTTTGCCAAGGAGTGTCAATCAGTCCATCCTACTCCTCTGGAAGATAAATTTGTACCTAGAGCAGATAATGCTTCCCATTCCCCATCATGTCTTATGATGCGTATGGCAGGAGTGATGAATATGAGCAGATGCTAGAAATAAGGCCGTATGTCACCAAAATGTCAGCAAATCTTTATATTTCAACATGGGCTTACAGATCTCCGCGTAATGTGATTTCAAGTAAATTCGCATTATACGGATCGGCCAACTTGCTACACTGGTCAGTCAGTGTCTTTATCAAATATCTCTCCATTGCTCAGATGGGATTATTGTCATCTACAAATAACTCTGCTCTGTTTTAGTCATTCAACAATCTGTATAACACAACAGAAGTGCCAAGAACTAGATTAGGTAATGGCGGGCGAGGGTTAGGCCACCCTCGCTACTTTGGTTAAGCTCAATACCTTTTCTTGATTGTATCAGAATTTTCTCAGCTTCTTCTATTTGAATAAATACTTTTTTTTTTTTTGAGAAAATACTGAGTTATGTTCCAGCAGTTATAGAAAGTGAGGTAAAGTTTAGAGGTATTTTGTAAGTGATACTCTAAGTCAGGGTTTTGTCCTGAAGGTATTTTTTTCCTTTTTCTTTTTTCTCTTTTCTTTTTTTCCTCTCTCTACAGCATTTATTTCCTCTGTTTCAAGCTGTCTGTAGCAGAAAGAATGACTCGGAGATTAAACATCAGTGTTATTCTAAAAGCAATCATCTGCAAAATTTAGATTCTCTCTACAATGACTGCCTTGAAAAATGAAAAATTCAGTCACACAATTGGTTTTTTCAGTCTTGAGAATATCAAGCAGTTTATTTGACTGGTTTTTGCTAAATTGACTGTTTAGTCATTTGTGGGATGATGTGCCCCTGAGGTAGGACAGCCTGGGAAGTTGTTTCCGAAGCATTTGGGACTGACAGCTTTTTGCACCCAAATGATCAGCATAGTTTCAAGACCATCCACTTAACTACCAGACATCTTCTCAGGCACAGGTTTTTCAGTACAAAGGGTTTATCACCTTCATTTGTTGAGCCCTTTGGAGTGATACTTCCATTGCTAAATGTAAGAGAATGGGTTTTAACAAGTCATTTTCGCTCCTTTAATCCGTAAGTTTCTCCTGTTGGTCCCAATCTGAGGCCAGAGTGTTTTCCTTCCACTCTTTAATATTTTTGTTCACCTAGAGTCACTGTTCAAAGGTAACCTGGAAATTGCTCACAGGGAGGAATTTGTGATGCAGTGTATGAGACAACAGTCCTATGCTGTGCGTGGTTACTATAGCTTATATATCGGTCATAGCTGTGATCAATAACTGGTTGCGGAGTAAATGAATAAAGGGATGATTGAATGTAATAACCAAAAATCAGTGGGTAAACATGAGTATAAAGGAGTTGTTAAGTCATAAGATGCCATAGGAATTACTTAAATATTTTTATCACATTGCATTTTTTTCCAAGTAAGAAATATTTTCAGTTTCAATGTTAGCCAACTTAGGATATCCTGTTGTTTCACCCAGTGTCCAGGCAGGAAACAACATACTCAAAAGGACCATTGAAGAGAGTTTAAGGAAGGGAGTGTTTCCAGTGATGTGGGCAGGGGTAAGTGTAGTAACACAACAAAGGGTGGTGTAGTAGCCTGGAACCAGCAAAAGCAGGAATTCTGAGGGGGCTGTATGGGAAGCAATTAGTTACTGGAACATAGAGTAACCGGGTGGAAACATTTGCTCAGTGACCTCAGGTAGAGGGTCAGAGCCAACTTGTGATGGCATGGCAGGGAGGTTGCTATTGGATAAAAGTGCCCTCTTCACTCTCCACTGATCTTACAATTTATTGGCACATATCTTCCATTGGCTGCCCTAGAAATTAGAGGACAAGGAAGCCTATTGGCGTCATCCCTAGAGGTTAGTCTTGGGGTTCAGAGCAGAGTGGAGAAGGGCAGAGAGTGGATCTGGAAGGGCAAACAAAAATATGAAGATACCTTTCTTTATTAGCTGAGGTGGCTAATTGGTGGTCTACAAACTATTGACACTTTCCTCCATATCTGTATGTGCTGGGTAATCAGAAGTGGGAGAAAACAGAAGGAAAACATGTGTGTCAACAATGAAGGTCCAACAAAAAGAAAAAAAAAATATTGCAACAGAAAAGAAAAACAGAACTTCAATCTATTTTAGGTTCCTAATGGTATAATTTATAGAAAATCAAAGTTAAACAGCATTAACATCCCTCAAATTTATTTGATAAAAGGGCTAAAAATTGTCCACTTAATTTTTTTTCAATTTATAGTAGAAAGAACGAAGTCTTTGATTCTGTCTCTAAAACATGCATTGGGTCCTCTAAAAATGGAGTGTGTACAGGGATCCTTTAAGGGAGTGCTTGCAGGAGAAATCTACAAGGATAGGAAGAAAGCAGGAAAGTGAAGGGGGAACCTAAACAGAGGTGTGGTTACTGCGACCCAGCACCTAGCGTCTGCCTGATTCCACAGGAGCTCTGGGGCGTGAATGCTGCCACAAGACTGTCCTGCAAGGATGCCAGGCGTAGAATGGGTCGTTAGGTGCAGGCTACTCTAGTGGTGTTGGAAGCATTCCTCCCAGGCATCTCCAGGCAAGGGGGCTCTCCATGGCTGATGGCAAATATCCAGAAGAGGGTGCATCTGTGAGCCGCTGGAAACCAATACCAGCAGCCGACGCTGCGTTGACCTAGTGAAGGAGATCTGTGTGGGGGCACATCTGCTAAATACATGCCAGCTTGTAGGCAGAATCCTCCTTCCCTACAAATGTTCCCATATTCTAACTTTGGGGGTTGAATATGTCTTTTATGACATTGCAGAGCACAGTTAATCATCTCCTCTCTTACTAAATATCAACCAGGGAGAGTTGTTTCAGGCGTTATTGGCTGCCATTGTGATTGTTGTGCTGTTTCAAGTTAAACCTTAATAGCTGTGGCTTTGAACCTTAAGGCAGTCCTTCCCATAACAAAAGAAGCCAGCAACCCATGCCTATTACAATTACAATCATAGCCCTGACATCTCTGACTTAACCCCAAATCCAGATTCTCATGAATCTGGATTCATGCATGAATCTGGATTATCCCTTGCATCTAGCGTAAACAAAAAATTAAATAGGGATGTAGAAACTTACTTTTATTATTAGGTCATTATTTATTGTACGTGTTGACAGCAGGTGGGTAAGAATTTTCCAATCACTGGTTATAACCTTGAGGAAATGAATAGATACCAGGCTATCTTCACTGGTATGTCTATAGTCAATGATTTTTCTATTCATAACTTTTTAAACTGTGGCACTTTAATGCATGGTACTGCTAATTTATTTTTTTTCCAGCATCATTTGTACAAAGTCTCCTAAAATCCATCACGGTTGAGAACAGAGTCTAGACAGTTATTATGATACAATCAAAAGGAAAGCTGGCAAATAAAAAAAAGGGGGGGATGTGAGTAGAAGTGCTGATTAAAATAGCAGTACAGTTTATATGAGGCTCCTTTTAAATTTGGATTTTCCAAATTTCATCTTTTGGAAGACTGAAATCACACAAAGGTACTGTACTACTGGAAGTCAGCTTTATTTTATAGGTCTAAAGAGGAAAGAAGAAAGACTTGCATTTACTTCTCCACAGAAAGAGTTCTGCAGCCTAATCAAATAAATATTATGGCAGTGCGTTTGAATAGTTTTCCTATCAGTGAGGAAAGAAAGTGCTCTGTTTTCCTAAAGCCATCTATTTTAGGCCACTGTTGAAGAAAGGCAAGTTGGCCATTGCTGAATAAATGGTTTTGTCCAGTCTATATCAGATTTGAGGAAGTGATCATTTTTTATGGGAACCAAAAAATGTGAAATTGACATAATCCAGTCCCCGAACACAATCTTCCCCTTCAGGTTTCCAGAAGAACTCCTATTTCAATCTTAGAGCCATCTGCTATTGTCTCTTGCCACTGAGTATGTGGATAGATAATTTCTCAGGGTGCAGTTAAATGAACATGAAGGAACTCGTTCATGCTATAAAGGGATCTGGAAAAGCTCACGCATAGATGATAACATCTGTGCAAGGTATGGAGAAGGGGAGGAGGCAGAACGTGAACATTAGTCACACACCGTCAACACAGAAGTCCCAAGTTTCAGGCCACTAAGCTGAATGGGACGATGACTGACAGAACATAAACTCATCACTGTCAAAGGGATAGAAAGGATGAATAATTGGTCAGAGGCATTCACGCGGCATGGAAAGGTGAAAGGAACTCAACTGATTGTATTAAAAAACAAAAAACAAAACAAAACCAACGGGAATGAAAGGCTAATTAAAACTTTCCAGGGGCGCGTGGGTGGTTCAGCCGGTTGAGCTTCCACCTCTTGGTTTTGGCTCAGGTCATGATCTCACAGTTCCTTTGAGTGAGGGGCCCCACGTGGGGCTCTACACTGCCAGCATGGAGCCTGCGTGGGATTCTCTCTCTACCCTTTCCCTGCTCATGCTCTCTCTCTCAAAATAAATAAATAAACAAAAACAAAAACAAACAAAAACAAAAACAAAAATCCTTTCCAGTCTTAGATTTGAATGACTCAGTTTGTTAGCACAGAGTTTCCTGAAGTCCAAAGTGTCATGATGGAGATTGGCTTTTCTTCCCAGGGACCAGGGCTTTTGTTCTTTCTCAGCCTCTGCATCACATCCCCCTGTTGTAAGACATTGGCAGATGAGTTCTGTAGTAATCTTTTCCAGGAGCGAAGGTTCAGTCCTTCATACGGGAAAGTCACAGTTTGGCAGGTGTGAAGAGATTTAATTTCACTAAAAGCCTACAGCAGAGGTTGCCTTCTCAAATTCAACACAAAGGATGCCCGTTGGACGATTAATGCAACTTTCACATACTCTTCATTTTGGCTCTAAAGTGTCTCTTTCAATGACCATAATTCTCTGACTGATAACTGTCCCGGATGGACCATTTAACGCATAATTCACCAGATTAATGTTGAGAGAGTTCTTCAGTAAGTCTTTGTTCTGGTAGAAAATCCAGAATAATATGCCCTTGGTGGTAAGCATCTTACTTTTAGGGTCATTTTGAGCTTCAAGCACTGCAGTGTTTGGATCTCAAGGTCCAAGTGAAGGATTAAGCCAGAGGCAGAAGCCTCCACTCCCATTATTTCTGTATCTCCGACTGCCTCTCCTCCTCCTGCCCAGCCACCTTTCCACCTCTTTTAAAGGCCCAGCCCAATGACCATTTCTCCCTTTTCACCTTCCCTGGCCCGTCTGGTATTTATTAGCCACACTGAACAAGTCATAGTTGTTCACGGTGAGCATTTTTGCCCCTGTAGGGCTGGGGATCCCACACTCCAGTCTGCACCAGCATCACCTGGAGGACTTGTTCAACACACATTTCCGGGCCCCAGCCCACAGTTTCTGATTCAGCAGGGGTGGGAAGGGGCCCCGAGAATTTGCATTTCTAGCAAGTTCTCAAGGTAGGCCGCTGCTGCTGGTCCAGGGACCACACTTTGAGAATCTCTGCTTTGTCTCCTTCTCCACTTGCCATGTTCAAACTCATTTTTCAAGACTTGTCTCCACATCACCTCCTCCGTGACAGCTTCCCCTGGCACAGTTAGGCTTCTCTTCAGCCTCTGTTCCCACTCACGAACTGTCGTACCTTGATTAAGGCAGGGTAGCTGCTCTGGTTTCCTAGTGTTGCCATACAGAATACCACAGGCTGGGGAGCTTACACAACAGAAATGTATGTTCTCATAGTTCTGGAGGCCGGAAATCCAAGAGCAATGTGTCCGCGGGGCTGGTTTCTTCTGAGGCCTCTCTGCTTGGCTTGAAGACAGCCGTCTTCTCACTTGCCCTCACACGGTCTTTCTGCTGTGCCCAGCCCTCCCTGATGTGTCTCTGTGTGTCCTTAATCTCCTCTTCTTATAGGGACACAGATTGGATTAGAGCCCACCCTCATGGCCTCCTTTAAACTTAATCACATCTGTAAAGACCCGATCTCCCAATACAGTCACATTCTGAGGAATGAAGGGCCAGAAGTTCAACATAGGAATTTAAGGAGACACAGTTCAGCTCGTAGGAGTAGCAAACTCAGAGGACTACCAAAGGGGACCCAGACAGTTATGCAAATGCATTTGGCAAGATGCACGACATGAGAAAGGAAAAGTGGTCGCGCCGGCAGCCTCCCAGTGGATCATAAACATCTTCACAGAATATATACGCTGTTCAGACTGTGAACAGTGGCCACCCTGTGACCATATTTGGGGCTCAGTCACAGGTCAGACACAGTCACACTGCAGACCCGAAAATGACCCCACTCCCTTCTGTCTGTTGCTTTGCCCATGATAACTCTAAACCTCGATTTAACCCCCCCACCTCCTCCATAAAACATAATAAACTAATCAGTCATGAGAAACCCCACCTCCTGGCAGTTTCCAGCCCACAACTTGTTCCATCTTCCTTAAATCCTCCCCACAATCCTCCAACACAGGTCCACGTCTGGTAGGAAGCTCCTCCCAGCTCCTCTCCACTGCCCCAGTGGCTGTGGTTCCTGGGGAACGTGCTTCTCCTGTGCCCGGTTGAGTTCACTAACAGGACCCAGCTCTGTCCCCTGTGCGCCTTCGTCACTGGGTGTTCCAGACAGTAGGAATGATGTGTTTGGCTCTAACCCCATAAAGAAAAGAGTCAAGGTCTGAACCCAGGTTCCTCTGGATCGTTTTGCTCTACTGTGTTACCTCAACCTCCCAGGAGCCTGCAGCATCCTCAAAGTTACAGACCGTGTTATGTATTTCCCTGGCATCTCCCGTTGCTAGATCTAATGTAATGCTGAGCACATACAGACCCTCAGTGAGAAGTCGCTGACTGAATGAAACTCGTAAACATTTCTCGGAGGCAGACAAAGGGAAGACATTGTTTCGGAGCCGGGCAACTTTTCTGTCTTTGTCTCACAGTTGCAGGACCGGAGGCTGTAGTTATTTTAATTCTTCAGGGCGCTTGGAGTCAAAGAATTTTTCATGTCTCACAGTTTTTCTTTTCCTACTATGATTTCTGCACTGAAAAGTTTGGAAGGTTCACTTCCTGGGATTTTGTGCATTTTGAAAATATACATGAGGAGCATGTGGTAGAGAGCATGATGTGCTGTCCAGATCCTCCTTTAAGGGATAATTTGTTGGGGTGCCTAGTGGCTGGGTCGCTTAAGTGTCCGACTTCGGCTCAGGTCATGATCTCACAGCTTGTGAGTTCGAGCCCCGCACTGGGCTCTGTGCTGACAGCTCAGAGCCTGGAGCCTGTTTTGGATTCTGTGTCTCCCTCTCTCTCTGCCCCTCCCCTGCTCACTCTCTCTCTCTCTCTCAAAAATAAATAAACGTTTTTTAAAAAATGAAGAAAAGAAAGAATTTGTTGCTCCAGCTATCGGGATTCTGTTGTCATCAGCCCTCACCTGTCAGCCCCTTCTGGGACTGCCTGAACTACAGTGAGCTGCCCTGCCCAAGGGTGGCAGGCACCCTTTCCTGGAATGGCACACATCCAATGACTGCTCAGTGATGGTTTAAAGTCCTGGCCATCTTGATCTAACTCAGGACAATTCTGAAGGGGCGTGATGCATCAGAGCTGTCATTGCTGAGGCCGTCATGAGTCTGGGTTATGACTCAACTGCTTCTGCCAAACCCAGCTTTCTTTTCTTTCCTTCCTCAGGTGTTGAATCTTAGGGCTCTCCTAAGTGCACATTTTGCATGTAAAACTCCATCCTAGAGTGTGCTTCCTATGGAAACCATCTTGGGACAGAGAAGATTGGTGGGGAGTGGGGGTGCGGGGAGAAGGACAGGCTGAGTTGGTTCATGTGAAGAAGAGGTGAAGAAGAGTCTACGAACCCTCAAGAACATAAATAAGTAGAATGTGCTTGGCTGTGGTCTGTTACAGCTGACTGTGCATTACATAGAGATTGTTTGGATATGTCTTGCGGCATTGCTATGCACCCTTTATGCCTCCTATACCCTGAGGGTGATAAAAAGGAAGCTGCAAGGGGCAGAGAGGGCTCCTCAGAGCTCTTTGGGGACCCTCAGGGTTGATTCAGCTGCAGAATATCTTTCCACATCCTCTTCCCTTAAAGCTAGGTAGACGGTTTATTTGCTATTGTAATAGTTACACGATCTTGATCATTTGTAATCCAATGCATGGGGCACGAGTGCATCATGATAGTCCTCGTGTTTTCTCCTAACACTGCTGGTAATCCCTGAACTTCTGATTGAGCTCATGGCATTTTCTTCCATTTCCACCCAAGTTCAAGCCTGGTAAAAAGCCTTTAGGTGGTCATTGGTTTACTCTTTGAATCTTCCTTTTCTCCCTGGAACCAAAGGCGTGGGCCTTCTTCTAATTAGCATCATTTTGGCTATGGTGTCAACAGTGGCAAGCTCGGGGCTCCATTTGCTTCTCTATGTTCCCTGTCACATAGATGAATTTCAGGGTGCTCTTGGCACCAGGCCTCCCTCTGGAGTTTCCTCAGCAGGACTAATTTGATATATTGCCTCAACAAATCCCATCAGCCCTGCCCGATTTGGAATCGAGGGTAAAGATAGTTTATAGGGGCAATAACAACAGAACTGTTCTGTCTGAGACAGGCAAATAATTTCCTCTCTGTGCCAGTCCAATACTATTTCCCTTAATCTTCTTAATGCTTGAGAAGCTGCTGCTTCCAATGTCCGTAAAGTCATTTTTTCCCCTGAAGGTTAATACCCTGAGGGGAGAGCAGACCCATCATTTCTGCTCCTTTGGGCAGGCAGCCTATTTTCTTTAGTTTCATTTGGCATTATATTAGAATGGCTCATGTTAAAACACATGATTCATAGTCATTGATGGTGTGGAATAAGCTAAGACCCCATGTTGCCTCATCAAAGGGTCCTTTAAGACAGAACCAAGATGGCTACCGGAATCCTACCGGGTCTCTTGCCCTTGGGGACGGCTGATGACCCATTAGCTTACTCACCCAACTAGTGTGCTTGTTGGCTTACCAGTCTCTCTTGGTATCTGACTCAACTTTATTCCCATTTCCTCCCTATTCCTGCAGGGCTTTCCCTTACCTTTCTTCCTACATTGAGTTTCCTGTCTTTCCATCCTTCCTAAATTGCCCTGGAAAAGACCTCACTCCAGTCAGCTGACATTTTCCATCTCTGGGTACTGCTGGGTTAGGGAAATGAGGGGCCAAGGCTGGGCTGCTGTGAGTGCCTCCCTGAGTCTTCAGTGGCTCCAGTGAAATCTACTTTGGTTCACTGTTTAATCAATGCCTCCATTCTCAAATTTTAAAAACCTTCTTTTCTGTTTAAAACAGTCCCCAAATTTAATAGAGACATTCACAGTTCAGGTGTGTCTGTCCAGCTGGCCTAGTGTTTTGTCAGCTATCTTCTTGGACAAAGACCTGCTGTGGCCTGCGGCCAACACTTTTTGATGAGAAAGGAGCAGAACACCTTCAACTGGAAACCCTCTGCCCATAACCACTCCTTCCGGGTTTCTACTGTTGTTTTTGTTTATTCAGAGTCATTTTTGGTGAACTTATAAATGAGTGAGGTTTTTTGGTAACTTTATGTAATCATCTATGTGGTACACGAATAACTAGATCATAAAACTTTAACTCTAGAGCATTATTGTCATTATTTATAATTCCCCTCTTCCATTTTTTACTGAATTGCTTAGTTTCATTCACAAAGAGGGTATATGCTGTTGAGATTCTTGAATTAGTTGTCTTTTTTAGTGATCTCTTTTATATTATCTATTAGTGTCTGGATCCAAATGTCATCAAGGTTGTAGGCAAGTTCTTTAAAAAAGAAAAAGGTATATTTCAGAAGAAGTTGGGGCTGGAGGTGCAATCCCTCTCCTCTCCTTTCAGTTGTGTGATGCAATCAGTGTGGCCTTGGCCCCTCTCCCTCACTTTCACTGTCTGGGCTTTAGTTTATTTATGAACAAAATGAACGTGTTGTACCAGGTGACCTCTAAATTCCTTTCCAGACCTAGCATTCTATGTGTCTGTGATAATGATCAACATTTTGAAGTTTGGGTTTAGAGATTCGAAATCACATTCGAATATGTCATTTTGAAAAGCATTACATTTCCTTTTGTTCAGAAATATTTTTCCACACCCTGACTGGAGACTTGCTGGAGGGAGTATCTCTCAAATGAGACTCATATGAGAGAAGAAAAGGGGGAAGGAAGAACTGAGTTTCAAGAATTGAATGAACACTTCACAAATTGTAGCTGCTGTCTTCCAATGGGCCTTGGATGTATATACATGTATATACATATGTATATATATGTATATGCTTTCCCATATGTATGTATATATTATATACATACATATATACATATATACATATATATGTATATATATATTATATATATATATGCTTTCCCATATATATGTATATATATTACCAAATATATTATTTGTATATATATATTGTGTGTATATATATATAGTCTATATATTGTATATATATTGTGTATATATGTATGTATTGTATATGTATATATTATATATAGTATATTTATATTTTTGTGTATATGTATATTGTATATGTACATATATATGTATGTTGTATGTATATTATATATATATTTCTGTGTATAATATATTTATATATTTATAATTTACCAAATCAGAGAGAAATCCCATATATCTTGGATATATACTATATAAATATACATGCATTAGATATCTCTCTGTTTTGGTAGCTAAATCGCAATAAGTACAACATCCTCATATTTATTCTAGCTGGAAATAAAAAGCTTTCCATGGAATAGAGCACTGGCTTTCATAGGCATTTACTCCGTGTTGCATTTTTTCTTTTTTGCACTGGCTCCTAATCTGAGTCCAGGCAGATCTTTCTTGAAATTCTCATAACTAAGGACATAACCAAGTGATTCCCTTAAGAGGCATTTCCATGAACCAGTCTTGCTCTTTCCCAGACATTTTTTATCTGCCTGGACAAGTTTATTTCAATAGCTGCCTACAGCTTTCAAGCCTTTTTTTTTTTTTTTTTAATCTGATTCCCCCTGTCTGTTGTTGTGCCTTTTGGGACTTGCACTTCACTGCAAGCCCTCTGTCCTCTGCCCCCAATCCTATTTCCAATGTCTTGGTCTCCAGTTCAGGTATTCATTTGCTGGCTCACTGATTTTTTTTTTTTTCGGTCACTAAATTGTAATTTTAACATTTCTAAATATGGTTTTTACAATTAATGTCACTTCCACCTAATGCTGGAGCAAACAATCCTATTTTGGACATAGAAATTTTGGGAAGAGATATTTCTTCCATGGTTTTTGGAAGAATGAGCTTTTTTTGAAGTGCTGATGGGCTATCTAGATGAGATAATATTTTAAAGACACCTAGCTTGGGGTTAGACTTCTAGACGGTACTCTGTAAATAAATGGGGATACCCTTTCACTCTCACTGTGGACTTTCATAAACCACAGCTGGTGAATCAGGGAAGATGTTTTGCTCAAGGTTCACTTTCCTGAATCCCTGCCCTCATACTGTTGGTGCCCAGTCGCCCATTCACAAGGCCCCCACAGACATGCTTCTCATTTTCTCATGGCATGAAACAAGGATTTATGTCTCCACAAATCAAGCCTTTCAAGGGAGATCGACTCTCTCATTTCCAGGTCCAAAATTCCCATGGAAGTAATCAGTATTCATCCATCTTGTGTGAGGTCCTCACTTCCTGACCTATCTAAAAGGCTTAGGTTTTAGGGAAGACGGGATTAACCAAATTTAGATTTTGATAGGGTCTTCTGCAGTACATATTCCGCAGAGAGGGCAGAGAATTAAAAACTCTCCCAGGCAGCTATTCATAACTCTGGCTCTCTTCTAAGGCCTCCAACGTCACTGCTCCATTTCTCAGTCTCAGCCTTGATTTTTATTTCACTGAAACTTGAAAGCAATTAAAAGGGAATTGACATGTTCTGCTAGTAAATCTAATACTTCTTTCTTTGCCTTAACTCCAATAACCATGGTGGATCTGCCCTCCCTCATTTTATCTATAGCCATTTCCTCTACTTTATCATTAGTTCCCATTTTCTCTGTTACCCCAGGTCTTCTGTTCTCCTGCATCATCAATTTTCCCTCTCACCATATCATTTCCATCAGCATACAAATGAACCATAAAATCTACTGTTTAAAAAGTGCTTCCCTTGATCCACATGTTCCTCCGGCTATGACTCCATCTCTCTTAGAAGAGTTACTTATAGTCTATGTTTCTAGCTTCTCTTTCATTCTTGTTGCACTGCCTCCTGTCAGGCTTTCTCCTCTTCCGCTTCTCAAAAACTGCACTTGTCATGGTCACCAGTGACTGAAAGTTGTTCAATTCAAAGGTAAATCTCAGTCTTCATTTTATTTTAACCATTGGCAGCAATTGTCATAGTCAATCATTTCTTCCTTCTTAAGGCACTTTAAAAAAAAACATGTCAACAGGGAATTAGTTTTATTAATTAAAATATTAAAACTCAACACAGATTCTACACCAAGGGCTACTAAAACCCATTAAATACTCCATGGTCAAAATAGAGATGATAAGCATTTGAGACACATTCTGTTCTTCTGGGAAGCGAACTGAGAGTTGTGCTTTCCACAGTTTTTAAAACTGAGGCTAAAGAGTTAATAAATCTGGATGTGCAATAAACCAATGTCCCTTCAGAGAGGAGTTAATTTTTCTCTGCTGTCTGTGAATGTTCATTTATTTCTACTACATAAACCATTACTCAAGATCTATGGCTCCTACTTCCATTAAGAAGCATAATACTCTTAAAGGATCGGTGATCCTTTATCCTAATCCACAAAAAATAAAACAGTTCTTTTCTAAAATACAGGATGTTCCCCCCTCTTAACTCTAATGCAGGAGAATGATGTCCTGAACACCTACCTTACATATTACATCACTGTTATAACTCCACCAACACAACACATCCTGATTTAAGTTCACATTACACATCTTTTGGGGATTACCTCTTATAGTGGTTACTGTATAAATGTTTGCTGTTATTATTTCTAGGCATCTCAAACGCACCACATCTAAAATTAAACATTTTATTGTTCATCTTCCCCTAACCTTCAAACCACAGGGGGCATAGACAATTAAATACGTTCCCAACTGGTTCTCCTTTCTTTCTTCTCAACTTCTAAATCTCCTCTCCATTTTACTCTCAGATCATGATCTTGCTTCTTATTTCACTGAAAAAACCTATTCCTCATGCTGAGCTTTCAAACTCAAGTGTAGGCGATTCTTTTCTCCCAGGTATGCAGACAAAATACTTGGTGTCAAGATTGACCCATTTTTCTTATTATAGCTCATATCTAATCTTTCAGCAGATCCAGTTGGTTTTACAGAATTCAGAAGTTTTCACCACTGTTACAACCCTGTGCTAAGAAATGTCCAATTACCTCTTGACTGGACAACCTCGAGTGGATAACTGATCTCCCAATGTTCACCTTTGCTCCTTTTCATTTTTTATCCTTACAGCAGCCCAAGTATTTATTGTCTGCTTTCCTTACTAGAGTGTCACTGCCATGAGAGCAGGAAACTTTTCTGTTGTGTTCACTGCTATTTTCCCAATACCTAGTACAGTGCCTGGCATACAATAGGCACTCAAAGCAATGTTAGTTGAAAGATAGGTTAATTTGTGAGCTCCTTGTGAAGTGAAGACCTTGGCTTATCAACTTTTGTATTTCTTGTGCAGAATGCACTGTAGGCAAAGAGCAGGTGCCCAAAATGTATTTGTTCAATGAATCCCTGAGTTACTGAGGAATAATACGAGGAAAGCATAAATTCCTCTCTCTAGCTCCTTTTATAGGTTGTCCTTTGTTCCTCTCATTGTAAGGGTACTATAAGAAGTCAAAGGAATAAATCTCTCCAGAACTACTAAAGGATCATTTGTTAGGATGAAGATTTGCAGATCACAGTGGATACAAAAGGCTGGAGGCAGGGATTTGATTCAGTGGGGAGTGCCAGAACAGAACTGCCTGGGAGATTGTTTGCAGGGAGATGAAGTCACGGACTCTACACAAGAAGTTAAAACACCTCTTGTGGCAGGATAATGGGGTCTATGGGTTTTCAGAAGCTGAAGGAAAAAAAAAAATGCCCAGAGACTTTAGCATAGTGAGAAATAGCTGTTTTCCCTTCTTTTAACCATTCATTCTTAACTTTTTGTTACTCCATTCCTTCGTTCTTTTTTTCATTCATCTACTTGTACTGAGCCCTTACTAATGCGTCAGATATACAATGAGGTGAAGAGACAGACATGATTGTCATAACTACGGAGTAGATGGCACTGGGTTGTGTTGGGGGGGCGGCAGGGGGAGACAGTCTGGCTGAGCGGTACAAATAGAACAAGGTGATAAAAGCTTTAATATGGCTACAAGAAGATGTAGATATACCCAAGGAGCTGTTCCCCAAAATATGGAGGAAGCTGTAAATGAGACCGTGGGGAAAAGAGGACATTGCCAGGAGCCTGAGATTTGGTCTGAATTTTAAAGAATGAATAGGAACCTTCTAGCTGATAAAAAGGAGACATGCATTTTATTTATTATTTTTAAAAAATATTTATTTTTGAGAGAGAGAGACAGAACTCACGTGAGTGGGGGAGGGGCAGAGGGGCGGGGGGTGGGGACAGAGGATCCGAAGCAGGCTCTAGGCTCTGTGCTGACAGCAGAGAGCCCAATACGGGGCTCAAACCTCATGGACTGTGAGATTATGACCTGAGCTGAAGTCTGATGCGTAACCGACTAAGCCACCCAGGTACCTCAAGAAAGGCATTTTACATAGAGGTGTGATAGCAGTGTGGAGATGCTGAGAGTACAATAGGGTATGTTTGGGAAACTACAGTGGTCCCATGTGTCCAGGGAAGAGATGGCATGTGGGGATGATTAAGGAGATGAAGTTAAAGGTGAGCAGAGGCCAAATTATGAAGTTCATAGAAATCAGAATGAAGGGTCTGACCGTATTCTGGGTGCTCTGGAAAGCAATTTTAGGATTCTAATCAGGAAAGAAAAATAACTAATCAAGTTATTATCAGGGAAAGTATCATTAGGCTCATTCTGATGTTTGGGAAACAGAAATTTAGACAACTTCCCATAGGGATACGGGGATTCTCAGGGTTCTCAGACCTCTAATTCGAAATTCTGAAACTTTTCATCACCGTTATCGGTGGTGCCTAGAAAAGAGGCTGAGGGAAGAGTGGCAGAAGTGGCACAGGGCGATGAGTGAGCCCACAATTTCCCTAAATCTGGAGGGAAATGCTGGGAGTGGGAACTGGAATGACAGCAGTGGAGATGAGGGAAAAGATGATTTTGAGACAAATGAAGAAGATCTCATTTGTGGGATGGTGACTAGCGGGATGTGGAAGAACAAGTAAAAGAATGAATGTTTGCGAGGTTTATGGCCATGGTAACCGGGTGGAAGGTAGGGCCATTTGCAGAAATCTAGGTATATTAGGCTTGGAAGGGTTCAAATGTGTTGAGTCCGAGGGGCTTGTAGAACATCGGCAGTTGGATGTACGGGATTGAAGCGCCACAGAGGGCTGTGAGCTAGAGGACAACCAACTGTTAGCACATAAACGCGGGTAATTGACCAAGGGGTGGTTGGTAGACTAATTAGAGCAGAGAGCTTAGGGTAGAACCGTGGAAACTGAACATTTAGTAGATTCACAAGAGGAAGAAAACCTGCAAAAAGAGTCTGAGAGGAAACAGAAGGAGAAATAGGAATAAAGTGAGGAGAGAGAGATCCCAGACCCAGGAGGCATTCCAGATTGAGGAAATGGGCAACAATGGAAAATACCACAACAAGGACAAGTAAGGTAAGAACAGAAATATGTCCATTTTATTTGATGGTATCGGGCTCATTGTTCAAAAGATTTCTTTGTTCCAAAGAACAGCCCAGGTGTAGGCGAGGGAGGCGTGCAATGGTGGCTAAGGGCAGGTTGGGGTCGCAGGAAGGATTTTTGGGAGGGGCTGTGGAAATGATTTGGGAGGGACGGACTCCAAGGAAACTCCAAGGAAAGATGATTCTTGAATAACGATTATGCTGGGAAACCTCAGAAATAGATTTCTGACTTGTTTCAAACATGCATGTGAGATAGGGGAGGAGGGGTGCTATTTATATATATCCTTTTAGCTTTATTCAGGCTTGCAACCTGCACAAATAATACCTCTTTAAGTATAAAATAGTTTATGTTCTTTCTTTCCTCCTTCACCTCTCTTTTTTTTCTATCTAATGAAGCATAGGACTTGGAGAATAGAAGTTCTGATTTTTAATTCACCACCGATACATTTGTTTTCTTTCAGTAAGTTAGTATTAGCAGTCCCTACCACAGTACTGCCGGCAGAAGATTTTGAGCTGGACCAGATGCCTGTTTGACACACTGCAGTATCCAGAGTTATTAGCAATGTCAAACTGACTCTCTATTCCCAGAAGTCTTGATTCCTCCCTTCGAAGCAGTCTGTGTCCTCGATTCCAGCTCTCACTCTCTTGAGTGAAAGACTGAACAATGTCCTAGTTCAGGTGTTTCCAGACAAGGATCAGGAAATAGCTTCTGCCTCTCTTAACTGGAGTAGGGGCACAGGCACTTATAATCTTATAGAGGGACCACCGTGAACATTATCTTCATCTTTATGTTCGCAAGTTAAAGACTTTAAATAAGGTGGAGTTCACTGATTTCAGAAGCATTTGATTGCAATGGGGGTGGGTGGGGAGGGAGTGGAGATAGCAGGGGTAAAGTGGGTGGGGACACTTCCTCAGATGGAGTTGTTTTTTTATACCTCAGAGACAGAGGATGCTGGAAGATGTAGACTACCAGGTTGGCTCTGCCTTTTGGTACTTGTATGCAGACTTTCATTTTTCCCAAGGGCAAGTGCAGGAGTTGGCACTGTTCACATCTGAGTGCCAGTGACTTCACTCTTAGGCAACGTCAAATGGCCTGGAACCATTTTGCTTGCTCTGGCGGGGGCTTATGCTGACCCTATTGGAATCCAAGGTTATTCTGGTAAGCGGACTTTGGTGCTGTAGCTGGGCACCACTGAATGCACCACTGAATGAACAAAATCTTCACACTGGCTCCTGTGGATACTCAATGGCAACTTAAGAGCTGGCACTGATTGAGCTGAAACCTGTAGGTCAGTCGATCAATAAGTAGTGTTTGGGAGCCTTAGCACAGTTTGGCGAAAATGTGACCAGCTGTGGTGAGTGGTTTGTTACAGTTAAGAGTTGAAGTTTGCCCCGTCTCCTGTTTTCCCAGGAAGCTCAGGGTGCTGACATCGCTAGTTACTTGCATACTTGCACCATACTTACTAATTATTAAGAATAACAACCACAATTTGTTTTATGCATTTTACTTATATATTACTTTCCAACATGGCGCCTTATTTGAAGCTCATAACAACATTGAAGAGGAGGTAATTACTACTGCTAATTTAGAAATGGGGAAAACAGGGCTCAAAATACGTAAGGGCTGTGGCTAGAGAAACAGAGCCAGCAAAAGGCTAAGGGGAACTTATTTTTCTGTCTTCCGTGGCTTTTCTCTGCCTATGGTTGCTCCTGCCCTGGTGTCAGGAATCTTTCAGCATTATAGCAGCCAGTAAAATCAGTAAGCTCCTGGGTTTAGGAGTTCTGGGGCAAAGAGAGCTTGGAGGTTGATGGAGGATGGGTTTCTTAGCATTGGTCAGCCTTGAGGTCAAATGCAATATTAGTAGCACTGAATAGCTTTGCCCTTGAGAAATTAAAACCGTCACCTCTAAGCAGACTTGGATGAAGCATGTTCTTAGATCTCATGAAGCATCACATGAAGGATCTAGCAAATTCTATTTTTTTTTAACGTTTATTTATTTTTGAGACAGAGAGAGACAGAGCATGAATGGGGGAGGGTCAGAGAGAGAGGGAGACACAGAATCCGAAACAGACTCCAGGCTCTGAGCGGTCAGCACAGAGCCCGACGCGGGGCTCGAACTCACGACCGCAAGATCATGACCTGAGCTGAAGTCGGCCGCTTAACCGACTAAGCCACCCAGGCGCCCCTAGCAAGTTCTATTTTTATGTAATGCACGGAAGCCAAAAATGTATTTTTGCGTATTTTTCACAAAAGCATGTAAAGGAAGAGTGAAAACAAGAATAATTGGAACATAATCAAGTAAGTTACCAATAAACCTTTTTTCCGCAATTCAAGCATAGAGTTTTTTCATAAGCCAATTTTCCAAAGGAAACAGAATTTTTAAAAAATAAAATTTAAATATATGGTCCATTAAAAATAATGTATTGGTTGAGTAAGTAATGGTACATCCACAGAATGAATCACTACAGAGTTTTTAAACTTGATGCTGCTGAAAATACATAATGAAACAGCACAATATATTGTTATTTTTAAAGAGCAGCATATATAACAGTCTGTGTGTGTGTGTGTGTGTGTGTGTGTGTGTGTAGGGAGAGAGGGAGAAATAGGGACAGGACTAGAAGGATACATACAAACTCTTAGCAGTTGCTACCTCTGGTTCAGGTTGGGTTATCTGGGAAGCAGACATTGTGACAAAGTTAAGAGTGCCAAAGAATTACTGGGGATTCAACAAATGGCTCTGGGGAAAACTGATATCCACATGTAAAATAAAAAAGTTGGACCCTTACCATATACAAAAATTAATTCAAAATGGATCACAGACCTAAATATAAGACTTAAAACTACAAAACCCTTAGGAGAAAACAGGGGGAAAGGTTGATAGCATTGGATCTGATGATGGTTCTTAGATATGACACCAAAAGCACAGGCAATAAAAAGAAAAAGGGATAAACTGGACTCCAACAAAATCAAAAACCTTTGTGTATCAAAGGACACAATCGTCAGGGCAAAAAAGCAACCAATAGAACAGGAGAAAATGTTTGCAAATTATGTGTTTGATATTAAGTTAGCATCTAAAATATATAAATAATTCCTACAACTCAATAACAGTAACAACAAACAAGTAATACTATTAAAAATGGGCAAAGAATTTGAATAGACAGTTCTCCAAAGAAGACATCCAGATGCCCGGCAAGCATATTGAAAGGTGTTCAACATCACTCATCATTAGGGAAATGCAAATCAAACCCATAATGAGATACAATCTCGTACTCGTTAGGACGACTACTATGAATCCATCAATAAATTAATAACAAATGTTGATGAGGATGTGGAGAAATGTGTTTATGAGGATGTGGAGAAAATAAAACCCTTGTGTGCTGTTTGTGGGAATGCAACGCTATGGAAAACGGTATGGTAGCTCCTCAAAAACCTAAAAATATACTTACCATATGATACAGCCTTTCCATTTCTGGGTATGTATCCAAGAGAGCTGGAAGAAGAGTATCAATGAAATCTTTGCTTTTCTGTGTCCGTGTCTATAGCAGCATTATTCACAATAACCAAAAGGTGAAAGCAGCCCCAGTGTCCATAGACCGTGAATGGGCAAACAAAATATTCTATGTACATACTGTACTATTGTTTAGCTTAAAAAGGGAAGGAAATTTTCAAACATGCTACATTATATTAAGTGAAATAAGCTGGTCACACAAAAAAGATACTAAATGATTACACTTGCATAAGGTATCCGGAGTAGTCAAATTCACAGAAACAGAAAGAAACAAATTCATAGAAAACAGGCCCTGTGGTTTGCAGGGCCTGGGGGAGGGCGGGATGGGCAATTGTTGTTTAATGGGTACAGAGTTTAATTTCTGCAAGGTGAAAGCTACGAAGGTTGGTTGCTCAACAGTGTGAATATACTTAAGATGAATGAATTGCATACTTACAAATGGCTAATAAGGTAAACTGTATGTTATGTGTATTTTGCGACAACTTCAAGAGATTAGTGGGGAGTAACACCTGTTAAGGAAAAAGGAAAGGAAGGAGAATTAGGCAGGGGACCTATCACACGGTGATGCCGACAGTCGCCAGTAGGCTGGTAGGAGTTCTGGAGCAAAGTTTGCCCATCAGAAGGGGTTGCATTGGGTGGGTATGGCTAGGCTTTCGCATCACCCCTTAATTTTGGTTATCATGAATCTGGCCACCATGCCCTACTCAGTCATTGATGAGGGGTTGCTCTGAGATGAGCAGGACCTCCGCCTGAAAGCTGAGGCAGACGCTGAAGGAGTTAACAGTTGGAGGCTGTCAGGCAGGCATGCTCCTTGAAGCTGGGCAGTGATTTCTTCTTTGAAAAGGAATCTGAGTGACAGATCTCCATGTCTGCCATAGGGGAGTAAGAGTGACTGTTATTTTCCTTCAGTTTGCATTTCTGTGTATCCCGCCTTTCTAGCAATGAATAAAAATGCCTTTTTAATAAACAATAAATGAACATTAACATGATATATGGCAACCAGTAATCTTAACTGTTGCGCAGTTAGTTACGTATGAAGAATCCATTTCAGATTATTATGTGCAGGCCCCTACCATGTACACAAACACATTCCATCCTAATAAATCAAGGAATTATGAATTCTCCCGTGAAGCTGAAAGAAATGATTGTTCTGCCATATTGGTTGATATTTGTCAGTTTGATATTGGCATATGCAATGGGAGTCACTTTAGATATTAAAAGGAAGGTGCAAATGAAATCGTCAGAGTGACAGCTCTTTTAACTTTAAATTATTTATGGTTTACGTACCTGCGTCTTGGGTAGGCTGATGTCAAGAGGGCTTCATTCACAAAAGAATAAAACTTTCCTAATTCCAATGAAAGAAAATTGAACTAAGGGAGCAAGAAGATGGTACAGAGAATTACAGATCCAAAGGCTGAGGGAAAGGCAGCCTTTTCGACATCTGTCGGGAATTTAACTGCACCGAGGTGTTGGGATTCATCCATGCAAAATTACTTGAGTAAAAAATTACTTTTCCCTGCAAACTCGCAAAATAGAGGATCGATACACTGCCAGGAGATAGAAAACACTGAGTAATCACACTTATCAAACTAAAAACTGTTCCTGCTGTATGCTTCTGAGACCTGGCTTTATGTCTAATTAAGCAACTGAAATGATTTATGGACTTTAACATTTACTTTAAAAGTGGAATTTGAAGGGCAAATCTGTCTTTCTAAATTTTACCTGTTCAAATAGGAATCTTAAGTCACCGGTGGTGAGACTCAATAAAATCTCTAGTTAAATGACTCACCTGATTTTGGATAAGGCTAAACTCATCACAGAGTAATTTCACAAGATTTGGCAAGATTTTCAAGCTCTTTTAACTTTCTGGGGGTTTAGGAGTGCTTTCGGTTTGTTGTTTCTGTTTTTGTTTTGCATGCATTTAAAAAAATGTTTATTCTATGATAACTTCTTTCAGCTAGGCACTGTGAATAAAACCAAACAAAAATTTCTGCCTTCAAGGAGTTTAGCACCTAGTGGGGGGAGGGAGAAAGCCATAAATAAAATAAATTAGGGAATAGTTGATAGAGTAGAGGGGAACTTTAGCTTCTGGTGTGATTCTGCCCATCGTATCCATCAAGAGGGGTGGCAGAGTTTCTGAGACATGAAGAAGGTGCTTCCATGTGACGGTCAAGAGGCGGGAACGAGGTCTTGGTGCAGTGTACATTCAAAGTGCCAGAGAAAAAAAATAAAGTCGGAAAAACGTACAGGAAAAAGAAGGTGAGAAGTGCAAGTCTAAATCCGTAGAACAGGGAAAGCCTCACTGAGAAGGTGACGTTTGACCAAAGACTGAAGGCTTGGGAGTGAGTGAGTGATGTGGGGAAGAGTGCTGCAGGTAGAGGAAATAAAGCATATGCAAAGGCCCTGCATCAGTCTGAGCAGGAGGCCAATGTTTCAATCAAATGGGATATTTTGAGGAGAGTTGACAAAAGTGATTATTTACAGAGATGTGCATGGGTTGTAGGGGAAATGACAGAGAACGGTGTAGTGTTTAGAGAAGTGCACAGGTTGTAGGGGAAATGGCCAAGAATGGTATAGGGTTCAGCAACTAGAGACAGTAGAGCCCTATGATCATCACTGAGCCTGAGCGGGTGACTGGTAAGTGGTTATTGGAACTTGGAGTAACAAACAACTGTGTTGGAAATCTGCCTGACAGGAGCTGTAACCCGAGGTTGAGGGATATAGGACCTGCAACACTGCCGGAAAGAAGCACGGGAAAGGAGCGAAAAAGAGACTAGCCTCACTCTCTTCCCCACTTCAGATTTCTGCTGGGCTCCCCATTGGCCTTGTGAAAAGTACTAAAGGGAAACCTCACTACCATGGACCCCGGAGGTTAGAAGGGGAGGCTGGAAAGGGGAGCTGGGTCACCCATTGTCAACTAGAGGAAGAATGGTCAGTTACGGACCCCAACAGAAGAACCTCAACAGAAAAAACATCAAATACAGGACCTAACAGGGAAAGATGCATATTGCATTTCCTAGAAAAGTTGACTATCCGTGCAGCTCAGCAGATGAGAAACTATTATCACCGTGAACTCTTGCTTTTCTGCAACGGACTTTCATTCAAAACAACCCCTCTCAACTTCCTCCTTCTTCTCCATAAAATAACATTCTTCTTTTTTGTTTGTCGGACTTATCTATGATTTTGCCATAGTTTGCATGTCCCAAATTGCAATTATCTGTTATTCTCAAATGAACTTCTTTTTGCTGGTAAAAAAAAAAAAAAAGAAAAGAAAACAGACTGCTTTATTTTTTTTAAGTTTATTTATTTATTTGGGGGGAGGCAGAGAGAGAGAGAGAGAGAGAGAGAGAGAGAGAGACAGAGAATCCCAAGCTGGCTCCATTCTGTCAGCACAGAGCCCAACTCGGGGCTTGATCCCATCAACCACAATAATAGCAGCAAAGTTAGTGTATAGGGGCCAATGCTGGTGGGTGGGTCAATGTAGTGGTGGTGGGAACTTAAAGAAGTTCTCTTTCAATTCTATTATCAGTGAGGTGAAAAGAAAGGTCATCATTTGGGAGTGTGAAAGGGTAAGAAGGTGTGGAAGATTCAGAGAGATAGGAGGAGGTATCTAATAATCATTTAATACATGGGAGTGTGAGTGGCCTAAGGGAATGTGACACAATTTGGGGACATCAATAAAAGCTTACTTGAAATTTGAAGTCATACATTTAAAATGAGACTAACCAGCATGTTTGCACATTTCACTCGAGCCACACTTAGTTGCATAGATGGAAGTGTAGATAAAGGAGAGAGATGCATTTGACCAGGGTTCAAGTTTTGCTCAATGAGTGCAGTGAAATAAGAGGGGAGTCAGGGATTGGGAGTGTTCACAAGGGAGGTTCTCTAATGATTGAAATGAAATTTACATTTAGGTAAGGAGGAAAACAGAGACAGTTGGGGAATGAGTCGAGAGGGGGCAAGGTTAAAGGAAGGAAGATTCTTTGGAGCAGAGGGATTGTTGTATGTCAGAGAAATGAAGTTTTGAAACGGAGATCAAGGGGGAGTTGCATTTCTTTATTATGACAGTCCTGGGTTACGGCCATGGGAGTGTGTGGCTGAGGAATTGTTGAAATTGTGACTATGGGCGAGAGGAGTTTAATGAGCCAGGAGCCCGTGGTGTTAAAGAAATCATTCATATGAATATTGAAATCAGTAGGATGAGTGGTAGCAGTGGTTTTGGAAAGAGAGTAACAGTGAGCTGGATGCTGTGGATTTGTTTGCAAAACAAGAGAAATTCAAAGCTGGGTTTCTTAGGAAGCATACAAGGGTGTGGAAGTGGCAATGAGAAACAGAGAAGACACTTGTCAAGATCCCCATTTAGGGCTGTGGGAGAAGACAACCAACCTTGAGGGGGCTTGAGGTGCAACATGCCCTCACAAGATTGATACTAGTTAAACTAAGAAGGGCGATAAAGCCCCCGGGGAAAGGTTGAGGTGGTTGGGTGTTTGGGGGATAAGGGCACATGGAAGAGTTTCAAGGGTTGGGGAAGAGTCAGGGATTGGGACAGACTCGAGCATACGGATACCTTAAAGAGGTGAAGAGTTGCCTGGGAATCTGGGCCTCTTGGGATGATGCATATAAATAGTGCAAACAGCTATCATGTGATGAATCCTGGCAGTCTCAAGGCAGAGTGGTGTTGAGTCTTCAAATAGGGAAAGGTAGTGAGGAGTGAGGACACCCCCTTCATGGCTTCTGAGTGATGTGTGGAGGCTGAGGAGATGGGGTGTTACTTTGAGGACATGAGGTTTTCTCTTGTCTCCAGAAGATGGGAATTTTGAGTTATGGAGGGGGCACGTTACCTCAGGATGCAGAGCCAAAATTATTTTAATTAAAGGAAATGCTCTTGCGAATGTTGCCAGACTCAGGGAAAAGAAACCCAAACGATTACGTGGCGAACTGATGCAACATTTTGGAAAGGGTTCCCCCCCCCGCCCCCCCCCGTGGCTGGTAAAGAAATCCATAAACAGTGAGATAAGAATGTGGGAGAATTCCCACCATCTATCCATCTCTTTGTTGGTTAATTCAGTTTCAGTTTTCTAGCTTTTACAGATTTCGTTTTAGATGTTTCTTACCCAAATTGCCCAAGTAGTCGCTTTGGCTTAATACTACACTTTCGGAACAAGGCCATTAAGATTTCTTGGCAGAGTCCTGATCGGTAGGCAATCTCAGATATTTTGTTTTGGCGTTCCTTTAAACCTTAATTTCTCTGGATTTGGTGGCATAAACGTCATTCCTGCTGGAATTTATTGAGTTTTGGTATGCACAGTAATTGGTTATGCCCTCTGAGAGCTCCAGAAGAACTCTAAGACGCTGGGTAGCGTAAATGAAAGTGAATGTTGCTTTGCATTTCTCAGCACTTTTTCCTGCTGAACATTTCCAGATAATATGGAAAGTGCACCCCGAGCTTCAATTAGTTTTATTATGGCTATTATTAAAATTAAAATTTATGATTTAAGAGAAGGCCTGCACATTTAGAAACCCCCACCTGTGGACATTAAATTGATTATAGGGCGGAAGCTATTTTATAGTTGTAACCAGAAAATCTGGGGTACATAAACAGCCTTCAGCTACTGCCACACATCTCTGTTCTTTATAGCAAAATTCCTGGAAGATGTTTTTATCCTCGTTGGCTACATTACCATCACCTTCCACGCTCCCTGGTATCCACTCTGTTCAGGCATTGTCCCTGTATGGTTCATGGAGGCCGTTAATGCTCTCCAGCTTGATTTCCACGCAATGAATGTTTAGTCCTCATCTTGTTCTCTCAACCACGTCTGACTCAGTTGATAATTTTGTCTGTCTCAAAATACTTCGGTTGCCTTCTCGGCTCTCACAGTTTCTAATTTTCCTGCTTCTTCCCTAGAGATTCCTTATCAGACTCCTTTGCTGACTCTTCCTGGCCTTCCGTGTCTGTAAGATGCTGTTAAAAACTCAGGATTCCGTCTTTGGCTCTCTTCTTTCTGAATAGACACTCATTGTGCAGGTGCCCTCATCAACCCTGTGGTTTTAAAAATTATCAATAGAATGGTGTTTCTCCAATCTTTCTTTCTAGCTGTGAGCTCTCCCTGAACTGCAGTCTCAAGTGTCCAACGGTTAGACTCTCTGTTTAGACGCCTAGTGAATGTCTCAAACTTACCAGGACCCCAAACTGAACACTGATTTCCTCTTCTCTCCAGTATTTCTCGTTTCGGTAAATGACACCACCCTCACCTGCTTGCTCAAGCCCAACTATCATGGCTCTTTCCTCTTATGCCCAAAAGACATTTATGCATCCTCTGGCTCTGTCTCTGAAATATGTCTAAAATCCAACTACTTCTAAGCTCCTCGTCGTTATTGCCCTGGTCAAAGCCTTTGCCTGGAGTCTCAACAAAAGCCTTATAACTGGTTTTCCACTCCGGTTGCTCTCCTAGAGTCTAGTTTGCATACAGAAAACAAAGAGACCTTTTAGAAATGCCAGTCAGATTATGTCCCTTCTTATCTCAGAACTTTCCAAAAGACTTTGCATGACACTGGCCACTAAATCCAAAGACAAGGCCCTGTGTTTCTGCCATGCTCCCCCTTTCCCATGCACCTTAGCCACACGGGTCTCCCCATTCCTTGAACACCCTAGATATGTTTGGACCTAGATTTTCACCCTTGCTCTGTCCTTTGGCTACAGTGCTTTCTGCCAAAATCCATACAAACTTACTTTACTATTTTATTCAGGTCTCTGTGAAAATGCCATCTACTCAGAGGACTTCCTAGACCACCGTTTCCGAATACTAACTCCCCACCTGCTCCCAGCTATCTTTCTGAACTTTTTACTGCCTAACGTTAGATTATATATGTATGTGTTTGTTGTTGTTTCTTCCAATGGAATGTAAGCTTCTTAGAGTCAGAGGCTTATTTTATTTCTTTGTTGTGTCTGGGGCACCTCGAACATTTTAAGACTGGGAAAAATTAAATTATTGCTGGTGAGGCGAGCCAGAGTTGGATCTTCCCCAAGGAGAGTTTTGAGAATGGTAAGCATTTGACAGATGGCCTGGAGTTATCTTCTTCTAGCAGTTGTGATGGTCCAAGGGACTATTTCTGATAAGGAAACAGAAAGAACATTTTAAACATTTTACATTTTTATGTTTTAAAACCGCACGGTGAGGAACCAGACCCCATAATAAGTGCTCAGCAACTTTTTGTTGAACAAATGAAAGAATGAATACAAGTATATGTATATGGGATACACAGAGATCATGTTACAAATTACTAGATCGTCGGATGATTTATTTTGCGGCTACTATCCTTCCCATATTAAAAATGTTATTTAGTGTGGCAAATAAAATATATTTCACTTAGCTTTGTGAGTTTTAGAAAGATTGTGACATCCTTTGTCTGTGGCTCCGTTAGGTTTCAAGGTAAGAACATTCTATAAGTGAAAGAAAAATATGAGTGTATCTTAATGAACTAAAGATATGAATTCTTACAAATATATTTAAATTGTAGTCTGAGAACCATTGAAGACAAAAGTTATCTGTGTTTTCAAGCTTTCACACATCAGGTAACCACATGACAGGAATTTCTTGAAAAACTGTATATCCACAGTAAAGACATACCCAAATATAAGCAATATAATTTATTCAATTTTGGAGTATTGTTTTCTTCCAGTCTTGCATTTTCATCATACAAAGAAATTAGGGTTTGACATTCTTGGGCATGAAATTCTGTCCCCTCCTTTCTGTGCTGATCAGGTTAAATGCTTCTTTCCTTTGCATTTCACCCAGAGCATAACAAGAACTGAGTGTGGACAGAGCAGGGGTTTGGAATGAACGTCAGTTAAATTGTCAGGAAATGTGGTTTCCAGTCTCCATTTTACCTCTCATTAGTCATGTGACCTTGGGCAAACCACCTAACCTCTCTAAAAAAGAAGGTATTCTTCTTGGCCGCTAAGAGGGCTTTTCATTCTGCAAGTCTCTGGATTTATGGAGTTCCCAACAATTCATTCCAGGGTGAGATTTCCTCCCACCGAAGTGCACCCATCTTCAACATTGCATGCCAAGGATGAGACCAAAGCAGAGTGGCTTAAAATCATTTGGAATTCTAAATTATGGTCACTCTTTTTATTGAGTCAGCATTAACAAGATTCACATTCCTATGTTTTTAAAGTTGGTTCTTTATCAGGAAATCACTTGGTTTGCATGAAATATAAGCAGCATTCAACAAGAGTTGGTTAATGTTATGCACAGGATGAATGGGCGTCTTTTTGCTGATTTTAATATGCCAGCTCTAATATAGTTGGAAGGATGCAGAACAAAATCAAGGTTTGTTCTTTTAGCACACTATTGTGCTTAGAGAAGAACGCAAGTTTCTAATATGCATTTTACATGTCAGAATTTTCAGACATGTCCAATTTTTCAAAATCAACTTTATTGGACTATAATTTACAGGCAGTCGAATGCACACATTTTAAGTGTACCGTTCTATGAGTTGTGCCAAATGTACAAGCCATGGGCTATGAGTTGAATTGTGCTCCCCTCCCCCCAAAAGAGATATATTGGAGTCCTAAACCCTAGTACCTTAGAATGTGACCATATTTGGAGAGTCTTTACAGAAGTGGTCAAGTTCAAATAAAGTCATTTGGGTAGGCCCTAATTTAATATTACAGTTAACTTTATAAAAAGAATAAATTTGAACACAGGGGCATGCACACAGAGAGAATGTCCTATGAAGATTGAAGTTACATTTCCAGAAGCCAAACAACACCCAAACTTGAAGAAAGGCTTGGGTCAGAACCGTTGGTGCCTTCCGGGGAAACATGATTCCGCTGACCCCTTGATTTGAGATTTCCAGCCTCCAGAATAATGAGACAGTAAATTTCCGCTGTTTAAGCCACTCAGTTTGTGATACTTAGTGATGGTGGCCCTAGGGAACTAGGATATACCATGTAAGATATACAACATTCTCCTTGCCCCAGAAACTTCCCTGGCGTCTCCATATGCTCAATGTTTACTCCCTACTCAAGGAAAAATACTGATCTCATTTCTATCACTATAGATTAGTTTCGACTATTCTCAGACTTCATATAAATAGGATTGTGCAATATATTGTTTTCTGTGCCTAGCTCATCATATTATTTTTGAGATCTGTCCATGGCTTTGAGGATGTCAGTAGTTATTCCTTGTTTATTGTCAAGTGTTTCCTACTCTCTGCCGGTTGTTGCAACTCAACTGAACAGAAATGTCTGAGTCTGTTTCTGCATTCTCTGTTCCGAAACTATTTTGAAACTATTTTTGTTCTGCTACTCCAAGAGTAACATGAAAATAAATAATTAGTATGCTCTCAAAATAAGTTATTGCTGAAACTCAACTCCAATCCTAAAAGAAATGGTTTGACCCAGTAAGTCAGTCAGTCAGTCAGTCCCAAAAGATTCATATTATCAACACATCTTCTGGTAGAGAGAACAAATGATGCCATCAAAGAAGCCATTCAGGGTACCATTTTGTCTCTCGTGTAAGATCCAAATACTTGAAGATATTTGCATACACCCTAATTTAGGGATATTCCTTCTTTTTGCTTCCTCTTTCTCCATACATGTGCTTCACCAAAAATCCTCTACACGAGGAACCCTGTCATGCCTAGATGCAGAAGGTGGCCCATTAAATATTTATGATATATCATGAAGCTTACCCTTAACTTTGATCCACCCCCAATCAGATATAATGACTCTTACCTCAAGAAGTTACTATAAAAATTCCTTAACGTTTAAGTGGTACTAGACCTTGGCATGCTATACTAAGTTTACATTTTCCAACACACTATACCCATTATAATCATGTCATTCTTCAACCTGTCCCTCATACGTGTGCATGCTTGTAACGTTTCACTTGGAATGTTCTTTATCCCTGCTATCTACAGGGCCTTAAATGGATTTCTGTTTCTTCTACAAGACATCCCTTAACAGTTCCATTTGGCAGCGACCATTCACTTGGTCTGCTGCACCAAGCACTATAAGGGACGCATGAGGAACACTGTGTAAATGTTTATTGAAAAAATGAAAGAAATAAGCGAGCACATCTTGGTAGTGTTTTTCTCCCTAACTCTTAAGTTCTATGAGGACAATAGTAATTTCCTGAACATAAGGAATTTTACATGAAAAACTAATCTTCAAAGTTCAAACCATATAATAATTCTAAAATGATTTTTTTTAATGAGATTTCATTTTTAAAAATCATGCTCTGGTGATAATTTACAAATAGTCCACTTTGATTGAAGAGAAGGATGCGCAGTGAAAAAGTGTTAAAGATGTGTGATCTGGGGGTGAGCTCTAGATATTTTATGTCAGTCTGTAAGCTACAAGGAACCATTGGAGGCTTTTAAAAAATATTTTCTTTTTAAGGAATCTCTACACCCAATGTGTGGCTGAAACTCACAACTCCGAGATCAAGAGTTGCATGCTCCACTGACCGAGCCAGCCAGGTACCCCACCATTGGAAGCTTTTAAACAGAGAAGCCTAAGGACAGTTATAGGCTGGACTGAAAGAATGGAGGGCTAAGAGAATGAGGCAGTTACAAGAGTATTATAAGAGTTAGGATTATGCAGATTTGGGAATCTTGCATGACACCACTATACTGGCAGAGTCGATGGCATGATTATGAGGATTTGGAAGAGGCAGCAACCGAGGGAAGGGCTAGAGTGGACGTATATTTAAAAGACAGGTGTATTGACCAGTTGGATATAGGAAATGGAGAGTGAAGGGATTCCAGAATGTCTTAGTCTATTCAGGTTCCTAAAACAAAATACCATAGACTGGGTGGTTTCTAAACAATAGTGATTTAATTCTCACAGTTCTGGAAGCTTGAAAGTCCAAGATCATCATGCTGGCATATTCAGTATCTGGTGAGTGTCTGATTCCTTGTTCATAGACAGCACCTTCTTACTGTTTCCTCACATGGTGGAAAGGCAGGGGGTCTCTCAGTGGCCTCTTTTATAAGGGCACCAATCCCATTCCTGAGGACTCCGCCCTCATGACTTAATCATCCCCACAGGACCCACTCCCAAATACCATTACGTTGGGGATGAGATTTGAACATATGAATTTTATGGGAAAACAAATATTCAGTGCATAGCATAAGACATCTTCGATTTTTAAATGAAAATATATCTAATATTTTCAATGTTCTGATTCCTCTCCATTTATTCATTATTACTTTTAAATTTTTTATTTTTTAAGTAATTTTTACACCCAGCATGGGGCTCAGACCTACAACCCCGAGATCAAGAGTCACATACTCCACCAACCAAACAAGCCAGCCACCCCCAATTTCTCTCCATTCTATTTTCCCTCGTCCTCTTTCTTTTTCTTAGAGTGTAAAGAAAGCTATAAGGCCAGAACAGTGGCTTCAGAATTTGTCTCCATTAGATGGAGTCTCTGATGAATAATAGACATAGCCACTGTATTATGTAGACATTTCAAAATGAAATCTATTTTAGTAATGTTTTTTATGTATAATCAAGTGTATCGAATTAAATTCGATACATAAGGACAGAAGACTTACTTGGCTGAAAATCAGGAAAATGACACCATTTTGAAGGGAGAGCAAAGCAAAACGTACAATGTGGGAAAGATAGGAAGGAAAACAGAGGAAGGGCTGTTGGTAATGTCTTCATGCTTTTGAGCTAATGCTAATCTTCCGTCAGCGATAAGTGTGCAGACATTAGCCAACCATTGCTCTTAATAAATAGCATTTCTGATTAGCCTGACATTCCACATTCCTTTTGGCTTCTCTGTACTTCTTCATATTTTATTGCTTTTGGAAGGTTTTTCAACCTGAAAGTAGCGTATTCCCTATACGCTTCGGTAGAGAAGTAAAAAGAGAAACAAGGAAGAAATGAAGTAAAAGAGAAATAAAATAGAGATTAAAAAATGTCTCACATTATCCTTATACGGTCACAATTGTAGTGTATATTTGTAGCACCTCAACTTTCTTCACATTTCACTTTCTTATTTTACATTTATGATAAAATTGAAAAAGCAACCTCACCCCCCTCCCCCCTCATTTTATAGATAAAGAAACTGAGTCCCTAAACATTTAGGTGATGTCTAGTATTTTATAATTTATGAGTGGCATATCATTAGCTTGGCTTTTGGTTCCTTAACTCTTTTTTCAAGTTTCTTATTCCAATGTGGATTATTTTTTTGGGTTTTGTTTTCTTGTTAGGGTAGGGGGGCATGGCAGAAATAACTGGAAGATCAGTAGAGAAAGACACTTTCCTTTTCTAAGCCAACTGTCTCTCCTGCACTCCATCTCACACACCCGAAATTCAACAGCAGCAGTGACAGCTATCTGCAAAGCGAGTCTGGCCAAATTCCATCACCTTCTGTTTAATTTTCAGTGGGTATAAGTCGCTGTAACTACTGTTTTGCTCCGCTGTCCTTGACTGTACCGTCTTGGACATATGGTAGTTTGCTCCCTACATATCTGGTCGGTCACTGATGTGGTTTCACACACACCTAATTCTTCCGACACATGAAAAGTGAAGCAAAGCTGGAACAAGAACTAACCAATGTGTGCCTTTTGTCCAGAGTTTAAAGAGTGACATCATAATGGGAAAGCAGACCCATGAACTCCCCATCTCCGTGGTTCCCCACCTGTCGTGTTAGTGAGTCACCCCTATGACATCTCTTTGGGTCCCAGTCTGGCTTTGTCTTGTGCAGACAGAGCTCAGCTTTGCTCTGACTCAGCTGGTTGCTGCTCTGACTTGATTGGTTCCCGTCATCTCTCTCAGAGTTGCTGCCAACTTGCGTCTTCCGCAGTTTCTAGCTCCAGCAGCTCTTGGCTTCCTGCCTCCTGACCACTCACCTCTCTGTTGCTACTTAATTTGCCTCTGTCTGTCTTCTTTACCCCAGACTCCCCAATCCATGTGGCATTCCCCTACCAGCAGGGAGCAAGTACAGGTCTTTTGACTCTGAGATTTGCCTTTTAGTCACTTGAATCCTGCCTTCTCATTGCTCTTGGGGAAAGGGCTACTGGACAGTACCTACCTTCGTGCTTTTCATCTCCTTCAAATTCTGACTGGGCCTTGAATGAGGTGCATGTCTTAGCTTAGAGTGAGGATCTGTTTTCCTAAAGGTTGCAGCCTGGCCACTGTCTTAACTTAACTGGGTAGGGGAGGTCTTAGCTCCTCATGGGGCTTGTTCTCGTTATTCCTGGGGCCTGCTACTTAGGATTGAAGAGCTCCACCAGGAAGTGTGAGTTAGATTCAAACAATTCTCCTGATTGCTCTAGCAACTGGCAAAGACAGAAGATCTGATTCATGCCCAGTATCCCCTGAAGGTGTCCTTTGAAGTTGAAGATCATGACTCCTCATCTATAACAGAGTTTCCATATTAAAATAATAGAATACAAGTATATTTGAAATTGCACAAAATTCTAATTGTCCATTAAGTGTCGGAAGAGACTCGTGTGCGTTAGCAATCGCCTTCTCTTACCGATTTAATCCTTTCGGTGGCTGTGTTCTAACAACATTGAGGCATAGCTGATACCAACGTGGGGGAGAAGCAGGGCCTTAGACACTAATACCACCTATGTCATGACAGATTTAAGCAGTAAATTAAAGCTGAAGGAGTCAAATATGAGGCATGTCATGCTTAGGATGACAGGGCCATATCCAAATGTCGCCAAGTTTGGCTGTGGCTTGGGCTGGCATCTCCAACAATACCGTAAGCCAGTGGGAGAATGGAGAGACCAGGACTGAGAAGAACCAGTGGTGGTCGCAGAGGTGGCTGCTTGCTCAAACACGTTCATCTCAGCTTGATCTGGGCTGGCCTGGATTCTCTTTCTGGAACTAATGGGAGGTTTGGAATAGTGAGAGGAGAGCCAGGTCTGGGGGTTGTTGTACAGAAATGAGGGGGTTAGTGGAACTCACTATCAGATGAGAAGTTGAACTGGTTCAAAAGAAGACTCTGGCCTTCATCAGGGAGTACACATGGCAGGCAGAACCCTCTTGTGGGATGAGATGAGAAGTTGAACTGGTTCAAAAGAAGACTCTGGCCTTCATCAGGGAGTACACATGGCAGGCAGAACCCTCTCGTGGGAAGGGGGGAAGGGTGGAAGGGTGTGGCGGGTTGTTAAACCCATAGATAAGAGGTCGGGGCATTATAGCAGGATTTCAGATCCACTACAGGAATTTTTGTCAGTAGGCAAGTATCTGGCCAATGTCCTCTTCAGGCCCATTAGATGGCAGGTGAGAAATAGAACCACAAATCTAAATGGCGGTTCCTTATATAAAGTCTTTCTTGGTTGAAATGAAATCACTAACTGGGTGGAACGGAATCTTCTGGTTGAGGGGAATTAGTTCCTATAGGCTGTGGGTCAGAGTGACAGTAGCAGTGACGTGGTGACATGCGGTGACTAGCCTTCCTGGTTTGCCAGGATTAAGAAGAGATTTCTGGGACATGGGCCTTTGAGTTGTAAAACTAAGACAGTCCTGTTTTAACTGCTGGTCACCCTACGAGGAAATAAATGTATCTGATAGTCTTTCTTGGTCAAGCACCTCCTCAAGTATTAACTCAGGGTTAAATATGAAAAAAAAATTAGCTCTTTATGTTTATACAAAAGTGTGAAATGTGGGCTTGGCAGTAATTTTGGTGAGAAAATAATATTCACTCATTTTTTTTTTTTGCTGATGTATTTAATCATAGAATCTTAGAATTTCTGAGTTGAGATGGAAATTAGATGTCATTTAATCTCTCACTGAGAGAATGATAAAATTGAGAGCCAGAGAGTTTCAATAAATAACTCAAGTTTGGATAGTTAATTAAGGGCATACATTTTTTGCTTGGCCATCCAAATTCTTTGCTTGGCCTCACTAATTTGTTCTGCAGCACCTAAAGCTTTTTACTTTTTCCTCTTGGCAAGAGACTTTAAAAGAATAGATCCTAAGAATTCTCATCACAAGGAAAAAAAAAATTTCCTTCCTTCCTTCCTTCCTTCCTTCCTTCCTTCCTTCCTTCCTTCCTTTTTCTTTCTTTCTTTCTTTCTTTCTTTCTTTCTTTCTTTCTTTCTTTCTTCCCTTTTTTGTGTTTGATGGTTTTTTGTTTTTTGTTCTTTATTTTGTTTCACTTTGTTTTGCTTTGTTTTGGTATCTGTGTGTTAACTGAACTTACTGTGATCATCACTTCACAATATATGAAAGTCTAGTCACTATGCTATATTCCTTGAACTTTTATGGTGCTGTGTGTCAATTATATCTCAGTATAACATGGGGGAAAAAGAGACTTTACCACACATAGAATAGGCTGATTGTTCTTTTTTCGGTTAGATTCAGTCAGCCTTCTTTAGAAAGTTGTAGTCAAATCTATTATAGAACTCTAAGAATATCAGGCTGCAATGTTTCTATGACAATTATTGCTCTTACTACCGAGAGCATGACTACCATTATCACAATTACTGTAGTATGTGGGGGAATAGAAGACAATGCTTGTTTCAACCCCAATTTCTTAGGTGGGTTGCAGTGAAGAATACCATAAATTCAAGGAGTCTAGGAGTACTTCTTGACTTACTAGATATCTCTTCATGGTCCCTACTGTAAATCTCTGAGATGGATGCTGAGCTCTGGGGTCAGTCAATTTATTCTTTCTTACATGTTGTCATTTTGGTTACTGCCTGGGCTGTAAGTCATGTTGAGTTCTTGCATCCCTGCAGTAGGAAAAGAAATAGAGTATTGCACAGTGACCAAAGCTTTGACCCTGTACACTGTTACAAGAGAATTCCATACCTGCAGAGTGAGTGAAAATGACAAATAACTCTTTAAGCTTCAAAGTTTAAAGGAACAGATCGATTTCACCTGGAGGGTCAGCCTGTCATTTTTCATTCCATGTATTGTCAGGTCCATCATGTTTAACATGCCCAGAGTAGCTCCTGGGGGGATTGTCTGCTACCGAGAGTCACCAATAGAAGAATGTTTTGAACAAGTGCATGGATAAGATGTGTTCGGGGGCGCCTGGGTGGCTCAGTTAGTTAAGCATCCGACTTCAGCTCAGGTCATGATCTCGCCGTCCGTGAGTTCGAGCCCCGCGTCGGGCTCTGTGCTGACAGCTAAGAGCCTGGAGCCCATTTCAGATTCTGTGTCTCCCTCTCTCTCTGCCCCTCCCCTGTTCATGCTCTGTCTCACTCTGTCTCAAAAATAAATAAACGTTAAAAAAATTTTAAAAAAAAGATGTATTCATAGTTTAAAGGTGCTCCAGGTAAGTTTTGAAACAAAAATAGTTCAGATTCTTCACTCCTTAAAATTTACTCCAGAAGATGATCCTTGAAATAGCTCGTTGGTGTTTCATCTGGTCCCCTTCAAGGTTGCACTGAGAATAAATTTGATCTGGGTTAGGAGTTGAAGACATAGACTCATAGTTTGTCTCTTCAACCTCTAAAATTACCAAATGAAAGGTCAAATAATTAAATATCATCACCAATGATGTTGTTGTTGTTGTTAACATGACATCACAGATTTGATTCGGTTGAGTAAGAGACTGATTTATTTGTCAAAAAAGTGCCTAGATTACTTTGGAATTGAATAGACACTATTTTTGTGAAAAAACAAACAAACAAACAAAAACCCAAAAACTTCTCATTGTTCCTAGGGAAATTATGGATTGTTGGAATGGTGAAGAAAGAAGATGGATGTTGGGAGGAGCCCAGGAAAGATGTATCTGGCACGAAAAACTGTGTTCTTCCACAGTAGCGTTGAGCTGGGGAAGGGGAATTGGTGTTTCAGAATTAAATGTTTCATCCCTAGAATTCCAGGACTTATTTTCTAAACCACCCCAGAAACTTCCTTTAGTTTTGCGCCTCTCCAGGTAGTTCTAAAACGTCCCTTGTTGACCAGTAGGCAATTTCTAATGGGGAGTTTTTAAACTTGGCTAATGTCACCTCTGTCATGCTCTCACATAAGCACTAAGTTTAATGTTATGTAAGTGGTAATAACCTAGAGTTTCAGGTTTCAGTAAATATAAGGCCTATTAAGTACTAAGTGAGGTTCGTTGCTTTTGATACTTAATAAGTGTTTAGCTTAAAATAGTCACATTTTTTTTTATTTTGGTATAAAAGACCTTACATGTACTTGCTGGACAATTAAAGATTAGCTTCATGAGAAGATCAAATTTAGATGGTTAATAAACCCACACCAGATTGCTCTCACAGGCAGAATAAGAGTTTTTCCCTGTAATATATTGTTTTCAATAAAGAATCAGTCCCTACATTAACTATTCCAATATTCATTACAAAGGAAAACATAATAAACCATATCTTGTCGGATTAAGAAGCTCTTGAATCAACCTTCAGAAGACAAAGTGGAGCTTCTGAATAAACAAATTATATTATGCAGGGCAATGCCAACAGGCAATCTTAATTATGCTATCTTCCAGCATGTGATAGTATTTCTTATGAATTATTGTGGACAAACACTTGGGACAGCCACCAATAGTGTAATTTTTAGAGTAGCTGCATTGTGTGATGGTTCTTACGCTTTTCTATTGTGCTTAAGAATGCCTAGTTTTATCATCTTTCTTTAATCTGATTTAACTCACATTTGATCTTGTAATTTGACCAAGCATAAATCTCTATCTAATTAACAAAATGCAGAAGGGAAGAAGGGACAACACATCCCATGGTTTAGCCACATGCAAACGAGCAGGTACCTTCTTTTCGTGCATGCCGTGGAGGTTGAAAACCTTTACATATTTTCCTGTACTGATACACTAAGTGAGAAAGGCAAGCCAGAACCATCTTCTAGCTTATTTTCTCCTGTATAAAAATGGAAAAATTGCAGTTAATGGATGCTACTTTTAGAAGGATGGTACAAAAAAAGTAGCAAGGAATTTGCCTCAAGCAATATAAAACATTATACCCATGTTTTATGCACAAAAACATTGCTGAAAGTTTTCATTGTATATCTAGATTATATGATTAGAAGATTAAATTCACTAAGGTTGAACTGGTTATTTGAAATGTCATTGATTAATCTTCCTGCAAAACAGATTTTCATTTCTCATGCTTGCTGGAAGCGTGACAGAAACCATCAATAAAGCGCCTGTGTTTATAATAGACTTCATGAAGGTAGACAGAGTTTCCATATTTTGTGATATGAAAATCTGTTTTGTAGCCAAAGTTTGGTATAGCGTTAGAAGCACTTTGGGCCATTTTTCAAGTCTGCCCAAATCAAGGAATTCCTCTGAAATGATCTCACAAAATTTGTCCGGATTCACCTGAATGTGCTTCTAGATCAAGGTTTCTGCATAAAATATCACAGAAAAGCAAATTGCCTTTGTCAGTTAGTTTAGTAGTCTTATGTATGATGCACACCTTTCTACTACTTTTGATATATAAGCAATTCGAGGTCAGCAGAAATAGCTTCTAACCAACAGTTTCATTCCAACATTTCCGACATGTACTGTCTAAAATGTGACCAAGATAATGTGATGATTGCTTTCTGAACTTCTCCTGCTATTTCCTCTATAAAAAACATCTTTATGGGCAGATAATCTGTGACAAGCTTGACTTTTTAAGGTAGTTTCTCAAAGTGACAACCGTGGCCTATCTAATTTATTTTCCCCCACCTATATGACAGCAATCAACCTGAATATTTAGGTTTTCTTGTATCAGATAAGATGTCCTAATATTAATGAAGGATAATTTTATGTATTTCAATTTTAATTTTATTTAATTTAAAAAAAATTTTTTTTTTCAACGTTTATTTATTTTTGGGACAGAGAGAGACAGAGCATGAACGGGGGAGGGGCAGAGAGAGAGGGAGACACAGAATCGGAAACAGGCTCCAGGCTCTGAGCCATCAGCCCAGAGCCCGACGCGGGGCTCGAACTCCCGGACTGCGAGATCGTGACCTGGCTGAAGTCGGACGCTTAACTGACTGCGCCACCCAGGCGCCCCAATTTTTAAATAAGCAATATATTCACATGGTTCAAAAGGCACCAAAGAATATTCATTGAAAATTCTCTCTTCACCCTTGTCTTTCAGCCACCCAATTACATTTCCTGGAGATAAGAATGTCACCAGTTCCTTGGGTATCCTTCCAAAGAGATTCTGTGCTGCATATATAAACATATACATCTACAGATATAAATATGCTATATGTTGGGGAGCCTCTAATGAGCTATGTAGAGTTTCCTGATTTCCTGTGTGGTGTTGGCTCCCTCGTACTTCCAGACGGCACATGCATCAGAATGTCTGAGTGGTTTCCACAGGTGTACCAGGCAGTAGCAGCAGAGAAGCCATCGGGTAGAAAGTGGTGGTGGCGGTGGCGGGGGGGTGGTACGGATGAGAAGAGGTGCGCGAAGCTACACTTGCGTTGAGGTGGGTCTTGAGTGACAGCTTGCAGTAAAAAGTTGAGCCAAGAGGGCATGAGAAAAGGCACAAGAGACATCCAATACACAAGACATTCTGGTGGGATATACAGCCAGCCCATCAAAGTAGACAGGTCAGGAAACAGGTGGTGATACTGAGATTATAGCACAGACTCAGATTTTAATACAATCTAATTCTAAAAAGAGACTCATCTTGAGAATTTTCACTCCATGGATTGGCTTTTCCTACTAGGCTTCTTATTTTGTATTTTTATGTTTTGGGTAAAATGTACATAACATAACATTTCCCATTTTAATCATTTGTAAGTGCACAATTCAGCAACATTAAGTACATTCACATTGTTGTGCAACCGAAGAGGCTTTTGTAGAAGAAATGCATGGTAGAAACTTTCAAATATTTGTTCACATTGCAAGTTGCTATTTTATGCCTATTTTTTCACTTCGGCCCTTGCTATATCCAAAAGTGTATGACTTTGAAGTCTTTCTGTGAATTCACCTTCTGCAGATCCCATGCCATGGAGATCATTAAAAGAACAGTGTTATGTCTGGAGTTCTAGAACTCCATAAATGGCTGAGAAATTCCAGGGGAGAAGAACCATTAAAAATGGCCATTAAATTTTGTTTTGAGAAATGCCACTTTTTGAAGTGCCTGGATATGCATTATTTGTACTGCTGATAAGCCTGGGCGACATCAAATTGTGCAAAGGTCTTTCTCCTAAGCGGAAAGAGGGATGGTTGATTCATGATAGGAGTTGGCTTTAGATAAGTGCTTTATGAAAAACCACATCAACTTCAGATTGTGTTGATGACCATTGGTAGAGATAGGATGTGTCTTGATTATATAATTCTGAGGGAAAAAATATATCTTCCTACCTTTTAGTGGGTTTGCGCACTGGCTGGCGTAAATACGATTTTTCTCCTTTAAATCCACAGTTCCTTAAAATGTGCCTTGGGAAAATACCTAGATACTTTTCAATAATCAAGTATCTCTAATGGCATGTATACTGAATACTAGAATACAAAATTCCAAGAACATGAAGCATTTTCCTCTCAAAAAGCATTTGAGCCTTCCTCTCTCTGTAGGATGGATGAAGCTTCTTCTCACTAATGGTGCCACACAGCACATTTGTAAACTCCTACTTCAGCGATGTCATCAAGTCTGTGATTATTAGACTCACGGACACAAACATGTACACAGACACACATTCACACCTACAAACCACTGGTTAAGGATCTTGACCCCAAAGATCCTAGTTAGAAATAAGTCATATCAGAGTCACCTTCCATCTTGTACACACAAAAATTTATAAGAATGGGGGTAAATGCTGCTGCTTGCTCTTAGTCTGTTGAGGCTGCTATAACAAATACCATAGACTGAATGGTCTGTAAACAACAGAAATTTATTTCTCACAGTTCTGGATGCTGGGGAGTCCAAGATCAAGGCACAGGCAGATCTGGTGCCTGGTGAGAATTTGCTCCCTGGTTCATCGTCGGCTGTCTTTTTACTCTGTCCGTGCACCTGTTGGAAGGGGCAAGGGAGCTCTCTGGGCTTTTTTTTCCCCTTAATTAAAAAAAAATATTTATTTATTTTTGAGAGAGAGACTGAGTGCGAGCAGGGGAGGAACAGAGAGAGGGAGACACAGAATCCAAAGCAGGCTCCAGGCTCTGAGCTGTCAGCACAGAGCCCGACGACACGGGGGCTCAGACTCACAAACCATGAGATCATGACCTGAGCCAAAGTCGGATGCTTAACCTACTGAGCCACGCAGGTGCCCCTCTGGGGTTCTTTTCCTGAGTACTAATCCCATTCATGAGGTCTCAACTGTCTTGCCCTGATTGCCTCCAACTGCAAAAGGCCCCACCTCCAAATACCATCACACTGAGGATTAGGTTTTAACATATGAATTTGGGGGTGGCACAAACATTCAGTCTATAGTAGTTCTTAAAGCATCTTGTCTAGGGAGATTTACATATAACAAACTTTTAATCATCTTATGCTCATGTTAATAGTTTAATCTGAGCTCTTTGGGGAAATAACTTGCCAATTTTTTCTGAACATGTGGCTATTCTTAAAGAATCTGTGCTTGGTATTTTTGACTTTGCAAATGGAACATAAGTAAATTGTTCAGTGCCTTTGGTATGCCGAACTAATCTGAAGATGTTACTGTGTCTGAAGTTTCCTGTGTCTTATCAAAGAGCAAGAGAGATATGCTTCACATTATGAGGAGCACAGATATTCGCAGCTTTGAAGTTATTTCTGTGTCATGTCCTATTGGATTATTTGGGCCACTGAAATAATTAATTCCGTAAAGGAATATTATTAGAAGACTTTATTATAACTTTTATGCAAGGCTCAAGGCAGTATTTCTCAACTTTCGGCACTATTGCCATTTTGGGCCATCTAATTTTTCCATTTTTTTTTCAATTGAAGTATAATTGATTAGGTAACTATTGTGGAAACCGTAGGACGTTTAGCAGCATTCCTTCTCTCTACCTTCTAAGTGCTAATAGCTCCTTCCCCCATTTGTGACAACCACAAATGTCTCCAGGTGTTGCCAAATGTCCTTTGGAGGGAAGAATGCCCACATTTTGTACTGCTGGCTTCAGGGAATCCTGATTTAGGGCATGGTTTCTAGAATTAGTCTTAATGCCAGTTGCATAAATCGAAGATGCATAAGAACAGCTGTAGCATAGTTAAAATATGGAAATAATCTTCAGCCAATAGCTAAGTAAGTGCATATTTGTCTTCCTTCTTTTAAATCGTGTCCTCAAAGTGAAAATATACAGTCAAAACATATGCACATTTTGCATTTTGGTGTATGTTATCAAGCTGCTCTTCAGGAAGATTTGCCCAACTTACATGCTAATAGGGCGTGAGTTGTCCCTGTACCCCACATCTTAACTAGACACATGTCTTTGGAAATAGGTTTTTCGATATGTTAAGAAAGCCACCAAATTTTTGAAATCATGAATTGGTTTAATTTGACTGTTGAAGTTTGTGATTGTGTTTCGTAAGCCATGATCATAAAATTCAACATCGTCCCAAGTGAAATCAAGTTAACCTATATTAGAAGGTTTCAGGGACTCTAGAGAGAGATGAGAGTGAATTACATGTCTGGTTATTGAGACAAAAGACTGTATCAATATTCTTACGAGAATAGTGTCAACTCTGTAGTTGAGATGATTTTGGTTTAAGTTTCTCCCTTAGAAATTCTGGTAAGGAGTGGTGATGGTATTTAAAGTATTGCATTATTTTTATCGCATTCAGTGACAAAGAAAAGCCTCACCTTCACTTTATAGTGCTTCCTCTCATGGAGTTATTTTTGAATCCCTTTTCTTCAATTGCTTTTGAGAGGCCAGAGCCCAAGTGAAACACAGTTTGGGTCTGGGTTTGATGTGAGATGGTTTCCAGAAATCAGGCCAGTAGCTCTCATTTAAAAGATAATGATGCCAGCCAGGCTTAGAGCCCTCTCCTCTGGTGGAATAAGGCCCAGCCTAGGGCTGAAAGATAGCAAATTACACACTGGAGTTGTTTTTTTTGTTGTTGTTGTTGGGTTTTTTTGTCCCAGGAAGCTCCTGTGAGAGAGCCCATCCTGTGCGACTTTCTTTCCTTCTGCCCCCTTCCCAACTTACCTACAAAGCCCAAAGGACAAAGGCAATTTGCTTTCAGAATTTGCCTTATGAGTGGGTCTCCTGTAACTTTGGGGGCGGGGGAGAGGGAGTAATGGGGTAAGGGACCAAGATTTATCGAACATGTGCAGCATTCTAGCCCCATACTGGACTTCTTTCATTTCCATGGCAACAACATGAGATAGTATGTTAGTCAGGGCTCTCCAGAAAACAGAACCATGTTGTGAGTGAGTGTGTATGTGTGTGTGTGTGTGTGTGTGTGTGTGTGTGTGTTCAGAGAGAAAGAGAGAGAGAGATTTTATTTTTAAGGAATTAATTCATGTAATTGTGGGGACTGGCAGACCCAAAATCTGACTGGTAGGCTGAAAACTCAGGCAAGGTTTCTATGCTGCAGTCTTGAGGCACAATGATCTCCTCCTCCTTGGGAGAAACCTCAGTCTTTGTTCTTAGGACCACCCATAATTTGGAAGGTAATCTATTTCAGTCAATTGGTTGCTATTGTTAGTCATATACACATATACCTTCACAGCAACATCTAGACTAGTATTCGTCCAAACAACTAGGCACTGTAGCCTAGGCAATTTGACACACAGAATTTACCCTCACAGATGGTTCTTGGAAGCTTAGACAAAGCAATAGCCCACACTAAATGGTGTACCATTTATAGATGAGGAAACCTTGGCTCAGAGAAACTATGTAAGTTCATCGAGGTCCTGTAGCTTGGAAGCAGTGGGACTGGGATTTAAATCTGTCTCTGACTGATTCCCAAGTCTACTGTGTTCATTGCATGTTCACGCCCCACCCCCAACATATACACCTACATGCATTCACACTTTCACACACCCACATATTCATATTCATGCAACACGCTCGACCGCACACACACACCTCCTCTGGCCCCACGCATTAACCTCTCTTACCCTTTTAGCCTGATCCCTGGAAAATCCACGTCATAGAAAAGAGAAAGTAACCCCTATCATCTCTCATAATCACTGACATCTGAAGGGGGAGGATGCACCATCGAGTGGGGATAAACTGAGTCAGAAAGGAAAGCAGCTCTTATGCTAACAAACTGAAACCTCATGATTTTGTTTAGGCCGTCTTTTAAGAAAATATTCCACCATTTTCAGACATATGAAAATTATTCAGGGATCTGTAGTTGGGGCTGAATCTTCTATGAGCAGAGCTGAAGAGGAAAGTCAATAACCCTATCAAGTGTTTGAAGTATTCTAAAATATATATATTTGGAAGCATCAGTCTTCATATTTGGGGAGCATTTTAGAACTTTTTAGACTCCTTTCTTACCCCTTCCCTCTTTTCAGGGAGATTAGAATATTCCATTTTTTATCAGATAGCTATATCTTAGGGTATTGCGTACCCTCATACATTCAGTGTGTGCTTTGAAGCCACTGGGAAATATAAAATGTGAAATTTAAGCAGTTAGAAATCAAATGGCACTACTTCATTGGAATATAATCATTCAACCCCTAAATCATCATGTTTTGTCTGTGAGTTAGGAGGGGGCATGGTTATTTCAGAAAAAGGAAATTTGATTGCAGAGATAGCAGACTTCTTGAAAATGTCCACATTTATCTTTTTTTCCTTTGACTCACCTTATGAGGATAGCTTTGGGAGAAAGCTGGGAAATGCTATGAACTCTTGACTCAAGGAAAATGCTGATCTTACAATGGAAAACAGTGTAGCTATTTTCCAATTGGAGATCTCTCCTTTGAATGTTTTAGGTAGGTGAGCAATTTAAATCTGGTAATTGACATAGAAGACATTTGGTTGGTTTGTATGTTTTATTTCGTAATTGACTAATTTGTGGACGAACAATAATTTATATTCATAAACGTAAGATGAATTCTCTAGATTTTAACATTACCTCCATATCCATCTGCTATGAATGCTTAAATGAGCATCAGACACACATACACACACCAAATTACTCACCATTAGAAATGTCGAAAGTATTGAAAAGTTACAGCAATAAACTGGAAATTTCTACTTTAGATGTGCACACACTCCTTAAATTCATTTTAAAGGGGAAGGATAATAATATTTCCCATCTTTACTTTATATCTGCCCAAAAGAGTGCACAAAGAATATTAAATATATACCACAAATTACAATACCTTTAGGAAGTGAAAGGTTTGTATGCTGCATGTCAGTTCTGGCAGAAAGCTAGTAAAACATTCCATAAGAACATTCATAAGATCCCAGGACTTACCAGTCCTCATATACTTTTAGTTATTGGCACAACCTTTCTCGTCTCTATTCACCAGCCATAAAAGGGATGAAATCAGCTGTGTATTTTTGTGTGGTAGCATAGAGATGATAAACATTCAGAATTATAGACAGAACCACACGTAGAACCTGATTCTCCAGTCCAGGAAACAATAAATAGAGTGGTAGAATATTTCAGGGAGAAGACCTAAGGGCTTTTAAAAATGAAAATGAGGGGAGCCTGGGTGGCTCATTCAGTTGAGCATCCGACTCTCGATCTCACCTCAGGTCTTGATCTCAGGGTTGTGAGCTCAAGCCCCCACGCCCAGTGTGGAGCCTACTTTAAAAAAGTAAATTAAGATGAAAATGAATATTTGAGACCTAATCTTGTCCTGTGAAATTTTATTTCTCAGTGTGCCTTTCTGAACCGGCTAAGAAGGGCTGGTTAGAACTTGACCACAGTATTCTCCAGGCATAAGGCAGGGGACATTTAGAAGTAAAAAACAACTCCCCCCACCCCGCCAAAAACAAAACCACCCAAAACTTCAGGGAACCAGAAATCCTCCCTCTTAGCTTTTGCTCTTCCCTCTCCCAGTACATCCTTTTTAAAAAAATGTTTGTCTATTTATTTTGAGAGATAGAATGCAAGCAGGGGAGGGGCAGAGAGAGAGGGAGAGAGAGAATCCCAAGCAGGTTCCATGTGCCCTCAGCACAGAGCCTGATGTGGGGCTTGAACATTTGTTTGGGCAAATGTATAATGGACATGGGTCCACCATTAGAGTAACATATATTAGTTTCACTACCCTAATAATCCTTCCTAAACTCTGGCAATTACTGATTGTCTTATTGTCTCCATCGTTTTGCCTTTCCCATAATGTCGTATGTAGAATCATATACTATGGAGCCTTTCCTTTCACATTGGCTTCTAGAAAGAGCTTTTTCCAACCCTAACATATTTGAGCCTTGCTAAAACCAACCAAGAAGCAAATGAACCATAGTTGTATAACCAAAAGGCTTAATAAACAAAACCAAATGAAAACAGCCACCGTTAAGTAAGTCACATTTAAAAAAAAAAAAAAGGAAAACTCCTGGGTTTCGAAGACCATTGTTCTTTCTCCCCCCCCCCCATATATTCTTTATTCAGATACACCAATTTTTTTAAATTAATTTTATTTAAATCCAAGTTAGTTAACCAATATAGCGTAATAATGGTTTCAGGAGTTGAATTTAATGATTCATCAGTTACATATAACACCCAGTGCTCATGGCAACAAGTGCCCTCCTTAGTGCCCATCACCCGTTTAGTCCTTCCTCCCACTCTTCTCCCCTCCAGCAGCCCTCAGTTTGTTCTCTATATTTTAGAGTCTCTTTCGGTTTGCCTCCCTCTCTGTTTTTATCTTACTTTTGCTTCCCTTCCCCTATGTTCATCTGTTTTGTTTCTTAAATTCCACATATGAGTGAAATTGTATATTTATCTTTCTCTGATCGATTTATTTCGCTTAGCATAGTACACCTTAGTTCCATCCACGCTGTAGCAAGTGGCAAGAATCTTTAGATGACATGAGCTATGAGCCTAACTTTAGCTGAAGTGCACACACGGTTGTATTTTGTCTTTTAGTGGTCCTGTCAGCCTTAGGTGTGGATGAAGATCTTCTCTGCTTCCTCTGTGTTTACCTGGTAAGAGCCCCAGGCTGGCTGCTTCCTCTGATTACACTCAGCTAAGCCATTTCACCTCCCAGGATGTCAGCATTCCTGCCTCTGAGATAACATGTTCAATCTTAATGACCTATAAGGTTGCTCTTAGGATAATGTGACCTGACAGTTGCATTTGATAAATTCCTACAATTGAATTTAATACATTAATTTTGTAGTGACTCGTGTTTTGTGTTGTTTTTTTTTTTTCCTGGTACAGAACACGGAGATTACTGTAATCTCTATGAGTCAAGGGACCGTGCCCATTTTCTTCATTGCTAGCAACCCAGCCTTTAGTGTCTGACACAAAATATGTTCTCCATAAAAATCTGTTGATCGAGTAAATGCCCGAATGCATGAATAAGTGGATAAAAGTGATTTTAAAGTGGACGCCTACAAATGTACCAGGCTTACTTCTGGGTAACCTGATGGACTTTTCTATTTTGTTCCCCTTCATATAAGTAGAAATATTGCCTCTACTATTTTAATTTTACCGCTATCTCATAGTTTTAAGGCCTGACTTACTTAAATCCATGCTGAGGACAAGTGGAAGCCAATGTTTTTATTTCCAAACCGTATTTCAAGCCTGATGACATGAAAACAGTGCTGCCTGATTGGATTTTCCCCTAATGAATGGACACCATAAAAAGGACTTATGTTCAATGTCAGTTATTCATATTCCCAACAACTTGTACACTCACAACTTATCACTGGCCTCTTCCCCGACAATAAAATGAAGCTCCACTCTGAATAGAATGCAGGTTGCTCTCAGGTAAAAATACATCCTGACTCGAACAATGGATATTTGCATCTGTCTCTTGGAGGCAGCAACGTGTGGCCATCACTTGGGTGAAACGTAGCAGTCAAAGCAAAATTGCAGTGAGAGAGGCCAATACGCTACTTGAGATATTCTTGCTGTGTAACCATCAGTCTCTGAAGTTCAAAAAAGAGAATAGAGGTGGAACGTTTACGACTCCCTTTGTTCCTCAGGCCAGCCAGTCAGCTGACATTGCTAATGGCATGTGTTAGGGTCATTAACTATCTGAAACATTAAAAATTAATGATACTTCACGTAATCATGGCTTTGTACCTTTTGGGTTGACTCGGAGGTATCTGAGGAAGATCTTGGAGAAAATACTGACCCCTGGGGCATTTGGGGCAGGACGATTTTTTGTTTTATGTGATTCCCATCTATGGTGTACTAAATGCCAGTAGCATCTCCATAGACATAGTGTCACCTGAAATGCTACCACATTGTTTCAAAGACTCCCTGGTTCTTGGTGGTGGTGGTACCACCCGTCATTCTGAATCATTCCCATCAGGGAAGGCTATAGAGAAAAGGAGAAAAGAGGGAAGGAGAGCGTGTCTTGAGATGATCACTTCAAATTTAAGAACTGTGGGCTTAAATTTAAATGTTCTCTTATTATAGCATTTGGGCAACGACATCCCATACCCTAGTTTGCAGTTCTGGAAAACACATTCAGTAATGAATTTAATAGATACTTTTACTGAGTGCCTATATTTTTCCAGACATTTTACTGGATGCTGGGTATAGAGTTATACATTAAACAGACATGCCCCTGGTCCCAGGGAACTTACAGTCTAATGGAGAAAGGGGACAGAACAGAAACAAGTAAACAATATTTAAGTACATCTGGAGATAAGTGCTGTGAAGGCAGCACACGGGAGATAGTGCTGCAGGGCAATGGTAAGGCGCCGTTAGAGACTTACTCAGATCAGGTTTGTTAGGGAAGCCCTAATATTATCATTTGGTATTTCAAATGAGATCAGGAAATAAGAAAGACGGGGCATCAGCATGTGCAAAGCACAGGAAAGGGTGTGGCAATAACACGCTGAACCAACAAGTGTGGAGAGAAGTGGCATAGTGCAGTGGATAAAAGCAATGACTTTGAGGTCCTGCTGATGGCCACTAAGAAGTTTGCTTATCACCAGTGACTTTGAAAAAGTCTGTCTATTCTCTGTCTATTTCCTCACTTAAGAAATAGGGATGTTACATGAAAATATCCTTATGAGTCTATGCAATTATCTTTATTGGCTTGTTCATTCTTGGAAGCTGCCAGAAGAAATTTGTTAGTTCCTCCTAGGATCACAGAAATGATCTTAGAGGTCATTTAATCTAACACCTTTATTTTGTTTTCAAGAAAACAGTGGTTCTGGAGAATTCTTCACGGTCCTGAAGCTGGTTAGTGGTAGAGCTGGGACTAGAATTCAGGTGTCCTGCTTGCTTTCTCAAATAAATAGGTAACAAAACCCAGAGCAGTCGAGAAGAGACCTCTGGTCTATTTTAATATATTACATTTAATATATTAAATATATATATATATTATTTATATATTATATAAATAATATATTATTATATAATATATAATATAATAATAAATAATATATTATTTATATATTATATATTATTTATATATTATATATATATAAATATATATATATTACTATTTAATATATTACATATTCAGATATATGTTCTTAAGAATGCATGTTTCGGGCACCTAGGTGGCTCAGTCGGTTAAGCGTCCGACTTCAGCTCAGGTCACGATCTCACACTCCGTGAGTTCAAGCCCCGCGTCAGGCTCTGTGCTGACAGCTCAGAGCCTGGAGCCTGCTTCGGATTCTCCCAATCTCTCTGTCATACTCTGTCTCTCTCTGTCTCAAAAATAAATAAAAACATTAAAAAAATTTAAAAAAAAGAATGCATGTTTCAGTCAGGACAACAAACAAATGGCACACTCAAACTGGGTAATTGGAAGAGCCTTTAATGACATGTGTGGGTAGAGTATAGGGAAATTGCAAGTGGCTGCATAGTATACCCAGGCTAGTATCAGTGTGGAGTGTTACCAGCCCTGGGTCTGAATGGGGCAGAGGAAAGAGTTGGCAGAAACAGCTGCTTGATGAGTGAATCCCATGAGAATCAAGACTTCTTTGTAAGAGGCACAGCCCAAATAAATAACCCAAGTAAATACCCTATCCTATTCTTTGTTTTCCTTCTGCTCTCTTGAGGAGGCTCCCTGTTGGCCAAACTCAACCAGAAGCCCAATAGGCAAGGGAGCTCACTGATGTAGTCCATACAGTATGACTCCCTGGGAAGAGATACAGGGGAGAGGGGTGGAGATTAGATCTGGATGGACAGAATGGGAGGTATGTGATACAGAAAGGCTTTATGCAAAGAGTATTTTTAACTTTTCTATCTATTCAACGTTTTTTTTTTCATCAACACTTTAGGTTATCTTATGTCATGCCATATATTTGCTTAAAAATTATTATATGATAGATAAACATTTGGCCTTTATTTTGGTTTCTACTGACCTATCTTTAAGGACATGTCTACTGATTGCCAAAATGACAGTCAAATTCACATAAAAAATTGAAATAAGTAATGAGTCCATCTAAATAGGTTGATAAAATTATTTTCTCAGTTCATCTGAATTTGACCAAACACTAGTTTCAATTAAGTTCTGCTTTATGGAAATTTATTCTTTTTTTTTAATTTAAGTTTTAAAAGTTTATTTATTTATTTTCATAGGGAGAGAGCACGAGCAGGAAAGGGGCAGAGATAGAGAATCCCAAGGAGGCTTCGCGCTGTCATCACAGAGCCTGACGTGGGGCCCAAACTCATGAATTATGAGATCATGACCTGAGCCAAAAATCAAGAGTCAGACACTTAACCAACTGAGCCATCCAGGCGCCCCATGGCTATTTGTTCTTTACTGGGAGACATACTGGGAGTCATTGAAACCACTGTGTTTTGCTTGTAGTGCAGAAGGCAGTTGCCCACTTTGAATTTCAACTATCCATTCCCAGCATGTCTGAAAGTCTAAGTGGTAGAGCAGATCCACTGAGATTTTATTTGTATGAGAGATGATGAAGTCTCCTGGGCAAGTTTCATCTCAAGGGAGGAAAAGAGGCAGAATTACGTTCCCATAAAATGTCCTAGTTTTCAGAGAAGAGTAGAATTTTTTTTTTTTAATGAAAAGACCACAATGTCTATCACGAGAATTTGTCCTACAGTTATTTCCTTGTAGATCTATGGTCTAAGTTTAAGGGAGAGAAAAGGATACTAGGTTAAAAATGAAAGAAATAGTTTCACAAGATAGCCCCTGAGACATTGGGAACTGCTTTGAGCTTGGCATCTTCAGTAAAAGAGAAAGAGTTCTTTTCCCATTTAGCTCAGGGTACAACATTTTATTCGTTTGTTAAAAGATGGAAAAAATATAGGAAGCGCTAGCATATTGGGGTCTCTACCCTTTCAGTGGCCCAGGCCTCAAGGTGTCTGTGTCCTAACTTTATTGGAGTCTGCAGCCAGTAGGTTTCAACAACAGCCAGAGGCAGACACAGCACCCCAGTCATTCTCCAGGATAGTTCTGCCGCTGCAAACGTGGACAGTGACGATACAACACAGGATCTCCCGCAGCAATGATGGTGCTGGTGGCTGGGCACACCAAACCATCTTACCAGTGTCCCTAGCAGCATGGCAGTGCCACGTGACCTTCGTGCAATTTAGTGGTTGGCATGTCCGGTCAATAACCTCGGTAAAAGAGGAGGTGCAGAAGATGCTACCTGATAACTGAGAGGTCCCAGAAATAGTCTGGTGACTCCCAAATCTAATCACAGGTTATACTTTTCAGGAGTCTGGAAGTCCTACAGTAACGAATGAGGCCCAGAATAGGGCAATACCCTTTATTAGATTGCTCTGGCCTGGAGAAACACAGACCTCATAAATATTTTAATTTTGACATTCATTCATATATAGCTTTGTGCTGGGCAAAACTACTTTATTCCTGGATTCCTGGAGAACTCTGCTGTTTATGCAGAATTATCTAGAAGACTCTTACTGCCTTTTTCTTATTTAAACATTTCCCCTAACTCTTCTAACATATTGCTATTGTCTAATTTATTATTTTATTGCTTGTAGGTATTTTTCCCTTTAAAATTCTGCAGGGATTTTGAGTTTTTTCTTTTACTTTTTGAATGTATAACAGAAAGCCAACAACCAGTTCCATAGGAATATTGAGATACTGACAAAGTAGATGCCAGTGTTCACAGTTTTCATATACTCTATCAACATTCATGACTGTCCCTTCAAAATCACTTAAAAATTTACATCACTCTGCAGATATCCTCTTCCTTTATCTCTCTCTTTTTTTAAAAAATAAATATTGACTCATTCATTTGTACTGGTCCAAAGAAATATAGGGCATTCACAGAAAATTCAGAGTGGTTTCTGTATTGGTGAAAGTCATGCCCTGAGAGATAATTGGGTGCAGGTGTCTGCTGGGACCAGGTGCTTTATCAGGGAACAGAGGGACCTTTTACTCTCCATCACATCGACAGTGTACATAAAAGTGGGAACTGAAGAAGAGAAAGTGATGAATTGCACCAGAAGGATGAAAGGAAGGATATGAGTCATTAAGATTGTTCAAACACGTAAAATTATCTGTTTAGAACCCAAGCCATGGAAAGGCAGCTTCTGTGATCAGTGACAGGATCACCACAGGTAGCTCTACAAGCAAAGAGTAAATATGGATATATTTCTTTGCATCATTAGAAATCTATTCTCACCGAAAGATGTTTTTTTTAGGATTATGAAATGATACATTTACAGCTCCTAGATCTGCAAAATGAGGATGATAATAATATCTATACGATGAGATCGGCAGATTCAATGTAAGTAAATGTAAAATGTTTAGAACAGTGCCTGGCACCAAAAAAATTATTATGATGTAAGGTAATACATTTCTAAGGATCATTTCATTGAGAATCTTTTTACAATCGTATAACTGCTTTTTCAGAACTTGGATAAACACACTAATGCTCTCTATACATATCAAATGATAACGGCACAAAGGATGGCAGCCATTTTATAACCTATTTCCACCAATTTTCTTTTTCTTTCTTCTTTTTTTTTTTGCTTCATTTCTGAATATTCAGTGTTTTCTTTTCTTTTCTTTTTTCTTTTCTTTTCTCTTATTTCTTTTTTTTAATTTTTTTTAACATTTTATTTATTTTTGAGACAGAGAGAGACAGAGCATGAACGGGGGAGGGGCAGAGAGAGATGGAGACACAGAATCGGAAGCAGGCTCCAGGCTCTGAGCCATCAGCCCAGAGCCCGACGTGGGGCTCGAACTCACAGACCGCAAGATCGTGACCTGAACCGAAGTCGGATGCTCAACCGACTGAGCCACCCAGGCGCCCCTCTTTTTTTTTTTTTTTTTTAACATACCCTGAGGAAATGGTAATGGGAAAACGATGAAATCTTATTTTAGTAAAAATGCCTTTAGCAAATCCTTTGGACACTGCTTGTGAAGTCTAAATTACATTGTAATCTGTTCTATGGGAAATGTGATTTATGAGACAATTATTTTCTGATATTTGGTTGGTATTCTTTTTATGTAAAAAATGAGCCCAGATTTAATCTGAAGAATTGTAAGAGCACAGCTCCCAAACTGGTGTGTGGTCTCGTTCCCACTAAGTGAGTCAGTCAAGAGGAGCATGTTCATTTACTTGAGTGACATGTGTTAATACCGTACTTAATGACACAATCCAGCTACATCTGGATCGATGTATACCATCAATTAAAAACTGAGACTATAGCCTTTGTGCCAGTTCTCTGACCCCTATCTTGGATTACGGACCCCACTGAGAATATGCTGCTCACTGTAAACTCTCTTCTTCTAGTTCTTTTTTTAAAAAAAATTTTAATGTTTATTTATTTTTGAGAGAGACAGAGCATGAGTGGGGAGAGGCAGGGAGGGAGAGGGAGACACAGGATCCGAAGCAGGCTCCGGGCTCTGAGCTGTCAGCATAGAGCCCGACGTGGGGCTCGAACCCACGGACTGCGAGATCATGACCTGAGCCGAAGTCAGAAGCTTAACCTACTGAGCCACCCAGGAGCCCCTCTTCTTCTAATTCTTAAAAACAGACATTTAACAAACTGTAACAAGGGATACAAGGAGGGTACAAACTAGGTAGAAGCAGGGGCAGAAGTGGGAATCTGTGAATTTTGACGGGAGAAATCATCACACCTCCCAGAGTATAAGCCCTTTTGCTACATGAAGATGAGCAGGGGGTCCACAGAAGTGAGAAGCCTTTTGAAGAAGCAAGTTTGGGGGTGCCTGGTTGGCTCAGTCTGTTAGGAGTCTGACTTGGGCTCAGGTCATGATCTCACGGTTCGTGGGTTCGAGCCCCGCGTCGGGCTCTGTGATGACAGCTCGGAGCCTGAAGCCTGCTTCAGATTCTCTCTCTCTCTCTCTCTCTGCCCCTCCCCAGTTCGTGCTCAAACTCTCTGTCTCTCAAAAATAAATAAACATTAAAAAAAAAAAAAGAAGAGGAAGAAGCAAGTTTGTCTTGTGTGTTCAGGGAGTGGTGAGAGACCCAGGGAGTGGTCTCCAATGCATTTTCATAGACAAAGCAGAAAGGACTGGACTTGAACGACTTAATTCTTCTGAACTGCCTTCACATTCTTCCCAGTCCACCCCGAAAATAAGGCGCAAGTTGTGTGATAATGGAGACATTAACTCACAATGAGATACAGAAATGGGAAAATCAGATCACTTGGTTCTATCCATCCTTCAGATCATGGAGACAATATGAGATCTCTTATTCACTTATTGCCTATGACCAAATGTGATTCAGAAAGGGATCCCCCTGCCTCCCCTTCGCACTAATAGGAGGCGGGCTGCACACACTCGAAAGCTGCTCAAAGCTGGGTAGGAAAAGGGAAAGCAGAGCTGAAACAGGTTAAAATCGAAGAGTCTAGCTGGACATTTTAAAACCATTTATTTCTTAATGCATCCAGAGAAGGCAAAGTCCCCAGCACACGTTCCTGCGGTTGCAAACATTTCCTTAGATTTGTTTCCCATGTTTAGTGAAGGTATTCCAGATTAGGTTAGGTAGCAGCTTGGTCCACTGAACACTCATCTGGAAACTCGTCTGGGAATTCTCTTCTTCATGGAGATTAAATATCTTGGCACGAAGTTAAAACAAAGGTTAGAACCGGGGCCACGTTAAGACTTGTCCATAAGGCATGTGGTACCTGGTTTACTTTGTTCCCCTGCCAAAATTCGATGTGCTGTATCGCAGCTCATAGATGAAGTTCACGAGAGACACAAACCTTATGGATCTCGGTTCAGTGTTCCTTAGGAATGCAACACTCACCCAGTCAGCATGTCTCTGGGATCGTCGCAGCTCCTTTCTGCCCCCGTCAGTTCACTAAAAGCAATTTGATCACAGCCAAGCTTGGCCCTGTGATTCTTTCAGCTGCGGAGCTGGTACAGTCCTGTTAGGAAAGATTGCCTAAACTCCACATAATGGACCCACAAAGGATGAGAAAAAATATCCCTCCTGTGGTAGGCTGACTACTAAGATAGCCAGTGCTCTCACCTCCTGGTATTTGTGCCCTTGTGTAATCTCCTTCTCTTTTGTGCGACTTGACCTGGTGACCTTATTCGAAGGAACTGAACGTGGCGAAAGTGATGGGATGTCAGTTCCAAGATTAGCGTTTAACTCTGTGACTCCCCTCTCGTTGGCACTATGTTTTGCTTGCGTGTTCTTTCGCCTTATGGCTCTCGTTGCTTGCTCGCGCTGGGGAAGCAAGCAGACATATTTCAAGTTGCAGGTGGTCCCTGGCCAACAGCCAGTGAGTAAATCGGGCCCTGAGTCCAAAAACCCGCCAGGAATAGAAGCCTGTCAACAGAGTCCTCCAGGCACAGGAAAGAGCTTGGAGGCAGGCCCTCGTCAGGTGCACGTGGAGGTGACCCGTGGGAGTCCCTGAGTCAGAGGACCCCACTAAGCCATACCCAGGTTCCAGGCCTATAGAAACTGAGATTGTTAACGTTGTTTCAAGGGGCTAAATTCTCAGGTAGTTTGTTACGCAGCAATGGATAACTAATGTATCTGCTCACGGAAGTGGTAAGGCTCAGAAGTGGGAGAACAAGCATTGGAAAGGGAATTGGCATATATATTTGTATCTGTCGGACTCACCAACCCAGAGAGAATCCTTATGACAGTTGTTTTCTGTATACTGTTTATAATCATGGCAACAACCTGGCAAAGGTGGTGGTGTTCCCATGTTTTAGGTAAAACCGAGGTTGTGGAGACCAAGTTACTCGGCTCAGAACACATAGCTAGAAGGCGGCGGAGGTGAGAGAAAACACGGTCTCTCACTCTGAAGCCTTCATTCCTTCTTCTGCCTTAACCATTGTAAGTGGCAAGGGGTGTGGTGGGGATTAGGGTGGAAATCGGAATCATCTGGAGATCTTTTTGAATCCAGTTATGTTGCTTTCGTTTCCGGAGGTCCTGACTCGGTTTGAAATGAGTCATACCACACAGTGGGGTCATACCAGAAAAGCACCGGACTTACAAGTTCAGCTCTCTCCCTTGCAACTTGGCCCTTTACTTAAAACCGCATTTCAACCACATTCAGATTGAGGATCTGGAAAGCGATTATGTGACCATATGACTTTGGCATTGTGGTGTTAGGGTGTTTTAATTAAGTTAAAAATAAAGCAATAGCACCCAGCTCTCCACTATTTTGACAGACTCAACATAGTCTGATGCATCCTGGACTTGACCTCACTTACGGCCAAACGTTGGCAAAATGGGTTTGGCTAAGCAGGGACGGATTGGGAATAGAATGGAAGAATGGTAAGCGCGGCTTTCATTTGGTGGTGGGAACAAGATTATGAGATAACGGAAGAGCACACCTCAGTGCCTCACCTTGGGAAGATACGTTTGGCCCTGGATGCTCCTATAATGGCTTCCACAGTGGAGCAGGGCAGTTCAGCAGAACTGAGTAGACTTTGAGAAGGGCCTGTGGTTCTGTCTCACCAGCTCCAGGGCCAGGGTCCCTCTTCTAGATTCAGCCCTTCAGCTCTTGCAATACCTCCCCTGCTTCTGGCCCTGAGGAGAGACTGAGTGGGCTTCTTGCAGACCCCAGCCTCACTTCCACAGCAAAGGCCTCTTTGCACATATTTGTGGAGGATGTCACCATTCGCTGGCAAAGCTCAGTTTCTCCTGGACGAGATGACTGTATCCTTCTTCGTAACCTCCTTCCTGCTACCTCACTGCACTTTGCCTAGATTTTTCTAGAGCAGCACTGCCCTGTATGGTAGCCACTGGTCACTTGAGGCTATACAGCATTTGAAATGTGTTCGTGAGACTGAAGACGTGAATTTTCCAAAAAAAAAAAAAAAGAATTTTTCATCTAATTTAAATTTGGTTTATTTAAATTTAAATAACCATATGTAGCTGGTGGCTAATGTGTTGGACAGCACGATTCCAGAGGCTGCCGTCCTTACGTTATTCTTTTGTTAACTTATTTTTGGTTAATATTTAGAGAACATTTTCTATGTGCCAGGCACTATACTTAGAATTTTGCGTGTATTCATCCAATTTTCACAAAACCTGATGAACCTCGTTATATTATTTACATTTTCCAGAGCAGAAAGTTAAATTTCATAGAGATGAAGTGGCCTCTCTCAGATAATACAGGCAGGAGTCAGGATTCAAAATAAAGTCTATCCGGCTTCAGCCCTGTGTTTCTGTACAAAAGAATGAGGCTAAATCAGCAGAAATGGAGGGTGAAACAAAACGGACACAAGACAATTAAAACATAACCCTTGGTATAATGAGTCACTTCACTTTATTGCATATTGTAGACACTGGCCACAGCACACACATTGGTTTTTGAACAACCGTAATTCAAAGCTTTCACATTGTATGCTGTTTTCCTTTCAGATGTATCATCTATGAAAATATCAGTGAGCTCCAAAAGTCTATACTGGTAACGTTCACCTTTATGCTCTTGTGACACTAACTACAAATAGTAAAAATAGTCATCGGTTGTAGGTCTTTGGGCCTGTGCTGAGCCTTAAGGGTAGCCATAAAACAACTCAAAGAAGAGATATGGTGTGGACTGAAATGGCTCCTATGGGGGTAATGTTTGCAGAACATAGGAGGTACGCAGTAAATGTTTATTGATGGCGAAGATGATGAGAATTCAATTTCCGCCGCTCCTTTCCTCTCCATTTTTCCTAAGGAATTTACGGTTCATTTGCAACCAACACTGTGAACGTCACAGAGACCCCAGCACTGAGTCACATAGCTGCAGTGTAATTGGATGTGATCACACTTACAGGAGAGAGAGAAAGCACATGTACTGTTAAAACTGTGCTAAAATCTCAGTCACTAGAATAGTCTGGAGCTCTTGAATGCTTTGTGTCTTATAAGCCAGAAAATCGTCAGTGCCTAAGACTCAAGCAAGTACATTCAAAACAAATCCAGCTTTTAGATCTCACTGACAGAGTGCATTTCAGTCAGATCAACGTATTTGAAAGAAAAATATGCTACATATATTAACTACTAAGTTTCCTAACTACGAGGACCGGAACTGTAATTTTAAACCTTAAGGCATTTCTTTTGATTATTTTATTCAGCAAAATTCTTAGTGTCATTTTGGGATTTCACCAAATTATGATAATGACGTTGGATTAAACTTTTTAGATTTAATTGCCAAATAACACAAACATTTGATCATCTGCTCCCAGTGTTCTTTTAGGCATGCAGTGCAGTGTTTAAGCAGACTTGTAATAAAGATCTTTCTAACCAGCTACTAGGAAGTTATGATTATCACAGTGTTCTTTCAATGAATAGAAGTGATACACAGTTTTGTTGTTCAGTTTTATTGAGAAATAACTCACATGCATCACTGTGTAAGTTTAAGGCACACAGCATGAAGGTTTCATTTACATATATTGTAAAATGATTACCACAATAGGTTTAACTAACATCCGTCTTCTCATATAGATACGATAAAAGGAAAGTAAAGAAGAATAAAAGAAAAAATTGTCTTCTTACGATGACAACTCTTGGAATTTACTCTCTTAACACCTTTCCTATATACCATACAGCAGTGTTAGCTCTAGTCATTATGTTGTACATTACATCCCTAGTGCTTATTTATCTTAAACTGGAAATTTATAGCTTTTGACCACCTTCCTCTTATCCCCCCTCCTCCCACCTCCCACCTTTGGAAACCACAAGTCTGAGCTCTTTATCTATGAGTTGTTACTGTTTTAAGATTCCACATATAAGTGAGATCATACAGGATTATTTTTGTCTTATTTCACTTAGGATATTACTTTTAAGGTCCATTGTTGTTGTCCCAAATAGTAGGATTTCTTCATTTTTTAATGGCTGAATGACATTCCATTGTGTACACACACACACACACACACACACACACCATCCTACACCCCATACCTTCCTTATCCATTCATCTATTGATGGATACTTAGACTGTTTACATGTCTCGCCTATAGTAAATAATGCTGTTATGAACTCATATGAGGGTACAAGATATCTTTTTTGAGGTAGTGTTTTCAGTATCTTTGGTTATGTTCTTAGGAGCAGAATTGCAGGATCATATGGTAGTTCTATTTTTAATTTTTTAATGATTCCTCCATATTATTTCCCATAGTGGCTGCACTAATTTATGTTCTAACAGTCTCTTGTGTTCCTTTGAATTTCTGTGGTAATAGCTGTAATGTTTCTTTTTCTATTTGTAATTTTGTTGATTTAATTTTTTTCTCTTATTTCCTTGGTTGGTCTGGCTAGGATTTGGTCAATTCTATCTTTTCAAAGAAGAACTCTTAGTTGGTTTATCTTTTCTATTGTTTTTCTATTCTCTATTTCTGTGCTGATCTTATTTCCTTTCTTCTGCAAACCTTGGGGTCAATTTGTTCTTCTTTTTCTAATTCCTTATGGCATACAGTTAGGTTGTTTGAGAACTTTCTTACTTCTCATGTAGGCATTTATTGTTATGAACTTCTCTCTTAGAACTGCTTTTGCTGCATCCCATAAGTTCTGGTGTGTTGTGTTTCCATTTTCATTTGTCTCAATAAACTTTTATTTCTCCTCTAATTTCTTCTTTGACCCACTGGTTGCTCAGGAAAATGTTAATTTCTATGTGTTTGTGAATTTTCCAGTTTTCCTCTTATTACTGATTCCTAGTTTCACACTACTGGTATGAGTTCAGTCTTCTTGAATTTGCTGGCCTGTTTTGTGGCCTAACATATGGTCTGTCCTAGAAAATGTTCTAGGTGCTCTTGAGAAGATTGTGTATTCTGCTGTTGGACAGAATGTTCTGTGTACATCTGCTAGGTCTATTTGTTCTATAGTGTTGTTCAAATCCACTGTTTCCTTATTGATTCTCTGTCTGGATGATCTATCCATTGTTGAGAGTAGGGTATTAAAGTTTCCAACTATTACTGGATTACTGTTTATTTTTCCTTTTAACTCTGTTAGTTTTTGCTTTATGTATTAAAGTGCTTTCTTCTTGGGCACCTAAATATTTACAATTGTGTATCTTCTTGATGTATTGATTCCTTTATCATCACATAATAACCTTCTTTGACTCTTTTTTATTATTTTTAAAGTTTATTTTGTCTGATATAAGTGTAGCTATACTTGCCTTTTTTTTCTTTTATTTAAGGTTAAAGTGAGTCTTTTTTAAGGCTGATATTGTTGAATTTTTTTATCCGCTCTGCCATTCTTTTGATTGAAGAATATAATCCATTTACATTTATTGTAATTATTTATAGGTAAGGGCTTACTATTGCCATTTTGCTAATTTTTTTCTCATTCTTTTGTAGATCCATTGTTCCTTGTTTTCTATCTTGCTGTCTTTTTTGTGTGTGTTTTTGATTTTTTTTTGTATCAATATAGTTTGACTTATTTATTGTGTTCTCTTGTGTTATTACTACAAGATTTTCCCTTGTGGTTACCATGAGGCATGCATAATATATCTTAAACTTATAACACTCTATTTTAAACCTATATTAAACCTATTAATAACTTAAATAGAATTTTTATACTTTACATTTTTATTTCGGCCCCTCACATTTTAATGTTTATTTATTTTTGAGAGAGACAGCACGAGCAAGGGAGGGGCAGAGAGAGAGGGAGACACAGAATCTGAAGCAGGCTCCAGGCTTCAAGCGGCCAGCACAGAGCCCAATGCAGGGCTCGAACTCACCAGCCGTGAGATCATAACCTGAGCCAAAGTCAGATGCTTAACCAACTGAGCCTCCTAGGCTCCCCTCTGCCTCTCACATTTTAGATTATTGTTACAATTTATGGTTTTTTTATATGGTGCAAATAACAACGGGTTATTGTATTTATGGTTATTTTTGCTACATTCTTAAAAAATATTTTTAAACTAGAGTTGTGAATGGTGTATCACTATTACCATATTGCATAATCCAATTGTGACTATATATTTGCCATTGTCAGTGAGATTCATGCTACCTTTTCGTGTTTTTATTTTTGTGTTAATTATAAGGGGAGTTAAAGAACTCCCTTTAGCATTTCTTGCAAGACAGGTCTAGTTGTAATGAACCCCCCTCAGCTTTTGTTTGTTCAGGACAATCTTTATCCCTCCTTCATTTTTGAAGGACAGCTTTTCTGGGTATAGAATTTTTGTTGACAGTTATTTTCTTTTAGTATTTTGTATGTCACCCCATTTTCTCCTGGCCTGAAGAGTTTCTGTTGAGAAATTTACCAATAGTCGTATGGGGGGTTCCTTGTATGTAAGTTCTCTTTTCTCCTGGTGCTATTAAATGTTGTTGTTGTTTGCCTTTTATTTTTGGCAATATAATTATAATGTCTCTTAGAGTAGCCCTATACCCTTAGGTTCAACCTATTTGGGATCCTTTGGGCCTCATGGATCTAGATATCCATTTATCTCCCCAAGTTCAGTAAGTTTTCAACCATTTTTGCTCTAAATAGACTCTCTGTCCCTTTCTCCTTTTATTCCTTTGGAATTCTTATGATGCAAATATTGTTGGTTTTCATTATCCTTTAATTTCCATAGGGTTTTCTTTGCCGTTTTAATTTCTTTTTTCTCCTTTGACTGGGTAATTTCCAATGCCCTATCCTTCAGGTTGCTGATTTGTTTCTCTGCATGTTTAGGTCTACTTTTGAAACTCTCTATTGAATTCTTCAGTTCAGTTATTGTATCTTTTAACTGCAGGATTTCTGTTTTTGTTTTTATTTTTTGCTGGTTGCTATTTCTTTGTCAAACTCTTTTTTTTCCTGCATTATTTTCCTAATTTTGTTTAGTTGTCTGTCTCTGCTTTCACGTCATTCACTAAACTTCCTTAGGAGTATTATTCTGAATTTTTTGTCTGATAGTTTATAGATTTCCATTTCGTTAGGGTCAGTCACTGGGGCTTAATTTGTTTCCTTTGGTGGTGACGTATTTACCTGATTTTTCATGAGCCTTGATTTCTTGCATAAGTATCTGAGCATTTGAGTAATTAAAAAAATTTTTTAATGTTTACTTATTTTTGAGAGAGAGAGAGAGAGAGAGAGAGAGAGAGAGAGTTGGAGAGGGGCAGAGAGAAAGGGAGACACAGAATCTGAAGCAGGTTCTAGGCTCTTTGCTATCAGCACAGAGCCTGACGTGAGGCTTGAGCCCGCAAACTGTGAGACCATGACTTGAGCTGAAGTCAGACACTTAGCTGACTGAGCCACCCAGGCAGCCCTGAGCATTTGAGTAATTAACCTCCTTTTCCAGACTTTACAGGTTTGTTTTGGCAGAGATAGCTCTTCAGTAGTCAGCTCATTTTAGGTGGGTGTGTCTGTTGGAATGCCTTTGGGCAGGTGGGACCTGCTATTATGGACTTCTTTGGGCAAGGCATCTATTCAGACACTGAAGAGAGGGATGGAGTGTGTTTACCACTGGCTGAAAATACTTGGATATGATTGCTGGCTTGGTTCCCTATCCATATGAAGCTATAGGATGGGGTCCTCAGTTGTCTTATTCTCTGCTCAGACTTACTAGATGTTTGGGACTGGGTCTATATTCAGTAGTAGATGGAGCTATCTTACCTGCTTCTCTGCTCTGGCAGGGCAGCAGCCAGGGCTCAGGACCCATACAAATCATTGTTTGGGGCACAAATCAGGCCTGAGTGTCCACTGAATTCCCTTGTCAGGTGATGCTGTGCAGATGGAGGAAGCCAAGGGCTGCACTCTCTTCGAGTCCCACAGTATGTAGGGCTGTTATATGGGCTATGCAGCTTCCTGTGTGCTCTGGTTAAGTTCCCTGCTCAGATAGGCTGCAGGCTGTCTTCAGCAATAAGCAAGGCTATGAATTAGATTCCCTGCCTGGATGCAAGAAGAGGAGCAGCTCTAAAACCAGTAAAGCTCTTTGTTGCCTTAACTCAAGCAGACCCACACCACAAGTTCCCTGGCCAAATGAGGCCATTGGCTCTGCAAACTATCACCTCTGTCTGCTCTTCTTTCAGCTCAAATGTCACTCGGTCACGCAGCTTCCAGCAGTCGTCTCTAGCCCTTCTGGTCAGATGGGGCTGAAGGCAATCTCCACGGTTGGTGGGGCTGTGACTCAGTACCCTTCCTGGGTGTGAGAAAACTGGGCTGTAGGGCTGGCAAACTTCTTGTTTGAGGATGTGAATAAGGCAGATCTGCACCCCTCTGGGTTCCCTGATCAGAGTGTGTCCCAACTTGGCTCTACAGATGAGCAAAGTCCCTGGTTGAGATTACTATTTGGGCACCGCCAGTATGAACTTGGTCTGCCAATATCCATGGGCTGGTTGTTGCAAGCTCCTCCTCATTCTCTGTCACAGTTATATTTACAGTGGCTGAGCCCTGCAATTCCAGTGGTATGAGATCAGAGTAGGGGTTGCCACAGAGTGATCCACCATCCTGGGGTGGGGGGGCAGTTAGTTGTCCTCCTTTGGGTTCTCTTTTCCACTGGAGGAACTGGAGGCTCAGGAGACATCTCTTCCTGTGGTGCTGCACTGTCCTGAGGGAGGGGCAATGCAGTCAACATGTAGTCGCTTCTCTTACCCCTCTACTACAGTCTGTCTTGGTCTCTGAAGTTCAGGGGGGGGTGTCAGCCTCACTCCTGTGTTCTAGGATTCTCTCAGTGGTGTCTTGTTTTGGATAGTTGTTACTTGTTCTTCTTGTGAGGGGGAGCAAATTCAGTAATGATGTAGGTCACCATCTTGGTGACATCACTCTCCCCCAATATTTTGTCAATGTAAATTTTAAAAACATGAAAGGACCCACATAAAAATATAAATGCTAAGGTTAATTGCAGCAAAATATGGCACATTAAAATTATTTAGTAAAAACTTTTATAGTTGAAGGTAGGCACTTCGTAACATTTGGATTTTGGCAAAACGCAACTGTTCGGTGTCACTATCATAACCTTTCTATTAACTGTATAACTTTTTCAAGGGAGTAGGTTTTTAAAGTATTATAAAAGAAAAGGGAAACAAATTTGACTAAGCTACATATGAATGGAATTCCACAGAACAGAATCCAAATTCTATTTTCCTCTCTTCTTTTTGTAAATTGTTGTATATCTTTTTTGTCAAGTTCTACGAGTCTACTCCTTGATGTAAAATCCCATGGGAATATTTGGCTTCTAATCTCTTCATCTGAAAAGAAGTATTTGTTGCTTGTGGAACTCAATACGGTTTTCCCCCCCCACAGTTGGAATGACCTTTTTCATAATAAAACACTACTTAAAGTCACATGATTTTTAGATAGCAGTAGCTAGCACTTGGCTTTAAGCAGCTGTTGAGTCCCTTTGATCTTGTTTTAGCTGTCAAACTAAATAGAGAAGATTCAACTCTTCCAGTTGTTTTAATTCTTGGAGGCATAGAGACTTACTTCACACTTACCTAAAACATGAATAGAATGTTTGGGGCCCAGTGGATCCATCTACCATTTGATTTAGCTGTCCTTTCTAGAGATAGACAGATTCTGTTTGAAGTCTTGGTAATAGAGAACTTCACAAAACAATTTAGTGAATAAGGAAGCTCCAACTCCTCTTTCTTATACTGAAACCAAAGTTCCTTGTTCTCGTCCAGAAACCAAAGTTTCTGTAGCTTCCATCCAGTGCTTCACAAACAGTGGAAGACACAGAGTGAGCTCTTAGGCACTTGAATAGTATTTATTGATGCATGAAAGAATGAATAATTCTTGTTCCAACTTTTAAAGCAACGCTGAATATAGTTGTCTCCTTAGGTAGTCCAGGCTGTCCTCCTGTCTTTCCTAATTCTTCTCTTTTCCAGGATCAGTATTGCAATTTCCTTAAACAACATGATTTTCAGATGTTTTGTCTATCTTGTTACTCTTCTCTGAATGTGCTTACATTGACCGGTACATCTCTTCAAATATGATACCATCAAATTGAACAGTACGTCAGATGGGGTCAGCTTAGAGAAGGATAAAAACTCAGTGTTTCTTAGCCTGGACATTCTACTCGACATATTGTTTCACCCAAAAATGTATTCCTTAGAGCAAGCCTTTTATTCCAAGCAAGATCTCTGATTGGCACATATTCTGTTCTGGGAGAAGGACTGTTTTCTTGAATTTCCAGGATAAGGAGGGGGTGGAGAACGCTGCGCGGAAGCCTGTGGGGTGGGAGAGTAGGGAGGTGGCAAGTCGGCACAGTATTCCATCTCATGGTCATAACTATAGGGCGGTGGTGCCACTGAAAAAGAAAAGGTAAAGGGGGTCAGACATTTAGCAAATACTTAAGTGTCTACTATGTTTCAGCCACTGGACTGAGCACTTTGGGAGGTGACATAATTTTTGTCTGAAAAAAATCTTAGTTTTATTTGGTTGAAGATGCATGTATATGAAAGGGTAGGTGCTATAAAAAATGGCGCCATTGGCCAAAATGTTTCGAATTGGCTGCTTAGGGAAGTTTCTTGGAATTATGTGAAAGGGCAGATAAATTAAAGACTAGGGGCTAATTCAAGACTGAGCAAAAGCACAGAAGCAGAAGAACACTTTTGTTGAAAGCAAAAAGTACGTGGAGGGTGGAAATGGGAAAAAGTGTTGAGGAATCCAATTGTAGCATCATCATGGAGGGCTCTGAATATCACATAAGGAGTGTGTGATGTGCATTTACCAGATATATATATATATAAATATATGTATTTATATATTTATAATATATATAAATATATATATTTATATATTTATAATATATATAAATATATATATTTATATATTTATAATATATATAAATATATATATTTAAAAATTTTTTTACATTTATTTATTTTTGAGAGACAGAGAGAGACAGAGCACAAGTAGGGGAGGGGCAGAGAGAGGGAGGGAGACACAGAATCCGAAGCAGGCTCCAGGCTCTGAGCTGTCAGCATAGAACCTGACGTGGGGTTCGAACTCACAAACCGTGAGATCATGACCTGAGCTGAAGTTGGACGCTCAACTGATGGAGCCACCCAGGCACAACAGATATATGTATTAATATGCTGGTAAATATGCTTTGGGAAGGTGATTGTCTCAGCCGTATGGATTGAAGTGGGCAGAAGGAAAGGAGAAATGATGTAATAGCATATGTGAAAGAGTGTAAGGGAGTCATGGCATTGAGTGAAAAAATCAGAAGAGATCTTGAGCAGCTGAGTGCTTACTTGATGACTGGGTAGGTGAAGAAAGAGATGGAGAGTGAAAGAAGGTGTCCAGGTATTGGGCACCCTTTATTGGGCTCCTGCAACTCAGAAGGTCATGGAACCATTATAGGAATAAGAAAAAAAGTGAGGGTTTTTCTCGCTTTAGGCAAGCACGTTTGTGAATAGGAATGAAGAATTTCGTTTTCTAAGTATTATTTGCAAAATTTTCTTAATTTTTTATTGTTAATATATGTCAGTGTGTTATAAATCATATTTAATACACTTTATCACGACTCTGTATGGATGTCTATTTTGTAGTGTGCCAATCCCGTGTCAAGGGTTGGAAGAGAAGCACCCCTTACGTACTCCATGTCTTCAAGAACCAATCATTCTGCAACATCTGAGCAACCCCTCTGATGATTTGGCAGTAGTTGAATTATCATCAGGATCATGATTCTAATTGGAAATTGACATGCCTTAATTGCTTACTATGAATGTAGCCTAAATCACAGGACTACTGTCATAATAATGCAAAAAATGGCCAAGCCTTTTAAACGTTACAATTGAAGAAAAGAACAAGCAACATTTCAATAAACTTATTTCTAAAATATCTTCCAGGGACACCTGGCTGGCTCAGTTGGTGGAGCATGTGACTTTTCATCTTCAGGTGGTGGATTCGAGCACCATGTTGGGTGCAGAGATTACTTAGAAATAAAATCTTTTAAAAAAGTCTTCTAAATTGTGCTCTTACCAATAAGATTACGATAGTGTTCTGATTAATATGCGTGCACAAACATAGGGCTTCACCCTGTATGCAACACGAACAATGTTTCTTCTAGATCCCTTTAACTTGGCTTGCTTTACCAAGAGCTTGATGACTTGAACCACTTACTGATCTGCCGGTACTCAGGGATGTGAGGACACAGGATTGAGTCACCTGAGAAAAGAGGAAAATGGAGACACAGAACTGGGCAGGATGTCCTCTGAGGACTGCTCTACTGAGCAAAGGCTTTGCCAGTGTCTAGTGGGCTCTACAGGCCAAGGCCTCATGGCAGAGGACGCAGCTGTATACAGCTTCTCTAAGCCTGCTTTAATTAAACATTTGGAGTCCGGGCTATCACAAGCTTTGTTTTCTATAACAAAATGGAACAACTCCTGTGGACTCTAAGCACACACTCCCGCTGTATTACACCCACTCCTTTGCTTCATTATATCTAGGAAGACTGAGACAAAGAGATTTATAATATACTTCATCCAAGCCAAGAAATGCAGGCTCCATGTAAAACAGGAAGTTACAGCTGGATACCCATTGAACTGTTTCTTATAAGCGTGTGGTTATAAGCTGTTTTTATACGGAAGGTTTCCTTGCCTCCCACTTGAGGAGCACACGTAGAATGATTCTACAGATTGACTCTGCATCATTCTCTGTCATGAAGCCGTGACAGTGTCTATTTATATAACAAAGTGTTTATGTTTTGCCATCTGCATTAAAACGGCTAGAGGACATTTCAGTGAGATTCCCTATGGTTTATACAGCTGCATGTTGAACATGAAAATTTAAGATATGATTAGAGCCATATAGCTTTCTACTCATACAGCCTTTGAATTTTGATAAAGTGATAACATAATACAGAAGAGCAATATTTTGAGGACTATCCATCATGAAATAAACATGGCATATCTTTTATAGCACCAGCTACTGGAAGATATTTTGAAATAAGACTTGTATAACTGTGGACTGTGATAATCTTTCCTTCTTGCGATAATAAGGTTTCACTAGGAAGTAAACTTTTTAAGGTATCAATTCTAGAAAATTCCTGACTAACTCTCAGAGGCTTTGTTCTTAAAGGTCAAATCATCTTTCAAAGATGTATGGATGCAGCTGGAGGGATGGTGCCTTTGAAATTCTTTCATAATCAATATTCCAATTCTATGATTTCAGTAGGGAAAATATGCCATTTATCCTTTTTTAAAATTTAAATTTATCTATTTTATTTTGAGAGAAAGAGAAACCACGGGGAGAAGCAGGAGAGGGGCAGAGAGAGAGAAGAGAGTGAGAGATCCAAGCAGGCTCCATTGCCAACATGGAGCCCAATGCAGTGCTGGACTCACCGATCGCGAGATCATGACCTCAGTTAAAGTCAGATGCTTAACCAACTGAGCCACCCAGGTGCACCTATGCTGTTTATCCTTAATGTCACTATAGTTTTCTACAATATTACAAAATTTACAGATGTTATGTAATTCATAGAAGAAACATAATGCTTTTCATCCACTCAGGCCAACATCTCCAAAGCAAACATAAAGGGGAAGATGCACAGTGCTACCAAAACGTATACAACATTATTTTAAAAAATTTGGAAACAGGAAAATCATCCATAATTTTGTCGCCATGATTTAACAACTATCTTTATATACTCTCTTCTAGTCATTTATGGTTTTTATTTCCTTGTAGTCATGTAAAATGAGTATATGCTTTTTTTACTTTGTATTACAACACAGTCTTTTTCATTCTGCTACATATTCTTCATAAACTTTATTGTTAATGTCTGCATATTATTCTGACTCTTCAGTTATTTTGAAATTAACAATTTTTTATTATTATAAATAATGGAGTGATGACTTTCTTTCTACACATAGGTTTTTTTTGGTATTATTATTTTGATTTAGTTTGTTAAAATAAAATTCCAAGAATCAACCAACTGGCTATCACTTAACACTTTGGTAATTTAATGGTGAAAACAATAGCTCTTCATTTTACCTTTCTTTGGTAGTAGCTGGATTTCACATTGTTCTACAACTTGTTTGCTGTTTGTAGTTTATCTTGGGTGATCTTTAGTTTGTTTTAGGTTGGTAATTTAAAAAGTGGGATCTTAATTCGAATCAAGATATAATTAACATAATATGATATGAACAAATATACAGAAGTGTGTATCTTTTCTAGGTATTTTTCTAAAAATAACTGTCAAAATGATTAATTATATTTTTTTACCTTGACATACCACAGTTGAAAACTTGTACTTAAAATATATGCTTCATCTTTTTTTTTGTCTCTTCTGTGTTGTTTCTAAACTTAGACATTTATCTCGTCTTTCAGATATCTGATACGTAACCAAACTATTTCTGAGGTTTTCCATTTAAATTTATGTATTATTTTATTTGGTGTATATTTACATCAAAGTTTATTTTTTTCTAAATTTAAAATTTTTGGCTAAGCCAAATTATCTACGTGCCTTCTTTTTAAAAAATTTTTTTTTTCAACGTTTATTTATTTTTGGGACAGAGAGAGACAGAGCATGAACAGGGGAGGGGCAGAGAGAGAGGGAGACACAGAATCGGAAACAGGCTCCAGGCTCTGAGCCATCAGCCCAGAGCCCGACGCGGGGCTCGAACTCACGGACCACGAGATCGTGACCTGGCTGAAGTCGGACGCTTAACCAACTGCGCCACCCAGGCGCCCCTCTACGTGCCTTCTTAATCCTCATTTTTCACATTGCTTTGTTGTCTCTCCTTTTGTTTGTGAAATTTTAATCTATTTGTTCTATTCCAATGAACAAGGCATATATTTTTGTACTAATATCCCATTTAGTTATTATTGATTTTAAATGGTTTTAATATCTGGTAGGCCAGGTGAATCTCATGACTTTTTTTTAACATGTTTCAAAAAAAATTTTTCCCAAAAATTTTTGGCTCTCCCAGACTGGTACCTAGGAGCTTAAAGTGGCTAGAGAAAAATGAACAATTATAACAACCGATTTCACTTTCAAGGAATGACTATATTCTTAAGTGTGGAAACCCTTGGCATTGCTTGGAAATTATGTATTTCTTTAGGTATTTCCCTGCCCCTCTGAGATTCCTTAAATATAAACATCTCCTCAACCCACTTTCAGAAGAAGACTTGTTTCTAATTTCTGTAAGAATATAGGCACAATCAGAAGATACTATCCTCATATCACCAAATCTTTTGATAAGTATATGAAAGTCTTTGTGTGTTCAGTGCAAATACTAATAAGGTTACCCTCATTTGTGAATTCAATGATGCAAATAGATTTTTGATTTCTTTTTTTGAATGTTTAATTACTTTAAAAGAGAGAGACGGCATGGGAGGGACAAAGGGAGAGGGGAGAGAGCAGGTTCCACTCAGCACAGGACCGTACACAAGCCTTCATCTCATGAACTGTGAGATCATGACCTGAGCTGAAATCAAGAGTTGGCCACTTAAACAGCTAAGTCACTCAGGTGCCCCTAGAGTTTTGAGTTTTTTTAAATTCTTTGAAAGCTTTACTTATTTATTTTAAGAAAGAGAGAGCATGAGCAGGGGAAGGGCAGAGAGAGGGAGAGAAAGGATCCCAAGCAGGCTCCGCACTGTCAGTGCAGAGCTTGATGCGGGGCTTGAACTCACAAACCGTGAGATCATGACCTGAGCCGAAATCAAGAGTCAGACGTTTAATCGACTAAACCTGCCAGGCACCCTAGAGCTTTGATTTCTTAATGAAATATTTCCAGGAGATTTTAAAGACCATAAGTCAGTTATTTTATAGAATGCTTCTCAACTTGGCTTTGTCAGATTTTTTTTTTCATGCTTAGATTCAAGCTGTAAACTTTCAACCAGAATCCTACACATATACAATTGTGTCATCTTCAGAGTAACTAATACCCAAAGGTGCAAGATGTCCATCTGTCCTTTTTTGGTGACTTTACTGGCTGGTCAAGATGTTGTTTGAATTCTCTACTGTCTGGTTTCTATCTTTCCCCTTATAACTAGCAGCAAACTTGGGAGTAGATACTTGCAAATGTCCTGCCGCCCTGTAGCCTCTTCCCCCAGATTCAGCATCATTAATGACTCTTGTCCCAAACTTTTTTTTTTTTTAGGTTTATTTGTTTATTTTGAGAGAGGGAGAGAGGAGCATGGAGGGGCAGAGACAGAGGGGAAGAGAGAGAATCCCAAGCAGGCTCCACACTGTCATTGCAGAGCCAATGTGGGGCTCAAACCCACGAACCATGAGACCGTGACCTGAGCCGAAACCAAGAGTTGGCTGCCTAATCTACTGAGCCACACAAGCACCCCCCCAACCTTTTCTTATGATGGTTTTAAAAATGATGATTTTTTCCAATTTCACAACCCCTTTGTCATTTTTCTGTTTGCAAGAACTTCCCCCTCCTTTTCCACTGTTTACCCAAATCAGTCTGTCTATCTATCTATCTATCTATCTCTATCCATATATCTATCTATCATCTATTAGGCAATCAGCAGGGGACTCAACAATGTACTTCAGATCTCAGATTTCTTGATAGCATTGAAATTCCTTGCTTTCCTTTTGTTGATTTTTATATCTTTGCAAAGCCTTCTGTTGTGGTCTTTCTGTATTCTTTTCTTTCAAGTGTGTATCATCCCAACCTATTTTTTAAAAAAGGGTTAGCACGATCACTTTCCTTTGCTCACAATGAAGTTCTGAAAGTAGTGGAAGTTATAAGACTTGACAAATAATTGTAATTAAACTGGACACTGTTCACTCTACCCAACATGGCAGGAACAAAAACTATTTTGGAAGGTCATTGTCCAACAAAGTATTGGGGGTGGCAGACTACCTTTTCTCAGTAATCTCTCTAGTGCACAGAAATAGCATTCACTGCAGGTGTCCTCACTGAGCCCTTTCAGCAAGGAATAAGATGACCTTGGCCAAATTATTTTCTACTCATGCATGTGGCCCGCAGGCTGTAGGACTATACAATAAATTGGGTGGTTGCCTCATTTATCACAAGGTTATTTAATTACTGTGAGGAAAAATATGTAATATGTCTACAGATGAAAGATTTTGAAAAGCATTCAATACTACTCTGTGTGTTTTCCTATCTCTTAAGTAAAAGCTTAATTAGTTACTTTGTGAAGGAAATGAGAAGTGATCAAGCACATTATGTCTGTGAAGACCTAGCCTTTTTGCAGTAAAAATGCTTCCACCATAAGGTTTATTATGTTTCTCACGGTATTCGGTTCCCAGAACAATGCATTTACTGAAAATGCAACATGCTGTCGTGATCTGCCAGAATATATGATGCCATTCAAAAACATGTATCCATGCATGAAATAGAAACTTCAAACCCGAGAAAACATAAGCCCTCACATTCAAATATTTTGTATTTTACATTCTACTTTTATAAAAAAATATTTAAAAAAAATTTTTTTACATTTATTTATTTTTGATAGAGAGAGAGCACAAGTGGGGAAGGGGCAGGGAGAGAAGGAGACACAGAATCCGAAACAGGCTCCAGGCTCCGAGCTGTCAGCATGGAGCCCGACGCGGGGCTCAAACTCACAGATCACGAGATCATGACCTGAGCCGAAGTCGGATGCTTAACCGACTGAGCCACCCAGGTGCCCCCCAAAATATTTTTTAATGTTTTAAAATCTTTAATGTTTAATTTAAGCTTTTTTTGGTCAAGCAAAAGTGTATCTGGGGGCTCCTGCGCCTCTCAGTTTGGTTGAGCGTCCAACTTTGGCTCAGGTCATGATCTCCTAGTTCCTGAGTTTGAGCCCCACGTCGGGCTCTGTGCTGAGAGATCGGAGCCTGGAGCCTGCTTCGGATCCTATGTCTCCCTCTCTCTCTGACCCTACCCCACTTTCTCTCTCTCTCTCTCTCTCTCTCTCTCTCTCTCTCTCTCAAAGATAAATAAACATTAAGAATTTTTTTTTAAAGTGTATCTGGAATATTATCTACAGAGGGCTTCTCCTTGTCTTCTTTCTAGTTAATGTCTCTCTCTGATTCTCCTCTGTTCTCTTGAGTTATGGGCTGACTAGGTAAAAACAGGGAGATGTGAAGAATAAAAAACAACCCCCCCTTTTCTCCCCTTTCCTCGAGTTCTAACATCATTACACTAATCCCAACAATATTTTTACTAAGTTGGAAAGAAAACACATTGTGAATTGCTTTTGTGTGAGTAAAAGCTACATATTCCAGGGTGGAATTTAAAGTAAATTCTCTAGGTTTTTGTATATAACTACATCAGATCTTGTCATGAGTGGTGTTCCTCTCTTGTTCAACTACATCTGTTTATTTTTTTATTTTTTTTTTTAATTTTTTTTTCAATGTTTATTTATTTTTGGGACAGAGAGAGACAGAGCATGAACGGGGGAGGAGCAGAGAGAGAGGGAGACACAGAATCGGAAACAGGCTCCAGGCTCTGAGCCATCAGCCCAGAGCCCGACGCGGGGCTCGAACTCCCGGACCGCGAGATCGTGACCTGGCTGCAGTCGGACGCTGAACCGACTGCGCCACCCAGGCGCCCCTCAACTACATCTGTTTAAATGGCCATTATGTGCCAGTCCCGGTATTATACTTGGGATTGAGTGGTGAACAGAATAGACAATGATTTCTTCTTTGTGGAGCTAATATTCTAGAAGGAGGGGATGGACAAAAAATAGTAAGTATAACAATGAGATAAACTATATGGTATCTTAGAAGATTAAAAGTACTCTGGGGAAAAAAAAACTGGGTAGAACAAGGACACAATGGGGAGGGACACAATACACTCTTAAATAGAGTGGGCAGAGCAGCCCTCAGTCAGGAGGTGATTTTTGAGCAAAGAGTTGAATTGAGTGCGGGAGTCCATGTTCTAGGCAAAGCCCTAAGATGGGAGTGTGCCCTGTTGTGTTCACAGAGCACACGGAGCCTGTTTCTGTGTTCAAGGAAGAGTATGACTAGAGCCAGAGTGGCAAGAGGGAGTAGAGGACGAAATGACGTCAGACAAATAAAAAGAGGAGCCAGTTCATGCATTGCCTTCTAGCCCCCAGTCAGGAATTTGCCATTTACTTTGGCTAAAATGAGGAACCCCTGGCTTTGACTGTTCCTCTGGAGAGGGTACCCCGAGGTACCCTCTTTTCTAAAGGAGCTGAGAGGGCGCCTGGGTGGCTCAGTTGGTTAAGCGTCCGACTTCAGCTCAGGTCATGATCTCACACTCCATGGGTTCGAGCCCTGCGTCGGGCTTTGTTCTAAAAGCTCAGAGCCTGGAGCCTGCTTCGGATTCTGCGTCTCCCTCTCTCTCTGCCCCTCCCCTGCTCATGCTTTGTCTCTCTCTGTCTCAAAAATAATAAAAAAAAACATTAAAAAAATAAAAATAAATAAAGGAGCTGAGAAAGACCATACAGTGGATGGGAAATTATCTTTTTAAGAATGTATTGCATTTAAAACTTAACTCCTTTTTATATGTCAAAATGTATATATACAGACTGACTTAGAAAACTCTACTGTGTAATCACCTAATGTAAAATGGAGTATTTGGTTGTAGAGTCATATGTATTCAATATGTTTATATGTAGAACTTCTAGCAGATTCTCGTCAAATACCTGTCAAATTATTAATGTATTACCTTTGTTGAGAATTTTCTTTGTTGAGAAGTTTGCTATTATGTTAAGAGGGTTTTCCTTGCATAAAGAGGAAAAACGTAAAAACTTTAGTTAATACTTTTCCTTAAGACATACATACCTACTAGGTCAGATGCCAGTTTGTTAAGACATGTCACTTACACTTTCTCTAGAATTGTTTGTCAGAACTCTGGCTGGTAGACACAGTGGGCGTGAATTGTCTATTTCTCTTAACTCCGGCTGATTGGGAATTGCAGTCAATGAGACAGGCATTAAAAATACAAATACCTTCGGGGCGCCTGGGTGGCGCAGTCGGTTAAGCGTCCGACTTCAGCCAGGTCACGATCTCGCGGTCCGGGAGTTCGAGCCCCGCGTCAGGCTCTGGGCTGATGGCTCAGAGCCTGGAGCCTGTTTCCGATTCTGTGTCTCCCTCTCTCTCTGCCCCTCCCCCGTTCATGCTCTGTCTCTCTCTGTCCCAAAAATAAATAAACATTGAAAAAAAAAATTAAAAAAAAAAATTAAAAAATACAAATACCTTCAGATGTGAGGTAGATTTTGTTACTTGGACCTAATTAATCTCCATTGAAAGCTAGAGCTTCAATCTACGTTAATTTAGAAATGCCCTACCTTCTTGGAGATGAGTGTGGTGACCTCTTCAATGTTTCCTCTCTCCAAGGCATAGAGCATAACTAACAAATCTGACTCTTCCTTCAGAAGGAGTAAGCGATTGTGCTTACCGGGATAGGAGGAGATGGCATTGATGTGGGTGGTCCTGATGACGCCCACCCGGGTCCCACGGTTGTTTTTCATGCACATGCAGATACATATGGCAATCCCCGCAATGACCCCCATGATGAATACAATTCCAAACACGATGCCAGCAATCGCGGTGCCCCTAAAAAAGCAAAACAAAAGTACACTCGTTGAAAAGGCTCAAAAGTCTTTCAAATACAGCGCCATGACTATGTGACTAATGCGCCTTTACAAATCTTCTTAAGGATAGTGTTAAAAAAAAAAAAGATAATTCCCTGAATCAGTCAAGTGAGTAGTCTTGTGTATTTCAATAGATAGGAAAACGTTATAAGCCGTCAGGGAATCCTCTTTCAGTACAGTGAAACTATCGTTCAGATTCTGGTTTTAGAAATCCAGATATTTATACGGAACACAATTATCTGGATATGCTCTCGAAAACAATAATTAAAAAAACATTCTGCTGTGTACCTAAGCAGCAAAGGATTTACCTATCGTCTGAGTACACATTTACTGAAAACAATTTGATAAATACCCAAATATTAAAGAAAATTGAACGTTTATCTTTATTAAAACTCTTCGCAAAGTAGAACTGGGATATTTTTTTCTTAACAAAACAGAGAAAACCAAACCAAACTTTTTTTTTTTTAAGTTTATTTATTTATTATTGAGACAGAGCGAAAGAGAGCATGAGCTGGGGAGGGGCAGGGAGAGAGAGAGGGAGACACAGAATCCAAAGCAGGCTCCAGGCTCTGAGCTGTCAGCCCAGAGCCCAATGTGGGGCTTGAACCCACGAACTGTGAGATCATGACCTGAGCTGAAGTTGGACACTCAACTGACTGAGCCACCCAGGTGCCCCCAAACCGAACAGTTTTAAAAAACTACTCAGGAAACAGTTACGACAAACAATATTCTCATTAAATTTGGAAACAATGCAAGCAACACCTTTGTTCTTTAACGTTATGTTTTTCTCTGGAAGGCTTTTATCTCTCACAACAAAATCATAGAAGGGAAAAATACCACATGAAAGAATCACCATTATCATTATGTGTACACAGTATGATTTCTCAGAGTCTACATTTGTCCACATTTTGGAAAGTAATGGGGAAATCTTTGTGAAAAGGTAAATTTTCAACAGGCAGCATCATTTCTAGCAATGCTTTCTGAGGAAATACAGCATGTGTGGGCACAAATAATGTAACAAGGGTATTTCTCAATGTGTTGTTGCTAATAACAAAATATCAGAAGCACCTTAATATCCATATCAAGAAAATTACAAAAAGAAAAAAAATGTAATACACCAGAGAATGAATCCTATATAGTGACTTAAAAAGGTGAAGAGATCCACATGGATTGGGGTGAAATGTTCATGGTACATGGTTAACTTAATACTACAAGTGAAAAGGCAAATATTCGCAGAATACCAGTATTGACAGATGATTGCAAGGAGAAAATTATATTTTTATATTTCAAAAATTTGAATGTATATCTAAAGATTTATTTTAAACATATGGGATCGGTGCCTGGGTGGCTCAGTTAAGCGTCCGGATTGTCATTTTGGCTCAGGTCATAATCTCACAATTTCCTGAGTTCGAGGCTTACGTAGGGCTCTGCACCGACAGCATGGAACCTAATTGGGATTCTCTCTCTCTCTCTCTCTCTGCACTGTCTCTGTCTCTCTCAAAATAAATAAATAAACTTTAAACAAAAAACAGTGTATAGACATGGGACAATAAAGAAAAATTTCACTTTCTAATTTGGGGAACTCCCCAGAAGTAACCATTTCAACTCTTTCAAACATTGTTTTAGTACCTTTCTTCTTATTTCTCATTAATACAGTTACATTCCTTTATTTTTTTTTAATGTTTATTCATTTGAGAGAAAGGAGAGAGAGAGCATGCACAAGTGGGGGAGGGGCAGAGAGAGAGAGAGAGAGAGAGAGAGAGAGAATCCCAAGCAGGCTCCAACATGTCAGTACAGAGCCAGATGAGGGGCTTGAACCCACGAACTGTGATTTCATGACCTGAAATCAATAGTCAGACGCTCAACGGACTTGAGCCACCTAGGCGCCCCTTTATTTTTATGGATTATCTATTGGCTCCTCTTAGAAGTATTTGGGAATTTCGATCCCACAGACAAACTTTATCCATGGTTAAATCAGTCATCAGTATTGACATTTACCATGACATCGCTTACTGCTGAGTCAAGCAAGGTACATTGGTAACTTTCATCTCTCTTACACTTAACTTTGTTTATGGAATTTCCATGAGTTCCCATCTTTCCATATGCATGTTGCTATTAGCCCCCACCCCCAAATTCTTAAGAAAATTTTCAAACAGTTATCAGAAGTTGTTAGCATTTTCTTTTCACTAGTATTCTGAAGTTGCCTAATGTGCTTGGATTTTTTTATAAATTATTTTTCCAGTCCCTTAGGATTTTTCATGTCTGCAGGCTCATTCTTCAGTTCTTAAAATTGTTCCATAAATGGATGATTTCCGTTCCACCATTTTATCTGTTTCTCTTTCTGGAAGCTTTTTCTGAAATAACTTCCAGGATAACTTCTCTAAGTTTTCTGATCTCTGTTTTCTTGAACTACTTTCTGGGGAACTTCATTGACTTTACCTTCCAAAGTTTTATTGAATTTTCAGTTGTCATATTTTTAATTTCTGGATGCTCTATCTTATCGTCCATTGCACCCACCCCCTTATTATATAATGTCTTGTTTTGCTTTCATGGATATAGTTTCTTCTAATCTCTGAAGGTACAAATAGATGCTCAACCAAATTGAGCACCCAGGCGCCCCTTTATTTTCATGTATTATCTTTTGGCTCCTCTTATAAGAATGGTGTACAATGATGTATAATTTTTTGAAATGTTCTCTTCTACACTTTGTATTTCTTCCGTCCTGTTTAGGTTCCTTTTTATGGATTATTTTGATCTGTTTCATGTTTGGCATTTTCCTTAAATGTTTGGTGATCCTGAATTTTCTGCTCTTTAAAAAAGAAGCACTGATTAGCTGCTCGAAAGTTCAGTGTGGAAGGCTACCATTGGACAGATGAAATCCACGGTGTAAGAGCACCCATAGTTTTTTCTTTGGGGCTGTTCATGGTGCCCAATGAACAGGATCCTCCAATGTTATGTATGAGCCAGCCTGACACTTTCTTGGAGCCTAGAGTTTTGCCTATAAGGGCATGAACTTCCACAAATCCTTGTGCTTTTAACTTAGAGACTGCATCCCACTCTGCTGCGGCAGTGGAACCATTCAAAATTAGTCTTCAGTAACCTAATTTTTGTGGTTCAAAAGAATGATTTCTAAAGCCAGACTGCCCGGGTTCCAGCTGTGGCTGAGTAACCTTGGGCAAGTTGCTGAATGCCCCCCACCCACCTAGTTTTCTTACTAATTAAACAGAGGTCACAGCCGGGTGATTATCTGACTCTTTTCTCAGACTTCATATCACGAAATATCTGGACTCCTGGACTCATTTGCCAGACATGTATCTGGCATATTTTCATGCCATATAAATATCTATCCTATACTTTTATTTAGTGAGTTAGTTATTTCATTAATTTTCGAGAGAGAGAGTGTGGGCATGATAATCAGGGGAGGGACAGAGGACGAGTAAGAGAGAGAATGTTAAGAAGGCTCAACCCTGGGTGTGGAGGGCTTGATCGCGCAACTGTGAGGTCACGACCTGAGCCAAAATCAAGAGTGGGCGATGCTTAACTCCCTGAGTCACGCAGGCATCCCTCTATCCTTTTTTATTCTATACTTTGTTTCTATCCTATAATCTGTCCTAGACTTTTCTAAGACAGCTCTGTGATTCCCGTCCCAAACTCTTGAAGCCAGATATTTCTCTTAAATCAGAAATTTTAAGATTTTGTAAAGGGAATATAGTACACACACCATATATTGTAGGATCCTTCTTCCAGGGCCAGCATCCCGAGCACATACACATTTACATTTCCTTAAAAAATTTTTTTTTATGTTTTTATTTTATTTATTTCAGAAGAGAGAGAGAGAGAGAGCACCAGCAGGGGAGAGGCAGAGAGAGAGGGAGACACAGAATCGGAAGCAGGCTCCAGGCTGTGAGCTGTCAGCACAGAACCTGATGTGGGCCTCGAACCCACAAACTGTGAGATCATGACCTGAGTGAAGTCAGATGCTTAGCTGACTGAGCCACCCAGGCACCCCCACATTTACATTTCTGCAGTAAAGGTGAAAATATTTTTTTAAGTTTACTAATTGATTATGAGAGACACAGAGAGAGATAGAGATAGAGAGAGGCTGAGAGAGAGGGAAAAGAAACCCACGCAGGCTCTGAGATGTTAGCGCAGAGCCTGACGCACCGTGAGCTCGTGCTCTGAGCCGAAATCAGGAGTCGGACGCTTAACCAACCGAGTCACCCAGGCGCCCCAGTAAAGGTGAGGAGATGCATATATTTGTCATTGTTTTGTTGGGAGGATTTCAGAACTGCAGATCAGGAATTGTGAACATGTATTTGTTCTTTTCAGAAGAGATTTCCTTTTTATGACTTTTCCCGCTCTTAAAAAACAGAATGCCACCAATAATTCCAATAGACTCCAATAGACTTCTTTAAAATATTCCTACATGTTGAGGCACCTGTGCTGCTCAGTCGGTTAAGCTTTTGACACTTGATTTCAGCTCAGGTCATGATCTCGTGGTTTGTGGGATTGAGCCCCGCCTGGGGCTCCACATTTGCAACGTGCAGCCTGCTTGGGATTCTCTCTCCTCTCTCTTTGCCCCTCCCCTGCTCATGTACACACACTCTCTCCCTCTCTCAAAATAAATAAATAAGCATAAAAAAATAAAATAAAATATTCCTACATGCATCTTAACTTTGTTAGTAAATTATGAAAGCAGAATGTGAGATGTATTTGGATGTGCTGTTATTAGTACTTAAAGAATGACAGAGTCTAACAATTTAATACATAAGTCTTTTCAAAAAAGAAAGATTTATCAAAGGAAATAATTTGAAATAAGTAAACCAAAAGTCATCTGGGAACCTTTTTATGGTAATTTTGAAGTCCCAATAAGATTGATTTGGTGGGCTTAATTTATGCTTCAGAAGTAATCAATGGCCCAATTATTCAGGCATAGAGTTTCCGAAATAAGTGTTATGGAAGCTGTTAAGATATCAAGTTGGTACATATTTATATTCATTAATTCATTTTTTAAACAGAGGAAAGTAGAAAATGAGTCACATTTTGTTTTCTTGTCAGCAGCTCCAGCAACAGTGCCTGCGAGGTCAATACTGAGGGTGCAACTAATGTGTTAAATGAGGTTTCTGATTAAATCATGATTTTGGTGTCCTTGATCTTTTGACACCCATTAGCAACTGTAAATTAGTTATTAAAGACATGGCAAGTAAAACATTTATAGCATTATTTACTCCATTATTAATTAAGAGAAACAATAAACAAGCAGTAACCTTCTGACACATAAATAATTTGGTTTCGTCAACTGTCGGAAAGAGAGAAGCCATTTGTGTGAGAAATTGGGCATCATGAAAATCTTGAAAAAAAGTGTAGGGAATGTACTTTTTTTTGAAAGAATGGACCGCCAGGTGTACATATTTTCCTTTTTAAGCTTTTATTTTGAAATAGTTATAGATTCCTAGAAAGTTGTAAAAATAGTACGGAGAGATCCTTGTGTCTCTTCCGCCCGGTGGCTACAGTACATCAAAATCAGGAAGGCGACATTAGGATGAAGTGTGTGCCTAGTTCTGTGCCATTTTAACACAGGCAAAGATCATGCAGTCACTATGGCAAGCAAATATTTTGCCCACAAATATTTTCCCCGTGCTGTTTCTTTATAGTTAGACCCATCTCCCTCCTCCCCACCGTTAATAACTGCTCAAATCACTAGTCTGTTCTCCATTTTTATAATTTTGTCATTTCAAGAGTGTTATGCAAATGGAGTCACGTAGTATATCACCTTTTGAAATGGACTTTTTTTTACTGAGCATAATACCCTTGGAGCCCATCCTAGCTTTTGTGCACACCAATGCATTCCTTTTTATCATTAAGTAGTATTTCATGGTATGGATATAACACAGTTTGGTTATCCAGAACCTATTGTGGGGCATTTTGGTTATTTCCAGTTTTGGCTTTTGCAAATAAAACTGCCATGGACAATCATGTACAGTTTTTGTGTGGGCATAAGTATTCATTTCTCTGGGATAAATGCCCCAAAGTGGGATTGCTGGGTTATTTGAAAAGTATACGTTCAATTTTAAAAGATACAGCCAAAGTATTTTCCTGAAGGGCTGTACTATTTTACATTCCTACCACCAGAGTATGAGACATCCAGTTTCTCTACATCCCTGCCAGCATTTGGTATTGTCATTATTTTGTATTTTGGTTTTTTTTTAATAGGCGTGTAGTGATATCTCATTGTGATCTTAACTTACATTCCCTAATGGCTGAGGGCAGGGGTATAAACATCTTTTCATGGGCTTAGTTACCATCTGTGTATTATCTTTTTTTAAAAAATCTTTATTTATTTTTGGAAGAGTGCAAGCGGGGGAGGGGCAGAGAGAGGGGGACAAAGGATCTGAAGCGAGCTCTGGGCTGACAGCCTAACAGCAGCGAGCCTCATATGGGGCTTGAACTCACAAATCGTGAGATCATGACTTGAGCTAAAGTCGGACACTCAACTGAGTGAGCCCCGCGGGGGGCCCCCTATTTGTGGATTTATTTTTCAGTGAAATATCTCTTCATGTCTTTTATTCATGTTCTAGTTGGATTGTTTGTGTTTTTACTATTGAACTTTTAAGAATTCTTCATAAATTCTAGATAGAAGTCTTTTATCAGATATATGCTTTGCAAATATTTTCTCAGTCTGTATTTTGTCTTTCCATCCTCTTAACGGTCTTTTGCGGAGAAAAAAAATTACTTTTAATAAAGTCCAGTTTTTCAATTTTTTCTTTAATGGATTAAGCTTTTGGTGTCGTGCCTATGAATTCTTCACCAAGGCCAAAGTTCTGAAGACTTCTCCTATGTTTCTTTCTAAAAGATTTATTAGATTTATGTTTGACATTTAAACCTATGGTCCAGGGGCGCCTGGGTGGCGCAGTCGGCTAAGCGTCCGACTTCAGCCAGGTCACGATCTCGCGGTCCGGGAGTTCAAGCCCCGCGTCAGGCTCTGGGCTGATGGCTCAGAGCCTGGAGCCTGTTTCCGATTCTGTGTCTCCCTCTCTCTCTGCCCCTCCCTCGTTCATGCTCTGTCTCTCTCTGTCCCAAAAATAAAAAATAAACGTTGGAAAAAAAAATTAAAAAAATAAACCTATGGTCCATTTTGGTTTAATTTTTGGATAAGGTGTCAGGTTGAGGTTGAGGGTAGTTTTTTCCCCCATGGATATCCATCCAACTGCTCCAGTACCATTGATTGAAAACACTATCCTTCCCCCATTGCATTGTTTTTGTACCTTTCTAAAAAATGAGTTGGCCCTGGGGCGCCCGGGTGGCTCAGCCAGTTAAGCGTCCAATTTTGGCTCAGGTCGTGATCTCACAGTTTGTGGGTTCAAGCCCCGTGTCGAACAGCTCAGAGCCTGGAGCCTGCTTCAGATTCTGTGTCTCCCTCTCTCTCTCTGCCCCTCCCCTGACTCATGCTCTGTCTCTTTCAAAAATAAATAACAAACATTAAAAAAAAAATAGTTGGCCATGCCTATTTGGGACTATTTCTGGGGTTTATTTTTCTGTTGTTGAATAGGGTGTTTGGTAAATGATTAGATTCGGCTGGTTGATGATGTTCAGTTCTTCTGTATCCTAGTTGATTTTCTGTCTAGTTATTCTACTAATTGATGAGGGAGGATGTTGAAGGCTCCAACTATACTAAATATTTGTCTGTTTCCCCCTTCGTTTTCATCAGTTTTGCGCCACGTATTTTGTAGCTCTTCTGTTGGGTTTGGGCTCCCGTTTGACCTTTACTGGTAGATGTTAGGATGGGGCTGTATTTGTTTCCTTTGTGGTTTTGTAGTCAAATTGTTATTGTCTGAAAGATTTCTGTCTTGCGAGGCTGCCTCTTTACTGGTGCCGCGGCTGGAAAGATTAGGCTTTTGTTGGGGCTTTTATTGTATGTGTCCACTGGTGTTTCGGGGTTGCCGGTTGCCTCCAAGTCTGGGATAAATGAGTCAAGAGAAAGCGCAAGGAATTCACTCTTGTGTTCTTTAGGCATGGGAATCCTAGATGCTCTAGCACCTTCTCTTCACCTTTCAAACTTTTCTTGTTTGTTTTATATATAACATCTAGGGTTTTCAAGTTGTGCTTAGAGGGAAGAATAGGAAAAAGTAGGTCCAGTCAGGCAATGGGGCTTTGAGAAATAAAATACTGGCAAAAAGGGTAATTGTTTAAAATTATAAAGTGATTTTTTAAAGCGAAATATAGAAACACCTTTTTAGAAGAGATGAAAATGTGATAAATATCTTTAAAGATATAGCTGTTAATTTAGGCTGGCAGGTCAAAAATCGTATGTCATTGATATACATATATGATTCCAAACCTTTTCCTGTGCAAATTAGAGGTGCTCAAAAAATCTTTAATAAATCAATGAATGATTGATTTATTATCTCACATTTCTTTAACTGTGATGGAAATATCACCTATAAAATTCGTTCCCTGTAATGAAAGTATTTCTTTGTTTAATTGAAACGCAATTGACCTACAATGTGCCATTAATTTCAAGTGGTCAACGTAATGATTAGCTAACTCTATGGTTTTGCTACACTCAAGAGTAGCTACAACCTGTCGCCATACCACGTTATTGCAGGGCTACTGACTATATTCCTTATGTTGTGCCTTTCATCCCCCTATCCATTCCATAACTGGAAGCCTGTGTCTCCCCTCCCCTTCATTTACTTTGTCCACTCCTCATCCCCCTCCCCTGTGGCAACCATCAGATTGTTCTCTGTAGTTATAGGTCTGATTCTGCTTTTTTTTGGCCTGAGGTTCATTTGTTTTGTTTTTTTTTAGAGTCCACATAGGAGTAAGATCATACGGTATTTGTCTTTCTCCATCTGACTTATTTCGCTTAGAATATTCTCGAGGTCCATCCGTGTTGTTGCAAATGACAAGGTTTTACCTTTTCTTGTGGCTGAGTAATATTTCATTGTATGTATATGTATGTACATATACACATTAATATGTCAAATAGGTAATATTTATTATATACAATATATATCAATATAAAAATTATATCTATTTTAAGGAATTTCATACTATTTTCATACAGTGGCCACACTAACAGTGCACAAGGGTTCCTTTGCCTCTACATTCTCGTCAACACTTCTATTTCTTCTCTTTTTGGCAATGGCAGTTCTGACAGGTGTAAGGTGGATAACTCACATGGCTGATTCGTGAATGATTAGTGACGCTGAGCATCTTTTCATGTGTCATGTGTTACATTACAGATGAGTGTAATGTAATGGAAGTATTTCTTACTGGCACTTCTTTATTATTGAATTAAACCTGAAAGGGCAGTTTTCTTGAGAAAAGAAAATGCTGTTAATTTTTAATACTTTTAAAATTTTTGATGCTATTAATTTTTTAAATTTTAACTTCTGATTTCTGGATTATAAAGCACAATTTGAGGGACCACTGGGTGGCTCAGTTGGTTGGGCATCCGACTTCAGCTCGGGTCATGATCTCATGTTCGTGGGTTCGAGCCCCATATTGGGCTCTGTGCTGACAGCTCAGGGCCTGGAGCCTGCTTCAGATGCTGTGTCTCATTCTCTCTCTGCCCCTACACTGCTCATGCTCTCTCTCTCTCTTTCTCTCAAAACTAAATAAACATAAAAAAAATTTTTTTAAGCACAATTTGGATAAATATGTATGCAAAGACAATTCTCTGTTTTCAGGAGACTACTGCAAAACCTTTCAAGAATTCTAAAAAAAATTTCAGAAATAATTATCTTCTCATGGTATTGAATAATTCTGTAAGGTTAGTACTAAACAAAAACATTCAGTTTTCTTGGTTATATACAACAATCAATAGGCAAAAATCCAAGTTTGTTAAAGCAAATTATTTTTTTTAATTGTTAATTTTAATCATTTATTATAGTGAATGCTGTTTTACTCAGCCTAGTCCCGCAGTAGGCAAACTAAGGCCATGCCTAGTTGTTTTAGCAAATAAAAGTTTTCCTGGAACAAAGCCCAACCCATCTGTTTACATGTTGTCTGACTGGTTTGGTGCTCTAATGTCAAAGTTGAATAGTTGTGAGACCACATGGTCTATAAAGTCTAAAATAGTTACTCTCACCTGTTACAGAAAAAGTATACTGATGTCTGATTTAATTCACTTGCGAATAAATTAATGTTGGTTTTTCCTAGATGACTTTTTCTAAAACGTTATGCCACTAATGATCTTGTAACAAAGCAAGTGGTTGCATAGGCCGGGCAATTTGTACTGAAGATCTAACAGTCTATGGTATTTGGAAGATCTTTTAATTCTATTAATTAGAAACTCATGAGAGTTGCCAAGTTTGAATATACTTTTTGATTACCCCTACTGATATTTACCGTAGTTCATTTCTGTTGCTACTTCAATACAAAAATTACTCCTGCTTTGTGGTATAATAAAAAAAAAATAAACATTTGGTCTGGTCCCAGGGTCCTGGCATACAGCTCTTCAAACCCTTAGGATCTACAGAGTGATAAAAGTGTCTTTTGTATGCTAATGAGATCACTGGTAGCTGGAGGCCCCTAGACAGCTATAAGAAGAGGGCTGATCTCTAGAAAAAGTCTTAAGCACTATTAATGGGTTGGAACTTTCAGCTCTACTTCTGACCTCAGAGAAAGAGGCCTGGGGCTGCAAATTAGTTAATCACCAATGACCAGTGATTTAATCATGCATGCACAGGGAGACCTCCAAAAAACCCCTACGTGATGGGTTCAGAGAGCTTCTGGGTTGGTGAGCACAAGATAATGCTATAGAAGGGGGAGTATCTAAAAAGTGCTTGGAAGTTCTGGAAGCTCCATGCCCCACCTCCCCCCAGACCTTGCACTATGCAGCTCTTTCATTTGCTGTTCCTGTATTGTATCCTTTATGGTAAGCTGGTAATTCCAAGTAAAGTGTTTTCCTGAGTCCTGTGAATTCTAGCATTGATTCAACCCCGAAGGAGGAGGCTGTGGGAATCCCTGACTTTACAACCACGTTAGATGGAAGTGTGGGTAACCCGGGAACGTGATACTGGTGACTGGCATCTGAAATGAGGACAGTCTTGTGGGACTGAGTCCTTAAACCTGTGGAGTCTGACGCCAACTCAGGGACTTAGTGTCAGAATTGAGCTGAACTGTAGGACACTCCGTTGATAGGAGAAGTGATTCCTGTCAGGAGGAAAGACACCCCACATGCTTCCTTCTCTGTTCTCCAAAATATTTGTAAATGCCTATTAGTGTGTATTGTTTAAGTCCATGGGTAGATACTGACCACCTGCTGATAATGAAAAACTTTTGAATGAAATTATAGATTGAAAATCTGTACCAAAATGAGACTTTATAATTAAGATATTAAATGTATTTGTAGTGGCTCTAATGATACTATAAATCTGTGGTCTATAACAAGGCTCAGAGATAATATATTTCATTCCATAAATAGCTTTTCATAAGTAAAAAAGATTCTCATAATGTTGCCATTGGCACAGTAATACTTATGACACACTTTTAGGGTCAGCACTGTTATCTAGCAATTTAATACAGATATCTTGACATGGTTTTACAATTAAATAATGTTTGTGGTAAATAATAGATATGAAAAAATACCACTGTGATATTTCTCTTCTTCTCTGACATAACCAACTTACAAATGCATTTTATAAAACAGCATAATACAAAGGACAAATGAATATTCTATGCAATAATCTAATAACACCAGTCTCAATAAAATAAGATAATAAAAAGGGCCACAGAAATATTTGATGTCCATACAAGATACAGGCAGAACTACAGAATATTTCCATTAGGAGAAACTTTGCATATGGATGAAAGAGTTTTTAAGAAGTACATGAAAAATAAGGAAGAGACAATTTTTAGAAGAGGGAGTTTTCTGGAAAAAAAATGACCACGATTTCAAAAGAATAAACTTAAAATGGCCTCATCTCCTATTACAATGAAAATTTATAGGGGCGCCTGGGTGGCGCAGTCGGTTAAGCGTCCGACTTCAGCCAGGTCACGATCTCGCGGTCCGGGAGTTCGAGCCCCGCATCAGGCTCTGGGCTGATGGCTCAGAGCCTGGAGCCTGTTTCCGATTCTGTGTCTCCCTCTCTCTCTGCCCCTCCCCCGTTCGTGCTGTGTCTCTCTCTGTCCCAAAAATAAATAAACGTTGAAAAAAAAATTAAAAAAAAAAAAAAGAAAATTTATAAGTGAAACAGAGGCCCTCTTTATTAAAGAAGGGACTACTAAATAATCCTATTTATTTATGATGATCCATATGCAATGAGTTAAAGCAAAGAAAAAAATATCCCAACTGTAGTGCTGAAAGTAAAATGCACACGTGGACAGAATAAAGCTTGGCAAAATTTTTTCCTCAATCTATTATTCCATTTGCTCAATAACTGTTCTTTTATCCAATGCATTAAAATATTGTGGTATAATATTTTCATGTCCAGAAGTCTTTAAAACCAATATTTTATTCTAAATGTATTGACGATCGATAAGGTATAGGATTTAGTAAAATTCTGAACTGCTTAACTTAAAAATGATTCATTTTCTTGCTTTGATAAGTTATTACAGAATGCTAAGAAAGAAAAACAAACCCAATGGAGTATGGTTTTCAATATTAAAAATATTTAGTTCTGTAACTTCCATTAATTACAAGAGGACCCCAGAACTACATATATCTATGTTTATATCTGTCTCTCTCTAGCCAGCTACACGTACACCCATAATATAATAAAGAATTTATATATTCTCTTATATATAAATCAATCAGAATATATAAATCAGATATATATATCTGATATAAATATATAAATATATACAGATATATTTATATCTGATATAAATATATAAATATATGCAGAATATATAAATCAAGTAAGACTACTATAATTTCAAATGGTTAAAGCATGACCAAATATTGTTATAACCCCATATGTAAAATGCTTATTTTAGGAGGGTAGAAACATCAATCCGTAAGATTCTCCCAATAAGTCTATGTTACTTGCAAAAAAAATCCTGTAAAATTCAGATATGCTCAAGATAATTTATTTTGCCTTTTATCATGCTAATCTTCTTTACTAACTTCATTCAAATTATCCTTTTGGGAGAGGTGGTTTACCGGTAACTTCTCTGTTATCCTCATAGTCAAATTAGAACCTAGGGGCGTCTGGGCGGCTCGGGCAGTTAAGTGTCCAACTTTGGCTCAGGTCACGATCTTACAGTTTATGAGTTCGAGCCCCACACTGGGCTCTGTGCTGACAGCTCAGAGCCTGGAGCCTGCTTCGGATTCTGTGTCTCCCTCTCTCTCTGCCCCTCTCCCACTTGCGGGCTGTCTCTTCCCCCCCGCCCTCGCCCTCGCAAAAATAAAATAAGCCCTAAAAAATTAAAAACAAAATTAGAAACTAATGTTTCTCTGTATATGTGCTGCCAAAGTGAGCACAATGTTTCCTTACATGAATAAATCTACCCAATCTCCTGACTCAATCCTGTAGTAGAGAGTTGTCTACTTCAGTATTTGTTCTGTATGTTTCCCTTAATAAAAGAACTCTTGCCAGTTAACTCATGCCTACCTGAAATAAATACTATTGCTTACCTCCCTGATTCTTTTTTTTTTTAATTTTTTTTTTCAACGTTTATTTATTTTTGGGACAGAGAGAGACCGAGCATGAACGGGGGAGGGGCAGAGAGAGAGGGAGACACAGAATCGGAAACAGGCTCCAGGCTCTGAGCCATCAGCCCAGAGCCTGATGCGGGGCTCGAACTCCCGGACCGCGAGATCGTGACCTGGCTGAAGTCGGATGCTTAACCGACTGCACCACCCAGGCACCCCTACTTACCTCCCTGATTCTTAAAGCTGGTCTTTTTTTATGTGATAAAGTTCTGGAAAAGTAAGTTTTAAGTAAAATATTTTGTGACATCTCTCAAGAAACCTCCTTAAAAAATTGCTTGAATGGGTTTTTTGTCCCTCCATCCTACCCTCCATCTGTCCTGCTTTCTGAAATGAAGACAGCCCTCCTCAGGATGGAGGTTTGAAGGAGATGCTGTATCAGCCTTGAATTGCTTATCTCTGGATTTCATGAGAGAGAAAGAAATGCCTTAAAAAATTATTAAAACCTTTGTTATTTGACTTTGTGTGTGTGTGTGTGTGTTTTGTGTGTGTGTGACACAATCCTTGACCCAAGCTTACATAATACAGATCCTTTGCCAAGATTAGCATACAGTATAAACAAAAAGAAAACTTCAATACGGAAGAGCAGTTTTAAGTAGCATACAGGTACTCTTGAGATCCCCGTGAAAAAGTTCCAAAAAAGCATGTCAAAACCAAGAAAGCATGAGACTACATCCAACTTCTATTAAATTGGGATCATTCATCTTACATCTTATATACAGCTAAATTTTAATGATTCAGTGAGAGACCTTCAAGAAATCTCTACAATGCCTCGATGTCAAAGACAATACGAAATGAGAATGACAAATGATCTTGAATGTGTTGTGACTGGTAGGGTGATCTACACAATAATATTTTATCACTGGAGTTCAATGGTAAATGATTTGACCAATGAAGAAAGCAAGAATAATTCAAACCAGAAGATACCCTTTGAGAATTGGTTGCTTTTCAGTTATCACCGACCAAATTTTCTGAACAAGTTCCCCATACCTATATTAGATTTATGAAGTAAGTTCAATGAAGATCAAATGCATATGATAAAATAATAGTAATATCGATAATAACGGTTATTTATAAATTTGACTTTCATTTAGGAAAACAGCAATCTGATTGAAGATTCCTTAAACTATATTCCATGATATGTTCTATACAGTGTGTGGATTCCAAATATCATTTATCCGATTTGCTACCAATATAGACTTGGGATAGCACAACATAATGTACTGTCAGTCAATGTCTAAATGCAACAATTCATAGTTACAGAAGGTCCTAGAACCTTTTTCTTGCAAATGCAGAAAATGTTTCATTTCATTGTTTATAAAACAGCAACATCTCAAAAAGTGGTATTGATCCACAATTAAATCACCTTATTTTCCAGTCATGCCCTTGAGGTGTTTGATTTAGTTCTAGCATTATGCCTGCAATTCTAAATGGCCGCCGCTAGATAGCAACATTCATTATTTCATTCATGAAATCGGTTCTGAGCATCTAATGTGTGGTAGCCACTCTTCTGGGTGCTGAGATAAAATCTGAATGATACAAAAAAAATTTGAATGATATATGGTGCCTGCCTTCAAGAATTTTAGACCCTATCTGTAGGCATATAAGATGAAGACAAGAAAATAATTAAAGGATTTGATCAGACTCAGCAAAAGAGAACTGTTGTTGTTGTTTTTTAAACAGTATAAATGTCATAGACTAAAGACAGCAGCAATGATTTCTTAATACTTCTTAGTAGCATATAAACGTTTTTGATCTGCAGGGTACCGTTGTGAAATAGAAACGGACCCACATGTTTTGCAAGTGAGAAAACCAAATCTGTGAGAGGTGAAGATAAAGATCTTCTAGCCAGTTTCATGGTAAAGAATAGAGCTCAGTGGTCCTATTTCCCCCTACAGAGCTGGTTATATTCCAGTGGACAGCCTGCTCTCATTGTCTCATCTATTCAGCAAAAGTTTACGGAGTCCCTTCACTCTACTAATAAGCACTAGGCATATAAAGATGAACAGTCTCGAAGGAAAGCAGAGAAGGAGAGGAGAAAGGATTCCTGGAATGTGTGGGAAATTGAAGCTCTAAGACCTGATGACTGATTGAATTGGAGAGTAAGCAAGAGGCCAGAGTGCAGAATGTCTTCGGGGTCATGGCCCCTTGCTGCATGAAATGCAGTTCATAAAAATGTGTTGAAATGAAGACTATATGAGATATGCCATCATAAGCGAGATTTAAATGGATACAGCTACTGCACATAGGTTTCCCTACGTCCACATAAGTTTGTCTTTCAAACCTAAAAAATTTCCAATTGCTTGTAGATATAATACTCTCATTTATAGTGCGTTGGCACAGTTCACCGTTTTGAAGTAACCTTTGCTGCAACTTCATACTGAGCTAATTACCTTAACTTGCTTATGATAATTACTTTAGGCAGGACTATCTTTTTCTTTCTGTACTTTTTTAAGTCATATTTTGAGTGGGGGAAAAAAATCACAAACCAGTTTCTTAACAGTGACTATGGGGATTTCTACTGAAAATGTATTTGTTGAGATTTAAGTCCTGAGAGCATCTAAGATGTAAGAGAGTGAATCTGAATATGAAAATTCAGAGCCCTCAGAGTAATCTGTTTTCCTTTTCATTGACTCCAGCATGGAGAGAGGCTCACACAGTTATGGACCTGGCAGAATAACAGCTGCCCTCCAGGCGTAGACTTCTAAAAATTTAATAAGGTTCCCATAGGACTTGGGTGGATGTTGGAGGTCGTAAACCTTTCCAAATTAACTGCTGAAGCTGGTAACAGACCTTGATATTGTAATGGGTCGTTGGTAGTGAGCCCATGTGCTGCCTAACCTGGTGTTTCCTCATGTGGTTTTACCAATGGCTAGACCATACATTATACGTTGGCCTTCCCACCCAAACAACTGTGATCTTCTTCCTGGACCTTAGCAAGTCCCCATCCTCAGCTGAGACAAGCCTGCAATTGATCACTGTCTGCTGGGGCCATCTTGTGTTTTAGGCTTGTCAATGATTTGCTCAGTTCTGACATTTAGTATCGGCCAACAACTCTCACGAGCCTGGGACTGCCCAGACCCAAGAGGTGCTGTTGGATCACACCTCTCTGAACGTCTTGCTCACAACCTCAGCTGTGCCAGCCTGATGTGGTTGATCGGAAGTGTTACACTTTGGCTTCTTTGTAGGATCTAGCCTCAGGCTCATTTTAATGACTCTTAAAGTCATGCACAATCAATACATCCTTATCATAGCATCAACATCATTCTTTTTCACCGTAGGTGGCTGCCTCTACACAGCTTCAAACAATTTCTGAGCTTTATGGCTTACAATTAGCCATGAGAGAAACACTGATTTCAACGATGTGTCATTCCAGTAGTTACACTTCCAGTGAAGGAATGAGATTGGCCTAGCTGGAGTTGGGGACCCACCTCTAGATCAACTCACTTGCCCACAGCCAGGAATATCACAATTGGCCCAGCTTGGGTCGGATGCTTGTCCCCAGACCTGCAATATATAACCAATGAGGAAAGACATGGGGGAAATAGAGATGGTCAATTCAGGAAGAAAGGGAAAGTTTTGGCATACAATGACACAGACTATCACACACACTATAACTTTGTGTAGTTGACATGATTAGGATTCCAGGTCCAAGTTTGAATTTATGAGTATGGGCTACAATGATAGAGAATGAAAAAGACAAATGCCCTCAAATCCTGGTTTTGTCTGTCCTTCATCCAAATATATTAAAGGTGCCACAAAGTCAAAAAGGTAGCTTCAGGCAGGTTTGCACGTGCAGAACTATGAGGATTTCTAGTGGCCATCTATTCTAGCTGACTTTATTTAAAAAAAAAATAATTTAATCTCAAGGTTGGAGAGAATCATGAATTATGCAATATCAAACACTTCTTAGTATCTCTTCTAGCTTAGACACGATGTTGAAGGCTCAAGAAACACAAAGACTGACGAAGACACAGACACACATGCATGTAGTCATGCATGGCATTAGGTGCAAATGGGGAAGCCTAGTCCAGGTTCTATGAGAGCAGCCAGTGCCGATTCCAAATGTGTTAGTGTATGTGCTAGCATGTGTGGGTAGAGATTGGGTACGTGTGAGAGTGTGAGTGAAAGAGGGTGCAGTGTCTAAGTGGTTGGGGGGTGTTTGAGGATGGATTCCTGAAGGAGGTAAACCCCTTCTGATTACTAAAAGAAGATTAGGACTTAATCAAAGGGAATTGAGGAGATTAGAGCAGAAGCACACTCAAGATCAAAAGAACAACATATAAATGCCATAGGAATGTAGTGTATCATGATATGTTAAAGGGATTATGAAAAGTCAAGGGCTGCTGGACTAGGAAAGAGGCAAATCTCTTGAAGAGTAAGCCATGATTTAGGGAGCAGATTGGGAGGATCTTCATTGACACTGCCGAGATCTTGGTTTTTTATTGTAATTTATGGAAAACAAGTGAAAAGCTGTAAGCACAGGCCAGTCAAAGAGTAATGTGGAGTGGAGTGGAGTTGATGGGTACCAGGCTGTGTCCGGGCAGTCCTATTACAAGATCTTTGTAATTATCTGGGAAAAAGATGTCAAGAGACTGAACCTGATCACAGTAGTGGGATACGGAGGAAGGCAGACAGGAGGGAGTTCAAGAACAGCATAGAAAGTAGAATTAGCAGTGCCTTAAAGTCATCAAGTTCAAACTCTGAAAGGATTATCATAATTCTGTGTTATCCACCAGTCATCCAAAGCTGTTGGACATTCCCAGGACTTAGAAGTCATTGAATCTGGAGGCACCTTATTTCACTGTGCAACACTACCCTGTAAATGTGTGACACTTCAGTGGGATTTAGTTCACCAGAAATCTTATCTCTCCCAAAGAAGAGACCTGTCACAGGGAAGAAGGGAAGGGTCCAGCCCAGAAGGTGCCATACCAAGCGCAGGAGATAAATTTTCCTGGTCTGTCTTTAATCAAGTGTGTTTTCCAAAGATGAATATGTTTATAAAAGGCATATCTGCTCCGTAATACTGTATTACTTAAATTTTGAACATAACGAGCATGCATGGATAGAAGGTTTGCTTTATTTGTATAATCAACGAGCTCTTAACCATCCTTCTTTGAAACAACCGTCTTTAAACCTCTGTAAAATGTACGTTAAAAATAATAATCTTTGAGTTTTTCTTAGATTGCTTCATGAAATCTGATCTTCTGATCCAGGTCTTTGCACAGTTAGAATCTCACTGGATCAGGTGATGCCAGAGGTCCCCTCCAGCTCCCTACCACCACAACCAGTTAGCAGAAATTCCACTTTAATCACATAGCGGCTGCAGGTCAAAAAAAGGAAAGCAAACCAGAGGTGGAAATCTCAGCCTAATGAACACTGAGAAAAGATTAGAAGAGGGTTAAATTTCGGTGTGATAATTAATTACACTCCAACAAGAACAGAATTTTATGAATGTTGGCTAATTGTAATTCAAGCTATATTCATTCACACAAATCTCTTTCCCAACATCACCTCCGATTCTGAGGTGGAAAGAGACTATCTCTTTTCAGTATTTCTTATCTCATTTATAGTTAATACAAACAACAATCTCAAGTCTGTGGAGATGTAATTAATTATCAAGGTAGTATTACATATCTTACATAAGTAATTATAACTGCATGTACTCATTCATATTATCTAATCAGTTCTTAATTAATTACTCCTACTTTGGATGTAGTTTTATCTTAAGGATCTTGACAAAAAATGGCTACACCATGACACAACAGAATAGAAGATATCTTACATGCTATTTTTTAATAAAGAGAATAAAAGATTCAAAAATCAAGTGGATTCTGCGCATTTTTAAGAGTAACTATTACAATGCGATTGAAGATTTCACTGTATTCTTTGACATTCCAATAGGCCAAGGGGCTACTCATTCCTTGAGCCATGCCACCTACAGGGAAGGAATTATGCCTGGTTTGAACCATCTGAGTGAACCATCTTTCTGCATGTCTCAGAAGTCAGGCAAACTTCATCCTATCCCATCTATTAGGAACAACTAAAGGCAGGAGGAGTGGCCTGAGAAATAACAATTCTACCGGCGAGAAGAAAACTGGCCAGTGTAAACTGTGCAGCCTGGCAGAATACCTATACTTACTCAAGTAACTTCTATTGCCTGTGCGGACAGGCAGAATAGCAAATTACAGTGTAAGTCATTACTGTAGATTAAAGGTTCTTCTTTAACAATTCTTCTGACAAATTAATGCTGATTGGACAGAAAGAAGCAGATCCAATAAAGAGCAACACAGCCACAGGAGATTAAGGAAATAATAATCTTTCGTTCCGCAGAGGCACCTAAGGCAGGCAGTTGCTGCAGGAATAGTAACAGCCACGTGCTCCTCTCCATTTCTCATCTTCTCCTGCAGTTTGGAGGGGAGGGACTGTGTGAATAATTCTTCCCGACAGAATCTTAAAGGGAACGATGCATCACTTCCTGTCAAGGTTAGTTAAGATTTGGTGTTTCTTCTTCACCTCTTCCACCCTAGCCTGTCTATGTGACTGGAAGCAAAGGATTCTGGGATGGTAAGCTCACAATATGGGAGGAGGCTGAGTCACCGAGGCATGGCTTGAGACAGCCACGCAGGTGAGCTGCTGATGTGGTCAAGAAATAAAATGGTGTTGGGCCAAGCCATTGAGATTTCAGGGTTTATCAGTTTCTGCAAAATTATCCTGATTAATGCACTGGTGTGAGTCAGAGCACAGGATATGAAATCAGCATACCAGTTTTTGAATCCCATCTCCATTATCAATGAGCTCTGTGACTTGACCTCTCTGAAATTCTGTTTTGGGGGCAAGAATCTTGATGATAGAAAGAGACATTGTAAGGAGTTCCAACTCAGGAAACAAAATAAAGCCCATGGGTGGGTCCTGGAAAGACTACCTTCCAAGAGAGATGAAACTTCCAAGGACCCAGGTGTGGTTAGGCTCCCAGAATTGTAGAGCTGAATAGGCCCCACAGGGCACCTGACTTGGTATAGAATATGAAAGCCAGTCTCATTTTGTCTTGGAATGAAGGCTGCAGTCAACTCTGGATTCGCATTAGATTTAAATTACATCACAAAAATACTGATGCCCAAGCCCTAACCCAAATCAATTAAATCAGAATCCCTGGGGATGAGATCCAGCTAGGGGTTATATTTTTAATGTTACCCTGGTGGTGCTAATATCAGTCAAAGTTGGTAATCAATGACTAAGTGTAACAAAGAGGGTTTAAAGCTGCTTAAGGACTTTCTGCCTCAGTTGAAATTGGTTCAGGAGGTGAAGGATGGAGCCCAGGGGAAAAGTCAGCTGGATTCAGTGATGTGGAACTGAGGAAAAAAGGTGATTTTAGCAGCAATTTCTCAACAAAACAGAGACAGTAGTTTAAGTCAACACATTTTCATTTACAGAAATTAAATGGATGGAGTGCTGTTATGAATGCTATTTTTATTTTCTTTTCAGTCCTATTTCAGGTTCTCAAATCTACTAAATGCACTTAAAGTGTGGAAAGAAGTTACAAAATTAATATTCAATAGAGAAAAGTATTTGATTGTTTATATACGAAATTAGTAAAACATTAATAAAGTAGTACAGAAATTAAACAATGCTTGCAACCTTTACATGTATAGCCATTAAAAGAGATGTTGGACTATGAACATAGGCAGATTGCTGTTTCCCAAATGAGGAGAAAATTTAGCCCGGCAATCTAGAAATTGCCATACTGATTCAATCCCATTGTTTCAATGTCCTATTCTATTTATGATCAACCCACATTTAGCAAGGGAGATCAGTTTCCTTCCAGATGTGAATGAATCTTAATGGGAAGGTGACCCTTAATTTCCTATAGTCATTTATAACCGTTACTCAGATTTCTCCTGTTTTTGGACTGCAAAGGTTCAGTGAGATGACAAACTCAAAACTATCTGCTGGTAACGACAGGTATTGATTGGACAGTGACATATTAATTATTTGCTTTTGATGATGTACAGAGGTTACTAAAGAATACTCAGCTTATGTAACTAAGTTGCATCGGCACCAAAGCTTTCTATTTTTTTCTTCTTAACTTAAAGTCAAAGTCAGCAGTCTTAATAATTTTGAATGGTCCTTAAAATATTCACACATCTGCTCAGATTTAATTTAAAAATGATCCTTCCTCACCAATGTACCCTCATTAGGAAATACAAATCATAAAAAGTTTTAGGGAACAGCACCAATAACTGATTTCATGCAAACAGTTTGGGATTATGCCAATCAATTCACCATTTTGTGATTTCAAAGACTGTTTTATCAATCTTCTATCACTCAAGTCACAGAACATAAAATAAACCATTAACAAGAATTTGGATTTTAATCTATAAGACAGACAAGGTCATTTTTTAAAAGCAAATCAGCTAGCAGGAGTGCTGTGAGAAGCATGCCTACAAAGAAAAGTAGCCATTAAGCCTTTCAGCTCCATTCCATAAATCTTGACCTCTTTTTTCCCTTTTGCTACTAGAGGATAGTTTGCTTCTCATATCATTCCCTAAGGGAAGTTCTTGCACCACATGAGGCTAACAAATATAATTTGGTCTTTTACTATTTTAAGTTCAAGTTATTAAAATGCCATGGACTCAGTGAAGTGTGGCTCATGTCACATGACCAACCTGAGAAGGAGTCATACATACTGTCCCTGACAACAACATTATGACAATGTGAAATTAATAATTGCTTTTTGGGGGATCAATCAATTTAAGATCAAGGTGCCTGAATGTTGTGTTTTAAAACATAAGAAATACATATTCTTTTCTACACTGAAAGCCAAGCAAAACATGGTTTTTTTAGGGAGACCCAGGTGTAAATATTGATTTTATGCTCTCCATTGAATTAGAAAGTCTGCATTGAATCTCACGTTTACGTTCTTTATTTCACCTGTGTCATATTTTCATTTGGTTTGAAATTTGAGCAGCTAAATTCGTCATCAGCTGTACAAGATTTCCATCTTTTACATTTGATAAGTTCTTGAAAAAGTGTGATGGATATATCTCTTCATGTATTCATCATCTATGGATGAAGTACCTATTCAGGTATACGTCTAGAAGCTGTGGACACAACAGTGACATAGAAGGTGTCCGAGTGGCCTCTCTACCAGGAAAGAAAGACAACTAAACAAAAAGACAGTAAGAAATATCAAGGAAGTGGTAATTAAAATGAGGTTTGAAAGGTGAGTTAGCCCAGGATGAAAAGAAAGTACTCAGGAAGAAGAAACAACCTGTGGAAAAGCAAGAGAGAGAACAGGGCATATTTCAAAACAGAAAAGTTCAGTACAGCAAGCACTGTATACAGTTTTGATGGCAGGAAGATATCTGACTAGTGGTTGCACACGAGTTTGGTGAGCTAAACTGGGATGAGATCATGAAGGGCTTTGAAAGCCATGGTAAAGGGGAAACTATAAAGCAGAAGGGTTGGTAGCAGGAATAGAGTTGTGTTTCAGGAAGAAGAATATGGAGCAGAGGCAAAAATGGAGACAGAGATGCTACTAGGAAGGTTGCAAAAGAGACGAAGGAAGTAATGGGCAGGTATAGTGGTTGGAATGGTGGTCCCCAAAAGATCATGTCCATGTCCCAATTCCCAGAGCCTGTGAACATTACCTTATTTGGAAAGTCTTTGCAGATGTAATTAAATTAAGGATTTTGAGATCACGAGATGACCCTGGATTACCTAAATGGATTCTAAATCCAATGACAAGTATCCTTATAAGAGACACATAGGGGAGATTTGGCAGACCGAAGAAGAGAAGGCAATGTGACCATGGAGGCAGAAGTTTGAACATGAGCCCAAGGAATGTCGACAGCCATGAGAAACTGGAAGAGGCAAGGAAGAATTCTCCTTTACAGCCATCAGAGGAAGCACGGTCCTTCATATACCTTGATTTTGGATTTCTGCCCCCAGAAATATGAGAACAAACTTCTGTTGTTCTCTGTTAAGCAACAGTTTTTGGTAATTTGTTATAGCATCCACAAGTAACTAATACAACAAGGCAAGAAAAAGACACATGAGGCGGAAATACAGTGCATTTGGGACACTGAAAAAAGTCTGTAGAGCAGAATCCAAGGGCATTCGTTAGTGAGAGGCCAGAAATGAGGTGGACAGCCAAGCAAGAGGCTATATTAGTGAAAAGATGCTGGGTCTGAATGCACATGGGATGCCAAAATATCAGTGAGTGGATCAGACTGGCTGAAGAAGAATCATGGTCTTGAGGAATGGGAAGAGAAACTGGAAAGGGAGGAAAAAGGAACAAAACGCAGTACTTTTTGGCAGAAAGGGGATCTGTGGCAGTGCAGAGAGGGAGGGGGAAAGGGCTGGGTGTGGGGAATTTGCACCCCAGCAAGTACAGAGCAGTGTCTTAGTCAACTCAGGCTTCGATAAACATACCGCAGACTATGCAACTTAAACCGCAGGCATTTATTTTCTCGACAGACCTTTCTGGACTCTAGGACGTTGAATATCCAGGTGCTGGCAGGTTTGGTTTTGGGCGAGGGCCCTCCTCCTATCTTGTTCCTGTCTTCCTTCCCAATGAATCCTCCCACGGCAGGAAGAGAAAGCTCTAGTGTCCCTTCCTCGTCTTAGAAGGGCACTAATCTCACCATGGGGGCTTCACCCTCATGAGCTCATCTAAACCCAATCACCTCCCAAAGGCCCCACCGCCTAATATCATTATATTGAGGTTAGGACGGCTGAGGAGAAGCTCTAGCTCCTTAAAAAAATAACGTTTATTTATTTTTGAGAGAGATAGAAAGAGAGAGAGAGAGAGAGAATGAGAGAATGAGTGGGGGAGGGGCAGAGAGGGAGACACAGAATCCGAAGCAGGCTCCAGGCTCCAAGCTGTCGGCACAGAACCTGATGAGGCTTGAACTCATGAACCGTGAGATCATGATCTGAGCCCAAATCGGATGCTTAGCTGACTGAGCCACCCAGGTGCCCCGAGAAGCTCCAACTCCTGAAGACTGCTGTCTGAGGGGCCCAGCACAGGGTAAGAAGCTGGCTAAGTATTAGGAACTGAGCTGGAACTTTCCTGTGCCCTTCTTTTCACTCTTCTGTCCTGCAACTTTCACATCGGTTGGTTGGATATGCACTGGGGGGTGGGGGGTGGGGGGTTGGTGGGGGGGAAGCTGCTGGGTGGGAAACGGGTGGGAAAAAGCACTTGGCCACATTTCTCTTTCCAAACACAGGTGACCCACCAAATATTGTCCACAGTGAGAAGATGGGGAGAAGCCTGGGCCGAAGTTTGAAATGTTTGCATCTTAAATTAGGCATTTAAAATTTCCAAACAGGAGGGGCCCCTGGGTGGCTCAGTGGGTTGAGCGTCCAACTTCGGCTCAGGTCATGATCTCACGGTTTGTGAGTTCGAGCCGCCCCGTGTCGGACTCTGTGCTGACAGCTCGGAGCCTTGGAGCCTGCTTTGGATTCTGTGTCTCCTTCTCTCTCTGCTCCTCCCCTGCTCATACTCTGTCTCTCTCTCAAAAATAAAGATCAGGGGCGCCTGGGTGGCGCAGTCAGTTAAGCGTCCGACTTCAGCCAGGTCACGATCTCGCAGTCCGTGAGTTTGAGCCCCGTGTCAGGCTCTGGGCTGATGGCTGAGAGCCTGGAGCCTGTTTCCGATTCTGTGTCTCCCTCTCTCTCTGCCCCTCCCCCGTTCATGCTCTGTCTCTCTCTCTCCCAAAAAAATAAATAAATGTTGAAAAAAAAAATTTTTTTTTAATAAAAAAATAAAAAAAAATAAAGATCAGAAAAAAAATTTTTTTAATTTCCAAACAGGAGTGTTTTGAACTTAGAAGATTTAAGGACTAAGAGTGAGTAGGAAAGTCACAGATCCACCAAATTTTCAGCCATGGCAAGGGAAAAGCTTCCTGTGAAAAGGTAGTGGATTAGAGTTGAATTTTGCTTATCAAACGTCCTGCTTGTTCAATATACTGTTTAGACATTTAAAGAAAAAGACAGACATTTCCTCTAAGACATCCCAGTAATCAATGTATTTCCTCAGAAAACAATCACTAAGGTGGTAAAGGTCCACTCTGAACAGATGCTTCCCCAGTTCTAGTGCTAAATTTAGGATACCTACATCATGGTGTGATTATTAAGCAATGTTTTTCTTTAACTTTGCTACATCTTATCATTCTTAAGAGAAATTTTTGTACAGAATGCATCACACACAGGTTCCATTTGTTTTCCCTAGCCAAGGGAAAGGTGTGCAACCAGGTAGATACAAAAGACCTAGGGTTGAGCAGCAGAACTGAAAAAGCTTTTCCATTCCATTCACACAGGCTCCCTTTTCCTCCCTGGTTCACCACTTAATCTTTTGGTCTCATTTCCTTCATCTGTACAGTGGTGGTAATGGGTCTCAATTTCATTCTGTTTTCTTGATGCATGGATTCCCACAGTTAGACCAAATACAATTCTGGCCAGTAATGCCCACTTTTCTACCTCCCTGAAGTGTAGAAATGGTCTGCAAAATGCACTGAAGATGAAGAGCACATCCTAAGGGAGTTGTTAAGTATCATTTAAAAGTATCAGTCGGCTCAGGTCATGATCTCGCGGTCCGTGAGTTCGAGCCCCACGTCGGGCTCTGTGCTGACAGCTCAGAGTCCGGAGCCTGTTTCAGATTCTGTGTGTCCCTCTCTCTCTGACCCTCCCCCGTTCATGCTCTGTCTCTCCCTGTCTCAAAAATAAATAAACGTTAAAAAAAATTAAAAAAAAAAGTATCAGTGGATAAGGATATTTTAATAAACATGGGAAATTCATGCAGCAAAAGGATCGTGGCTTGCTTGCCGTAATACCTCAATGAGTTAGGGTAGAAAGGAATATACATATTATCCAAGTAGAAAAATAAAGCAAAACAAAATAAAGCAAAAACAAAACCTGACCACCCATGACCGTAAACACATGAATAGAGAGATATTCGTTGCATCTTAAAAAATCTAGCTAAATTTTTAAAATAAAGCACTGGTTCACACACCCACGATGTAATGTATGCCTTGAAATTTTAGAATAGTCTGTACAGGAAGGCAAGGGACTAAAGACAGAGATGTTCAGAAATAAAACCAAGGCAAAGAGATCAAAGATACTTTCCTCCCCAGTTCAAAATGCGGCATGGGCAGAATTCATCTGCTGTGTATAAATTTGATAACTGCTTTTATTGTTGTTGGTCTTGCAAAAAGAGATGAAATGGAGATATGAATATTGCTTGCTTTGGAGGATAGTCGGGGAGCAGATGAAAAGGCACAGCAAGTTTGACAGTAGTAAGTTACATTTATAGAGCAATAAGAGACGAATATGTTATTTATGAATCTGAGCATTTTAAAAGAAAGTTAAAGTCACTGTTTCTTTCCTGCACACTAATTATTCCAGGCTGTAAAGCCCTCCAGCAAACTGGAAATATTAAATTATTTTGGCCTTTACAATTTCTCTTGGTCTTTGCACCCAGAAACATTAGATATGGCAGTGTCTGTCTTTTCTTTGAGAGGGCTCCAATTCCTTGTATACTTTAAAGTGCTGTCTAGGTCCATTCATAATATACTTAATGAAAAATTTATTTTCTCTCCCATATTGTTTGTCTTTATGTTGTAATGCACCAGTGGGCTGTAGCTAATTTTAATGTTAAGACATTTAGTTTAAATCCTCAAAAAATTAAAAATAGAGCTACCCTATAACCGAGCAATTGCATTACTAGGTATTTATCCACAGGGTACAAAAATGCTGATTCAAGGGGCGTCTGGGTGGCTCAGTTGGTTGGGCATCAACTTCAGCTCAGGTCACGATCTCAAGATTTGTGAGTTCGAGCCCCGCGTTGGGCTCCGTGCTGACAGCTCAGAGCCTGGAGCCTGCTTCAGATTCTGTGTCTCCCTCTCTCTCTGCCCCTCCCCCACTCATGCTCTCTCTCTCTCTCTCTCTCTCTCTCTCTGTCAAAAGTAAATAAACATTATGTGTATTTGCTTTTGAGAGAGACAGAGTGCTCCGAGCTGTCAGCACGGAGCCTGATGTGGGGCTCAAACTCACAGACTGCGAGATCATGACCTGAGCCAAAGTCAACCGCTTAACTGACTGAGCCACTCAGGCACCCCTAAAAAATTTTTTTAAATGCTTATTCAAAGGGGCATATGTACCCCAATATTTGTAGCAGCACTATCAACAATAGCCAAATTATGGAAAGAGCCCAAATTTACATCGGCTGACAAATGGATAAAAATATGTGGCATACACACACACACACACACACACACACACAGGAATATTACTTGGTGATCAAAAAGAATGAAATCTTGCCATTGCCATTTGCAACACTGTGGATGGAACTAGAGTGTTTATGCTAAGGGAAAAATAAGTTAGTCAGAGAAAGATATTATATGATTCCACTTATATGTGGAATTTAAGAAACAAAACAGATTAACATGGGAAAGGGAAGCAAAAATAAGACAAAAACAGAGAGGGGGGCAAACCGTAAGAGACTCTTAAATACAGAAAACAAACTGAGGGGTGCTGGAGGGGTGTTAGGTAGTGGGACGGGCCAAATGGGTGATGGGTATTAAGGAGGCCATTTGCTGGGATGAGCTCTGGGTGTTACACGTAAGTGATGAGTCACTAAATTCTACTCCTGAAAAAATAAAATAAGGTGAAATAAATTCTCTGATCTTTAATACCATGTGGAACAGATGGTGCTGTGCTCTTATAGATAAATATTTTTGGTGATAAATTTTTTTTCTTTTTCTTCTTTATTCACATATGTTAGTTTTTTCCCCCAAATGTTTGTTTTTTTCCCCAAATATGGTCTCAGTGTATGTGCTGTAGTTAGAGGTGTCTGTTTTATACTCAATTCTGGAGGTAAGTGAACAATGAAAATAAAAGTAGGTGGATCCTAATTTCAGTAGGGCAATGTTATCACCATTAAAAGCACTGGGAGATACTATTATAATGGAGAGAATATTCAGGGACTTCATTTATTTTGGATACTAGTGACATAATTTAGAGTCTGTTCTTTCGCCGTGGGACACACTTTGAAACATGTAAGTCCTGCCTTCCTAAACTGCTTATTTTAGTCTTTAAAAAGGATAAAAGTCACTTGAGCATTGGATCAAATTGAATCAAAATGATATTTTCAGAGTATTCTGCATTACATTTTACTGATAAAAATGTAAATGCTATTCAACAAGTCCTGAATAAATGATTAAAAATGTCATCTAACTTAAGAAATAAATCCTAGATTAAAATTTTTCTCTCAACACCTATCTCCAAGATACTAGAAAGTTCTGATATAGATCTATATATATCTCAAATACATCTACATTTCTGCTGAATTCTTCCTTTCTTCAAACTAACCGTCTCATCTCATTTCTGTTCACTTTTGTGTCCTCTCTCTGCAGTAACTGCCAGGGATCCCGTTGCCTGGAGACCACTCTTGAACATACATTGCTGTGGCCTCTTGGAGATTTAAGGCATCTAATAAGGAGCTGACAGAAACCATCAGCTTGCTCCTGAGAAAGTAGCATTTTTTTTTAAATCACCATAAAGCACTTGTCTGGATATTACGTATTTCAGGTAACTGTAACAACGAAAGCATAAGATACAAAGAAGAAAAAGTACCTTTAGAAAAATCTAGATTCTACGAATCCATACAAAAAGGAGGTGGGACAAAAAAACCTAAATGTGCACTTTAAAAAAAATTTTTTTTAATGTTCATTTTTTAATGTTCATTTATTTCTGAGGCAGAGAGAGACAGAGCACGAGTGGGGAGGGTCAGAGAGAGAGGGAGACACAGAAGCTGAAGCAGGCTCCAGGCTCTGAGCTCTCAGCACAGAACCCAACGCGGGGCTCGAACTCACAAATCTTGAGATCGTGACCTGAACCGAAGTCGGTCGCTCAACCGACTGAGCCCCCAGGCGCCCCAACTTTTTTTTTAAATAGAAGAACGTTTCAACTCCCCCCAATTTTTCAAACTATTTTTTTCAAACTATTCTAAAAGGCTCTACTATCTGTATTTTTAGCTCTGTTATTTTTCTATTAACATTCTCGTTAGCCCAAAGGAGTTGTGAAGCAGAAAATTCAATAAAATTGCATAAGGCCAACTGTGAAAAAAAGTGAGTGAAGGAGATAAAACACAGCTATAAGAACTCCATATTGCAAAATCAACAAAATGAAAAGGCAGCCTACAGAATGGGAGAAAATATTTGCAAATCATGCATCTGATAACAGGTTAACATCCAAAATACTTGAAGACTTCATACAACTTAATAACAAAAAAGAAAATAATCCAATTAAAAATGGGCAAAGGACCTGAATAGGCATTTTCCCAAAGAGGTTATTCAGATGGCCAACAGGTACATGAAAAGGTGCTCAACATGACTGATCATCAGGGAAATGCAAATCAAAACCACTCTGAGATATCACCTTATGCCTGTTAGAATGGTCATCATCAACATGACCAGCGATAAATGCTGGCGAGGATGTGGAGAAAGGGAAACTTCTCTGGGTGCACTGCTGGCGGAAATGTAAATTGGTGCAGCCACTATGGAAAACAGTATGGAGGATCATCAAAAAATTAGCAGTGGAACTTTCATATCCAGCAATTCCACTTCTGAGTACATACACAAAGGAAATGAAATAACTGTAATTAATGCTGTATGGTGTATTTGAAAGCTGCTAACAGAATAGATCTTACAAGTTCTCATTACAAGGGAAAAAAAACCTTTTGGTAACTACCTGAGGTGACAGGTGTTAAGAATGATGACATAATTATAATTTTGGAATATAATAAAATAATACGGATAAATCCAGTAAAGAAAACCCAGAAGAGCCTCATATCACCTTGGGGCATTCTGATTAGGATCGAAGAGTGCAGCACATCTTAGTGGTGTCCAAGGATCAAGAAGAGATTAATATTTGGTAGAAGGTGTGCCCTGTTTAAGAAGTTAGGATGTATTTGAGTAATATTTTGCATTTCTGGCAGATAAACTATTTTTTAAATGTTCATGCTCAAAGGAAAAAAAACTTTTGTAAAGTAGAAATTTAATGTGAATTAAAACACAGCTCAGACATGAAATTAGAAAGAAAACAATAGCCCTTCTTTGCTAAACATTTATGGCTTTGATGCTCTTAATTACACTTTGTTTTGCATACAGTGCCTCATGGTCGCCAAGGTATGGTACATTATTTAGAATTAATATTTCCTCCAAAATTCTTTATCTCCAAGCAAGTAAAAAGCCATACAAACCTGAACTGCAATTAAGATGTGCCTCTCCATGAGCATTTGGAGGCTGCTGGGAGGTGGTACATTCCAGAAAGCTTAAGATTGTGCTTTAATAACAGACAAAACTAAATTTCTGCCATATTTCACAATGTGACCATGTATTGGCTGTTCAACCTCCCTAAACTTCATTTTTCTTTTGCAAGAAAAATGCACGTATTTATTGTATTGAACTCCTAAGGTTGTTATGAAAATCAAATAAGTAGGTATGTAACCAGGTCCCTGGAACTTTATAAGCACTTAATAAACAGGAGCTATTATCATTATCATTCCTATTAAGTTATATTAAGCCAATAGGATCATAAAGTTCTGAGACTGAGTTTGAGGGCAATGACAGAGTCACATAGCTAATTGTGAACTGCTGTTTAAGAAAATAAAAGGAAGCTATTGTCTACATAGTACCAAAGAGTACATTCTGAAGAAACTAGGTTAAGATTAGGAAAAAAAAGTGTTTTTAATGCTTTTTGGAGATGTGAGAGAAGAAATGGCGGTAATGCTGCATTAGGAACTATTTATTCTTGGGAGAAGTATAAAATCAAGGTCCTGCATAGTTCTATCCCATCTGTTTTGTTTGTTTTGTGTGTGTGTGTGTGTTGTGTGTGTGTGTGTGTGTGTGTGTGTGTGTATGTGTGTAGGTATAACTTACATAAGTAAAGTACATAAATATTAAAAATACTGCTTGATGAATGATTTTGTGCATGTCATGTAAACCCCTACTCATCAACATGTAGATCTTAGCCACCATCTCAATAAGCCCCCTTGTGCTCACTAACAGTCAAAACACCATCCAGGCCCCAAAGGCAATCACTCTGCTGATATGAGGCTTCGGGTCCCCTTCCCAATCTAGAAAACGGGCTTGTGAGAAATTCAAAGCCTTCATTCTGTACCCTAACTACACTTGACTCCTAATCCACTGCCTTTACTTCACCCACCTTCAATGTCCCCTTGCCTCTAGCCAACAGTCACCTTGTCATCAACATGCCCTTAATCTAATTAATCTGTACTATGTTAAGTATTCTCTAGACAGGAACAGCTGATGAACTATGTGACATTCTTCTGATATTTAGGGGACTTTCCCTCCACTATACATTAATGATGTTTCATTGCATTTTTTGATTCACAAATTCTACAACCATAATTGCACTGTATTTTCCAAAGCATCCTGGGCCAATGCTAAGAAGGTGACAGAGAAAATAAGCTTTAAAAAGACCTGAAGGTGAACTGTACAGGTAGCTACATTTTTCTTTTTAAAGTTTATTTATTTACTGAGAGAGAGCCAGAGAGAGAGAGAGAGAGAGAGAGAGAGAAAGCACGTGGGGGAGGGGCAGAGAAAGAGGGAGAGGGAGAATCCCAAGCAGGTTTTGTGCTGTCAGCACAGAGCCCGACATGGGGCTCGAACCCACAAACCATGAGATCATGACCTGAGCGGAAACCAACTGTCAGTTGCTTAACTGACTGAACCACTCAGATGCCCCCGGGCAGCTACATTTTCAAACTCAAATTCCCCAAAGAAGATTTTCTGGTCCTAGTTAGAGTTAAATCATGGTGTAACAGCAGAATGAGCTTGGTGTTCTTGGTCTGAAGCAGCTCTCCACACGTTTCTATCATCAGTGTGTTCTATGCTCCGAATCTTACCTCGGATACCTGACCCAGATGCCCAGCCTGGGAATCCTTCCATTTTAGGGAAGAGAAACAGGCCCAAAAGGTGCACTGACCTTTGTAGGCTCCCTACCCGATCTAGGTGGGTGCCCACTTGCCAAAATGACACTAACCCCTCATTTAAGCACTAGACCACTGATGACTGTACAAGAAAATAAGCCCATAATGAGCAAAGGATCACAGTTTACAGACAATCACAGAAAAACTCAAATCATTTCTAATATCATCCTTTTCATAACAGTGCTAGTGAGTTCTGAGCTTGGATTTTTCCACTTGCTGCATGAAAATACAAGGACTATAATAATACAACTGGGTCAAAAATCAAATAGTAGCTACAAAAACCCTCAGCCCTCGGGTTGCCGTGATTTTCACTTGAGTACGCTCAAGGGTTCATTTTACGTTTGACTTTAAAATTCACACTCAATTTTGACACGAGATGTATGACTGAGTTCTTTACACTACCATCCTGTAAAAACAGATGACTCAGCCGCCAGTTCTAACAGCAGATTATTGCAGTCATCATCCAAACATGCCTTATGCTGACTAGAGAGGGCTTTCAAGTTAATGAGGCAAAAACAGCAATGTCCCAATAGAACATACGCTATCCTGTAATAAGAAAAAAAAAGAACAAAATATAAATACTAAACAATGTGGTATCATTAAAATGTAGTCCCTTAAAAAATCAAGCATCTTTACTTTTTTCCCACTGTTTGATTATTACTTTTAGAGTAGCTGCTCTCTTAACTCAAGTCTATTTTTACACAGTTTTAGAATTCAGATCCCCGTAGGAACCAAGAAGCTAGAGGCTGATTTTTCTCAACAGGTTTCGCCTTCATAGTCAAAGCGTCCGCTGGACAAGAAAATGAGGTCGGCCCTAAGAAGAATGGTAATCATTTAATAACATCAGGTGCAAGCCAAAGAATTACAAAAATAAGTCAATCTGAAGCAATAAAAAGCCAAAAAAAAAACCACCCAACCAACCCAGAAACCCGAGCAAAAACAAATTCAAAATTAGTGTTTTTTTTAAATCAACTTACCCAACAAACTACTTAAAGAAATTACTACATTCTCCCTCAAGAAGGATGTGGTAACACAATGCCATTTTTCTACCCACTGAGCAGCACAGGATGCGGGTCAGCATACAGATGTGACATCCCCTTAATTATATCAACACCAGGCAATAGAGTCAGAATGGTATTTAGAGTTATTAATTCATTCAACGTGGACTAATCACCTACTATATATATCCTTTCCCTCTGTCTCAGGGGCTTGGCATATAAAGTATTGTGTGGTGTGGGCAACAGATACGAGTTCTAAGGCACCACTGAAATACAGTTACATCTGAGGGGCCCTGGAGGCGGGGTCGGGGAAGGCTTCACAGTTGGTATGACCTATAAGCAGAGGCTGAAAGCGGTAGGAATTTGCCAGTCAGACAAGGTGAAACGATTTTCCAGCAGAGGGCACGTGCAAAGTCACAGATGTGTGAAGTAGCTTAGGATTTTGGAATACAACAAGCAGTCTTGTGTAGCTGCTGTAAAAATTGCAATCTAGAAGTGACAAGAGATGTGGCTAAAAATGCACGCAGGAACTTGATGGTACGGGATCTTTAAGTCCAAAGAGTTTAGCTCATCCTTGCAAAGAGGGGAGTGACACAATCAGATTCGTGTTTTAGAAAGATACTTCGTGTAGCTGTGTGCAAAGAATGGGACCTAGGTGATCCATTATGGACTGTCCCAGCAATTTGCATGAGAGGGAACACGGGCTGGATTCGAGGTCGCACTGGAGAAAGTGAAGGGAAAGGGTTGAATTGTGTAGGACAAAGAACTTTCTAGAAATGGTTAGCAATCTCTGGGGTTTCTGACTCGAGCTACTAGAGTAATAAGGGTTTTCTGAACAAAGACCAGGAATCCAGTGGGCCTAAGTTCTGGAGCAGTAGACTAGTGCGAGTGGGGAATGGTTCCATTTTGGGAGACACTGAGCCAAAAAGTGTCTTTTGAATATCCAGATGGAAATGACAAAGCAAAGAGTTTGGAAGATTAATGTCTTCATTCTGTCATTGCCTAGGACACTTCAAGCGCTGGTTTGAAATTATATGCAAGTATTTTTGATGATTTACAGTGGAGGTTCAGGAGAATAAGGACTCTTGCAAGGATTTCTTTGATAGCTTTATGGCAAGTGTTTCAAATAAGGGCACTGTAGTCTAGGGTGTCACTGGGAACCTTGATAGAGGTCTGATTGTCATCCATATAATTTTCAGTGTGAGTTAACACCACCAGCGTCGGTTTGGTGTGAATTAGCCATGTATCCAAACCCCACATCCTGAAATCAGGGTTGTATTGCAACAACATCATCCAGTGTAAAGAACCGTTTAATGTCATAAATACGCTTTTAGCAAACAATCTTTTAAAAATATAAATTAAACTATGTCACTACACTTCCCGGTGGTTTCTGCTTTCCCTGAGAGTAAGAGCCAAAGTCCTTATAACAGCCCACAAAGCTGTCCATGATGTGCCTCTTTCTCCTTAACTCTCTGACTCCATTTCTCATTACTGTCTTCCCCCAGTCACTGTATTCCAGCTACACTGGCCTCTTTGCTACTCCTCAAATGTCAGAAACGTGACCATTCCCTTTTGCTGAGAATGTGTTTCCTGCAGATTTATCTGCATGGTTTTGACTTCTTGGTCAAATGTTATCTGTTAAGTGAGTCCTTCCTTGACCATTGATTTTAAATTGTGGCAACCAATTTTTTACCAATCCCTATTACCTTCTTTTTTTAAAAAAAATGTTTATTTTTTTTTTTTTTGAGAGAGAGAGAGAGAGAGAGAGAGAGAGCATGAGTGAGGTAGGGGCAGAGAGAAAGGGAGACACAGAATCCAGGTTCCATGCTGCCAGCACAGAGCCCGACCCAGGGCTCAAACTCGCGAACTGTGAGATCATGACCTGACACTTAACCGACTGAGCCACCCAGGCACCCTGATATTACCTTCTGCTTTATTTTCTCAGTAGTGCCAAAGTATAATTTTTGTACTCCCTCCCAACATCATAGCAGGAGATAATGGTGATAGCATCTGTTGATAGCATCTGTAGAGAGGATCTAGATGGGTTTTAGTAGAATAGGCTGAGCTTGTGCTGCCTTGACTCATAAGCCCAAAACTCAGTGGCTTAACTGAGATAGCTTCTTTCTTCCTCAAAGTCTGTTTAAGTCAGGTGACTAACCATGATGGCTCTCCTCCATGCAGTGACTCAGGAGTCCAGGCTCATTGTAGCTCATGGCCCCAATCAGTCAACATATGGCCTCCATGCTTGCCCCCAAAAGGAAGGAGATTGTGTTGAAAGGTCCCACAGAGTCTTTTACATAACTCAGGCCAGAAGTGACATACATCACTTCTGCTCATGGTCCAATGGTCAGCTAGTTCCATGGTCCCACTTAACTATAAGAGGGCTGGTTGGGAAGTGTAGTCTTCTAAGGGCCCTTCAAGGAAAGGAACCCTGGGCATTGGTGAGCACTTCTCAAGTTTCGCACAACAGCCAGCTTTGGAATGGCTTCCTTAAGATGGAGAGAGCACAGGAGTAGGATCCAGCAGAGCTGAGCATAGATCTTGTTGAACCAGTCACTACCCATGTTGCCTTGAATAAATCAATCATTATCTCTGGGTCTCAGTTTTCAAATCCACCAAATGGGGAAAATAATACCTACCCTGCTTGTATTAGCGAGACTTTTTAGTTTCCGCTACAAAAGTCTGCAAGCAGAATTACCATATATAGGCGACTGTTCAAATGCGAGTACATACATAATGCAGTATGAAACCGAGAAAGCCTGTCTGGATGAGATATAACGAATTATGCTGTTCTACATCAACATTGTTAGAGCCGTAAACAATGGTACCATGTCCAGTCTTGCTTGCTTAACGGCTGAGATGCCTAAGCAGCGAAGTAAGGAGCTGTTTACGTATCAGCGCTGGTGTATTTTCTATGTACGGAGTTTGAAGAAAATGCAAAGGAAATTATGATATATGTTAAACATTAAAGATTACCCAAAGCACAAGTTTGGCGGCTCTTGTGGTATCTGATGCTCTGTTGCTAGAGAGCGTCTACCTAGATCAGCTACTAGGCCACAAAGCCGACCCTATGTTCCAAGGATGGAGGTGTAGTTAGGACAGGGTATAATACTGGCCAACTGTCAGCTATTTGAAAAGTTTCATTACCATGTATTTGAGGCGATATCAAAGTCTTAAAGACATCAATTTTTACAGATTTGGCTAATTAATGAGTATATTCGTTGTCAGACATCAAACGGTACTGAACATACATGTAGTTATTTTGTAAGTCACCTCAAGATTGCTCGTGATGGTAAAATTTTAATGGTAATAATGATAATCATGATTATTGATCATTTTTCCGTATGCAAAAAAATGTCATCAATAGCAGGCGTAATCTTATAAATAGATGTCATGCAAAATACTCAAACGCGTGAATTCTACTATTAAAATATGCTCTGGGTTCTCTGGAAAACTCAGTGAAATCTACAGTATCATGACAGAAAGAGTCCAAGTCACCTGTTTTAAAGTGACAAACTGTCCCTATAGAGAGCTTTTTTTTTTTTTTAATTTTTTTTTCAACGTTTTTTATTTATTTTTGGGACAGAGAGAGACAGAGCATGAACGGGGGAGGGGCAGAGAGAGAGGGAGACACAGAATTGGAAACAGGCTCCAGGCTCTGAGCCATCAGCCCAGAGCCCGACGCGGGGCTCGAACCCACAGACCGTGAGATCGTGACCTGGCTGAAGTCAGATGCTTAACCGACTGCGCCACCCAGGCACCCCTAGAGAGCTTCTTTTTAACTCAGCCTGCCATTTATTTTCTGAGAAAGCTCATTCTGCCTGCATGTATCTATGTCTGATAGACGAGTATTTCCTACATTAAACAGATGGGCCTCCACAGAAGCTCTCCCTATGATTCTAGTTCAGAAAACGTTTCTTGCTGCTAGTAACAGTATTATACACACACGAAACATTAGGAACACCTTTATGGTCATTGAAAGGTCACAGATCGATTACAGCCTAAAATATTAGAGTCCAGGAACCAGTCAGTACTGTGGTAACCAACCCACAAAAATCCATATAAAACTCTGCTAATTGAACTTTGTCATGGAATTTTTCTGCCTAGTCATTGGCCCACATAACTCTACGGTGACGAACAAAAGAAATGGATCGAATAAAGCCAGCTGCAAATAGATACCCACGGCCATGTGCTGGAATGCAGATAGCCTATCAACAATGAGATAAAGCTTTCTGAAGCAGAAGGTCACTGAACCAAGATTTCTGACACATGTCCAAGTGCTGGCTTTTAAAATGGAGCGTAACAGAAAGCACAGTGAGTGAATTTTATAGGATGTTTTATGTGATGTTATGATAAAATAGGACCGGGCTATTGCCAAGCGAATGCTCCTTTGTTTCCTTTTGCTAACAACTTCTATGTACTATTGCCTGGACTCAAGGGTTTGGGTTCCTTCCCACCTCCCACGAAGATTACAACCTCGAGAATGATTGTTTTTCTTCTCTTGAAACACTTCTGCTGCTCTCGTGGATAAAAGACATTCACAGAGCTGGTCACAGTTCCAAGTTGATGACCATACATTGTGTGGACACTTTGGAATAGAGAGTATAGAAAAATAAACAGTCCAAATCAGAAGGAACTTTCTACATGGCAGTTAAAAACTGTGTCCAAAATAGCACACATGCACACACAAACACAGATACACACAGCTTGAACTATGATCTCTTATCTCTGTCTCTCTTCTTACTAATCTCTTTCTTATTCAGATTTGACAGTATCGTGCTTGTCTTTAATAAATGCCATCAATGGTTTTCAATCATGGCCTGTATCTTAATTCCGGGAGTATCATTCACATGGAGTCTAGATTGAGGTCAGCAAACAATAACCTATGGGCCAAATCTGGTCTACTGCCTATTTTGTATGCTTATTAGCTAAAAACATCTTTTTTCTTAACGTTTATTTATTTTTGGGACAGAGAGAGACAGAGCATGAATGGGGGAGGGGCAGAGAGAGAGGGAGACACAGAATCGGAAGCAGGCTCCGGGCTCCCAGCCGTCAGCCCAGAGCCCGACGCGGGGCTCGAACTCACAGACTGCGAGATGGTGACCTGAGTTGAAGTCGGATGCTTAACGGACTGAGCCACCCAGGCGCCCCTTAAAACATCTTTTATATTGGGGCGCCTGGGTGGCGCAGTCGGTTAAGCATCCGACTTCAGCCAGGTCATGATCTCGCAGTCCGTGAGTTCGAGCCCCGCGTCAGGCTCTGGGCTGATGGCTGAGAGCCTGGAGCCTGTTTCCAATTCTGTGTCTCCCTCTCTCTCTGCCCCTCCCCCGTTCATGCTCTGTCTCTCTCTGTCCCCAAAATAAATAAACGTTGAAAAAAAAAATTAAAAACATCTTTTATATTAAAAAACTGTTTATTAATTTTGAAAGAGAGGGCATGAGCGGGGAAGGGGTAGAGTGAGAGGGGGCAGAGGATCCAAAGTGGGCTCTGTACTGACAGCAGAGAGCCCGATGAGGAGCTTGAAGTCACAAACCATGAAATCATGACCCGAGCTGAAGTCGGATGCTCAACTGAGGGAGCCACCCAGGCGCCCCCCCCTTTTTTTTTTTACATTTTTAAATGGTTGAAACCAATCAAAATAATAATATGCTGTGAAACTCAAATTTCAGTGTCCATAAACAAGGTTTTATTGGAGCACATCTATACTCATTTGTTTATATGCTGTCTGTGACTTCGTTTGGCTGCAAAGGCAGATTTGAGTAGTTGCAACACAGACCACATGGTCTGCAAAGCCTCAAATATTGACTATCTGGCCAAATAAAACAGAAGTTTGCCAGCCCCCACTATGCAAATGGGACCTCCTGGGGTTGAGTAGTACCTAGCCTGTGTGGCTGTCTACTAAACCTGATCTCTAATACTCATCCTTTTAAGTGCTTTTTCTCGAGCTAGGCATTTAAGATTTTCCATAAGCTAGGCCCAGACCAGATTCTCTCCAGCCTTCCCACCCACTACTTACTCTTTCCTCGGTACCCTGTAGCTTTTTATGTTGCTTCCATGTTCTAGCTGTGTGTTGACATCTGTGTAGCTTCATCTGTCTGTTGATATCCAACCTGAAATCCCAGCTCAGATGTCACTTTGAACCTGGCAGCTTAGAAATGCGTTTACCTAATAGGATTCCTCGCTTCTGTGAATTTGCAGTGTCTTGATCTTCTCTGACACACTGTATCTTGCCCTGCACTCTACTTAGTCATACTCTTGTGTCATTTCTCTTACTTTGTCCTGCAATCCTTGAGTGTAAGGACTTGCCTTATGTTCCCTTTGTACCTTTACGAATGGTGTGGGTATGGACAGGCCTGGTGACGATCCCGGTAGACTGAGGGACAAATGCCAGCATCCATCCAGGCCTCTGCACACGGGCAATCACGTATTTCCTTAGTTGCAGTGTCCAAGGAAATTCCAGTGGCATGGCAAAAGACCCAAGTTAGTGCTCTAATAAAGCTGCAATGGGGAGGGGTGGCTCAGTTCCATAAAAACAAACAAAATCTTGGAAGGGCACAAGCCCAGGACCCAATCCAGAAGCAGGCAAATACACCGAGGAACAGACAGGCCCTAAACCTCGGCAACATTCAGTAAGTAGTGAGATTCCATTCACCAGACCGGGGTCCAGGGCAACAGAGCCAATAAAAAAGGGGATAAAGTGAGGCTGTGGCGTTTGGCCAGGAGAAAATAGCAGCCGGGTCTTAGAAAGACCGGAGTTGTAAAGAGGTGACTGGGCAAAAGTCCAAAGACAGAAACACACTCAAGGTCAGAGCTAGGCTACTACCAAGACAATGACTGGAGCTGGGTCCCAAATATTGTGTAAGGACTCCTTAAATTATTCTTGCTTAGGTTTGGATTTAATTCTGAGATTTATAGAGCAGAGAAATCTATAAAGAAGGCCTAAGTGGCTCTAGCAGTGGGGGAAGACAAGAGACGCAGAGGGAGGGGGAGAGCAAAGCCTGGGAAAGGCCAGGGTAGAGAGAATTAAATGAGCCCTAACTAGACGTCAGGCCTTGATAAGGCTTTTACTTATAATACCTCATTTGACATGCATAAGAGCTGCAAGGAAGCAGCATATCCCCATTTTACAGAAGAAGAAACTGTGGCTTAGAGATTATCAGTGGAGCTGAGGTAAGAAGGCAGCCACAAATGAAGCCACACCAATTCCCCCTGCTACCTACGATTGCCCGTCACACTTTTTCAATAAATATCTACTAAATGAATAATGCAGATAGAGAAATGACAAAGCGGTCTTTTTACAGTCCAACATGGTAAATGTGAGAGCACAGATATTTGTCTCTTTTATTACTGGCCCATTGAACTCAAACTCACAACTCACTCATGGGTACTCTGTGTCCCATGTGCCAACCTGCACACGAAAAAATCTAAAAACATATTGGTTGCTGTGGTCAGGTGCTCTGGATTTCTGGCCTTCCAAGTCATTTTCACACACATGGCCAAATTCCATTTCCAGATTTATTTTGGTGTGCTCAGTCCCCCTGAGTACTCACCGTCTTCCAATTAACCCTGGTACACCTCGTTCCCTGCATGTTAAATGTTCCCTCAATAAAACCCTCCTTGATCTCTTTGTGCAGAAATGGTATCTCTTTCTTTCCTCCACTCTGATAGACATTTCTTTCTACACCATTTATATGGCTCTATCCTTAATCTGAAATAATAGTTGCATATAAGCTCCAGGAGCTTTAGAGTTTGTTTACACGTTTTTGTCCGCCCCCCACCCCCCACCCCAGCAACAGTGCCTTAGAATGGCATTCATACAAAAAGTGTTCAAAAATGTATTAAAGAACAATGTACACACGAAGTTTCACTTTCTTAGGCTCCTCAATGTGGGCATTTTTTCCCTCGGAGGTTTGTTCCCACACTCACCTTATGTTTGACTCGGTTCTTTTCAATTAATACAGTTCTTTCCAGTCACTGGAATTCTTTCAAAGAAGCAGTTGTATGAAATGGAAGACAACGGTATATTGAAGGTAACTAAGGCTTTTCATTTTATACCCCTTCCAAAGCCAATGTAAGGATCTGAGTCTAAAAGTACTTTTCACTACCAGTAGGATATACAGGCCTATTGGCATACAATCTGTTTTTCAAAGTCTTTAACAAAAATACTGATTCGAGTATTCTTCCTCTGATCATGTATTCTTCTAAGAAGTGCTATTTAAATAACTGTATGATTTCTTTTATTGTATAATTTACATCATTGTAACAGTCTGATAGTTCACAGGGACCCCTTGAAAGACTTATATTTAGAACATTTTAAAAGCGTATTAAAAGGTATTTTTTTCTCATTTGATAAATATTAATGCATTTATTGATGGACAACCATTTAGGGTTGTCCTAAATTATGAAAAAAATAATCTTGAGTGTGCAGTTATTATAAGAAAGTTAACTATTACTAAAGCTGAAAATATAAAATATATTCTTCTGGAAACTGCACCTGAAAAATATTAATGATAGAATATCTGATGGTTTCTGCTGGATAAGCTCCCTCGTTTTGATAGAGGCCTCCCCAAATGCAATCATTTTAAATTGTCTGTGTAAATAGACAATAGTAGCCATGTATATTATGGCTTAATATACATAAAACTTAAAGCCACTTATATTGGCCTCTAGAATGTGTTAAATACTTTAAGGATATTGCTTTAAAATTCTTTGCTTAACTTAATATGAAGATTATTCTACAAGCCAGCAAGTAATGAAGGGATTCTATGGAATAATAAAAGAAATGTTTAGCCAGGATTTAAGAATTCACTCGGATAATCTAACCAATTATAATATTGACTACGATTAAGGCTAAAAATAATGTACCTATCAAATAAAGTGAATTATAAGAAAGAAATAGAACACCCTGTATAGGATTATCTGAGCTGATTCTTTCTAGAATCCATTTTTTTTTACTTTTCATGTTATATGCAGTTTTAATATGGTATTACTTCTAATCTTTCAAGTACTGCTGTCAGATAAACCTAATTATTTCCTAGAAATGGCTTGCTACTGAAAGAAAAATGTAGCAGAAAACGTAGTCGCCCATTTAGCTATATTCAGTTCATATTAAAATATTTCCTTCTTTATTTTTTTCTCTAAAAGAAGACTCAAGTGGATGAGGTATCAGACATATTGGCAAAAGTAAGATGAAGGTGGGTAGAGAAGGCGTAGCAAATCCCAGGACTTGACACAGACCAGACAATTCTTCATTAAATCTCTAGGAGCCCCGGAAAATTTCCACAGATATTTCTTGGCGACTATTACGAATTGAGTATTTGTGTCCCCTCAAGATTCGTATGTTGAAGGCCTAATCTCAGTGCAATATATTTGAAGGTGGGGCCTTTGAGAAACAATTACATTTAGAGGGGGTCAAGAAGGTAGAGCCCCCATGATGGGATTAGTCCACTTATGAGCTTGGTCTCTCTCCCCCCACCCCACCCCGGCCTCCAGTGGAGAAAGAAAGCAGCTGTCTCTAAATCAGAAACAGGGGCCGGACCAAGCACTCAACCATGCTAACTGATTTTAGACTTCCCTAGAAGTCTAGACTTCCTAGAGCTAGAAGAAATAAATGTCGATTGTTGAAGCTACCCAGTATGGTATTCTGTTACAGCAAACTGGATAGAGGATAAGGATTGTCAGTGTTCCTCTCACGTGGCCCTTGAAGTCTTGGCCGACAAGATCATGAATCTTGGTGTCACAGCACCTATGCTGACTGCACACAGCTTGCTGAAGATGTTGGTGCCACTCTCTGAGCATTTGGGAAGGCAATGCTGAGACGTGTCTGGTCCTACATCTGCAATCGTCTGAGATCCAGACTTACACACCCAGCATGGTTGTCTAGGACACTAGTTTTTGAAGCTATTGTTTTAATCTCATTATGAAAAGAAGAAATTATGTTACTTTACTCCTTGTACATCTGTGTTTTATGAGGCTCTCAGACTATTCTCCTCCTAAAGTTCAGCCTGCTGACATACCAACAAATGGTAGGATTTAGCTTTACACCAACTGATTACCTTAAGAATGGGAAAGGGCTCAGGATCATGTCTCACTCTGAGTTCAAAAATTAGGCAGTAATTTACATTCTTGAAGTATCATTGAAATCCTTGCAACAGATGTCTTTTCTCCCAAAATTGAATAGATGTGGTTAGAACCATCCCTGTTCCTTTACTCAGGGCTGTCTGTGGTCAGTGGCAAACAGTTTAATATAGATCCTAATGGTAGAGACAACATCGGTTAGTTTTTGTACAGGATCCTGTCTTCTTATTCATTGTTGTATCTTCAGAATGAATTAATATGTAAATCTTAGGCTGTATAGTAATCAATTCATTCATTTGATTCAACAAATATTTATTGAGAGCCTACCATGTGCCAAGTACTATTTGAGATATTTGGAATACATTATTAAGACACTTGTCCTTGAAGAGATTACATTTTGGAAGGAGTGGAGGAACCGGCAATAAACATAACAAAGTTTAAATATTGTCAGAAGATATTAAATTCTACAAGGAATAAAAGGATAAGTCAGCAGGATAAGGAGGATCAGAGGACGGGATACAAGCAAGTTGAGATACAACGACTTGAAGGCAGTGAAAGAGTTGGCCAAGTGAACACCTGGAAAAGGGCACTCCAAGCAGATGGCACAGCCACCAGAGAATAATTTGGGTCTCAGATAGTCAAGCAAGGAGGTCAACGTAGCTGAGGGAGAGTGCCGCAGGGGGAAAATGGTAGGAGATGAGGTCAGAGGTTAGCAGATCAGGTCCAGAGGGACTCGGAGACCATTTAAGAACTTTGGCTCTTACTCTGCATGGACATAGGATGCTGCTAAAGGGCTCTGAGCAGAGGAGTGACATGATCCAAAATTGGGTTTTGGAAGGAATCCCTCCGGTTGCTGGGCTGAGAAGAGACGGTCAGGAGTGAGGGTATCCTGAGAAAGAGAACTAGGAGGCAATGGCAGTAATCCAGGTGAGAGGTATTTTTCAGAGATGAAATCAGCGACCTTGGTTCCCCATGAGTTAACTTACCAATGCTAGCTAGCCCAGACTGAAACGACTTTATACATATGCTAAAGAAATCTATTTAGATAGATACAGCTCTGCCAATACATTTCACCTCGAGAAATGCTCGGGTATGCTTTTTAATTCTTACATTTTGTGAGCAGGTGGTACAATGAATGGACACCAACTTCAAACAAACTCCCATAAGAACCATCAGGACTAACTTACCCGAAAGGAACATTCAAATTCACATCAATCAATAACAGCTAATAATGGCCTCCGTTAATTTGTTTTAATTTTGACCAAGTGATAATATTGCCATCATTTTTTTTTTTTTAACAATCCTTGATGGAACTGCTACATCTGTTGAACTCTTGAGTGTATCTCGTCCCAAAGAGAATGATCAACAAAATCAGTCCTGGATACACGCTATACATTCTGTTATACCTACTCATAGCTCATCTGTGACATAGCTTCTGAATTGAAAGCAAAGAAAAAAACAGGAAGAGAGAGAATAAAATATTTGCTCACATCTGGGAAGAATTCAACTAATTTCTTTAGCTGACTAAGGTAGGATTTAAAATGTTTCTCTCTCTCTCTCTCTCTCTCTCTTTTTGGAGCTCCTTGTTAGCTGTTTTGCCCTTCAGGAAAGGATCTGTGGTGGTATGGATTGAAAAGGTTACACTGTGATCATTTGCAAATGAATTCTATCTGGAATGAAAATCCACATCGTTTTATACTGATGTTGTAATGTTCTATGTGATATTTTGTCAAAACTATATGCTGCCTACAACATAATATTTCACCTTTAGTTATTAGCACATTGACACATTATGAGAACAGTAACAGTTGGCAATGTGAGCAATATTCCAACTATGGAGAAGATTTACCATATATTTTTAAAAGCTTACAGAAGATACTTTCACCTAGTCTTGATCTATCCCATGAGGGGTTTTAGTGGGCTTGAAAGCCTCCAAAATTATTTGCAAAGTTGTGTGTTCATATGAATTTGTGAAATGATCCAACAGTTTTTATCACAATCTTAAAGGAACCTGTGACATCACCCCTCTTTGGGGGAAAAAAAAAACTTAAAGAAACACTGACATGGAAAAACGCACAGATGGTACTTTTTAAGGGTTATTTATATATCAGAAGAATACTCTCAATTTATGTACAGTTTGATTGCTCACAAAATTTAGTTTTGTTTTGATCAAAATGGACCTTTTGCTTTCACATCTTGATTTTCTAGAGAAAATATTTTATTTTACCTGTCATTATTTTTTTTATAATGAGAGAGACCTTAATTTATTTCAATCAGCACTGATGAGCCCCTACCATAGACTGAGGGACACAATGATGAGAAAAGATAAAAAGACCAGGTTCTTGACCTTGAGAATCTCACAGTCTATCGGGAGAGATGGAGACACAGCTATTGAGCATAAATTGTGAAAAACATTATTAGGGAAATGAATTCAATGGTGGTTTTATCCCTGGGATAACTGATTTCCCAGAAAAGATCTGGGTTATGGGCACTGGGAAGATGACTATGTTTTTCTAGGCCAGGAGGAAAGTTAGAGTGTTCTGGGCACAAAGAACAACAGGTATGAAAGCGTGACCGTTCAGTTTTGTGAGAACACAGGCTTAGGGAACAGGGGTGGAGAGCTTGGCTGAAAGGAAGTCTGGAAAGATGAGGCCAGACTCCAAAGAGCCTTGGGACCATCCTAAGAGTTTGGAGTTGCGTATGTAAGGTGAGGAAAAAGTATTGAAGGTGTCGGATAGAGGAGAGAGAGAATCGAATTAGTTTAGAAATCTGACTCTGGTGGATAAGATGAGGCCAGACCGAAAATACCAGGAAGCTCCTGGAAAAAAAATCTTGAATTAGTAATAGAGTAGATATTCTTGTCCCTATTTTTTTATTTATATTTATATATATATACTTATATATATATTTATGTTATTGTATTTTTATATAAATATATATAAATTTATATATAAATATATATTTATCTATACAAATATAATATAAATATATAATATATTTAAATATATATTTAAATATAAAATATATGTATTTAAATATATATATTTATATATAAATATATATATTTTAATTTAAATATATATTTAAATATAATATAAATATATATAAATATAAATTTATATATTTATATTTCTTTATTTTTTATTTATACAAATTTCTTTTTTATCGTAGCCTATAGAAGGATCACAGTCATGTTCCTCTCTCTTGTTCCCCAAAGTGGGTCTGAACTGGGGTCCCTGCTTTCTCTCTTGCCCCTTACAATCCAGACTCCACATGAAAGTGAGTGGCCGTTTACAATAAAATACAAATCAAATCATTCTCCAGAGGCCTCAGCCCTGATGAACATCCTGACTAACGTCTGTATATTTCTATTTCTTTTTCTCCCATCTTCTTTTTGAGCCCACTACTACAACTCTGTATTAACTAAGTGACTGTATGAGCCTTATGGGAAACACGTCACCTCTGTGACTCTTGGTTTTGTTTGTTTGTTTGCATCTTTAAAGTGGTGTCGGAACTCTTGTCCTTACTTCAGGGTTCTAGATATCAAAGGAGACAAGAAGGTGAGGCATTTTAAGATTCAGGAACCCCATCTAGGGAACAAATCCCATGTCCTCCAAACACTGCGGCCCTGTTAATTCTCAAAACTCTGAGCGAAGGCATTCCTTTCCGTGCACAACATAAGCCAATAGTTCAAGTCAATCGCTTGCAATGAATTAGACAGTAAAGAAAGTTGACTCCTTCAGTGAAGAAGCTCTGGACACTTCTATTGTTTTTTATTTTTCTTGCAAATATTGTGTTTATGACATGAATGATCAGAAGTCAAGGAAAGGCTGCCCTCACATAACTTTATTCTGTCCAGGAAACATAGAGAAGGGCATTTGGACATTTGAAGCAAATTAAAGCCAGAGCAAAGGCCAGGAGCCTACTGCCAGCTTCCTACTTGTCTTTGTCCACAGGCCAAAATATTACCAAAACAAGTGTTTCCTGTCAATAAGCTGCAAGCACAACTTCTAAAATATTAGGTTTTTAATTTTTTTTCAGGCATGAAGTTCCGTAAGCTCATTATATTTTAATTATGTAGCATAACCCAAGTTACATAACAAATTAAAGTCAAACCACTGTTACGTTTCTCAAGGAATGCTGTATAAACCTCGAAGGTTAGAAAGTCAACCAAAAAAAGAATATCTAATAGTAGTTCTTTATATTATCCACGAATTTAGAAATCTTTCACTTTTAAGGACAGTTATTTGGTTTTTTTTAAAAATTTTTTTTATGTTTCTTTATTTTTGAGAGAGAGAGAGAGAGAGAGAGAGAGAAACAGAGCATGAGTGGGGTAGGGACAGAGAGAGAGGGAGACACAGAATCTGAAGCAGGATCCAGGCTCTGAGCTGTCAGCAGAGTCGGACGCGGGGCTTGAACCCACGAACCATGAGATCATGACTGGAGCCGAAGTCAGATGCTTAACCAACTGAGCCACCCAGGCGCCCCAGTTACTTGATTGTTGAATGGTTCCCACTTTCATCAAGTATAACTGGCTTATGTTGGGATGAACGTATTCCATTTCGTTGCTGTCTCTGTACATTTCTTTTAGTTTGCATGAATATGGCCAGATGAATCATACATAAAGAAAGCTCAGCTCCTCCAGAGCACTGCTATTTTGCTAAGAGCTCCACTGCCAAATTCAAAGCTAAATTCAGGTTTTAGGTATCAGAATCTTGCATAGGTCCCCGGAGAATATTTTGTTCAAATAATGTAACACCTCAGCGATCAGAGGTTCTGTTCACCTGTTGTGACTTTAGAAATACGATATTTTACAAAGTCTGAGGTAATGAATATTAAGGCATTATTGCTACCTTTTTTTAAAAAAAAAGCTCAGACAAAATATAGTGAGACAAAGGAGTGGACTGTTTTATGAAAACATCATACAGAAATGTCAAGAAATAAACTTTAGCAATTCTATAAAGAAAGGGTAAAGGAAAAACTTAAAAATCTGGAAATGCTCTGGTAGAAATCTGGTTAACTATCAATCAAAAAGAAGCAAACCATTTTGGCAGAAGAGAAATAGAAATATTAATTTTGAGCCAAAATGTTATCATTTTGTTAGTTACTGTATTTCTGCTTTTAGCTCAAAAGGTTTACAATTAAAAGCCTTTGGTCTCTTTTTAGAAATTCCTGTAAATAGCATTTGCTAGAAATTTGTTGGAAAGACCCTAAAATGGGGAAAAATGTGAAAATAAAATCTAAGATTCAGTTCAATCTACTGAAATGGTATCTTTATTTATATAATCGGAAGAAATGTCCGAATTGGAAATCAATTTGCCTTGTTATTGAGGAGCTCGGTTACTATCTGTGGCTGTCAGACAAGAAAGTGTGTAGACAACAAAGTGTGGAAGAGAAGGAAGCACATTCAAATAAATCTCTCATGAGCCTTTTCAACACAGGTTTTCTGAGACAGGCAGGCTAAACCATAAAGTTTTGTTGGTTTGGTATCTATTTCACACATACCTCGTCCACTATTAATAGCAAACAAAGGGACATAAAGAAATTAAAATACTGAGTCCTTCCTCTCTATGTTTTACAAAGATACTTTACTTATTTTGCTTATTTCTCACAACAATCCAATAGTTGTGTATTGTCATTGCCACTGACCATACAAAGACAGTCAGGCTCAGAGGGGTTTACTAAGTTGTCTAAAGTCACCTGGTGAGTAAGTGGCAAATGTGCGATTTGAATAGAAGTCTACTTACTGAGTTCAAAGCCCATTCTGTGTCTGTCACATCAGATTTTGTTACATATGCTCCTTTTGCATCGTTTTAGAAAGGTACAAGAGTTTTATGAAATAAATGAGCTTCTGATAAACTGGATACAAATGACCTTTTATAGATTGAGTCATGTATTCATATGGAACACACACATGTAATTCAAAATTTGAATTAATGAGTGTTATGCATTACATTTGTAAAGCATAAAATGCGTGAAGAAAACAGATAACCACAACTTTGAACTGAATCTTAGAATACAAATGATCACTCTCGGCTTTGCTTCAAATGGGTCAAATGTATACAGAACACGGTTTTGCTGGAGCCAGCAGCAGCCGTTGGCACGGGCTGGGAATCAAGGCACACTACTGCAGACCCGGAGGCTGGCTGAACCAACAGTGTGGCACAAAAAGACACAAGATCCTGAAGGCACAGGGAGACACAGCTTGCGACCATCAGGGACAATACCACCAGTCTCTATTTTACTTAATTTAAAATTATCAGCTGCAGGTAGTGTTGTTTTTGACAGAGGTCACTGTGGTTCAGTGCTACTGGATTTTACGTTATTAAGCACTTAAGCTGTTTGCTAGAATGACTGATGAGCAGAGGTATATTTGGAGGCCTTTAGAGGGAGTTAGCTCTTAGATCTTTGGTAATAATGGGTCTTCAAAATAAGGAAGCAAAAGATCTTTGGAAGTTCCTTGCCTTTTTTTAAATTAATTTTTTGGGGCGCCTGGGTGGCTCAGTCGGTTGAGCGTCCGACTTCTGCTCAGGTCATGATCTCGCGGTTCATGGGTTAGAGCCCCGCGTGGGGCTCTGTGCTGACAGCTCGGAGCCTGGAGCCGGCTTCGGATTCTGTGTCTCCCTCTCTCTCTCTGCCCCTCCCCTGCTCATACTTTGTCTCTCTCACTCTCAAAAATGAATAAATGTTAAGAAAAATTAAAATTAATTTTTTCTTGAAGTATAGTATCGACACAGAATGTTACATTAGTTTCAGGTGAACAACACAGTGATTCACCTTCTCTATCCTGTATGTTGTACTCACTGCCAATGTCGCTACCATCTGTCACCATGCAATGACGTTACAAAACCACTGACTATGCTCCCTGTGCCGTAACTTTCATCCTTTTGATTCATTCATTCCGTAACCTTCTACTCCCCTTCATCCATTTTGCCCACCCCCCGCCACTGCCCCTCTGGCAACCACCAGTTTGTTCTCTGTATTTATGGGCCTATTTCTGCTTTTTATTTGTTCATTTGCTTTTTTTTTTTTTTTTAGAGTCCACATATGATTGAAATCACATGGTAATTGCCTTTCTCTGTCTGACTTATTCCAGTAAGCAAAATACCATAGGTCCGGCCAAGCTGTTGCAAATGGCAACATTCTTTTTTGTTGCTGAGTAATATTCCATTGCATATATTGTATATACACACTACATCTTTATCCATTCATCTATCTCTGGACACTTAGGTTGCGTCCATATCTTGGCTATTGTAAACAATGCTGCAATAAACATAGGGGTGAATGTATCTTTTCGAGTTAGTGTTTTCATTTTCTTTGGGTAAATACCCATGAGGACTCCTTTCTTGACAGTTTTATGTTATTGCACCCATCCCATTTTTTCTAGTGACAATGATGAGTTATGGCACAACACTGATGTAGATATCTTCAGGAATACGAACATGTATTGGTCAGCAGCTCTACAACGATGGTGAGTACATGAACAGATCTTCCATTGGAGACTAACAAACCCACACCATATCATTTGACATACACTGTGAAGCTTAGGTTGGTCAATCTGCTTGTATTTGTGTGTTATAAAAGTCGTCAGAGCTGAGAAATGCTTATGGAATTCAAGCTCTTCATAATCAGCCCGCACGATCGTTTTCTGCCGCAATCAAGTTATGTTTTGTTAATGGAGGAATTTTACTGGTATAGAAGTTGAGTATCCTGTCACTTAGGCCACACGGCATGCAGCGCGTGCCAGAACTGGTCGTGACAAAACATCAACTAGGCTATCGCTGTTGTCATTGGTGGTGGTGGTGGTGGTGGTAGCAGGGTGTGTGTGTGTGTGTGTGTGTGTGTGTGTGTGTGTGTGTGTATTTTGTGTGCGATGCTTGGGATTGGTTCTGAGAGGGGACCAATTGCAAAAGTGAATGTTAGCAAACACTGGTCATGGAACATAACCAGCCAAAGCCACTTACTCTCTCACGGCAAAAGGCCTAGAAGGTTTGAAGAATTTAAAACTCAGATGTATTTGCTCTAAGACTGATTCAAATAATATAAAATTTAGTAGCAAATTCTAAGTATATGGAGCTGTAAGAACACCTGTCATGCTATTCACCAGTATTTCTGGCACTCTGTCGGCATGTGTCTCAAATCAGTGTAAGGAATTTGTCAACCCGAATCTCAAAAGAATGACTTTGTAAAATACGTTGTCAATATTTCACTAATATCACTATGATGTGTCGTCAGTTGCTTATTTACTTGTCTGATTGCCCCATTACAACTCCTTGTAGGCAGAAATCATGCTTTATTTCTTTGTACGCTCAGGACCTAGCAGAATTCTTTTACAGGATGGGGGCTGAATAAAGGGCTAATGTTAAATGAGTGAATCAATGAATAGGAGTCACCGCTTTCTTACTTTATCACACTCAGCTTCAGAGTCGGTGGCCATGCATTCCGTCTCTACTGTGTGTTAATATACTGGATATTTTCTTACCCCTCCTGACCCACCTTCCAGCCCTCTCCATCTTGCTCAATAGTCAGGAAGGCTGACCCATAACAACTGTGCCAATACACCAACTTGCCTTCTGACATATGCTTGGGTTTGGCCAAACTGGATACGGGGGATTGGAGGTTGAAAGAAACAGGAGAATGAGTCCTAGGATGCTATGGCTATCCCTCCAGTCAGTTGGCTGCCTTCCAGGGATAGCCATAGCTCTGGTGGGAGGTCCTTTTCATACAGGTACTCTGTCTGGACTTGGGTAACTACTCTTTCCTTGTCCCTCTCAGTCTTAGAGATTGGTAAAGGCTCTCAGCCGTTGATAGCCTAGAACATTGCACCATCTTTTGTTGGTTTCTCCAGTCCCCATCTGCACCTTTATGAAAGATCCTTTTATTAAACTCTCTCCAATCTCCCCTTTGAGTGTGTTGCTTCCTACTAGGAACTTGACAGTTACCATATGGCTGCTTGCATAACTCTTACACAATTAATGTTACTCTTTACGCTTGCAAAGAAAATAGGACTACTCCCATCTTAAAGAATGGCTGTGACAGAAATACACTCTACCTAACTAACTTGTATTATTTCCACTCACACATTCATTCTTTGTTCATTTTGTTTCCCAGACGCCACTGGGCATTTGTCTGTGGACATTGCAGCTGCTAGGTGTAATTCCTGTTAAAAGAGTGGCACAGACACAGCCTGGCTCAAAGTGAGTCTCTCTTTTGGATAAAAGAGTAAACTAGTTTAAGGGAGTAAACTAGTTTTGCTGAGTGAGGGAAAAGAGCAGGAGGGGGAAATTTATAAAAGGAGGAATGCAGAATACTTTAGCTATTATAAAAAAAACAATACTGGGGCACCTGGGTGGCTCAGTCGGTTAGGCATCCGACTTTGGCTCGGATCATGATCTCATAGTTCCTAAGTTCGAGCCCCGTGGTGGGCTCTGGGCTGACAGCTCGGAGCCTGGACCTGCTTTGGATTCTGTGTCTCCCTCTCTCCCGCTCTCTCTCTCTCTCTCTCAAAAATAAATAAAACATTAAACGAAGAAAGAACAGTACTGTTGGAGTTTCGCTCATTCTATTCGTTTGGGTGGAGAGAGACAGGCTTATGAGACCTTTACGATGGCTATGGAGGAAAGTCAATGAGCTTTAAATCGGGTTTTGTTACAGCACCCTTTAAAATGTAGAAGACTCTTGGGGCGCCTGGGTGGCGCAGTCAGTTAAGCGTCCGGCTTCAGCCAGGTCACGATCTCGCGGTCCGCGAGTTCGAGCCCCGCGTCGGGCTCTGGGCTGATGGCTCAGAGCCTGGAGCCTGTTTCCGATTCTGTGTCTCCCTCTCTCTCTGCCCCTCCCCTGTTCATGCTCTGTCTCTCTCTGTCCCAAAAATAAATAAACGTTGAAAAAAAAAATTAAAAAAAATAAATAAATAAAATAAAATGTAGAAGACTCTCTAATTTCATTCATTATATACGCCCTGTCAGCATTCTGAGGGTTGTCTGAGGGCCACAGTAGGTCAATGGTCACTCTCAGATCCCACCCTCCAAGGGCTACTTCAGTTTCTCTATCAGGCTCAAGAGTTGAGTGAACTCTGAGGTACTTTCACGTGGAGATATTTGTAACTTGCCTCTCCACTAGACCACCAGTGCGTTTGTATGTCTCCTTACGTAAGGCTACTTAAGACTCAGAGTTTCCAGAGAAGCATGGAAGAGAAAGATGTAATATATCGTTGAAAGCCACACAGGTCTTAAGCTCTGCTTTTCTATGAGCTGTTTTGTTGTGCTTTTAACAAATGGGCATATGTATGATCTATTATGAATTAAGAAATAGTGTACATTACCAGAGGAAGGCAATATCAAATTATAGAATTTCAAAATCGGGTATGGCAGGAACTTGGGATTTTTTTCAGATGGTGTAAGTCTCCTTACTTAGTACATTTTAAACACCATGGCCTCCATACTTCAGAGCCCTTCGTTTTAGAAAAGCATGGCAGGAGTCACTCTAATGTGATTATAAAGGGCCTGAAGGTTTGCTTTTAAAATTCAATACGTAGGTAGAAAGAAAGTGGTAACTTTTCCCCTTTGATTTCCAGTCACTATTTTTATAACACTGGCAGCCCTGAGACACTGGAATGGAAATGGACCTGCTTCTGGATGTTACCTGAGCACCACCACACCAGCCCTTCGACTGGCTCTTTGCATCTGCACCTTGATCTTTATTTCTGCATTCCCCCAACGCATCATTTCTATATCCTCCAGACTTATTCTCAGCTTTCTTGATGCTAGGTGCACTTGTTCCGTCATTCAACAGATATTTATGGAGAACCTACTGTGTACCAGGCCCAGCCAAAGATCCTGCGCTCAAAGAACCATGCAAAAGAGCCAAGAATTTGTAAATGCTGTGAAGGAAAAGCACAAGGGTAGGAGCATATAGCCAGGGAACCTTACATGATGTGTGGATTCAGAGAAGCTTTCCTAGGGGAATTATTGGAAAGGACTGTGATGGATAAGTGTGCTAATTAATTAAGTGAAGGGTACAGGAGAAGGCCTAGGGAGAGCTTATCAGATAGAAAGAATGGTATAGGCAGGGACTCAGAGACCATGTGGTGCTAGAATCAGGTACTGATGTATGTAGTGTTTGACTTAAAACCACTGGGCTCCAGGTAACTTATGCATAAGATCAAGGCTCAGATACCAAAGGGTCCAAGCTGGCTTCTTCTATGTTGTTCTTCGGTGTGGCGTCGCATCCCCCTATGGTTCACCACCCAGAACACATAAAGAGCAGATGTAAGACCGAAGTAAGCCACAATGCTTGACCTCAAACTACGGAGAAGGAGGAGCCTACCGCCATGAGGCTGGTAGGCAGACAACTAGAAATATCTGGTAAGAACAGTAGCGGTCACCATAGAGATGACCTTTCGTTTATCAGATACTGTGGTCCATGGAAAGAGCAAGTTACTGGTACCCTGCCTAAAACCAACCCATTTTCTGCCCTCTCATTTTCAACCAGCTGCCCCTATATAGGTGAATAGGTGTGGGTGGGGGCATTGTAGGGGAGTGATAGGGTGCAGAAGTGGAGATCAGAAGGTGTTCACTAACCACGGCAATGATTTGGAAATGGAGATTAGGCAGAGCAAATAAAATACCATTTTCATTTCTTTGACTTTTTTTTCCCACTTCCCGGAAGAAGGAAAAGAGTAATGTTGTCCTTAATGTTATTTTCCACACATCTGTTGAACATTTTATTGAAGCTATCTTTTTCTTTTATTTTAGAGGGGCACAAGAAGAGAGAATCTTTTTTTTTTTAATGTTTATTTATTTTGAGAGAGGGAGAAAAGTGCACAAGTGAGCAGGAAGTGGGGAGGGACAGAAAGAGAGAGGAGAGAGAATCCCAAACGTGGGGCTCCATCTCATGAACCATGAGCCAAACTCAAGAGTCGGATGTTCAACAGACTGAGCCATTCAGGCACCCTTATTGAATCTGTCTTAATTGAGTTTTCAAGAAGTCCTTTGGATTCTTTGCTCCTTTGTATGTGTATTGTTCTGGTCTTGTTTTACAGATGAAATAGAGTCTCTTAGTTCTCTTTGGATATTAATCATGATGTTCTTTTTTCATGAGTTTATTTTACCACTTTGTTCCTCTCCCTTCTTTATTTCTCCCTATTTTGTTTTGTTCTGGCTCTACCTTTCAGAGTAGAGGTTGTCCTTAATGTCTGGTCTTCCTTAGCTGTCAAATCATATTTAAAAGTGAGGCCCAACACCTTTTGGGATGAGCACTGGGTGTTGTATGGAAACCAATTTGACAATAAATTTCATATATTAAAAAAAAAAAGTGAGGCCCAAATGAACTAGACTGGGAAGCATAAGTGTAGTTTCGTGATCTGTGCATCTCACTATGAGATCATTTGTTTGGCTGGGGGAAATCTCCAAATGCCTGTATCTGCATTTTAGGGGATCTTAACTTATTTTGTGCCATGGCAGTCTGGTGACGCCTGTAGACCCTATTTCAGAATGTATTTAAATGCATGGAACCAATTATAGCAAAGTTTTAAAAATAAATCTGTGAAACAATAATATGTGCTTTTTATTAATGCATCATATAATAAGCTTTAGAGTTTGATCTAATAACTGCTGAAGTAATGATGAATGAAAATATTATTTCAAGATATACGCGATGGATAATGTGATAAAAAAGATTACCGTGATTCCTACCAGTGACAAAGTGACGGGTACTGCGATTATTACAATGGTTTGTTACCTACATTCAAAAATGACAGAGATGCTAATTTGCAGGTTAGTGGAAACAAAAATGAATTTTTGTGCTCATGGACCCTATGGTTAAAAATCCTACTGTAAGTCTATACTTTTGAGTGGATCCATTTTCTTCCAGAAGGCAGTTCACCAATCTCCAACCTCAAGTATCTATGCCTGGCTGCAGGCCTTTCCAGAGCCATGCAGGGAACAAATCTCTCTTCAGTGGGAAGATTTTCCCATAATCCCTCTGATTTCAGCATAGTAACTCACCCTCCAACCTCAACTCTTCTTGCTGTCTCCAAATCCAGAGGCTATCTGATCAAACCTGTCTAAAAATAGATCCCAGGTTTTGTTTTGATGGAGCCAGGGTGGGGAGGGAAGATGGGAAGCCTGGCTTCTCTTTTAAGGATGTTCAGTTCAGAGGCACCTGGGTGTCTCCGTCGGTTAAGCATCCAATTTCGGCTCAGGTCATGATCTCCCAGTTTGTGAGTTCGAGCCCCGCATTGGGCTTGCTGCCATCAGGGCAGAGCCCGCTTCAGATCTACTGTACCCCCCACCCCTGTCCCTTCCCCACTTGTGCTCTCTTTCTTTCTCAAAAATAAATAAATCTTTAAAAAAAAAAAAGTTCAGTTCACACTACAGATTTCAGCCCCATTTTTTGCACACCTGCATTCCAAGCACGGGTTGTCTCCGGTCTGAGTATTTTCATAGTTTTATGCGAAAATGACTGGCTTTCTGGCTTGCTGCCTCAACAGACTCAGATTGCTGCGTTCTCCAGTCTAAAGCAGCTACCGGTGGTTAAACTATTTCCCAGATTTCAAAATGTTACTTTTGTTGTCTGCTGTCTTCTTTTTGTCCTTGTGAATTTTTTTTTCTCTTAATTCCTTTACTGTCATTGCTTTGTGAGGCTTCAGGAGGAAGTTCAGATAGACATTTGCATTCAGCCTATGCTGTTTAAACAGCGCTTTGATGCATTCATAAATTCATAAGTAGCATTTTATTGTGTCTGGGATTCACATCTTTTTTTCTGCTCATAGTAGCATATCTTCTTCTCTCTGATTTAATATAAAAGTGAGACAACAAGGTTGATATGCAATGCCACTTTAAGGAAGACATCTATTCTGTGTTTTAAGGAAATCATTTCTTAAAGAACTTTTCTCAGACTCTCCCTAACTGCTTTTAGTGTCTCTGCTTAGGACACTACACTGAGTTTCTCAAAGTCAACAACCAAGGATGTGGGCAGTTTTTTCTTCTGGTACAATGGTAAACGTGGAGTAGCTCTTATGGGTACAACCCTACCACAGGTAGCAACTGAGTTATTCGTCAATATAAAACACATCTCCCCGAAGTCACTGGAGCGAAACGAAAAGCAGGCATAAATTGGAAGAGAGTCAAAACTGGGAAGAAGCGAATAGGAACTGGTGAGTTTCCTGTTGATCAGGATTTTTGCTAAAGGGCATGCGCTGGCCAGATTAAACAGATTCACTAAATCTTGGATAGAAATCTTTGCAGTGTACCATTTTTAAGAATTAAAGGTCAGAATTTAGGACTGTCAAGGCAGATGGAAAATGAGGGAGGAAATCAGGGAAAGGAGAAACTCTGGGGAAAGGGGGAAGGGGAATATCAAACTGTGTACATAAATTCTGGGAGAGAAAATCAGGATGGCATCTGAACTATGCATGCATAAACCGTGAGCAGCCCTGAGGCTAAAAGAATTGAACCGAGATTTTAGCAGATACCCACTGCGGAGGTGACAAACATTAGGACTTGAGTCCTGTCATGTTAACTGCCTGATGAAACAAACAAACAATCAAATGCGCAGGGAAATACCAGAATATAATCTCTATCATGTACTTTTCACAACGTCCAGGATACATCTCAAATTACTAGGCACATAATCAAGAGGAAAGGCAACTGAGATGACCCAGACGCCAGAATTAGAGCACAAAAAATTTAATTTAGCTGTTATGAGTATGCTCAAGGATATAAAAGAAAATATATTTGTGATGAATGGATAAACAGGATATCTCAACAGCGAGATAGTAACCATAAGAAAAGAATCAAACAGAAATTCTGGAAGTGAAAAATACAGTATCTGAGACAAAAACGTCGTTGGATAGGCTGGACAACCATGGTGGAAATAAAAGAGTCAGTGACTGAAGATCACTCCACTGAAATTATACAGTGTGGAGAACAAAGAGGAAAAAAATGATAGGAAAAAAACCTGAGTCTCAGTGATTAGTGCACTGTATCAAAAGAGCGACTACATATGGAGTTTTAGAAACAGATGAGAGATAGAATTGGGTAACCCAACATTTGAAGAAAGAATGGACAAAAGTTTCCAAAATTTTAGATTCAAAAACCTCAGAGAACTCTACGTGGTATAAATAGAAAAAAAGCAAACAAACGAACACAAGAGTTGGAAAGGTGACAGTTGTTAAACAAACGAAAACAAAAAATAAAGAAAATCTTAAAAGTTTCCAGAAGAAAAAGGGACACATAACATATACAGGGCAAAAATACAAGTTGCCAATGACTTCTCTCAGCAGAAACACTGGAGGCCAAAATATAGTTGAATGACATCTTTAGAGTGTCGAATAAAAACAACAAATTGTGAACCCAGCATTCTCCGTGGAACAGAAATAACTTTTAGGAATAAAGGTGAAATAAAGGCAGTTTCAGATTAACAAAAACAAAGGTAATTCTCCAGCAGCCTTTGCGTTCAAGAAAAGCTACAGTAAGTTCTTCAAGCACAAGGGAAATGATTCCAGATAAAAATTCAGATTTTAATTAAAACCTATTTATGACCATTTAAGGCAAAAATCCTAGCATGTATAGCTTGTGTAATAAACATGAGAACTATAACATAAATTACAGGGTGTAAAAAAACCTATAAGATTGGACTAAAAAAAACCAAAAAGATTGCAAAGTTACTACCTTTTCTGTTATTAACTTCCAACAGACTGAAAAATCAAGGACGTTTGTTGTGCTTTGTAGATCACCACTAAAATAATAATACAAAGAGGTAAGCAAAACAGCCACTTGATAATTAAAAATGAAATTTTAAAAGCAATTTCAATGAACTCAAAATGACAGGAGAAGAGGGCCAGAGGAACACAAAACAAATGGGAAAAACAAAACAAACAGTAACCACGTTGACCTAATCCAGCCACATCAAAAGTTACATTAATTACAAATTAAATACTCCAGTGAAAAGGCAGGGAATTGGTTGGTTAAAAGGCACTATATGCTGTCTGCCTGGAAGTTACTTTAAATAAAAAAAATTCAGTTAGATGTACTCTGAATTCAAAGACTTACTTAAAGGGGCGCCTGGGTGGCTCAATACATTAGGTGTCCCAACTCTTGATTTTGGCTCAGGTCATGATCTCATGGTTCCTGAGTTCAAGCCTTGCAATGGGCTCCCCACTGACAGTGGGGGAGCGGGATTTCCTCTCTCTTTCTCTCAAAAATAAATAAATAAACTTGGAATAAAACTCTCTTAAAGACAGGGAGGAAAACATATAAATACATAAATATTTTCATAATGCTAAAATAAAAATTGAACAGAAGACTTAATATTCAGAAATGCATTTGCACTTAGAAACAAAAAGTTTCAAAATTCACGGGGCAAAAATTCGTAGAATTAAAGGGAGGAACAGACAAATTCACAATTTTGGTTGGACTTTTAACAACTTCTCTCAGGAGTTAATAGAACAACTATATAAGAAGTCAGAAAGAATATAGATCGCCTGAACAGGACTATCAACAACCTTGAATAATTGACGTTTATAGAACACTGCGCCGGGGCGCCTGGGTGGCGCAGTCGGTTAAGCGGCCGACTTCAGCCAGGTCACAATCTCGCGGTCCGCGAGTTCGAGCCCCGCGTCAGGCTCTGGGCTGATGGCTCAGAGCCTGGAGCCTGTTTCCGATTCTGTGTCTCCCTCTCTCTCTGCCCCTTCCCCGTTCATGCTGTGTCTCTCTGTGTCCCAAAAATAAATAAACGTTGAAAAAAAAAAAAAAAAAGAACACTGCACCTAACAAGTGTAGTATACAGCCTTCTTTTCAAATGCACAGGGACCATTCACTAAAGCCACATGTTGGACCAGACACAAATCTTTTCTAAAAAAAAAATTTAACCTTTATTGTTGAGAGAGAGAGAGCGCATGAACATGAGGAGGGGAGAGGCAGAGAGAGAGGGAGACACAGAATCCGAAGCAGGCTCCGGGCTCTGAGCTGTCAGCACAGAGCCCGATGCGGGACTTGAACTCACAAACCGTGAGATCATAACCTGAGCCAAAGTCGGACGCTCAACTGACTGAGCCACCCAGGCGCCCCCACAAATCTTAACAGAGTTTAAAATTTGAAATATTCCAGAGTATGTTCTCCAACCAAAAGAGAACTAAATTAGAAATCAATAATAAAATGATATTAAGTAAGAAAATTTATAAATATCTGGAATTCAAGAAACACACTTCCAAGTAACTGGCGAGTCAAAAAAAGAAGTCATCAAGGAAATTAGAGTACACTTTCATGTCAATGATCATGAAAGTTCATCATAACATTTGTGGGATGTAACTCTATGATGCTTAGAGAGACACTAATACCTTTAAATGGCTATATTAGAAAAGAAGTTATAACACCAGTGATCTAAGCTTCCAACTTAAGAAGCTAGAAAAAGAAGATCAGTGCAAACATAAAATAAATAAGAGGAAATAACCAAGACCAGAAATCAGTGAGTGAGAAAACAACAGAGAACATTAACAAAGCCCAAAGGTAAAAACCAAGGAATGAAGTGCTACATGGAATCTGGGCAAGGGGACTTAAGTCCTCTTTAGCCGAGAGGGCATGTCTGAGAGCCAGGCCACTGTTCTTTACATCCCTGGCCACTCTGCCCAAGAAAAGGAAGCTGCCCACTGCCTCAGGTTTCTCCAAGACTTTCCACAGGGCTCCTTCCAGGAACTAAGCCCACGAGGGCAGGGACTGTGTGGATCCCAGGACCTGGCAGATGTGACTGCTCAAAAAATATTTGTTGAAAGATCACCCTTGCAAACCCATCCTCAAAAAAATTTTTTTCTTCGAAAATATCAATAAGATTGAAAACCTCCTGGATAAGACAGGCCAATTTAAAAAAGAAAGAGAACAAGAATACAAATTAGCAATACTTAGAATAAAAGAAGGTTTATCACTAAAAATCCTACAGATAGTAAAGGATAGTAAGGGAATATTATGAACTTAATAAAATTAAATTTGAAGATTCAGCTGAAAAGAATTTTTTAAAATATATAAATGGAAATGGAAAATTTAAATAGCCTCGTGAATATTAAAAATTAAAATTAAAGTCATTGTTAAAAATATTCCCCCAAATAGAACTGTAGACTCAGATGGCTTCACTGATAAAATTCCATCCAGCCTTTAAGGAAGAAATAAATCAATCTCACAAAATTCTTTCAGCAAATAGAGATGGAAAGAACACATCCTCAGCTGTTATATGAGGTTGGTATAACCCTGAGCACACAACAAGACTTTACAAGGCAATTACAGACCAATTTCCCTCATGAGCATAGATGCAAAAATTCGTGACAAAGTCTTTACCAAATTAAAGTCAGAAACATATAAAAAGATTTTTTAAAAAATCATGACTAAGTAGGGATACTCCCGGGAACGTTAGGGTGGTTTAAAATTGGAAAATCGATATAATTCACATTACAAGAAAGCTAAGCATACGATCATTTCAGGAGAGGCAAAAAAGTATTTGATGAAACTGAACCCACAATCATGAGGAACAGAAGAGAATTTCCTCAATCTGACAAAGAAGATCAATGAAAAAAATTTCAGTTGTCATACTTAATGGATGTTGCTTCTTCCTAAGTTCTGGAGCAAGGCAAAGATATTATAACTTCTGTTCAATATTTCTAGGGCAATGAAGTAAGAAAAAAAAAGCATACACATAAAGGAAGAAGTATAACTCGGTTTGCAGATAATTTTTTACATGGAAAATCCAAACTACTGTACAAAGTAATTACTAGAGGTACTCCGTGAATTTAGTAGGGTGGTATACAGGATTTATATACAATTATATATACAATTATATTTTTATATTCTGCCAGCAAACAGAAAACAAATTTACAAACAATTCCGTGTATTCAAGTGTTAAGAAACAAGTTACTACTTAGGGGTAAATTTAACAAAGGCAAGGACTGAATCATGTTTACCTGTATTTCCACAGTGATGAGCAGAGTTCCTGGCAAACAGAATTTTTTAAATAAAATGTACAATATAAAAATAACGCATTTAATGCATAAATATATAAAATTTAATATTTATTAAATGTGCGCTATAACAGAGATTTAATTAATGTCTTAGGATGTTAGAAATTGTTTTCTCCCTCATCTATCTGTCACGGAATAAGTGTACCAGACACCAAAGATAGCGTCATACGGGGGGCTACACTCCTTCCCTTCCCCACTTGGACCTGAACCACTTTTGCATTCCAGCCAGAGTATATGTACTGAAATTGCACTTATCACCTCTGCCCATGTACCATTGGCTGTAGGTTAGTCACATGGTCACACCCAGCTGCAAGGAGGACTGGGAAATGTAGTGTTTATCCTGGGCAGATATTGTGCTCTGTGAAAATTACATTACTACAGAAAAAGAGAGTGGATACTTGAAGACAATTAATGGTTTCTGGCACACCAATCCTAACCTGGCAGGTACAGTCAACAATGACTTTAATTTTAATATTTTATTGTTCTTCCAGCTACAATACTTTGAAATCATCATTGAGTTTAGAGTTCATTTCTATAAACTCACTCCCTAGAATACAGAGCAAGTTCTATTCAGCTGCTGTATTTGTTTAATCGAATTATATGCAAATTACCACTTTTAATCATTAACACCCTAAAATATGTACTTCTGAGACCCACTGTAAATGCAGAACACTTAAAAAACTGAAAACCTACACTGACCAGGATTTATGAATTACAGGCTAAAACAGAAGTCACAGAATAAGATTTATGCCTGATCAAATTATAGATTTTAGCATACTGACTCATAAATCAGTCCCTAGAATCTCAAGGGCAATGAAAGGATTTATAAATCAAAACTTATTTAGGATTTATTAGCTGAATGTTTATCATAAGAATGCAATGTTTATAAATCTTGTCTGACTTACACAACTAAATTTATAAGCTCTTTGTAGTCAGGGTCCATCTCTGATGACACTTTTGACGGGTATAGATTGTGATGTATACTGGTGATACTTAGGTTACATTGATTAATGACAGGATCAGAAGGAAAGATAATTTTATTAAATTTGCTTAACATTTAAATGGGTTTTAAAGGTTAACTTTGTAATTAAAACATAGCATCTATTTATATATTTTTACTATTATAGACAGATGGGTTTAAATATTTAGAGAATAACATAAATTATAATTTGAGTATAAAATGACACCAAAAGAACAATTTAGCTAAATGGCAAAACCATTTCAGAACAGGTTAAATGTTCCAGAAAACATTAATACGACATTTCTGTACTATGAATTCTGGTCTGTATTTAATTCCTAATTTGGAAAACAATTCTATGTTAAAATTATAAATTTTATTACAAATACAAGATATTTGTACTATTTCAACATACTTTACTTTTAAGGTTCTGTTTTCTCATTTATCACATTCTTTCAGGGTCTCCAGATCTGCCTCCCACCTGGTGAAATGGTATTCTTTAATCTAGCTGACTTCCTCATTTGGTTTTATTTCTCTGCTCAAATACCACATCTCTAGGGCCCACCCACATCGCTCTCAAGTTAAGCTTATTTATTTATTTATTGAAATAAATATTTATATAATTTAGAAATTATATATACATTTATTTATTGAAAGATACTAAGAAGCAACTAGAAGGTAGGGGTGTCTGGGTGGCTCAGTCAGTTAAGCGTCCGACTTCGGCTCAGGTCATGATCTCGCGGTTGGTGAGTTTGAACCCCGCGTTGGGCCCTGTGCTGCCAGCTCGGTGCCTGGAGCTGCTTGGGATTCTGTGTCTCCTTCTCTCGCTCTGCCCCTCCCCCGCTCATGCTCTATCTCTCTCTGTGTCTCTCAATAATAAACAAACGTTAAATTTTTTTTTAAAATTAGATGGACATGGGATGGACCTTGCTACCTTTAGATATTAGAGATTTCCAAAACAAAATAAAGCAGGAAGAAACTGTAACTATTAAAACAAAACGCAATTTCAGTACAGATATGAATAAAACTATGATCTGCTTAGTCTTTTTTAAAAAAATTTTTTAATGTTTATTTATTTTTGAGACAGAGAGAGACAGAGCATGAGCAGGGGAGGGGCAGAGAGAGAGGGAGACACAGAATCTGAAACCGGCTCCAGGCTCTGAGCTGTCAGCACAGAGCCCGATGCGGGGCTCGAACTCATGAACTGTGAGATCATGACGCTTAACCGACTGAGCCACACAGGCACCCCATGCTTAGTCTTTTTTTTTTTAATGTTTATTTATTTTTAGAGAGAGAGAGAGACAGAGTGTGAGTGGGGGAAGGCAGAGAGACAGGGAGACAGAATCTGAAGCAGGTTCCAGCCTCTGAGCTGTGAGCAGCACAAATCCTGACGCTGGGTTTGAACTCATGAACTGCAAGATCATGACCTGAGCCGAAGTCAGATGCTTAACCAACTGAGCCACCCAGGCACCCTTGCTTAGTTTTTAATTTAAGAAAAAGTTAGGATAATATTTCTATGTGCTTTAAGTCTCTTGATTTTTCTTAAAATGTAGTTTTAAAAATACAGTATAAAAATTTATAAATAAAACATAAATACAAAACGACTTTAGGAAATCACTTCCTATTATCGAACAGGTTTGGTTCAATATATCCCCCTCTCCTCATCCCAAGGTCCAATAATTGCATTGATAACAATAATAATAATTAATAATGGTAATAATATAACAGCAACTGATGTTTCTGCTATAACATGATGTATGTAGTCCTGGGTTATGAAAAGTTCTACAATATCATGAATTAAAAATTAAAAGTAATAGGACTACAGAGTATAGACAGGTCAGTTAATCAAAAACCAGCAGTAGGTAGATCAGCGTTTCCTGGAGTCTGAAGCTTGCAGACTTTTGAGGACCCTTTATTTTGCAGAAGATACATTTGATTAACTGACTGACACAACTCAGCAGAACAAATTCCTTTAGGTTTTACTACATTTTGTGGCTGCAAATTCTTTGAGCTCCTTTTCATGTAACAGTAACTCGTAATATCTTTTCCTAGACAGAGAAGAGAAAGATAATGCAGTCTTTCCTCTAACATGATGGATGGGGCTGTTTGATCATTTGGGGGAAGCGTTCCTATACAGAAATGGCTAACAGTTACAGCTATATATGGAAGTGACTATAAACCACATAAATATATACTAAACTTGGAAAAAATATATCCTACAATTCCCGTTACCCCCCAGCTGGTCCCTAAAACGGTACAGCCATTCCAAAGCCCCTGAGGGAGAAGTAATTGAAGTGGAAAGACTGTGGTCTTAAAAGAAACAGTCAAAATATCCTACTTTACAAGTGCTACAAAAATGCACCCCCTTCGATGCAATGAAGGGGCCCACGCAATAAAAAGAAAGCTTCATTAGGGCCACTATAGATTCTACTGAGCTCAGACTGAGTATTCCAGCAACAATAATGGATGCTCAGGAAATAACTTGCCCAGCTCAGGCAGGAAGCTCGCCGTGGCCGGAGGCTGCCTCAGAGGGTATTAAAAAGGCACAGGGGCGCCTGGATGGCTCAGTCGGTTGAGCATCCGACTTCGACTCAGGTTATGATCCTGTGGTTCGTGGGTTCAAGCCCCGCGTCGGGCTCAGTGCTGACAGCGCAGAGCCTGGAGCCTGTTTCGGATTCTGTGCCTGCCCCTCCCCCACTCGGGCTCTATCTCTGTCTCAGAAATAAACCTGGCACAAAAACAGACACATAGACCAACGGAATAGAATAGAAACCCCAGAACTAGACCCACAAACGTATGGCCAACTCATCTTTGACAAAGCAGGAAAGAACATCCAATGGAAAAAAGACAGCCTCTTTAACAAATGGTGCTGGGAGAACTGGACAGCTACATGCAGAAGGTTGAAACTAGACCACTTTCTCACACCATTCACAAAGATAAACTCAAAATGGATAAAGGACCTAAATGTGAGACAGGAAACCATCAAAACCTTAGAGCAGAAAGCAGGAAAAGACCTCTCTGACCTCAGCCGTAGCAATCTCTTACTCGACACATCCCCAAAGGCAAGGGAATTAAAAGCAAAAGTGAATTACTGGGACCTTATGAAGATAAAAAGCTTCTGCACAGCAAAGGAAACAACCAACAAAACTAAAAGGCAACCAACGGAATGGGAAAAGATATTCGCAAATGACATATCGGACAAAGGGCCAGTATCCAAAATCTATAAAGAGCTCACCAAACTCCACACCTGAAAAACAAATAACCCAGTGAAGAAATGGGCAGAAAACATGAATAGACACTTCTCTAAAGAAGACATCCGGATGGCCAACAGGCACATGAAAAGATGTTCAGCGTCGCTCCTTATCAGGGAAATACAAATCAAAACCACACTCAGGTATCACCTCACGCCAGTCAGAGTGACCAAAATGAACAAATCAGGAGACTATAGATGCTGGAGAGGATGTGGAGAAACGGGAACCCTCTTGCACTGTTGGTGGGAATGCAAATTGGTGCAGCCGCTCTGGAAAGCAGTGTGGAGGTTCCTCAGAAAATTAAAAATAGACCTACCCTATGACCCAGCAATAGCACTGCTAGGAATTTATCCAAGGGATACAGGAGTACTGATGCATAGGGCCACTGTACCCCAATGTTCATAGCAGCACTCTCAACAATAGCCAAACTATGGAAAGAGCCTAAATGTCCATCAACTGATGAATGGATAAAGAAATTGTGGTTTGTATACACAATGGAATATTATGTGGCAATGAGAAAAAATGAAATATGGCCTTTTGTAGCAACGTGGATGGAACTGGAGAGTGTGATGCTAAGTGAAATAAGCCATACAGAGAAAGACAGATACCATATGGTCTCACTCTTATGTGGATCCTGAGAAACTTAACAGGAACCCATGGGGGAGGGGAAGGAAAAAAAAAAAGAGGTTAGAATGGGAGAGAGCCAAAGCATAAGAGACTGTTAAAAACTGAGAACAGACTGAGGGTTGATGGGGGGTGGGAGGGAGGAGAGGGTGGGTGATGGGTATTGAGGAGGGCACCTTTTGGGATGAGCACTGGGTGTTGTATGGAAACCAATTTGTCAATAAATTTCATTAAAAAAATAAATAAAAGGTGTACAAAGCTCTGTCTGTTAGCAGAGTGCAACGAAAAAAAAAAAAAGAAATAAATAAACTTTAAAATAAATAAATAAATAAATAGGCACAAAAACCATCAGGTGGAAATGCCAGTTCCCCAGCACTGAGGCAATGCAGACAGAAGCGTAATCTACCCAAAGTCAAGAGCTGAGCAAGGTTGAGGGTACATTTTTTCTAGATGGGGAACCCCAGGTGCAAAGACTCATTTTTATTTTTCTTACAATAGAGCAAGAGAAGGTCTCCCACGTGCAGCATTTAAGCTAAGGGTCTGGGCCTTTCCTGGTGAAGACTGTATTTATATTCCTACGTTTTTGATTCTCTTTGCCAAGGAAAAAATGTTTGAACCAGCACAGTTTCTGTGTTACGCTCATGCCATTACCTGCTTTGCCCAACATGTAGCATATAACTGATAATGATGGAGAAGAAGAGATAGTAGCCAAAAATTATTGAGCACTAGCTCTTGTTGTAAGTGGCCCATAAGTTCAAACTAATCTATTCTTCGTAGCCACCCATGGGACAGATTCTAATATTATCACCATTTTACAATCCGTTACTGTTGGTAACGGTAAAAGCTTTGTAAGAATGACTGCTGTGGGCTTACCAAGAAGTCATTGGTCATTCCTTCTATTCAATTACTTTGATCAAACCTAAGTAAATCTTTATAGCCTTTTATTTTCAATAAAAATACTCCTGGAAACACTTACTGTAGTTATTTGAACTGTCTTTGTTAGGTCTGCATAAAGGCAAAGAAGTTATGGTTCGTTATATGACAATTCGATTCTATTTCTTAATTTGATAACTAAACAGGATAGTAGAGTCCAAAATGAAATGTACTTTGGTATAGTTAACTTAGACTAGTGTAGCCCAAGGGCTATTTGTTGGTTAATAAAAATATAGATTTCTGGCTCCCATTTTGGACCTACTGAACCTGAATTTCTACATTAGGTCCTAGGAAAATGTAGTTTTAACAAGCACTCTCAGGTGATTCTGATGCATACTGAAGTTTAGGAACCTCTAATTTAAACTAATGTAGGGGCGCCCGAGTGGCTCAGTCAGTTAGGGGACTGACTTCGGCTCAGGTCATGACTTCAGCTCAGGTTTGTGGGCTGGAGCCCTGCGTCGGGCTCTGTGCGGACAGCTCAGAGCCTGGAGCCTGCTTTGGATTCTGTGTGTGCCTCTCTCTACTCCTCCCCTGCTCATGCTCTGTCTCCCTCTGTCTCTCAAAAACAAATAAGTGTTAAAAAATTAAAAATAAATAAACTAATGTAAATGCTGTGAAATCTCTACTTTCCTATGAACAGACATAATTAATGTCTGGTGTTTACAACTGCAGGGCATTTAAAAGCTTGGGTGTGATTTACGAAATGGATAAATACGTTTTTGTTTCTTGCATGCTAATATAGCCTTAAAAGCGTTATTTGAAATAAATGACGCAGCACGGGGGGAAAAAAAAACCTACAAAGTTGTGCAGGTCTTTAAATCATACTATCGATTAATGGAAACACCTGGGGGTTAGTCTTCCTAATAGCATAATCTGAAAAGTAGAACAGATTTTACTGGCTTTGGATAAATCATTTCAGGATAAGCTCTTTTCCCTCATGAACTACTTTCTTCCTGCACCAGGAAAGGAATGAATTTTGGGGTCTTGCAGTTCCTGGTGAGTTCTCCTTTCTCATAAATATTTAGATTAGAAGAGAAAAGCCAAGGGGCGCCTGGGTGGCGCAGTCGGTTAAGCGTCCGACTTCAGCCAGGTCACGATCTCGCGGTCCGCGAGTTCGAGCCCCGCGTCGGGCTCTGGGCTGATGGCTCAGAGCCTGGAGCCTGTTTCTGATTCTGTGTCTCCCTCTCTCTCTGCCCCTCCCCCGTTCATGCTCTGTCTCTCTCTGTCCCAAAAATAAATAAACGTTGAAAAAAAAAAATTTAAAAAAAAAGAAGAGAAAAGCCAAGATCATTCTTTTAAATAGTTTAATGAATTTTTTTTTAAATGTATGAACATAGTTGGGAAAGCCTGCCACTGATTAGATTCTTGGTTTTAATAGTCTATTCTTTTCCCTTCTGAAATTCTCTTCTACGTTTCATGAAGTAATGTATTTCTCTTAATAAGCCTAAGTTGAAATTCATTATTGTAGTCACTTTTACCACAAAATTCAATTATCAATTCTCTTCATTTTCTGTTGCTTGTGTCTTTATCTTCTTTTCACGTCACCTGCAGGGCACTCTGTCTATCTGGTACTTTTTTCCCCCCTTTAATGTTTATTTATTTTTGAGAGAGAGAGAGAAAGAGAGACATACACACAGAACGTGAGCAGGGGAAGAGCCGAGAGAGAGGGAGACACAGACTCTGAAGCAGGCTCCAGGCTCTGAACTGTCAGCACAGAGCCTGATGTGGGGTTTGAACTCACGAACCGTGAGATCGTGACCTGAAGTCGGATGCTTAACTGACTGAGCCACCCAGGTGCCCCTGCATCTGGTACCATTAAATTAATATCTCTGCCATCACTGCAACGGGTTTTTGGTGCACCACACGTGTGGGCTACCTCCTTAAATATCTCATTTCCTAGTTGAGGTGATTACACATAAAAATGCCAGGAATTGCCAAGTTTTAGGTTGGTTTAGAATTAGAATACAGTAACTCTAAGCTTCCATGGTATTATCTACAATTCGCTGCCATGACTCATAATTAAAAAGAAAAAAGATGAACAAAGGGAAAATGCAAATAATTTCATCTAACCCTGTATGTACGTCAAGAGACACACACTGCTCTCTCCTAAGATGCGCTTCAGCAACAAATAATGAGTCTATTTGCTGTTTACAGAAACCAAACATCAACAGTTTGAATTTCTCTTTTTGATTGTTATGTCTTCTTGATCGATGGACCCTTTTCTCACTGTGCAATATCACTTTTTATCTCTGGTAATACTTTCTGCTCTGGACTTTACTTTGTCTCACACTCATGGAGCCACACTAGCTTTCTTTTGGTTCAAGTTTGCACGGTCTGTATTTTCTCTAGCCTTTTACTTTTTTTTTTCTTTTCATGGCTTGATAGCTCATTTCCCCCCTCCCCTGCTGTATTGAGAGATAATTAATTTAAAAATTGCGTAGATTTAAGGTATACAACCTGATTATTCAATATTTTCATATATTGTAAACTAATCACGACAATCAAGGTAATCAACATATCCCTCATCTCACAGTTACCTTTTTCTTTTGTGTGTGTGTGTTGAGAAAAATGTAAGATCTATGCCTTTAGCAATCACACAATAGAGTATTGCTAACTATAATCACATGGTTACACAGCAGATCTCCAGGACTTAATTCATCTTGTACACCTGAAACTTTGTACCCCTTGACCAACATCTCCCCATTTTCCCTCCTCCCATTCTTTTAAGCTACCTATATCATTGTAGTTGAAGTATCAGGTAGACAGGACACATTTCTGTCAGTTAAAAACAAAATCCATTCTCTGTCCTTTAGTTGATGTGTTTTGACCACCCATGTAATTACTGATACGTTTGGTCTATCACGTATTATTTACGTTCTGTTTTATACTTTAGCTGGAAGGCGGAACCTCACTGTCTTACAGATCCCTTAATCTCGCCACGTTATGCTATGGTTGTGTTATGCATAGCATTTCCCTCCACTGACAACACAAACCTACAATGTGTATGTTTCTGCATCCAACAGTCTAACATATTTTAAAGGACTCAAAAGGGGAAAATTACGCTATTATATTTACCCAAATACATGCCAATTTTGTACTCTTCTTTCCTTTCTGATATTGCAAGTTTCCTTCCGGCATCATTTGCATTCTTTCTGAAGTTCCTTTAGCAATCCTTTTGGATCAGGTCTGACTGCTAAATATTTTCTTAGTTTTTCTAAACCTGCAAATGTCTTGGGGCACCTGGGTGGCTCAGTTGGTTAAGTGTTGAACTTCAGCTCGGGTCATGATCTCACCGTTCATGAATCTGAGCCGCTGGTCCGGCTCTGTGCTGACAGCTCAGAGCCTGGAGCCTGCTTCGGATTCTGTATCTCCCTATCTTTCTGCTCCCCCACCCCCCCCCCCACTCTTTCTTAAAATAAGTAAATAGACTTTTAAAAAATCTGAAAATATCTTTATTTCACTTTTATTCCGGAAGGATATTTTTGCTGGTTATAGAAGTGTGGACTCATCTTTCTGTCCTTTCATCACATAAATCACATCACAAAATGTTGACACTTTGTCCTCCATGGTTTCTGATGACAAATGTGGACTCCTTCAAATCGTAGCTCTTCAGGAGGTAATTTGTTGCTTATTTTTTTAGCTTCTTTCAAGATCTTATTTTCTTTACTTCTCAGTAGTTTGATTAGGATGTGTCTGGTATGGATTTCTTTAAGTTTCGCCTCTTGGGAGTCGGTTGAATTTTCTTGAATATGTGGTTTCTCTCACCAAACTTGGGAAGTTTTAAGCATCGTGGTCCTGTTTTCTTGGACTCTGTGACATCAACGCTAGACTTTTCCCTGAGACTCTGTTCTTTTCTTCTTCTTCAATATTTTTTCTCTCTGTTGCTCAGATTGAGTAATTTCTACTACTCTGTCCCCAAGTTCACGTATGCTTTACTCTGCTACCGAGCCCATCCCGTGAATCTTTTAAACCTTAGCTCCTGAATTTCTTTTGTTCTGAAATTACCCTTTGGTTCTTCAGGTTTCCTATTTCCTTCTTTTTTCTGTTTCAGTCTTCTCATGAATTTCAAGTAGTGTTTGTCCTTACTTTTTGGGTCCTATTCATCATAGCTGCTTTAGAGGCTCTGTCAGAGAATTCCAACATGCCTGTTGCTTAATGACTGTTTGCCTTTCGAGTTAAGATTCCTTGTTTGTTTGTTTGTTTGTTTGTTTGTATGCTGGGTGCTTTTGAATTGTATCCTGGACTTTGAGTCTTATGCTATGAGGATTTTGGTGTGAAGTGTATGGAGAATTCTGAGATTTTTGTTTCAGCAGGCGACCAACCAGTTTCAACTTAGACCATAAGCTTCAGTCAGACTGCTGGTTGTGGTTTTGTTTTTTTTTTTTTTTCAACGTTTTATTTATTTTTTTGGGACAGAGAGAGACAGAGCATGAACGGGGGAGGGGCAGAGAGAGAGGGACACACAGAATCGGAAACAGGCTCCAGGCTCTGAGCCATCAGCCCAGAGCCTGACACGGGGCTCGAACTCCCGGACCGCGAGATTGTGACCTGGCTGAAGTCGGACGCTTAACTGACTGCGCCACCCAGGCGCCCCGAGGTTGTGGTTTTAATGTGAGTTCCATTTCCAGAGCCTTTGCAGTCAGGTTTGGATCTAGTTGCTAGCTGCCTAGCCTGTGTTCAGCTCTCAAGTTCTGTGTATACCGTTTAGGGTTGGATCCAAGCATTAAAAAAAAAAAAAAAATGAAACGCTGCACAAATTTGCATGCCATCCTCACACAGGGCCTTGCTAATCTCCGTATAGTTCCCATTTTAGTACGTGTGCAGCCAAAGCGAGCACAAAGATCTCACCGGTACTTTCTGGTTCCCTGGGACAACACTTGCAGTTCTCTGGTCAAAAAATGGGCTTTATTTACCTTGCCCTCTGCGCGTTTCTACAAATGGGCTCATAGCCAGGGTGGACCCCAGGAGGACAAAGACAGAAGAAAAGCAGGGGGATTTGCCCCATCGTCCTGGTATAACATCACTCTGATCAGAAAGGAAGATTCCCCTTTCTTGGAATGTTAGGCTCCTGCTGCTGCCATCACCCCTGGCCCTGTTGCAGCAACCAAAGGATCACTTGGGAGCTACGCAAGAGAGCAGAGCAAAGAAAAAATATCGGGGTATTTTCCCCCACGGTCTTCCGGCACGCGGAGTCCTGGGTTACTTAGCTGGAGAGATTCTGCTGTATCTACTTGACTGTCCGTGTACGCTACTTCTGTGTTTTGGGCTACGTTTAGTCCAGAGTGGAGTAAACAGAGGGGGAAGAAACCACTGGTAAACTCATGGCTACTTAGGCAGTACTTTTAATTTTGGTCTTGTTCCCCAATCTGTTTGCTACTGTTTACTTTCCATACACCTGAGAAAGGGCTTTTCCTGTATCCCACCCCAATTCTATAGCTGCATTCAGCGGGAGGCAGAGAGTGGAGCGCACTTTCTGTGTCTCCCCCAGAACTGGAGCCAATCCTGGCCATGAAAGGTAGTGAGATGAAACGATGGTACCACAAACGCGAAGCAAAATATACAGCATGTGCAATAAGCTGGCTGTTTCAAGCCAACAAACTGAGTACACAGGAACTCATTTTAGGACTGATAGACCTCAGCTGATCCTTGCCATGATCAATGGCTTTTTACTCAGCATAGCATCTGGCATTTACTCGTTACCACCGAAAATATTTTCAATCTGGCGATGTGGCAAATGTAGGTTATGTACAATATCATCAGAGGCAAGTCATTGCCTTTTTAATTTTTGTCTTTTAAGCACTAACTTACTGCTGATTAAGACATTTTTTAAAAAGCCTAATCAGGGCATTTCTAAGCTTTTACATGCAAAGGCACACTCAGATCTATAGAGTACTGTGATCACTGTTGGAATGGTCAGCAGTTAATGTCTATCTATTTTTGAGAGAGAGAGAGAGACAGAGAGAGGGAGAGTGAACAAGCTGGGGAGGGGGAGAGAGAGAGACACACATAGACACACACACAGAATCTCAAGCAGGCTCCAGGCTCGGAGATGTCAGCACAGAGCCCGGCGCCGGGCTCGAACCCACGAACTGAGAGATCATGACCTGAACCGAAGTCGGACACTCAACCAACTGAGCCACCCACGTGCCCCTAAGTGGTCAGCAGGTAGAACACGTTTTTTGTGTATTAATTACTGACATGTCATCCACAGAGATGAACCAGACTTATGTACAATATACATTTCTGAAAAATTGTGAATAAAATAAATTTTGAAAGGGGAATTAATTGGAACCCTATAAGGAATAGTTTAGTAAAACAAATCATTGCCTCCCCGATATTTGCTATTACCTGTGTGCTTTTTTAATAAATCAGGTTTATATATTTTTATTTGGACTTCCTTACCCCAGTGTTGAGTTGGCTTCTCTGATTCATAGGTCAGCCTAGGGCAACACAGAGCGTTTGTCTATTGTATGCACATGACTTTCTGGGCTGTATTACGCTTTTAGCAATTGCTGGGCGGCAGAACACTGTGCTTAATTAGTAGATTTTGTGGTTAAGAGATGGTAATCACGTTTGATTAAAAAGGTCATTTATTTCATTCAAGGCTGAGGGTGCTTTCCTGAGGACAGAAGCCTATGTTTTGGCCTGGAGGACCAAGGAGGTCTTACACCCAAAGTGGCACTCACTTTGCAGATCAGTCGTGGATTTCTGAATGACCTTGGAGAAGTCACTTTGCTTCTCTCTTCTCAACTCCAGAGATTTGCAAAGCCCGATGTTTTCGTTAATGACAGGAAAATGTGCACAGTTCTTCTAAATGTTTTTTTTTAAGGTTATTTATTTTGAGAGAGAGAGAGAGAGAGAGAGCAAGCAGGGGAGTGGCAGAGAAACAGAGGGGACAGAGGATCCGAAGCAGGATCTATGCTGACAGTAGAGAGACGATGCGAGGATCCAACTCACAAACCATGAGATCACGACCTGAGCCGAAGTCGAATGCTCAACCCACTAAGCCACCCAGGCGCCCCTTTCTAAATGCTTTTAATAACAAATATATCCTTTAGCTAAATTCTGAGAGGTAGGCAAGTTGTTACTACTGTTCCCTCTTTACAAATTAATAAACCCAGGCTTGGTGACATTAGGAGAATAAAGTTTGCAGAGCATAAGAGCAAGAGAAACTCAAATGCATTTTTTGTGAATCCAAACATTCTTGGTCTTTCTTCTACAAGTTCCTATCACTAAGACTTCTATCAGTTAATAAGAGAAATCACAAAGAATTGTTTTCTGTTGAATTCCACCTGGCAAAGGGCGAAGAGGTCTATTTGCTTAATGTAAGGATACGTATTGCTCAGGATTGCAATTGTCAAGTGGAGTTTTCACCACTAACTTGATACATTTAAGTATTTCTTCACGTATAATACTTCAGAGGTTGACCTTATATTGTTCCTGGTGTCTGCAGAGAAAGAATGTTGTATCAACGTTGCGCAGGTGATTATTTGCAACCACAGGCGGCACTTACTTTTTGCAAAATGCAGCGCAGGGAGATACAGTTCTGCCCACCTTTTTTAACAGCCTGAATTCATACAGAGTATGTTTGGAGTCATTTGTCATGTTTTGCTCTATTTTTGGCAGATTGGTACAGGGGCATTAAAAAAAAGCATTCTTGTTACGTGTCAGATCTTTCTTCTTCCTCTTCCCTTACAAATGAATACTGAAACTACAAATTCCATTTGTCTCTGAGTTACTACGGGTTAAACGGTCGAGGCTTTCACCCGTGGCCCTTTCGGTTGGAATCTTCTTACGCTTTATGAGGTTATCACTGCCCTCTGAAATTTTCATCAGCTATGGGTGTGTTCATCCTAACATTTTGTAGGCGGGAGACATGGGTTCTGGCCCGTAGCTGCCCACCAGAACTCGCCCAGGATAATCCCGTAAAAAGCACCGTGTGTGCCCAATTCGTCCCTCCTCACTTTTGTCAGCAAAACATTTTATCTCCCCAAATTATGCACGTGACTCAAGTCGCAAGGAGGCTGTTCCCTTAGTAATCATGGGCTGGCATCCTGGAAGGAGCACATTCACTCCAGAGATGTGACAAGAGGTCAAATCGTCATAATCAAATCGGTCTTCAAAGTCTGATCCCTATCATCTGATTATAATTTATCCTAAACGGTGTGAGTAGAAACTGATGCGTGGTTACATAGAGACCATTCCATTCATGACACCTGATTTATACTGCAGGAAAAGAAATTCTCTGAAATCAATAACATTTCCGAATTTGTTTTGTATTTATCCAGGTGATACATATTTGTGTAGAACCCACAATATATCCGGTTCTTCGGGAGCACATGAAGGACTGACCTGCATTTAAACAATCCATTATGGGGGCGCCTGGGTGGCTCGGTCAGGTAAGCATCTAACTCTTGATTTCGGCTCAGGTCATGATCTTGCGTTTCGTGGGTTCAAGCCCCACGTTGGGCTCCTTGCTGTCAGCATGGGGCTTGCTTGGGATTCTCTCTCTCTCCCTCTCTCTCCCTCTCTGCCTCTCCCCCAATCTGTGCCTCTCTCTCAAAAATAAATAAAAACTTAAAAAGAAAAAAAACAGCTCATTATGGATCATTCAGTTGGTTCCACCCCTGTACCTTTGATGGTAAACGGCCACACTGGCTTCTTACCCTCTCAGGGTCTAGAGTATGGAAGGGCAGAAAGACAATTTTGGAACCTGAGCTAAGCGATAAATAATAACAGAGTAGAGAAAGGATAATGTTATGGCAGCACAAGGGAGGGAATTTAATCCAGATGTTAGGGGTAAAAAAGCGCCCTCCCCAAAGTACGGTGTCTAGGTCTCCATAAGGTCTTACAGCAATAAGTAGTGTCTACTCATCCCTTTTGAAATCTTCAGATCTTCCGGAACCAGTGGGGAGTGGCAGTAAGACATCGAGCACACACAATTTTAAGTGCCAGCTCATTACACGGTAGCTGTATAAAATTAGAGAGATTACCCAGCTCTGAGCTTAACTTCCTCATCTGTACAGACAGGGAATAACAATACCTCGGTCATGAGGGCCATTCTAAAGATTAATAAACTAATATATTTTTAATTTAATTAATTTAATTTAAACTAATATATTTTAGATAATAAAACATAAAAAGCACATAGGAGAAAATAAGGACATTTAGGGTCCCCACCACGGGAGGTATAGTCAGGCTGATTAGTGAAGAACACATCGATTTACACAGAGGCGAAGGAATATCGAAGGGATAGAAAACACTCTAAGGGAGGCTGAAATAGATGTAGAACACTTTTCAAAAGATTGATTAAATATAGAAAGGGAAGAACTCACAGTGTATTCCCGAATCTCCCCGGGGCTCTCTGGTTGGCTTGCTGTTCTCTTTCATACACCTCTCTCTACACCTTTTTCAACCAGCACCTCTAGGCTTTGTCCTCTCAAATCTATCTGTGCCTGCTCTAGGCTTCCCACGGAGTTCACATTAGTCCATTTCACCATTTGAAGACCCACTGAATTGAGCCCATAGGCTATAAAGTCTATTACCGCTGCTCCCCTACTGGCCCGCCACTCAACATATTAAAAACGGAATTAATTCCCCTCTCGGAACCTTCTTGAATATTTCCTATTAGTTCCAGCACACCATCCGCTTGTTCTTTCTTTTAGCCCCAGTCACTAGCCCCGCATGCCAGCAGTCCTCCAGTCCTAATCTCTTCTACCGTTTCATTCCATAGGTTAGGACGTTGGCAAGTCACGCCAGCCTCCTCTACCCAAGTGTGCTTGGAGGCTGGGCTGCATCGACAGCCCATCGGAGGTGGTGAAAATTGCAGAATTTCGGGTCTTACCCCACAGCTACCAAACCAGAATCTGCATGATAACGAGGGGCTGTTGAGGCTTATAATAAGAAATCTATATTTGGCCCTCCTTCTGTTTCTGGCACAGAGCTCCCCAGATGCTTGAAATTTCCTAAAGGTGTCTTTTGTTAGGTTCACGAGGTGACTTTTGGAAAGCATCTGAGGATGAGGGCTGGTGGCCAGGGCAACCAACCGGGTAATAAGGGATGGAAAACTTTCAGTCCCACCCACCCACCTCTGGGGAGGGGAGTGGGGCTGGAGATTGAGTCCAATCATGCCTCTGGAATGAAGCTCCCATCAAACCCCCAAAGGACAGAGTTTGGAGAGTTTCCTGGTTGGTGAACACACAGAGAGTTGGGGACAACAGATTGCTAGGGGGACACAGAAGCTCGGAGTCTTCTCCCCAGGCCTTGCCCTTTGCACTCTTCCATCTTGCTGTTCCTGAGTTGGATCCTTTTATAACCAAGTAAAATGTTTCTCTGGGTTCTGCGGGTCACTCCAACAAATTCATCAATCTGTAGCTGGTTGGTCAGAAGCACAGGTGGCCACCTGGACTTGCCCCTGATGGTTGAAGTGGAAGGATGTCTTGTACGATGGAGGCCTTCACCTCTGGGATCTGAGGCTCTCTCCACACGGTAGCAGAATTGAGTTCATTGCCCAACGGTGTCTAGGCGACCAACTTGTCCCAGTTTGCCAAGGGCTGTCTCCATTGTGGCACTGAAAATTCTGCACTCCAGGAAATCCCTCAGTCCTGGGAAATCCTCAAATTCATGTATACCCTTCGCTCCCTCAGATATTTACACATTTACCACATGCCCATGTCTCCTAAGTAATGCACAGAATTATTTTATGTGTTTAACTTCACACAAATAGTATGTTTTGCACAGTCTATTTCTGTTAGCTCTTTTTCACATAGCATTACCAGTTTTGAGATTTACTATAGTGATGCATTAACATGCACAGATTTTTTTTAAGCTTATTTATTTATTTTTTAGAGAGACTGAGACAGCATGAGCGGGGGAGAGGCAGAGAGAGAGAGAGGGAGACAGGGAATGCCAAGAAGTCTCCGTGCTGCCAGCACAGGGCCCCACCCAGGGCTTGAACTCACAAAACCATGAGATCCTAACCTGAGCCGAAACCAAGAGTCAGATGCTTAACCGAATGAGCCACCCAGGTGCCCCAATATGCACGGATTCACTGTAATTTCTGTATCCCGTTCCATTGTATGAATATACTGGATCCATTTTCTTCTGATGGAAATTGAGGTTGCTTCCAATGTTTTGCTAGTTTAACACGTCTGCCAATATTATAAATCTTGTTGCATATTTCGGAAATTTGTAGGGAATATACGTGGAAGAGGAATCGCTAACCTCCAAAGTATGCCCACGTTCATCTTTACTGTACTTGGTCAAATTGCTCCCCAAGTGCTAATGACAGGTGACGTTCTTTCCCCAGCAATGTGAGCTCCGTTCACCTTGGCTCATGCGGCTCAGTGAACAGCGGCTCATGTCACACTGAACAGCACTGCCAGCCTGAGGGGTGTGAGTGGTATTTCATCTCCCAGCTTTGGCTCACTGGGTAGAGCATCTTCTATACATTTATTGCCCTTCCACTTCTCTGCTCTCTTATTTTTTTTTGTGCACGCACATTGGTCATGTGGATTAAAGGTTAAGACTAAGAGATACACACTGCCTGTCACAAAATAAAGAAGTCATGGGGATGAAAATCTTTTTAAAAAGTATACAGTTAATTGGTTTTTAGTTTTAGTAGTTGTACTTGTGTTTTTACCTTTTATTTGAGAACTCTTTCCTATCCTGATACCATAATGTCATTCTCTCCCTTTTTTAAAAGCGATAAATGTTGGCTTCTTGCATTTATATAATTAATCCAATAGGAACGAATAGACTTCTGGGTGCGGTGTGACAGAGTGAGCAAATTTAATGTTTACCCATATGGATAGCTAATGCACCATTTATTAAATAACCCACCCACCTCCACTGGTCTGTAAGGCCATCTGTTTTCTGTCAAAGCCCAATATATATATGAGTCAATTTCTAAGTTCTATATTCTATTGGTTTACCTGTAAACCAATATCACACAATTTATTTACTATAACTTTATCATAAATCTTGATGTCTCCAAGGCATGTCTTCTCACTTTGTTCTTCTTCATCTCTTTTTTTCTTACACCCTTTGCTATCCCATGAAAACGTTACACTCAGTCTATCAAACTCAGCAACAACAAAAAGAATGGTCTTGTGGGTTGTGATTAGAATTCCACTGAATTTACATACAGTTCAGGAAGAACTGACATATACCAATATTGATATCCTTACAATATTCACATCTAATATTTGATAGATCTTTTCATTTCTGTAGCTTTCTCTTCTCTCAAAAATTTTATATATTTATATTACTCCATAAATGCCATGCATATACTATTACTGGATCTCTGACTAGGTATCTTATCATTTTTGATGTTATAAATGAGATTTGGGTACACACATACATATTACATTGTCTGAATGTTGCTGATATAGAGGGATGCACTAATTTTTGTACGCTGAGCTTATATACGGCAATCTTGGTGAATTCTCATTCATTTTTATAGTCTGAAGAGTACAGGCAATCATAGCATTAATAAATAACAACTTAGCTCCCCCCTATCCAATTCTTATCACCTCTTTTTAACTTGTCTTGTTAGTTACACTGACCAGGATGCTGAATAGAAGCCCTAGATGCCAGCTTGCCTTACGGGTGGCTTTAAAGGGAAAGGTGATATATAATATTGTACCACTAAGTCTGGGGTTTGACGTAGGGTTTTTTTGTTTTTTGGAGGTTTTTCTTTTTTGAGATATTTATAAGGTGAAGAGACTTTCCTCTGTATTCTTAGTTTGCTAAATCTTTTCTTTTAACTCCAAGTGAGCGATGCATTATATCAATTGCTTTTCTTTTCGAGGTTAATCTTAGAATTACTCTCCTTCAAGAAGCTTTCCTAGAACCCTCAAACCGGACTAAAAGCTTCTCTTCCCTAATTCCACTGCATTTTGCACTTTCCCCAGTAGATTAAACTATCTCTTTATAGGTCTATGCTCCCCAGTAGCTTATAAATAATTCAAGGGCAAGAACCATGTTTGGTTCAAGGCTCTATCCCCCAGAACCTGGTGTAGAACACAGAATCTCTGTCTACATATTGATAGATACAAATTCCTGAGAACATGTTCTAGAAACTTCATCCATTTCTTTCTAAACACAAATTATGTTTCTGACATTGAAGCTTAATTTACAGAGGCAATTACGATGAAGTAGAATGTAAGATTTGACAGAGAAGAGTTTTAGATTTCTAGATGTTTATTGTATAAACATCTTTATAAAATAACCCATAAAATAGAAATGTCTTCTGAGACACACTGACGTTATTCTTAATCAAACAAAATTTGTTACTACGTTTGAAGCCAAATTCATATTTGTTTTAACATTATATTAATTATTTGTCTTTGTGTCATACTAAAGGTAAGACCCTGCCCCCTCACCCCACCAACTTTGGCTTGCTCAGTAAGCACCTTTCAGAGTTGTTTTTCTCATATCTAAGTACTAAGAATATTTTATTTTAATTAATTTAAATGATGTTCCCAATACCAAAGGGCCTTTCAAAATACATTATGTCCCAGTCAGTATTTGAAGAGCCCACGTGTTTTATTCAGAACGTTCAGCTACTTAATGAGCATACACTTCAAATGCCATTTGAAAATATGAAACCTTTATCTTTTAGCTCGGTTTTGCTTTCATGCGTAACATGGTTCTAAAATCACAGTGGTGATATTTATTAGCTGTCTTTGCAAAACTGTGGGCAATACATCTTTCACATTTCATTGAGGAGAAAAGAAACTTAATCCCACCAGGATCTCCATTATTAGTTCTTCCTCTTGATTTTTTTCCCCACGGGGATTTTGTGTTGGCCAGATGGTGCTCTGAGGAATCCCTCGACAGAGCTGTATTTTACAGAGGCATACTGGAAAAGCAAATATCTATTTCTGAATAAAAGGATTAAATCTTATATCTTGTTATCGGGCTCACTAAGTCCATCCTAGGCATTATTGGGCTCCTATTCGACACCAGACAATACTTTTTTTTACTCACATAGCAGTTTCCCTTCACGTCCAGTAAAGTTTTTACTTTATTCCATTACTGACAGTAATTAGCCACTCAAGTGCACCCTCTATCCCCTTGAATTCTTCCAATGCTAAAGAGTACTCTACAAACCACGTCTTTATGCTGGATCCTGTCCCTCAGGCATGTCAATTAAACTTCATCAGCAGCAAAAAAATTGAAATATCCCTTTCCATATTCATCACAGATATTTATTTTTCACGGGGAAGAGTGGCTAAATGAAATGTTTGAGAATCATTTTGATGAGAAATTGTTTACTTCTTGAGTTGACCCAATTCTCATTTTCAAGCACAGTGAGGCTTTTAATCTTCAGGTAATTACCCTCATGATGACAAAAAGTCTCAAAAAGGGAGAAATAATTCCAAGGTCACGTATCCTGTCATAAGTTGTTCTAAATAGCGCAACATCTCAAAGTGTTTATTCCAAATCCTTTCTTTATGGCATAAATAAAATAATGTCCATTTGGTACCCTTCTCACCCATGTTCTTTGTCATAGTAGTATCTAAGAGTATGTCATTTCTATATAAAACCAGCTATCTTAATCAAGAAAAATAATACATTATTTTGTTTCAGTTTTGTTAAGCATGACCACTAAAAGTATGTGCAGGTAAGGACCTATCTTTTGTCTTCCCTACTTATTCGTATGTTGTATTTAAAGTTTAACCTTCCTTCTACAGCATCATTGAATAACATGGGTTTTCTCAAACTGACCAGTTCCATTCTTATATCTTTGCCTTTGTAAGTGACAGTCTCTCTCTGGAATGTACCTCCCTTTCTTGGCTGTCCATTTATATAAATATCTTTCAATACTCTGATCCAATTTCATGTTTATGAGACTTTCCCTAAACATTTCTTTCCAAACACTACACACAAAGACTTGGCTGTTTTCTCTCTTCCTGGCCCTCCAATAACACTTGATAGATGAATTCACTGCATCAGAATTAAATGTTCTTCACTTTCTTCTCTTATGAGATTGTGAGATCCTAGAGGTCAAGGTATATCATTTATTCATCCTTGGATCCCAGAACCTAGCTCAGTACTGCTAGAGTAATTAATGAGCACTCAATATGTATTTGTAAATAACTGATTACATAGCATATGCTGACTTCTGTGAAAACATTCTTAAATTCTGGAAAATGGCACTATTTTTCTATATTGAACTTAGTATGTGTGACCATAATGATCAAAAATAAATATGCTATTTAAAATAGACTTACTGTGGGGATCATTTTGCAATATGTACAAATATTGAATCAATATGTTGCACACCTGAAACTAACATAATGTTATATGCCGACTATACTCCAATTAAAAAGTAGATATGCCATTTTAAAAGTTGAATTTTTAAAATTTTTCAGGAGACACATGTAAAATTAAAAATTCCTGACTGAAGGGGGGTGCCTGGGTGGCTCAGTCGGTTAAGCGTCCAACTCTTGATTTCAGCTCAGGTCACGATCTCATAGTTTGTGAGTTCAAGCCCCGTGTCAGGCTCTGTGCTGACAGTGTGGACCTTGTTTGGAATTTTCTTTGCTTCTACCCCACCCATGTTCTCCCTCTCTCCCTCTCTCTGAAAATAAATAAATAAACTTTAAAAAATTCCTAACTGAAAAAAGAAAAAAATGTGGGGATGTAGAATCTAAATTTATTTGTCAAAATTAACTCATATTTAGAATGTAAAATGTCTAAAAACAAGGGACCTGAGTAATGTAAGTAAGGCTTTTCAACTAGAAGGTAAATTTAGCTCTTGGGATCTCTTTACAAATGAACCTTAGTGGTTCATTTGTAAAACAGAAAAGGGAGTTGAAGGAAACAGAGTTAGGGCTGAACACTTCTCTCTGATTATTTTAGAGGGGCCTCAGCGATGAGGATTGACTGCACATTACCTTACCGATTTGTGAACGGTTTAGAATGACCCAGATTATACTTTGCACTCTTTTTAGTTCATTTTAAGCTGAGCCAAGATATCTTCTATTTTGAAAACATACAAAAATAGAAAGCAAATTATAACCAATTTATAAAATTAGCCATTTAGGATACATTACATCCCATTGTGTTTACAGCTTTCTTCCTTATTACTTTTCTAATAAGGACAAAGATTTAACTTTCCGTTAGGATGATTAAAATGATTTTAGCAAGAATGTGGCTGGATACTTGGAAGAGAGGAAGGTAGTTTATGTGTTCCAAAATAGCAATATTTGAAAACATGTGCATGAAAGAACTTTTGTAAGCATTCTTGGAATGATTTTGTTTCTATCTCCTTTCCCCCCACAACTTAAAAAAAAAAAAGTTTTGGGTGGAGTTAAGAACTCTTTTCAAATCTTAAACAATTACTGGAAATCCTGAAAATGTATTCTCCTTTATTCAGTGGGGGAAAACACTTTAAAGCTTCTCTTTTTTTTTTTTTCTCCTGAGAATTGTTTACCAAAGGATTTACTTAATGGCTTCTATTTTGAACGCAGAATTCAGTTATAACCGCCTGAAATATAACACCATCTGTGTTTATTCTCCCCCCAACTCAAAACACAATTCTTCTCTTCAAATATAACCAGTCCATGGCCCTAATAACCCAGACAAATAGATCAATTCCACTAACTCTTTACTTTAGCCAAGGGTAAAATTAAAGAGTTACAACGCCTACCATAAAAATGCAAATCTGAATGCCAATATAAAACATACAAAGCACATCTGTAAATTTAAAATTTTAAAGTTCTGATTTTAGTAATTTTTTCTTCTCTCTGTATTCCCCAGGGTGCAGTTAGCTGTGAGGTGACAAATACGGACACAACACACACAGTAATGGATATTAGTGGATGGGACCAGGAGCCAGGGGACCAGAGAATCACGGAATCACTCTGAAGCTTGTTTCCTCAAATCCATACCACCTTTTGAGCCCACCTGCACCTCTCCCTGAAACACCAACAGCTGGCATGTGGAATCCACTGGAAAATGAAATTGGAATTTAGTAATTACATATTTTAAATTATTTTAAATTGCAAAATGTTTTTTAATGTTTATTTATTTTCCAGAGACAGAGAGAAAGACGGAGCGTGAACGGGGGAGGGCAGAGAGACAGAGGGAGACACAAAATCCGAAGCAGGCTCCAGGCTCTGACCTGTCAGCATAAAGCCCGACACGGGGCTCGAACTCACAAACGGAACTCATGACCTGAGTTGGACGCACAACCGACAGAGCCACCCAGGCGCCCCTATTTTAAAGTACTTCAAGAGTGAGAAGTGACATACAAATGTGAAACATCCTTATATATTTATATTGAGCGTATTCTGAGCTGATTAATCCCGTAAATACCATTCTGACTGATCTCTAATGTAAGAGGGAGACTTAAACCCTTTTTCAGCAAGACATCCGGGAGAAAATGTCAAACATTTTATTTAGAGTTTATTTTGCACTTCAAGAATGCTTAAATTCCGTTCATCAATCTTTATTACAGCCTGACAAGTCTTAGAGCCATGTCAGACTTCAAGAGTATCCTGAAGTATGATTATTTTTGGCCTTATTCAGACAGTTATGATCTCCACTATCAGCCCCAACTTTGATTTTAGAAAGTGTATGTGGTGCCAGCTCTTCTGTCCTCAGGGAATGGAGAATGAGTTATCGTGATATTCACTTAAAAAATAAAAACTAAGGAGCTAGTCTAAAAGACTAGATCCTGGCTGTTATTTGAAAGCCACGTGTGATTTTTGACTCTGAAAAGTTTTACGTTCCTAATTTTCTAATTTCTTGACTTTAAGATCCATGTAGAAGAACAAAGAATTGCAAACCCTTCAGACATACAACCCTGAAGGCCGTTCCAGCTTCTCCATGTCCCTTTGCCCAGGGGCATCTCCAAAATAAATTCTCAATTTGTTATGGAGGAATGTTAAACACAGTCTATGCGTGTTTGTTTCACTCGTGTTTGTACTTGGTTACCACCGTACAGGGTTGATGCTTAGACTTTCTTGGGCTCTAAGCTTATTTCCCGAAGTTGTTCAACATACATTATGTAGAAAATTGACGTTTCGTATCTTAACTGTTTTTATTCATAATGTCTCTCATCTACTGAATGAGATAGACAAATACATGGCAAAATACACTAGCCATAATTAAATGACAAATTCTAACTTACAAATCCTTCAACAAAGCAGACAAAACCATATAATTGACAATGTTAAAAAATGATCAGTAATATGCATGTGGTCGACTAAAAACATTGTTATTATAGAACACAAATTAAGCGTGAAAGAATACTTCTTAACCCTCTTCTAATAAAAGAAGCTTATGTTGCATATCACTTTGCATATTTTGTTAGATAATATAACACTGTAGATAGTGATGAGTGTTTAATATCTCCAGGGAAGGCTTTATGTCAATAACCACTCTTTGGGCACCTGTGTGGCTCAGTCAATTGAGCGTCCCACCCTTGATTTCAGATCAGGTCACATCTAGTGTTTCATGTGATCAAGCGTTTTATGTGGTCTCAGCTCAGGTCACATGTAGCATTTCATGTGACGGTGTGGAGCCTGCTTGGGGCTCCCCCCCACCGCCCCGCTTCTCTCCCCATCTCAAAATAAATAAATAAACTTAAAAAAAACAACCCCCTTTAAAATTTCTTGCCCCTACCTCTATACCTTGGTACTTTGTGAACACGTAACTGAGGAATGGAAAGAGCATCAGTATTGCCGAACTTGACCAGTACTCACGAGAGGATATTCCCAATATAGGCGTAGTAGGAACAACAGTAGGGCGTGGCCCCATCGCAGCAGTAAGATCTGCAGTCTTTGCCACACTGAGCAAGGCAATCCTCTGCAAAAGAAACACCACACACGTCCTTTAGAGTTCTGAAATCACAGCTTCATGAAAAATATTCTATTTTATATCTCCATCGGTCAGCGACCACACTTCGGTGCATTTAGATATTCATTCTGCATACTCAGAATTCTAAAACATGAATAAGCATCTAAACTAGTCTTCCTTCCCTATTGGACGTAAATCCAGAAGAGGCAAAGACCATTGTGTTTTGAATTTCCTTCATCCAACACCATAACTGGTAGTTGGAAGTGCTGAACGGGACAACGGAAGGAGAAATGAATGATCCAACAGATCAGCCATTCAATTTTGCAACAGAATTCTTATAACAATTTCGAAATGATAAAGTCTTTTGACTTGAGGGTCACATTAAGGTCATTTGATGGCATGTGTTATTGACGTGTATATTGTCAACTGGAGATACTTTTTAGATAATGTATATTTTTATGACAATGCATTATATGTTACTCTTTCTGTACATTTTGTTTTACCCTCGTAATGAGTTTGCACACATATGGTAACACAACTGAGTCTGCATATCCTGTCAATTCATCTGGATTGGAAGATAACGGGTTAGTTGTAGGAAGGCGTTTCCGTAGATAACTATCTTGTGAATAATTAAGAATTTATTTAATGTTAGATTTAAGAATCAACAAGTTATGAGACAGCACTATGGGAAGGGAAAAAGGTGCTTTCTGAGTAGAAAGGACATGTTGGAGCTGATAAAGCCAAATTACTGTCTTTTTTCTTCCATATGTTTTCGGCAAGGAAAATTAGACCCCACATTTGAATAAAAATTGCCCTAGCTTTTAAAAGTTCTTCGTGCCACCTAAATGATTTATGTTTAACAAGTTCAGATGATTATTTAATTACAATCACTGGTATAAATTATCATGGATATGTGAGTTTGAGGTACATGATTAGAAACGCACTAAATATAGTCTGGTAATTTAAGTTACGTGTTCAAGAATCACAAAGGAAGTCCTTTCCAACTCAATCCCTAGAGGTAATATCAACTATTATCTAAATTATGTAACACTTTTGCTTGTCTGTCAAACCATAACCGAAAAGTACAAGATGTTACATTATGTCTGTGTGTCCAGGTGATTGATTTATCCAGAAAGAAAAATTTAGATTTAAAAAAATATTAATGTATATTTATTTTTGACAGAGAGAGAGAGAGAGGACAAGGTGGGAGGGGCAAAGAGAGAGGGAGACACAGAATCTGAAGCAGGCTCGAGGCTCTGAGCTGTCAGCACAAAGCCAGACACGGGGCTCGAACCCACAAGATGTGAGATCATGACCTGAGCCGAAGCTGGACGCTGAACCGACTGAGTCACCCAGGTGCCCCTAGATTTTGTTTTTAAATCACCTCCTTGACAGGATGATTCTTGACAAATGAATGTCATCACAAAGTAGCAAAGTTCATTGATCTTTTTCAATAATGCATGGCCTTTGCAGAACACATGAAAACATTCACCTTTTTTCCCCCTCCATTTTACTTCTACCCCATAAATTAATAAACCTTAATGTTTTCTTCTGAGATGAGGTAAGAAGAAATGAGAGGAAGAAATAATTACTTTGTAAGATTCAGTAACTCTACTGAAAACCACTGCTAAATTTTGAAGACAGAAGCACAATCTAATGACCTACTGACAAGGTATGCTCTTTGCAGAGTGCATCATACTTTTTAAGGCTATTTATCTTCTCATTTTTCCCTATGAACTTCTATAGCTCTCATTTTTAGTGCTGTTTAGTTAATTCGAACATTTAGATTAGTTAGTTGTCTCAAGAGGCTTAACCGGGCTGTTTTGCTGCATGTTCTCTAAAGCCATTTGGAGAGTGGAAGAGCCGATGTCCCCATTTTTTCTGTGTGAGCAGGACAACCCATATGTAAGTAGCTTCATGGGGTGCCTTCGGAATGATGCCCTTGATAGTGATGTCTTATTAAACTCTCCATGAATATCAAAGGTTCAATTACTATTATTGTATTCCAGTTACTACTATTATAAGGACGTGGTGTTATCAAAATATTTTGAACCAATGTTACAGGAAACCAAGCCCGACATCTTGTAGCCAAGGAGCTGGATGATACCTGCAGCAAACATCAGGATCGTGTCACAAGTTGTTCCTTATTTTGATGGCATTTTCTAGCACTCCTGTCTACTACTTCCCAGAATTAAACAACTGACAAGGGCAGATATAAGAGTATGGCAAACAGATTCACAATCGCAACATTCTCAAACTGAGGTTTTGACCACACGTCAAATCTTCTATGTCAGTTGCTCTCTCCAGTTTAGTGGAGAGCAATTCTGTGAAAATCGGATTTGGAAGGCACCGGAGCATTTTCTCACTTGTAAGGAATGGAACATTCCAATTGTTTCAGAAGATAATTGATATTACCTCTAATATTCGAGTGAATATTCTTGAAAAGTAGCCAGTTCAAACTTTCTTCAGTGACTTGAATCAAAGGCATGATGTGGAAGAAGGTTCTCCAACCCTCACCCCCACCTCAAGGAATTCGTGGCACAGGAAAAGCGACATCTGGTTGCAAAGCACATGCTCAGAAATGGCTCTTGTAAGCTACAGCTGAGGATAAGGGAGGAAGGAAAGGGAGGGGACGGCAGTCCCTGGCTGAGGCTGGGAAGGTAAAACCTTGGCCAAATCCTGTCTTTGTTGCCTGCGGTGGGAGTTGGATAACAGCATAAATGTCATCGGGTCTCTTTCCGAAGGTGGTTCCACAGCAAAACGTGATGCTTTAGGCACAGAAACTTCGCCCGTACCTCCTTATCAAAGGGAGCATGAATTTAGTGCATCTGCTTTGGGGGAAAATAATTCAGGTTATAGGCGGTGCATCTACATAGGTTTTTGTCCCATTAAAGCGGGAAATTTATTTAGCAGGGTGTCTCAACTGTTAGATCGGCATTGTTTCCTCATCATCCCCCAGTCCTCACTTCCAGCCACATGTCTTAGTTCCAACCAAAATGAATTCTGTATCATTACAAATATATATCTCATGGTTTTTGCCTTTGTTCACATTATATCCTCCTCCATTTCCTTATGTCCAAGGCTTCCCTATCTAGTCCCTAAATTCCTCCTTACGTTCAATTTCTCTGAGCGATTACTTATTGGGTTCTTCTTATGGGCCAGGTATTTTGCCAGTCTCTGAACATCAGGCTGAACAAAACAGACATCATCTTCCTGGAGCTTACTCTCCTAAGCCAGCTATGAGGTTCCCTCCTGTGAACAGTTCTGGCACATGACTGTAATTCGCCTATGACACAGCCTTTTATACATTATAATAGGCCTCCTTTATCTCCCAGATGAAACTCAGAGCAAGGCCTCTGTCCTATATAACACTCAAAATGCCTCACTCAGTGACTATTGGGTAAATAAATAAGGCAAGCATAAAGGGATTTCTGAAGCAAAGACTTCGGGAGTTAACACCAAAGAACACACTGGCTAAATATTTCTTATCAAAGATAGTAAGTTAATTTAGTATTATTGGCTTGTAGTTATTCTGTAGCTTTTGAGGGGGGTATGCCTAAGAAGAGAAGAAATGAATGCAGAGAAACTTTCTAAACTAACCAAACTTGTTGCCAGAAGGCTTTGCAGATTTCCTGAACCCTGGGGATTGTTCACCAAGCGCAGGGTGGGGTGGGGGTGGAGGTGGGGTGGGGGTGGGGTGGGGGAACAGGACGAAAGGAAGGAAAAGCCTGTGCATTAGAAGCTTTCAGTTTACCACAGGGAATAAAATAGACAAAAATGTAAGTTGTTGTTCAACGGTGTGCTTGAGTAAAGATGAGGGAGGTTTTGTTCTATTTTCTTATTTTTATTTTTGTTTTTGGATAAACAGAGGAGGTGAAAAGAATCGTTGCTTCAAATGAACGAATGGGAAGATTTTACTATAAAGCCAATAACGCAATTGTTTCTTTTAGCTTCGCAAATTCTGGAATACACTTTAAGGTACAGAAATACGCAAACGGATGAGAATGCAGTTTCTCCTCATTAAGTAGGAAGTTCTTTTCCTACTTTGATGAATTTTTTGCATTTGAAAGTCAGCATTTTCCTTGCCATAAAATATCTTTTAAATAACTTAAAGACAGCCACTAATTCACATTTTAGTGTATAAATTGAAAATTTCTGTAGAAGTTTGGGGAGTCATTTCTGGCAAGGTTGAATGAGAAGTTCAATTCTCTTGACGTTCACGTTCAATAATGTTGAAGAACCTCTTCATGTCAGTCGCAATCTTTGTTAAGTATCAAGAAATAAATCACAGTGCTACATAAATTTACTATTGCAAGGTCACAGGTAAGCCTGTGATTTTTTTTTTTTTGTCCTAGGAAGCAAGAGACATGAAAACATTTTACAAAGAACTTTGCTTTCAGCTTCTTTTGTGAATAGGAAGCAAATGCAAAACCACATGTGTAATTAACTTTATACATGAATAACCAGTGAAAAGCCATTTTGAGTTCCATATCAATCAAGAAACAAGAAAACCGCTTTGCTCCATCAATTATTAGCAATTCTCAGGAAGAATAATTAGGAGGAGGGAAATGAAATTCCTTTCACCTATAAACAGTGCTTCACGAAATCGATGAAAACAGGATTAGACTCTGGGTGAATTTACGCCTCCCGAAAACCTCCTATTTGAACTCAAAGCATCCAATTATCCAGACTATCACACTTGAGAATCATCTTCTAAAGTGAAAAAAAACAAAACAAAAAACCCGATGGTCTAAGGCTTTATAATTCGAAATACTCAGAATGTGGGGGTAGCAAGGAGAGGAGATAGACTACCTTGAAATGGAAAAGTCACCACATTAGTTCATGTTAAAACTTCAGCAAACACCTCTCTGAATCTCGGGTACTTTAAAAAAAATGCTTTTCTCCCACCCCTCAGTCTCTGCCCTCAACCCCCAGATTCCTGAGTCGTGGACAGGATCAATGGAACGCTATCCAGAGAGTGAAATCCTCTAAATGTGCGTTTGGGATTTTTAAATTGGACTGGGAGTTTTAAATTGCTTGCAGAGAGAGAAGGGAGGAGGAAAGGGGAAAGGGAAAGTTAAAGAAAAGGAGCAAAACAAAACAAAACCTCGGGGGAGGTCGAGCCGAGGGTAGCAGCACGCCGGCTTCCCTGGCTGCCCGGCGGGGACCACCCCGTCTCGGCTCTCCCACCAAGGTCCCCGTGCCTCCCGCCCAACCCGCGTGGCCAGAGGGCGACCCGAGCTCAGTCCCAAGTCTCGTTCCCCTCTCCCGCCGCCCCAGGCCACTGACCTGCGTAGACAAAGAGCAGGACCAGCTTCGGAAGCAAGATTCCTGGACCCCCGGGCAGCCTCAGCGCGTCCATCCAAGCCGGTGGCCGGAGGTTGCGCGCCAGAACAGACGGACAGACGCACAGACTGGAGAGAGGGCTGATGGGGGGGGGGGGGGGGGGAGAAGGGAGAGCCCGGGCCGCGGAGGAGCCGGAGCGCGGTCAGAGGGAGAGGGCAGCGCTCCCGAGAGGGGGGTCGCGCGGGGACCGGGCCATTGCCCTGAGCGTCTTCGAGGGGAGCCCGGCCGGGGCGCGCGGGGCTGCGCTGGGGCCGAGGTCTCTTTGTCTCTGCCCGCGGCGCTCAGGCGGCAGGCGAGGCAGCCGCTCCTGCGTCCTGGGCCACCCGGGCTCACATTTCATCTCCGCGGGTGGCACCGACGTGGGGCTGGGGGCGGGGGTGGCCCCGACTCCTCCCCACCCTCGGGTTCTTCCTTCTGTGGCTTGAGTCCTGGAGCAAGAGGGAACTTCTTCCAGCCCGGTGCTCTGGCAGTTGCTCTTTGAATTCCAGCCCTGCGCTCCAATTTTTCCTTTGGAGGCAATAGGTGAAGAAGAATCTAACTTTTCACCTTTCAACAAAGGTAGGGCAGTTGCAGGGTTGAAGGTTCTGGACAAAGGAAGCCACTAAAGAAAGCCCAGAAGAATTGGAGAGTCAGAGGCCGTGTGTAGCTCCTCTGCTGAGAGCTGATAAAATGTTTATTTGTTAAACACCTAAAGCATCGTCAGTAAAGTGGAAAACACAACAAGAATGTACACTGTCATCGCTATTGGTTGATGCTGTTCTGGAGTTACTGGCCTATGCAATTAGGCAAGAGAAAGAAAAAAGTTATAAAAATTGGAAGCAAAAATTACCACTGGCAAATGATATGCTTGTGTATGTGGAAAATCAGACAGAATCAACTATACAGCTCTTAAATAGAGTTACAGACACTCAATCATTTTCTTTCATGCAAATTAGAATCGATTAGAAAGTTCTGTTTTAGTCATGAAAGAAAAAAAAAGCTTGAGTAAGTGAATAAAGATAATTCTCTCTATTTATTAAAGAAATTCAAAAGAGTATGAATGGGATAAGCCTCAACAGAAAATAACCATATTATAACATCACAATGATTGAAACAGTTTTCATTAACACTAGAATAGATAGGCTTAATGGATCAGACTGGAGAATCCAAAAATGGAGATACATATGCATAGAAATTAAATTTATAGTTTTTTTATTTATTTTTTTTTTTAATTTTTTTTTTCAACCCTTATTTATTTTTGGGACAGAGAGAGACAGAGCATGAACGGGGGAGGGGCAGAGAGAGAGAGAGAGACACAGAATCGGAAACAGGCTCCAGGCTCTGAGCCATCAGCCCAGAGCCTGACGCGGGGCTGGAACTCACGGACCGCGAGATCCTGACCTGGCTGAAGTCGGACGCTTAACCGACTGGGCCACCCAGGGGCCCCTAAAAAAGATACTTTTAAAGCAGAAGAGGAAATGATGGGTTACCCAGTGAATAGTGCTGGGGCCTTAAGTAAGCATCTGTGGATTCTTATCTCCTTTCATCAAAACAGTAGCATACGAATCAAGTATTTAAAAAAAATTTTTTTTTCAACGTTTATTTATTTTTGGGACAGAGAGAGACAGAGCATGAACGGGGGAGGGGCAGAGAGAGAGGGAGACACAGAATCGGAAACAGGCTCCAGGCTCTGAGCCATCAGCCCAGAGCCTGACGCGGGGCTCGAACTCACGCACCGAGATCGTGACCTGGCTGAAGTTGGACGCTTAACCGACTGCGCCACCCAGGCGCCCCCGAATCAAGTATTTAAACTTGAAGATGCAATTATAAAAGTATTGGATAAAAAAAATGGAAAGATGACATGTAAATAATTATGGAAAGCTTTTCTAAGCATTATAGGATTGCAGAAGTCATGAAAGAAACAAATTGACCAATTTGACTCCATAAGAAATAAAACTGTCTGTATATGACAAGCCACACATTTAACTATGAAAAATATTTACGATGCATAGGATAGGTAAAGTCCTGATCTCCTTAATATGTAAGGAACTTCAAAATCAATAAGGAAGGGGCACCTGGGTGGCTCAGTCAGTTAAATGTCCGACTTCGGCTCAGGTCATGATCTTGCAGTTTGTGAGTTCAAGCCCCGCGTCAGGGTCTGTGCTGACAGCTCAGAGCCCAGAGCCTGCTTCGGATTCTGTGTCTCCCCCTCTCTCTGCCCCTCCCGTGCTCATGCTCTGTCTCTCTGTCTCTCAATAATGAATAAACATTAAAAAATTTAAAAAAATCAATAAGGAAAAGAAAACCAATAGAAAACTGAGCAGGAATATCAATAGATTGATCTACCTATCTATCTATCTAGGTCTTCTAGTCTTCTAAACATCCTAACTTCCCAAAAAGAAATGAAAGTGAAAACCAAAATGACAGTGAGACATCATTCTTTCATATATCAGATCAACCAAATAAATAAATAAATAAAATAAAAAATAAAAACCAACAACCCAACTTTTAAGAACAATGTGGCAATATGTATCAAAATTCAAATACACATTCAGTTTAATGCAGTTTGTCCTCCTCTAGGAGGTTAGTCCTATCAATATGCTGCTGCTTTGGTGTAAGAAGATGGGAGGAAAAACCACCTTCAAAAAAAATATAACCGGAGAACCCTAGCAGGCTGTATGCTTCAGTGAAGGCCTAGCCATCCACCTGTCCAATAAGAAGCCCGGTCAATTGCTCCTCTCTCTCAGTTCTAACAGCTGATCTATCACACAGTTTTTCTGATGGTGCACCCAAACAACATTCAAATATATTTGCATTTTGCCTTCTATCTCTGCTCTAAGCTAGGCTCTTAGAGTCTCCATTACAACCAGTCTCCCTGGCTCCAAGGATATTCTCCAGACTAAAACTAGAATATTTCTTCTTAAATTATAGATTTCATCACATTCACTCACTGGTTTAAAACCCAGTGCATTCGTTTTGCTCTTGGGTTAAAATCCAGACATTTAATCCATGGTTTTTGAGAAACTTTATCGGTGGGTTCTGTTGTTCTTAACCTGATCTCAACATTCTGCTGGGGAACACAATTGCTAAGTAGCTCTGAGAATTTGTAAATAACTGGAGGAAGTCTCAGGTATATAGGATTTTACGTCCTAAAAGAAGAAGATACGCATGTAAGTGAGTATTTGCAAAGCTGGAGAAGGATATTGAAGGTTTTTGGAATGGAAAGATGCTTTCCTCTGCAGATAAAACTGGATGCAGAACCCTAGGACTGGGGTGGTGGGGACAGGCATCTGGAGATGAAGGGCAGGACTGCTCCCACCCAGCTCTGGGACTGGCAGCTTGTTGCCAATGAGGCCAGTGGCAAGTGGAATATGTTGATCCCAGCTTGCTTTTGAGAACAGAGAACCTTCTCTTCACACATGTCAATGGAAGAGGCCAAGCAGGCTTGCCTCCTGGTTTGCCATTGCAAAAGATAGTCCACCTTAAAGTACTCAGGGGCTTTAGGTGCAAAATATGTATGTATATATGTATGTACATGCCTACACAAATCTATATGAAATGAAAATGCTTAAAACACAGCATTAGAGGGAAGAAAAGAGTTTCTGGAAATTAAAATAAAACTTGACTTGGAATTTTAAAAATATCACAGAAAAATTACAAAATTGTCACAGATTAAGAAAAAAAAACAACTTAGGCTGTTAGAGGGGATAGGCTCAAGGAGAGGGCATATTTTCTAACAGAAAAATATGCAAAGAAATACAAACCATGAATAAAAATATAAAAAATGCTACTGCATAGAGAAGAGACCGAATATGAAAATAATATGCAAGCTAGATGCAGTTTTAAAAGAAAAAAAATGAAGAAACAAATATTAAAAAGATTATTGTTTAAAATTCCAAGCTATAATAAAATTTGAATTTTCAAATTTAAAATGGCGACTGAGTTCCAGGAAACCTTTTTTAAAAAGAAGAATGCATATATACATATCCTAGAGACTATTTGACCTAGCATTAACTTAAAATAATATAAATTTTTCTATATAATAAAATAAGTTTGCTTAGAAAAAGAATCCGACATCAGACTTCTCATTTGCAACCTTAGAATTTAAAAGAGCAAAAATATTTCTGTACCTTTGAAAGATAAAGACAATAGCCCAAGAATCCTATTTCCAAATCAGATTCCATTAACATTTGAGTTTGTTAACATGTTTATAACAGTATTTATAATAACTTTAAAACATGATAAAGAGCTTACATGTCCAGTTAAGTGAATTAGGATACATCCATATTATGGATTAATATCCAGTACTTTAAGATAATGGGGAAAGTCCTTGAGATACATAGTTAAGATGAAAAATGGGAAAGGAAAGTATCCAAGGGAAGTAATCCATGGAACAACATGTTGTGCTGTATATTCATACAGTGAAACACAACTTGGCAGTAAAAACAAGTTTGAAGAATATGCAACAGCATGGATGAGTGTCTGGATGAATATGCTGAGCAAAGAAGCCAGACACAAACAAATTACTGTATAATATTGTTTGCATGATATTGTAGAAAAGGCAAAATCGATCTATAATGACAGAAAGCAGATTAATGATTGCCTTGGAATGGGGTAGGAATATAAGTTTTATTGCAGAGTCTCATGAGGGAATGTTTGGGGGTGATGGCAAAGTTCTATATCTTAATAATGGTGGCCATCACCCAGATGCATACATGTGCTAAAGTCATGGAAATGCACATTAACAGTACACTTAAAATATGCATGTTCTGGAGTGTGTAAATTATGCCTCAAGGAAGTTGATTTTTTAAGAGCTATTGCTAATACATACATGGGAGATAAGAGTACATACAAATTTGTAAAAATAGCTATTTTTTGAGTGCTAGAATTCTAATTAATTATTACTTAATAATTCCCCCTGAATTTTCACTATAGCTATACATAGCTCATAGCATATAATAAATACTAGCTTTAAAAAGATGGTATCCAGGGGCACCTGGGGGACTCAGTCGGTTAAGTGTCCGACTCTTGGTTACGGCTCAGGTCATGATCTCATGAATTCAAGCTCCGTATCAGGCTCCATGCTGACAGTGCAGGGGCTGCTTTGGATTCTCTCTTTCCCGTTCTCTCTGCCCCTCCCCTGCTTGCATGTGAATGTGCTCTCTCTCTCTCTCTCAAAATAAACAAACAAACAAACAAACAAACTTTAAAAAAAGATGGCATCCATCTTTTGCAATATTACATTATTAAACTCATGTCTATGGAGAATACTAATACAGAAAAATGCTCCTAGTCTTTCTAAGGAAGAAGCAAAATTGTATTTCCTTTGAGATACTAATTTAGGGAACACATAGATACATACTTCTTTATTCTTGCTTATGGTTTCCATATATCTTACAATAAACGTGTATTATTTTATAGTGAAAAAAATGGGTTTTTAAATAAAATCTTTTAGTCTGGTCATGTCATTTAGAGTGGATATTTCCTAACAATATGAAAGCTTTTACATACTATCGCATTTTGAAAATTGAACAGTTTTATCTCTGAAGATATTTTAATTCCTGCCATAGTTCTGAAACTTTAAGAACTTTAAATTTGTTCTTTAGTGGGCTTTCTGAAACTTTGAAAACTTTAAGAAACTTTAAGATGTATATTTAGCAACGAGCATTTATTATGTATCATGTGTAATTTGATGTTGTTGGATTTATATTATAGTTCTGCCTTTGGATGATACATAAGCCAACATTTTAAACGTCTGAAGATGATTAAAAAGCTATAGGTGACATATGAGAGGTGAGTAATGTTAACCTATAGTATTATTTAGAACCAGAGAGTTAGAAGAGAACAGAATTTCACAGATTGTCCAGGTCTGTTTCTGAGGCCCAGCAGTCCCCATGGGGAGAGGTCCATATCAGATTTTGGTATGATATGATAGAATATGTCTGAGTTTTATGATGGTTCCCTTTGAGTTCTTCTGACACATACTTTCTTTCTTCAGATAATATATTTCACCATAGAGTCGGATCAGTATAACTCCTTGCAATTAGTTACTCATTAATAAGTAAAAAAAAAAAGTGGGTACATTTAGGGTTCTACTTGTATCTAGTCTTTATCTTCATTAGAAGATGTGTGGATGCCAAGAAAAGCAAGACTCCTACAAAGGCAAAAAATCTAGAAGAAAGCAAGCCGGGGGCGGGGGGGGGGGGAGAAAAAGAGAGAAGAAAGGAGATAACCTAAAATATGGCACTCAGAGCACAGGAAGAGTATTGAATGCTTACTTTGTGTCAGAACCGTTTCTAAGTTCTTTAACACTGTAATTACTTTCAACCTCTTGATGAAGTGGATGCAATTATTATCACCCTTGTTGTAGGAGCAGAGTTATTGAGACCCTGCACGAATAAATAACTTTGCCCAAGGTCACACAGCAAGGAGTGGTGCCCTGAAAATGTAACTTCAGAGCAGAGCTCCTACCCTTTACCACAGGGGCTACACTGTCTTTCAAAACGAATAGCTTGTTTGGTTTGGGGGAAGTTTAAGATTCCCCTTTGGACCATATCAAAAACAAGAGACAAAGTACTTCCAGATGAGCTCTCTCAACAGCAATTATTACAGTTAGCTTCAATAACTAGGTCTCATTTAATCAACCCAACAATCCTAAAATAAATTGTATTACTATAATCACTATAGTTTAGAAGTATAGTTCTGAAAGCTTTAGTGGGCTTCAGAAATACCTGCAGGTCTGTTAAAACAGATCTTTAAACCTATCCCTGATTCACACTAGGTTTAGGCAAACCACCCTTTAGAAGTCTTCATTTGTATGTCTCCTAAGGATATTTGACGGGCATCTCATAATTAAAAGTGGGTTTTGAGTTTGTGGGGGTCCTCACTCAATATGGCTATATCAGCTTTTCAAAGGAAATTTGGGAGAGAGTTCATGTAATAACCATATGCTTTGAAATATTAATTTAGTTTAAAAAGTCTGTCTATAGGGAAGTAAGTTCACTGAATAATACATCTTGGAAATCACTCCGTATCAGTTCATAGGGTTTGTCTTCATTCATTTTTTATTGCTCCAGGATTTCTGGGAAGATGGCGGAGTAGGAGGATCCTACGCTCACCTCGTCCCATGGATGCACCTAGACGACAGCCACATCAGTGCACCCAACCCAGAAAATCACAGAGAGGAGGCCACATCAAAAGGATGAAAGGGGTGGAGACATGATCAGGAACTAAATGCCTAGGGAGATTAACCAACCCCACAAACCTAAGGAGGGGAGAGGAGTAGACCCACACCAGGCACCCCAGGCATGGGGGACCCACATTGGAAGATGAGTCTTCATAACATTTGGCTTTGAAAATCAGTGGCGCTTAACTTTGCAAGTTTTTATAACCAGCAGGCTTACCATCAGGAACTTTAGAAATTCAGTGGGCAGGAGAAAATCTGGGGCGGGGGTGGGGGGTGGGGGGTGGGGGGTGGGATGGAAAACAGTCCCCTGCCCTTAAAGAGCCAGCATAGCAAACAACCTGCTAGGAACAGCATAGAAGCAGCAGTTTAAAAGGTGCCTGGGGCATTGGGAAGGATATTTGTTTACTAATCTCAGAACAAGTGAAGGGTGGGGATCTTAAGGAAACTTCTCCAAGGACAAAAGAGCTGGTGGGCACAGGTCCTTCCTAGCCCTCACCGTAGATACATGGATTCCTACAGCAACCAGCGCGAATACCCTCCATCGTTTGTTAAGGCTCTATAGTATTCTGTCGAAGATGTGTACCATACTTTTCTAGTATGTTGTGGCATTATAGCCTCTAATGTACAATTACAAACAATGCTGCAATAAATAGCCTTGAAAATATGTATTATTGCTGTATTTTTAGGGTAAATTTAGAATTGCTGGGTTGAAGGGTAAATGCATATGTGCTTTTGTTAAATATTGCTAAATTCTTTCATTGAGAGAATGTACTATTTTTCCATCTCTACCAGAAGTGCATATGAGTGCCTGTTTCTCCCCAGCTCTGCCAACATAATGCATTGTTAAGCTTTTGATTTTTGTTCTGTTTGGTCAGTTTGATGGGAAAGGTGGTATCCTTTGCATTTCTGCTATTATGAGTGACCACGAACATCTTTCTATAGGTTACCTTCAATCATTTTGTGAATTAGATATTCACATCTTTGCTTATTTTTCTATAGGAGTTTGGTGGGGCTTTTTCCCCTCAATTAAAAAATTATTACATGTTTGATCTTTTAAAGTTACATGTTTTGCAATTTTTTTCTACCAGTTTTTCCTTTGTCTTTTGGTGCTTATGCCATGCAAGTTATTTTAATTCTTAAGAGGTCAAATTTTTTTACTTTTACTTTTTTTGGTATCTGACTTTTGAAGTCATGGTTAGAGAGCCTCTTCTTACTCCCAGGTTATAGAGGAATGCACCTCCAAAAACAGTCCTCGTGTGCTTTCATTTTATACATTTTGCTCTCTTTGTGGTTAGGTGGTTCAGTAGGGTAGCAGGATATAAAGTTAGCATGCAACAATCATTAAGCATTTAAGTACACAAATCATAACTAGTTAGAAGATACTTCGCGTGTTTTTGTTGGTGTGAGGTTATATGAGGAGATTTGAAATCAGATGGTCCCTATTGCTTTCCAATTGGAGATCTGATGCATTTACTTTTAAAAGAATTAGGAATTCTTCAAGTGGATAATATCTCCTTTGTGGTATCGTGCAAAGACTTGTCTAGAAAAAGTAGTGTCTCCGTCATAAAACACGAACTGGAACTCACTGTGGAGGGTTAAACACAAATGCAGATGTGGCTCATATTATCAACAATTATATTATCAACAATTTTACCTTCTGGGCTGGTAAAAATATCTCACCTTACTAAGAGGGTAGGCAAGAGAACTCTTTCAATGAACAGAAGGAAGTGTCCCAATTTATATTGTTCTAAAGTAATATTAAGTAAAATTATTTCTTTGGAAAAGGAAAAGTATCATCCATGTTCTTACTAATTTTTCTTCTTTGATGTATGTGGGATAAATTCCCATGTAGTCTTTGTATGCATATATAACTTCACATAGTTGAAGCATAATGTCTGCTCAATTTTATATTCCATGTTTGTGTCAGGTAATATTGAATTCTAAACATTTTCAGCATTTGTACAATTTTCATAATCATTACTGTCAGTAGCTGCTTAGAATTCCATTTGGTTGTTTTAGTATATTTTACTTAACCCCCCCCCCCCTTTATTGTCGCAATAGACTTTTTAGTGCTCAGCCCGTACCTGCTTTGCTCATATTCAATCTGTTTTCCAAGTGTTAGCTTGGGTAGTCTTTTAGAAATGTTATAGAGGCGCCTGGGAGGCTCAGTCGGTTGAGTGTCCGACTTCAGCTCAGGTCATGATCTCGCAGTTCATGAGTTCAAACCCTGCATCGGGCTCTGTGCTGACAGCTAGGAGCCTGAGCCTGCTTCGGATTCTGTGTCTCCCTCTCTCTGCCCCTTCCCCGCTCATGCTCTGTCTCTGTCTCTCAAAAATAAATAAACATTAAAAAAATTAAAAAAAAAAAGAAATGTTATCAGATCCCATATTCCACTGATTGAAATTCTCTCATGTGTTTGCACTTTGAATAAAGTTCAGATTCCTTACCAAGACCAACAGAGCCATGAACAATTTGGTTCCTATCTGCCTTTCCGATTTCTTTTTTTTTTTTTAATTTTTTTTTCAACGTTTATTTATTTTTGGGACAGAGAGAGACAGAGCATGAACGGGGGAGGGGCAGAGAGAGAGGGAGACACAGAATCGGAAACAGGCTCCAGGCTCCGAGCCATCAGCCCAGAGCCTGACGCGGGGCTCGAACTCACGGACCGCGAGATCGTGACCTGGCTAAAGTCGGATGCTTAACTGACTGCGCCACCCAGGCGCCCTGCCTTTCCGATTTCTTAACCACATTTTCATCTTTCTGCTCTGAGATCTGGCTACAAGAGCCTCTTGGAGCTTCTCAGAAGTACCGCTCATTCTCTTGCCTCTGACCCTACTTTCTACTATTCCTTCTCTTTGTGGCTGTCCTCTTCCCAAACCTTCACCTTCAGACCTCACCTGAAAGGTCACTTCTTCAGATTCCTGCTTCATTCATCTCCTTCTGCCATTCTCAATGAAAACACTGTATTAGTTCACCGTGCCTTCCAGGTAATTCTGATGCATATTAAAATGTGAGAACCACTGGTCTAGGAAATTGCTGTCCAATAAAAACATAACACGAGCCACATATGTAATTGAAAGTCTTCCACAGCTATGTTAAAAAAGTAAAATGAAAGAGATGAAATTAACTTAAAGATATATTTTCTTTACCTTGATCAATCCAAAATATTATTAGAACACACCATCAATGTATAGTATTAAGGTATAAGTAATTACTAATTATAGTATTAGTGAGATATTTTACATTCTTTTTTATAAGAAGTCTTTAAAATCCTTTGTATATTTGGGGCACCTGGGGGGCTCAACTGGTTAAGCTCTGACTTTGGTCAGGTCGTGATCTCATGATTCTGTTGGTTCGAGCCCCGCATTGGCCTCTGCACTGATGGTGAACATCTTGCCTGGGCTTCTCTCTCCGTCTCTCAGTCCCTCCCCAACTCTCTCTCTCTCTCTCTCTCTCTCTCTCTCTCTCTCTCTCAAAATAAATAAGTAAACTTGAAAAAATAAATAAAAAGTAAATAAAATAAAATCCTTTGTGTATTTTATCCTTAACAGCTTATCTCAATTTGAATACTAAACTTCCATCAGACAATCTGATCTGGATTTTGGCTTCATAAAATTTATAGTTGAAAAAGTAGATACACATACCAAAAGTTGTTCCAAATACTATACTTAAATGTCTTCCAATAACTAAATGAAGTGGCTGCTTTAAAATACTAATTTATTTTTAGGGGGGGTGCCTGGGTGGCTCAGTTGGTTGAGCATCTAACTCATGATTGCAGCTAAGGTCATGATCTTATGGCTCATGAGTTCAAGCCCTCTGTACTGACAGTGAGGAGCCTGCTTGGGATTCTCTTTCTCCTCTCTCTGTCCTTCCATCACTCGTTCTCTCTCTGTCTCTCAAAATAAATAAGTAAACATTAAAAAACATTAAAAAATCTATTTTGAGAAAGAGAGGGTGCACATGTGACTGGGGGAGGGGCAGAGAGAGACAGAGAGAGACAAAGAATCCCAAACAGACCCTGTACTCTCAGCGCAGAACCTGACGTGAGGCTTGAACCCACGAACTGTGAGATCATGACTTGAACCAAAATCTAGAATTGGATACTTAACTGACTAAGCCACCCAGGTGCCCCTAAAATACTACTTTAAATTAATTTTAAATTTAGTTCATCAGTTATATGAGCCACATTCTGAAAGGTGGACAGATGCATAGAGCTATTAGCTACCATATTGGGAGGCACAAATCTAGAAAATACCAAATTATACCATAAGCCTGCCTAACTGGGGACTCTACACTTTTGGCACCAAAAACTAATATAAGAATCTCTATAAATTATTTCTCTCTGGCCTGGATGACTTTGCAAAGCCATGCCACCCTCACCAAAAAAAAAAAAAAAGATTCTATTTATTCCTTCATCTTCACAGTACCTTCTATATTTTATATCTTAACAATGCATGTGACCAGAAGGGCACAGTCATATGCCTGTGCCTTGGTTGCCAGAGAGGCTGAGATGTTGAGTTTTTAGCATCTTCCTGAGTCAGACCAGTTCATGTGGAAAATTTGAAAAACACCGGAAGGGTACTCAAAGAGTTCTGGGCAGTAAATAGCCACTGCATTTCTCCACCACAGCGTAAACCCTTAAAGGTAGGAATCGCATCTTTTCTGTTTGTGGATAGTCTACCCAGAGCTTTAAATGTAATTTGGCTCAGATGGCTGTGCAACGATTTTTGGTTTAGTACTCGAGTTTATGATTCACACCAGAGAATGTGAACTAAGAAATCCAAAATATATGTTCATTTCAGTGTCCACAGAAAGTCAGTTTCAACACTGTTGTGAGGGAGACATATACTGATCTATTTGCTTTTAACCTCTGCTCCTGCCAGGACGATTTTTCTGATACCTTCCAGGGATTTCTCTGGATGATAAATTAAAAATGGAACATGAATGATAGCAGAGCTGAAGGGCAGAATGACTTTGAGTACACAGCAAAGGGTGATTCAGCTGGTGATTTCAAGAGATATGTCAGTCAGGAACCTTGCTTACCCACAGGCTCTTTAAAAGAAACTGACGTGACTGCATTCGTGCTCTTCAGAAACTCCAGGAAGGTATTCTGGTGCTAACTGATCTTTTTCTGTCACAGACTTGATGACATTAGGAAAGGGTATCTGATGTACAAGTCAATCCCTGGACTGGCAAGCAGTTTATGGCATTACTTGGAACCAAAAGATAAATTCAGCCCATCAGATGATTTCAAGTTGGGAAATACCACAATAATTAGGCAGGTAATAGTGGGAGCTCAAGGTGGAGGAGGTCGGACTAGGAGACAGCAGGCAACTCCGATGACCATTTGCTGGCCTGTGTCAATGAGGGAGAGGCTACTATGAATGAATAGAATGAGGAAGTAGACAAGTTAACATAAATGTGTGTGTGTGTGTGTGTGTGTGTGTGTGTGTGCATAGTATCATCTGGGTTGCTGTAAAAAATATATAAGATATATATATATGTATATATATATATGGTGTATATATATATATATATATACACACACCATAGATTGGGTGGATATGAACAATACAGATTTATTTTTCATGGTTCTGGAAGTCAGGAAGTCCAAGATAGAGGTGCTGGGCAGATTCGGTGTCTAGTGAGAACCTGCCACCTAGTTGACTGTCTCTTCACTGTGTCCTCACATGGTACAAGGAGCTAGGGAGCTCTGTGGGGTCTCTCTCGTAAGAGCACTAATCCCATTCCTGAAGGTCCCACCCTCATGGCTCAGTCACCACCCAAAGGCCCCTTCCCCTAGTACTATCACCTGTGAGAGCTGGGATTTCAACATACGAATAATGGGGGGACACGAACATTCAGATCATGGGGCACATGCACACATGTGTATACACATACACACCCACATACGTTTGGCACTGGCTCTTTACTTCTAGATTTCTCTTTCTAGGTCTTCATACGGAAAACCTTTAATTATCTCCTGCAATTGTCTTTTGGGTTTTGAGTGAGATGTCACCTCTTTAGTGAGTCTTCCCCAATTTCCCAGTCTAATCTTGCCTCTCTGCTTTCTCCCCCACCGCCGTTAATTTCTAACACATTACGCTCTTTTATTTTCTGTGTAGCATTTATCACCACCCGAATTAATTTGCTTATTGATCAGTTTGCTATTTACTATCAGTTGCCCTGCAAGATTATAAGCACCACGGAGGCAGCGTCTCTGAATATCCCATACAATTGCTGTATGTGCAGTACCCTCAGTGGTCTCTGACATATGGAAGGAGGAAGTAAATATTCCTTAAAAGAATATGTGATAAATATAAAATTATATATGCCATATATTGGAAGGTTGGTGACAGAAAACAAACACCTTGCACTGCAGAGATGCTGAATGTTGTAAATAGTGGAACATATGTATGAAGATGGAAGGATCCTACTGCTGGGTTCCTCAGAGCCACCTTGGCGCTTTCCGCTTCCTGCTTCTCCTCGGGTCTGATTTCCTTTTCCTGAGGTCATATGATAATGTAGAGTCAAAAGAATTTCTTTACTGAGGTATAACTGACATATGACTTTATATTAGTTTCGGGTCGAGGACACAATAACTTGGTATTTGCGGACATTGCCAAATGATCACCACTGAAAGTCTGGTGGCATCCAATGTCACACATAGTTACCAAAAATCTCCTTCTTGTGATAAGAAGTGTTAAGATCTGCTCTCTTACTAACTTTCAAACATACAACACAGTGTTATTAACTGTAGTCTCCGTGCTGTCCAATAATGCACCACTGTCACTTACTTATTTTATATCTGGAAGTTTATCTCCTTTTGATAGGGTGGGAAGTATGAAGATATATCTTGCTGAGAGGTTTTCTAAGTCATATTTTCGTGGATGAAAACCGAGGATCGTTCTTGTGTTTGTCACCCTCTCCTCCTTGCCCTGGTAACAGTACTCCCATTTTTCTCTAAATCGGTGGTTCTCAATCAGGGGAGATCTCCCCCATGAAACCCTCCAGGAGAAATCTAATGATATCTGAATGCATTTGTTTGTTACAACTGGGAGCATGTGTAGTGACCAGAGACGCTGCTAAGTATCCTACAATGCACAGGACAGCTTCCCACAACAAAGAGTTCTCCGGCCCCAAATGTCAACAGTGCTGAGGCGACAAATGCTACTCTAACCTATCCCCCCATTCATTGTTGTTACCCACATGACATCATATTTACTTTGCTAAAAATCCAGGGTTTTTCTGCCACTGGTAATAGAGTTGGAATAGAGAAACCAAATAAATGAAAAGGATACTTCCTAGAAATCAGGCAGATTGATTACACTCATGGATCTACTCTCACTCGCAACCTTCACCGAGGACAAAGTAAGAATTAAAAGTGTGTCAATCCATAAGGCCAAACAGAATAGGAGAGAAGACATCTGTAGAAGAGACTGCTGTGAGTTTTGGAAGCTAGGGAGTCCGTTAGAGGAGAAGCACCTGACCTAGCAGAGAGAAAAGACACCTCAGCTGAAGTATCTGCAAAAGGTAACCCGGTTGCAATGCTCGGAACTTGGAGGTATCAGGTAAACCGGAAAGCAGCAGTGAAACAAAAGGGATTGGGTGGACGCGAATATATAAAAGTGGGTGCTCTCTATGTCTCCCTGCAACCATGAAATGCCCATTGCTATGCTTTCCTTCTCTCCCCGCTCTTCCACTCCTCTCCTCCCTACTTTCATGAGCCTTTCAGATTTGGACCCTGGACAATTTGAATGAGAGAGTTTCTGCAGTCAGTGACTCCAAGCATGGCTGGGCTAAGACAAGTGGGACGGGAGGGTGGTGTTGGACTCAAGCCTCATTAGTTTTGGCAGACCGTGGTGAGAAGTTCAAAATTCATTCTAAATATGGCAGGAAGACTTAAGAATTCCAAGAAGAGGGATGTTGCAATTCGATTTGTCTTTTAAAAAAAATGACAGATTGCCATATGGAGAATGGATTCTAGAGTGATGATGAGATAAGCAAGGAGATAATTTTGGAGACTATTTTTTTGTGTTTCATGGTGATTTGGACCTGTATGGTGCCAGAACTGATGAGAGAAATGAATTATCCCTCCCCCCTCATGGAGGTCAAAGAATAAGAAAAAACTCTTAATGGGATATATGTAGGAGACGAAGGTAAGGGAGGAACAACAGATGACTTGTGGATTTTGAGACTGAATAGTGAGGCAGATGTCAGCCCCATACAATAAGACAAAGGCGACTTGCGGAGGTAGGACAGTTGAGACGTTTTGCATGTGTTGAAATGCCCATTTAGATATCCAAGTGGAGGTGCCAAGTAAGCAATTGGGAAATTGCTCAGGATCATTATAAAGATACACATTTGGGAATCATGAGTGTATGGATGTTATTATGGGTTGAACTGTGCCCTCCAAAAAGATATGTTGAAGTCCTAACCCCTAGTGCCTTCGAATATAGACTTTTTTGGAAATGTGGTCGTTGCAGATGTAATTAGTCAAGGCAAGAGGACTAATTTAGGATGGGCCCTAAATCTAATGTGACTGGTGGGTGTCCTTATGGGAAGGAAATGGAGAATAGACACAGAAATACAGACTCATGGGAGGGGGTGGATGCCATGTGTTGATGGAGGCAGAGATGGGAGGGATGGAGCTGTAAACCAAAGAACACCAAGGATTGCCAACAAACCACCAAAAACTAGGAAGAGGTAAGAATGGATTCTCCACTACAGGGGAAAGGGAAACTTAGACCTGTTGAAACCCTGATTTTGGATCTTTAGCCTTCAGAACTGTGAGACCACACATTTCTGTGGTTTTAAGCCCCCTGGTTTGTGGTAACCACCAAGGCCACGGCAACGCCAGGAAACTAGTAAGTTGGTATTTAAAGGCGAGGATCTGGATGAAAACATTCAGTGACAGAATATATATAGAATGTATGCAGAGAATATATACAATAACTGAGCCCTGAGGCACTCCATCTGTGAGATTCTGTGGTGTTGCCTCAGTTTCTGACTGGTTTCTGACCCCAATGGTATCTAAGCATTTTCTTCCCACATAGACAACTTATGTTATCCTACGTAGACTCTCTGGACATTTTTATCATCCTGTTCCCTGCGGTTGCCCTTGTACTTCTGTCTTTTACACTGACTCAAACCAGTGCTCTCTCACTAAGGTGAGAGAGAAAGGCTGGCCAACTCGTGAGGTACCATTTTTATTGCCATCTTGTTAAAGGGGTTTATAGACATGTCTGGCTCACAGATAATAAACAACGGAGATGGAATATTAAGATAACAGAACTTCAAAACTCATTCTCTTTCCACCAGAATTCTGAGAACAGGCAACCTTTCCAAATGGTGAATATGGTGCTATTTGGGAATCTCCTTCACAACATCTGATGCAGCTCATGTCCCATGTCATAGACCTAATGATTAACTACCTTCAGTATGAGACATTCAAACTAATGCGGAGAGACTCTTGCCTTCTGTCTGCTTCAATTAGTGCCTGTGCTCTCATTATCCCGCAAGTATACAAGGCTTCTTGTATATATGGCCTCTGGATTGTAGATAAGATATTATATGCCTGAGGGATGTCTTCTACTTCTCCATGGCCACACATTTGCTATTTCTATGTTTTAATGGGACACATAAGCAGGGATACAGTGATACTTCTGTTTTATGAAGTTAATTCAAACTCAGGCCAGTGAAGAGGCTTATTTACTAACCATGCAGAAGTTACCAGTGGAATTGAAATAAATCTGATGTTGTATCCTATCTATTCCCCAATCGTATTAAAGGTTTCTGTTATTAGGTTGAAGTCTTTTCCAAGACCTCTGTTTCCGAAACTTAACCAACTTTACCTTCTTCCCAAGTTCACTGTACCCATTCGTGTTCCAACTTCCATCTCATTCTGTTCCCTAATTAGAGTCCTCTTAAGAGATCTTTTTATCTGCATGTATCTCTTATTCTGCATTTTAGCATCTCCTTCCTCTCTGGCTCTTTTCCTCAGTATGTAAACATGACTGCAGATGTTATAAACTGAGAAACTATGTAGTCTCTTTGGTAATTTTAACTGTTGTGCATAAGTTTTTGGCAAAGCTATGTCTCTACAGATTTTGTTGCTTCTTTGAGAGATGTGTTTCTGCTTTATGAATATATTTATAATGTCGGCTGCTTGTATACTATAATTTATTCTTTGAGATTGCATGTATTCTTGCTTGAGCAGCTGTTTTTTGGAATGAGAATCTCAGATGAAGACGACTTCAAGAAAGAGATACAGACATAATTTTAAACTTGCACTGGAAAGAAACCAGGAAAGGAAGGACATTTGTTTTTGTGTGTGAACGCTTTTGTGGGCCTTTGGTTTCTTAGCAATGAGCTTGTCTAAGAGCTGAACGACCTGGATGCCAAGAAATGACTCCATGCAGGGCTACTGTGTTCAGGTACAATTGTCCTGTTAGGGCCAGAGGAAAAGGCTACATCTCCGTGATGGGTGTGGGTAGGGGGAAGTGTCTCTTCTTGAGTTAATCAACTAGAAAAACTAGTTTCCGGTTAATCAACTAGGAAAAATGGAGAGTTGTGACAAGAAGACAAAGCTCACAGTAAGGTGAATGGGAGATATTCTTTCAGTTGGGGTCTCGGGACAGGAGAGGCTATACTGAGAGGTATGATGATAAGAAGCTTTGTTAGAGATGTGAGTTGACACCTCCATGTTGAGTGCGGCCAGCAGTTAGGAACACTCTATGACTCTGCGAATGACCATGAACCCAGGGTCTCAGGCCATGTATTTACAGCAGACACTGATAGTTATTCTGTGTTGTAATTTCCCCATTATTAGCCCCAGGTGGCTGAGTCTGGCAGAGTGGCAATCTTATGTCAAAGCATCAATGGCCAACCCCATGGGAAGGACAGCATATTTAGAAAGAATCATGGAAAACTCACAGATGTAATTAGAATATTATTAAGTTTCCAAGAGGGTAGATATGGGCTCAGAGTTGTGGCACTTTGGGGCATTCATAGACATGTGACCTTCAAGCCTGGTGAATACATACATCACTATCTTTAATAGCTCTTCATTTACCTTCTTGTCTCATAAGAAAAATGTCTTTCCTCTAACCCTGAGAATATGCATTGAAGAAATAATGATTGCGCTCTAAATCATTGACATGTTGAATGCTAAGATGATGTCAAGAAAAATGTATTAACTTTGTTTTACTTGAAAAATTGCATTCCATTTTTCTTCATAAAATGCTTCATTCCTCCTTTAATTACATATAACTTAAAGAATCTTCTTTGAAAAGAAGATCTCTGAGCGAGGATGTGCAGTGCAACCCTGTGTTATAGAAGGTTTATCTATTTCCATGGTTTTATGAACATCTCACTAACTGACAAAAAAAAATGAAAAAAGAAAAAGGAAAAAGAAGAAAAGAAAGTGAGAGAGAATATGAAAGATGAATTCTCTTTGGACACAAGCTGGCTTGGGACGAAAAATATTTTGCGATATCATATATTTAAAAACTCTTTGTGAGCATATACCTCCTGGAAACATGCAGATGATTACCTATTCCCACCAGTGCATACGAGCAGATGAAAATCCACTCGGGGCACATAACCATTACTGCTGATTCTGTAAAAGGTTTGTGGCTTCCTTGTTTTGCTGTTTTGTTTTTTTAATGAGGAAGATTCTCATCCAACCCACTGCACAACATTAACGTGTAGGGATGGGCATCTTTGACCTGTCAAGTAACAAGACTGGAGATCAAACATTTTGTGTATGTTGCTGACTATTCTTGAGTTTTGCCACTATTCTGGGAGATGAAATCTGTCGAGATGATGTCATTCCTTGCATTTAATTTTGTGACTATTTTGCTGTTGATTCAAGTCATCTGCCTTTTATTCACTTGGAATAAATATGCCCTGAATGATCATCTTGATTCCTGGAATCATTACTGACTGTTACAGATTCTTTAAATGGCTGGAATTGTATTAGTCTTGGAGATCCGGGATAAATTTAACTTCATTGCCATTTTATGCGAGAATGTGTTTACCAGGTATCCATCGTTGTGGTTTCTGCATTTGTAAACACCCACTCCATTTTCAGGCTACCTCTCCTCACTCTTAGCCAGCAAGTGCATGGGGAATTAAAACTAATTTTAATATTACACAAAGCAAAACATCATTAAGAAAATGCGTAAAAAATTAAAAAGCTGCAATTTTTATAATGCAATTCACAACTAAATAGAAATGATTTTTTAATTACATGCTCATTTGAGTTATGTGCCACAGATTCCCAAGAGAGATGTCTGTTTAAATCTAAGTAGTGACCTCAAAACTTCATTATTACACCATGTGTTGGTGCCCAAGAAACTCACATTCCCCCTCCTGGTCCTTCCTTCTTGTCCAGGTCTGGGGATAGAGTATGGTGAGGCTGTGATCCCCACTGTTCACAACCCAAGTCCTTTTCTCAAGAGTGTGCTCAATTCTGGGCCATTGGCTGAGGGAGGATCAGTGTCCAAATGGCCTCTTATAGGGAATCTCAACCTTCCTTCCTTTTTTGAGATGCATCTGCCCACCACGTGTCGGTCCTCTGCCTTTTCGTAGTTCTCTGGGGACAACGGATCTGCTTTCTGGAAAGGCAGGTAGCTTTCAGTTTTCTCCAGCCACCTGAATGCTTTATCATTTATCTGTGTCTTTTTCTATTTCTAGATTTCTTTTTGACCTGTCTGCTCTTGACTTCTCTACTACTCTCTTTAACCCTGTGGGATGATGGCTTTTACCTTTTTTTGGTCTCTTTACTGTCATTTTAGTTAGATTCCTGAAGGCAGCATGAGAAAATGCACCTGTCCAATCTGCCATTCTCAAACAGATGTCCCTGAGACAGTATTCGGAACGAGGGGGAAGTACGTCTTTCCTCTTCGCCTTTCTTTCTATGTCTTCTTCCTATTTCCATCTCACTTATGCCCTGAAAGGTACCTACAAAGTTCTCAACCAGCTGTCAGTTCATCTCCATCAAGACATTAGTTGATAGCAGCTTAAAGAATTAGCCTATCTAGAAACACTGCATATATTTTTTCATACTCTAAAAGGAATGCATTCTCTTTGCCGCAAGAAAAAAAAAATACAGACAGGTACAAAGAAATAGTGGAATTTCTTTTCAGTGGAAATCTAAAAGACCAAAAAGACTTTTAGACTACCAAGAAATAACTCTTGATTGAAATTTCAAGCTGAGACAAGTGCTTGGGGATAGACGATCATCTCCAATCTAATCTGATTAATCTGGGTCAGTTCAGAAAACCTGCTCTTCCCTGAGATACTAGCAATTGGTTTTAGCATTTGGTATGATATTAACCAAAAGTTACCTATTGTAGATAAATAACTGAGTGAATCAAAAAAGATCATAAAAAGGAGTATGTTTTTTTCCCAACAAAGTCATTATATTTTACAATGGGGCTACTTTTTAATTAAGTTAGGTGGAATTTCTAAGCCATTTGTTTATACTCCAAAAGATTAGGGGAAAAAACTCCTCCCCCCCTACAAATTTCTAAGTGTCAGTTCAATGTATGAAAAATGCGTTTTTAAAAGCATTTCAGTTGAGGGCATAAAGAAGTTAAGAACGTCATCTGATAGTCAATTGTGTGGGATCTCTGAAAAGCAGCTCTCTTTTGAATTACTATTTGTATTTTCCGTGCCTTAAAGCCTCGGTAGCTGGAAAGACCACGGAACCAACATAAGAACCAAGTTCTTGAAAGTGTTCATAAATTCTTGAAAAATAAATTGGGTATGTTATTTCTTCATAAAGTAGACAGAAAATGAAACAAACCTCCCAAATCCCAAGGAAAAAATAAACAGTAATTAAAAATCTATTATTAAACAGTGAGAACAGCAAAATTTATTTTTATGGCTCTCTGGAAATAATAGAAGTGTTTTTTTAAGTTATATATATAGCAATATTTACTATAAGCCAGCTACATGTGCAGAACATTGCCAAATGAAAATTTTAGAAATTTTATTGGATGTTAAATCTTTTAACAAAGAAGCTGAGATAGAAATGTTAAGTCCTCCTAGGAAGATCCCACCGGTCAGGCTTTCATCCGTTTTAACTTTAAACAAGAAACTTCTGTGGTTAGATCATCTTTCTAGTTTTGATCTAAGGTTAAAGAAAAAGTTCGCGTATTGAATGCCATCATTTAATGACTGTGGATGCCAGCGGTGCTGAGCTGAAGGTAATGAGACACAAAACAAAAATTCTTCTTAAATTACAATATTTCCTACGTTATTTGAGGTTTTCATCTTGTCACTAAGTTTTTCTTAATTTGCCTTCAGGAAGAGTAAACTTCAAACAGGTCTGAAGTCTGCATGGGCTTAGAAAAGAGCCTGGAAAATTGACTCCTGACTTTCAGGAGACGTTTAGCAACGTTTAGTTTTGGGGGTTGCTTTACACTGGATTCATGCACCTGCTGAACAGCCAGAGTCATATTCTAAGACTTTCCAACAGTGCAGCAATGAGAAGGAGGTTCAAGAGGGCCTGAGACCTCCATGCGGATGTGCGAAAAACTTCTCTCACGTGGTTGTATGCTTTCGCCTCACAGATGAAATCATGCACAGCTGTCCATCTCTAGCTCTTTCCATGATAGTCCTGGGAATGGAGAAACTGTGCCTATGTGTAATCTCCCCCTTATGTAACCAAGTCCATACATTTCCAGATATTTTGCGGTAGGTTCCTCTCTTCTAACTACTTGTTGACTTCGTTCTATCAAGGATGTCATCATTTCATTGTGGTAACAATGTACTACCTCTGATTTAGAGTATTTGAGACATGGAAGCATTTTACTGGAAACATCTGTTTTCGAGAAGGATAAAACTTACCTTCTGAAATGCAGGAAAGGTTGTAAACTTGTACTTTTAGATCAACATGGGAACCACCCTTAACTTTCTCTAGTAAGATCCTATTCTCCGGGTGCCTGGGTGGCTCAGTCGGTTGAGCATCCAACTACGGCTCAGGTCATGATCTCACCGTCTGTGAGTTCGAGCCCCACATCAGGCTCTGTGCAGACAGCTGAGAGCCTGGAGCCTGCTTCCAGTTCTGTGTCTCCCTCTCTCTCTGCCCCTCCCCTGCTCACACTCTCTCTCTGTCAAAAATAAAATAAACATTAGAAAAAATTTTTTAAAAAGATCCTATTCTTCTACCCTTTTTCTTCCCCTCCCCCAGTGTATTTGTTGAGTCACTCCGTATTCATTTAATCATTGGGGAAAATCTGGTATCATCTTGGGCAGTGGGTGACTTCTACTGTGTCAGACCTCTCTAACCGCTAGAAGTCATCTGTGACAACTCTTTCTGACCTTAATATGCCAGAGCCTGCTCATACTAGCCAACTGTGCACATCTCTTCCCAACTTTGCATTCTTCAAATCATTGATTTATGGTAGCATAAATCAACCATGGTGGAATGTTTACACCACTGGAATGGACCATTGCTACAAATCAAGCTTTTATTGCCCTCCTGCCCCTACACAGGTTGCTAAACATTTACCAGCATACCACTGCCCCCAAGTTATCTATATATTCATATTCTGATCTAATTAAATGTTATGTTTGAGCACAACATAGTGAAAAGGATCAAACAGAAAATGTGTTTTCAAAGCAACCTCCCCAGTCTTGAGAAAAGATCAGATATTCTTTAATGGTTACCCAGTGTCTCACTCATCATGCTTAACCATTTGCAATGCTGATTCACAGAATCAAGAATCTAGAATTTCAGCTACTTCAACGTCTCCCAAACATTCTGGCTTCAACTCTTTTTACTTTGATATCCTCTTAGGAATTTGTTGAATCACAGGGTCGCTTCTGAGTGAGTTAGTACCATGAAAGAAAATTTGCTATTATTAAATATTTCAGACATAATAGAAAACACAAGAGATATTATGATGATCACTCAGGTATCCACATCCCAGTGAAAAAAATTAGTTGAGGCTTTCTCTTATTCTCTTTTCATTTCTGCAAAGGTAGCTAATATTCTCCCTATGATGGTTACCATTTCTATATATTTGATATATTCTCACATTATATATGCTATTCTTTTATTCTTTTAAGTATCTAAACAAAAAGTATCATAACATCTGTTAAACTTGCTTTTTTTTTGCTCAATATTACATTTGTGACAATTACCCAAGTAGCTCATATTTAGTTATTTTGATTGCTATATAATATCTAATTTAACGATATATATCACAGTTTATCCATTCTGTTGACAACACGTCTATGCTGTTTTAATGTTTTTTGGTCTTTGTAAAAAGTGCTGCCGTGAGCATTTTTGTGGAGAACTCCTTACACACGAATCTGTGAATTTCTTCAAATGGTATAAACAGGAGTGGGATTACTGGATAGTGGTGAATGTGCCCCTACGACTTTCTTAAAGATCACCAAATTGCTTGTCACAGTGATTACAATAATTTATATCCCATCCAGCAGAATGTAATTGTTCTGGTTGCTACATAATCTGCCCTAAATATGCTACTGTTAGACTCAAATGTTGCCTGGTATGATGGATAAGAAATTAACAACGTGGTTTTAAGCAAAGGCATGATAGATGAATATGTTACTATACACAAAGTAGCAAGACAGCAAAAAACTGGAAAAGTCCAAACGTACCTCAACACGACAATGGATAAACACGTGATGCTATATTCATACAGCAAAATACCACTTAGCACCAGAAGGGAACAAAGTACTGCTACGTGAAAAATATGGATAAATCCCAAAATGATTATTAGGAATTATCATGCTGATTGGCTCTGTTAATTGCGGGGAACTGCCTGACAGGGGTGCAAAGGGGCTTTCCGGGTTAATAGAAATGTTCTATAATAGTTAATACTGTGAATTGGTTACACAAGTGTATGTATTTGTCAAAACTCACCAAGCTGTACGTTTAGGATCTATACATTTATAGACTGTAAATCATAAATCAATTTAAAAGAAAGAATCTTAGAAGAAAATAAGAGTGTAGATACCCGCATTAAGAGAAAGAGCCCCTTATTGCTTGAGTAGCTCCCTGGGATGCCTTTTTATTTCATATGGTTTTACATATGTAAGTTAATCAGAAACATGCAAAGATTTAGGGAGAAAGAATTCGGAGGCGTGAGGAGGAGAGAGAAGGGAGACTAAGGGCAAATGCCTTGCCAAAGACACTGAAAGAGAGTCTCAGATAAAGAGATTTTAAACACATTTTGCTCAGAGTTAAAAATATAGTTTCTCTTTAATGCTTTCCAAAAGCAGCAGTAAAAAATTTAAATTGCCTTCCAATTTCTCTTGGATGTCGCAGTGATGCTTTATCTAAATGTATTCTCTCTGCTGAGATAGACCCAGGATACAGTGTCTCCTGAGACACCCTGGTGTAATTTGTTACATTTTAGTACATTTTATGGCTATTCTTAAGACATAGAAGTTTTAGCTTTTTTACAAACGATAAATGACATCTACCCATTAATTTCTTTTAAATTAATTATACAAGAAAAGTGTGATTTAAAAATAAATAATAAAAATTAAATGATGCACTTTATTTTGAAGTCAAATGTATATGGAATGTTAAGTATGATGGTATTAAATGTGTATAGAAGCGGGGCGCCTGGGTGGCTCAGTCAGTTAAGCATCCGACTTCAGCTCAGGTCATATCTCCGTCCGTGAGTTCGAGCCCCGCATTGGGCTCTGTGCTGACAGCTCAGAGCCTGGAGCCTGCTTCAGATTCTGTGTCTCCCTCTCTCTCTGCCCCTTCCCACTCACACTCTGTCTCTCTCACTCTCAAAAATGAATAAACGTTAAAAAAAAATTAAATGTTTACAGATGCAACTTTCTTTATCTGCTATTGGGAAATCTTGCAATTTGTAATTTTTCCCCAATAATTCTGTGTTTTGTTTATAGGTGAACAAATAGGAGAGGCCATTTAAAATTATTTCAGTCATATTTTGCAAAATGTTTTGTGAGTTTGGGTAATCATTATTTCCAAAGACGTAAAGGTCAAGTTAGCGGTATTCCATCCAGGTGTTTTATCTTTTTAGCATTGATTTTTAAGCTCAAAGAATACATTTAAAATTCCAGTTAAGAATTTTGACCAGTTAGATGTAGTAAAGATCACCATGAAACAAAATTTTAGATTTTTGTCCTTTGTATGCCTTTCATTAAATTTCGTTCATTCATTCTTCACGTTTCCTGCTTTTAATGAATGATCTAATATGGGTACACATTACACAGGATATGATCAAAATTAAAAGTAGTAAAAAAATTAAACTTTCATACCCCTCAAAACTACCTTGGTGTCCAGTCAGGTACAACTGAGTCATACATACATACATCCATGCGTGGTACTCAAGGGCTTAATTACATCTCTCACTTGATCTCTACCAGCTCACTCCATGTTGCGTTACAAAGAAAACATTTAAAAATTTTGTTTCATGAATGGATTAACATTGGAGAAATGGAAATAGTTGTCACGAACTCTCCCAAGTGTTTTGACCCACTGTTGGACATTTACAAATCGTAGATTGTGAAAAGCTGATCTAGTTCATGCCCTTCATCTCGGCAAGATCAAATCAGCCCTGTAAATAATACCCCTCCTCAGATTTCCTGGGGTTTATAGCCGCATAATGTGCAAAGATTAGGATACTGTAAACAGAATCCAAATGTGTGTATTTTTATATGTTTCTATTGATCAATAAGGATATTAAGGTATGTGTATAATAAGATCACTAAGTAAACAAGACAATTCATAGTAAAGTGCATGTCTGAGTATGTATCCAAAAGAACTGAAAATAAGATTTTGAACAGATACTTGCATTTTCATGTTCATTACAGCATTATTTACCATAGCTAAGAGGTGGAAACAACCTAACTATCCATCAGTGGATGAATGGATAAAGAAAATGTGATGTATACACACAATGGGATATTATCCAGAATGGAAAATGAAAGAAAGGCCGTCATACCTGACAACACGGAGGACTCTGGAGGCTATTATACTAAGTGAAATAAACCAGCCACAGAAAGACAAATCTGTATGATTTCATTTATATGAGGGATCTGAAGCCATTAAACTCACAGCAGTAGAAAGTGAAATGGTGGCTACCAGGGGCTAGGGTAAGGGGGAAATGGAACGTTGCTTCTTGCAATGGGTCATGCAAGATGAAGAAGTCAGGCAAGGTGAAAAGTTCTAGAAATCTTCCATACAACAACGCTTATGCTGTTAGCAGTTCTGTACTTTTCACCTAAAACTTTGTGAAAATGGTAGATTTCACGTTATATGCTTTTTTTAAAAAAGTTTTTTTAACGTGTGTTTATTATTGAGAGACAGACACAGAAAGTGAGCAGGGGAGGGGCAGACACAGAATCCGAAGCAGGCTCCAGGCTCCGAGCTGTCAGCACAGAGCCTGACGCGGGGCTGGAACTCACAAACCAAGAGATCATGACCTGAGCTGAAGTCAGACGCTTAACTGACTGAGCCACCCAGGCGCCCCATGTTATGTGCTTTTTATCACCATAAAAAATTCTTAAATATAAACCATAAATATGATTTTGTGTTCATTATCTGTAGGTAGTTGTTGATATGAATTTTAGTGGTCGTGAGGGAACAAAATAGCTCCTTAACATGGGTAGCTTCATGGAGAGTTTAGTATTTCAGTGAAAGGGCGGTCTATTAAGCACAGGTTCCCTAGGAAGCTGACTGTGTGGCAGATTTTGGAGTTCAGGAAGCTGTCCCTGAGGAGTGCTCTCGGGATCAACTTTGTGAGAGAATGGAGGCAGGAAACTGGAAGGGGAGAGAAGCCCAGATCTCGCGTAACCACAATCAGGTCTCTGCCAGGTTGGCAGGCAGCTAAAGCTGCCGAGGAGGAGGCTCCTCGAGAGTCATCCCAAATAGGGTCAGGTGTCCAGGCCTCTGTACCCTCACGTCTCCCAGTCACTGAATGCCGGCAGCCCCTGGAAAGGGGACGTGACTTGGATCAAGACGGCCTTCTTTTGTGGAGAATAACCACGTAGAGGAGGCGGGTACTCAGTCCTGGAGTAGGAGCCCATCAGTCAGGAAGGAGGATCCATGAACCAAACTAGAACATCTCCCAGCCAGGGTTGAGGGGAGTGAACATGGGCTATTTAGAGGTTACAGGGATGGAAAGTGAGATAGAGACAGGAGAAATGGATGGGTGGGAGGCAGGTAGTACTATAGCCCCTTCGAAGAACAGAAGATGTGGGTTGGAATCTCAGCCTACTTCCGAGTCCAAAAAGAAGTTTGCTCAAAGGAGAGTTTATATGCATTTCTGTCTTTAGAGTTGTGGCCTTAGTCTAGAACTTTGTTTTTTTTGTTTTAATTTTTTTTTCAACGTTTATTTATTTTTGGGACAGAGAGAGACAGAGCATGAACGGGGGAGGGGCAGAGAGAGAGGGAGACACAGAATCGGAAACAGGCTCCAGGCTCTGAGCCATCAGCCCAGAGCCTGACGCGGGGCTCGAACTCCCGGACCGCGAGATCGTGACCTGGCTGAAGTCGGACGCTTAACCGACTGCGCCACCCAGGCGCCCCTAGAACTTTGGTTTACCTGAATATGGCTCGATATGTTATAAACACAATTTATTATTGTGTTCAAAGCAAATGCCATTTCATATAAAATCCTTTACTTTACGTAACTTTCTGCCTTTAGACCCACAGGTAAACATTTTTATTGTCTTGATAATTATCTATCTCCCTGATGTGTGTTTTACTTGTGTACCACAGGTTCTTAATGAAAAATTCTCTTTACCCTCTAATCTCTGTTTGGAGGTTATCGTGGCAATTAGATATCCTTCTTGCTCATACATAATGCATGAATACTGCAGAAGTAGGTTATTGAAGTATTTGACTTATCTCCTGCATCACCTTTTCAGCTGATGAGTAGTGAGTAGAAATTTAATATACAGATGTTATTCTGCTTCTATGCTCCGTTTACAGATCTAGGTTAGGTCTACAGAAAGGAGAGTTTAAGGGCATTAATTTCTGAAGTCAACAGTGTACTCGATTGGGTTTCAGTCCTGCCTCTGCTATTAACTTTGTGTGGGATGTCGACCAAGCAGTTGTATCTCTCTGGGTCTCAGTTATACATTTACTACATCTGCAAAGTGTAGTTTTGGATCGCATGCTTCATGATGACGTTGTCCAGCCAACATTTCATTGGATGAATGCATATGTCTGAATGAATATGGTTTTTTTTTCCAAAGAAAATGAATTTTCCCTCATTCACTATAACTCAACACGCACAGATCGTTTTGGTGCACAAATAACTTTCAAGCATGACACCTTCATTCGGTTTCATAAACTTGAACCCAGATCAGAGGGGTAGTAGGATCCATTATGTACACATGTAAACTCATTATGTTATAAAGTGTAATAGTGTCATTATTTTCCATAACTGATCAAGAATTCCTAAGAACCTTCCATTGCCACTGAGGGCAAGAAAAAGTCAGACTCCCTTCCAGGCCATTTGCCTGGAAGCAAATTCACCATTGCATAAGCCTGAGCATGAGTGTCTAACCTCCTGTACATTCTTTTCCCTCCTCTTTCCTCAGGCTCTACATGGAACCTAGAAAGTCTCTCCTTCCCTTTTTGTCTAGCAGGGACTTCTCCTGTGTCAGTTCTTTCCTTCAACTTCCCAGAGTGGGATTCATCTTCCCCCTTCCCTAGCAGTAAGAAGGGTATTTCGGGCACTATTTGAATCATATCATTCTTACTGCAAAAGAATAATAGTTAAATCCCTTACAAGTGAAAACCAAGTCGCTGCATCTTGTATTAGGAGAGGAAAAAAATTGCTTCGTGCGCCCTTTAATTCTGATGGCGATGTTTATCATGCTAGGCAGGGAGGTGCTGCTCTGAGCCACTTACTGGGTGACCCTCTGCCTGCTAAGCTGAAGTGTGGCCCAGAGAAGCTTCTTCAGCAGGTCCTGGAGGGCAAGCGACTATGCCACTTGGACCTTTTGAGCCAGCAGAATCAATTTTGCTTGAACTTTCTGCAGCAGATTGGATTGTTCCGCGGTTCTTCTAGCAAATCCCGGTAGAATGACTGTGAGGCCTCCAGGGCGGCATGCCTCACGCTGTGTGTTGTGACCCATCAGTGAGTTGTGAAATCCATTTAACAAGTCTAGAGCAGCATTTTTTAAGATATGAAAGATGATAGGATAGAAAGGAAAATACCAGAGTACATTGCCTGTAGTAAGGGCAACATTCATTAAAACTTGTTTATTTTGCTCAAGATCTTCTGAGTGTATTGGATTACAAATTAAAATGCATTTCCTACAGCATCCTAAGGCCACGATTTTGGAAACCCACTTCTTTAGGATATTTGAGCGAAGTCATGCCTGCTTGGTCAAATAACTTGTTTTCTTTCAAGAAACAGCTCTTGGCGTGGTACTGGGAACTGGAAGATAGAGACTGAGTCCCTGATGGTAACACCGGAGGGGCATAGTACTCTTCTCGAACTGGATGTTCTCTGATCCACTGGTCCATAAAGGGGGGGCTGCCCAGGCCACAGTATTATTGAATGGAAATGGTATATATGGGATCGGGTACCGCCCGATCCAAAGCGCCCAACTAAATCATGGGAATAGATTGTTCTCACTCCTAGCATCTGTCATGCTTCACAGCTACCCCCTGTTCCAGAATCTATAGCTAGGGTCTCATGGGGAGTTCCATTTGAGATGTTGGCTGAAAATCCCTGTATAAATCCCAGTTTACAGATGGCTCTTCCCAAAATTCTAAAATGGGGTGTAAGTAGACGTGCAACATTACAATCCTACCACGTATGACTCTGAAGGAAAGTGCAGAATGGAATTCTTTTCAGAGAAAGGAAAGTAGGCAGAGCTTTCCACTGGATCGTCCATTTTTGCCTAGAAGAAGGGTCTGAAGTAAAGGTTAACATTATTTCCTTAGTTTTGTCGGTTGGTCTAGATTATGAAAATCGGGGAGAAAAAAGGTTGAGTAGAGACATGTGGATGAGACTAAAGTATGGGGTTACTTGGGTTCCATGTGAATGCTCACTGCTATAAACTGAATGTTTATGTCCCTCACCCCCATCCCCCAATTCATATGCTTGAAGCACTAATGTGATGGTATTTGGAGGTGAGGGCCTTGGAAGGCAATTATGTCATGAGGGTGGAGCCTTCATGATGGAATTAGTGTCCTTACAAGAAGAAGAAGAACAGAGCTGACCCTCTTTCTGCTCTCTGCCATGTAAGGACACAGCAAGAAGACCACCGTCTGCAAATCCGGAAGAGTTACCTCACCAGATATGCAATCTGCTGGCACCTTGATCTTGGACTTCCCATCCTCCAGAACTGTGAGAAATATATGTTTGTTTATGCTCCTCACTCTGTGGTAATTTGTTAAAGCAGCCTAAACTGAACAAGACATTCATCCAAGGGCCCTTTCTAAAGAGACAGCTCTTAATAACCAAGTGGACAATGATACCCGCTCTGTAGATGTCAGCCAATCTCATTTTCCAACAACCCCATCCCTGGCTCAGTGGTGTTAAAGGGACCAAGATAACAGAAATGCATGAGTTTAATAATGCGGACTCGGACTGCACCGTACCGAGTCTTATCTGACGACTGGACGTCCAATTTGCCACGAGCAGAAGGGAAATCTGAGCCCGTATGGCAGATGTCATTGATTGCCTACTCAATAGTTATATCCTGACAGAGGAGAGATACAAGGAAGAAATAAATATGTGCCCTTTCTTTCTGCCTTTGGATAGCATCACAGCATAGCATGAAGCTCAGAACTCTCGCAACCATTTTACCACATGGTGAAGAGAGCCAACAGATTCACAGAAAAACTTGACCCAAACACCTGAACGTCTTTGAGCTGCTGAATTACCTCTGGATTGCTGTGACACGAGAGGATAAATCTTTATTATTTAAACCACTTTTTCTTGGGTGTGTTAGTGCCATAAGCCTTCCGTAACAAACGACTACAAACTTGGCGGTTTAAAACAAAACAGAGCAAAACATTTATTCTCTTACAGTTCTGGAGGTCTGAATTCTGAAATCAGTGTTGCTAGGCTGAAATCAAGGTGTAGGCAAGATCATACTTGGGGAGAATCAGTTCACTTTCCTTTTCTAGCTTTTAGAGCTACATTTTGCTGTTGTTGTTGTTGCGTTCCTTGGCTTGTGTCCCTCCCTCCATTTTTAAAACCAAATTTGTCTCTGTTTCCTCACATTGCTTTCTGTCTCTGAGGCCACATCTCCCTTTCCCTTCCTCTTATAAGGACACTTGATGATTATACTTAGAGTCCACTTGGACAATCCAGAATAATCTTCCCTGTCAAGATCCTAAACTTAATCACATCTGCAAGGTCCCTTTTTTTCCATGTAAGGTAACATTCACAGCTTCTAAAGATTAGGACCTGAATATCACTGGGAGCCATTATTTAGCCTACATCTTGGGTGTTTGTGCTCTCACCTGCATCTGAAAACTTTCTAATGAATACTCCCTTTAATATAGAACCATACATGGGGGATATCAGCAATTTTCCAGGCTCCAGGTTGATTACTTTGGGCTCCTTCCATCATGGAAGGAAATAATTTGCCCTTTGTGACTTACACTCTCATCTTAGATTTGGATTTTCTATCTTTCCTACCATGCTATAAATACCTTCATCCTTGAAATCACCGAATACCTGAAAAATTCATCATAGTATCAAGTACAACATTGCTTCTAATCAAAGAACTCATTTTATAATGAAAAAAAAAAGAAGAAAGTGAAGGCTGAGACTCATTGGATTCCCTAGTCTTCGTATGTGCCCTGTAAGTTAGAAGTTTCTAGCCTTCCAGAACAAAGAAAAGGATTATTGTGACCTAGTTATAGCCAAGCTGGAAGTGTATTTTTGCAAGATACAGTATGAACCAGAAGGTAATATATATTGCCAATTCTCCTACTGCCCAAATATATTCTGAGGGTAGGGTGCAGAAGTGAAGGTGGCAATTCTTATATTTACACATGCATGCAAAATGTTGTTTCTGTCCCCCGACTCTGGGATGTATTGTTTTGGAGATTTTAGAGCCCAAGGAATAAATGCCGTCATCATGAGACACAACAGTTGGTTCAAATTGAGACTGGCCATGTCAGACTTTTCAGCCACTGGACACTGGATGAACATGAAAAAAAAAAAGAAGGAGAAAAAGAAAAGAAAAGAAAAGAAAAGAAAAATGTGGTCTTTTCTGGGGTGATATATCCTGTCAATGGGGGATGGGATAGGCATCTATATTTATTTATTTGCTGTATAATACGTATTTGTATATTATGTTATGTATACCCTTCCCAACTTTTGTGGTTAAAATGTAATTTAGGCCAGAGGTCCCTGGGTGACTCAGTTGGTTAAGTGTCCGACTTAGGCTCAGGGCATGATCTCGCGGTTCAAGAGTTTGAGCCCTGCATCAGGCTCTGTGCTGACAGCTCAGAGCCTGGAGCCTGCTTCAGATTCTGTGTCTCCCTCTCTCTCTGCCCCTCCCTTGCTTGTGTTCTGTCTCTCTCTTTCTCAAAAGTCAATCATGAACATTAAAAAAAATGTAATGTAATTTAGGCCATACATCAAAGAATATCAAAAGAAAACTGTGCGTAAACTAGACAAAGATTGTAATGTCCTAGAGATCCTGCTTGGGGAAAATGATCACTCTGACACACAGATTTTATGGAAATTATGGCTGGTAAATTCAGGGGACAAATTTGTAGCAAAAGCATGAGTGGCTGTCAGGCTGGAGAACGCTCAATGACCATGGCCCCTTGAGCCCACTCAGGTCTTCGTTGGAGAAGATGTGGTGAGGGGCCAGGTGCCAGTTAAACATAAACATGAACTTTTACCAGTGATAGTTTCTGCATAATCACATTGTTTGGTGGGTATACCTTCAAGGTAAAATTCATTTATACAATTACATCATATATAAACCCCAGTATTCAACCATTTGGGGGAAATTTGAAAGCACTTTATAAATTAGAAGTCCCAGGGATGCCTGGATGGCTCACTTGGTTAAGCATCTGACTTCAGCTCAGGTCATGATCTTGCAGTTTGTGAGTTCGAGCCCCGCTTTGGGTTTGCTGCTCTTGGCACAGAGTCCACTGTCTCCCTCCCTCCCTCTCTGCCCCTCCCTGCTCATGTGCTCTCTCTCTCTCAAAAGTAAATATTTTTAAAAAGTGTGCATACTTAAAAAGTAAATAAACAAATTAGAAGTTCCACAATGACTCGATGTCACAACTCATGTCCTGGTCAAGATATTATATATTTTATGTATATTATATAATATTATATATATTATACATATTATATAATATTATATTTTAATCTTTTTATTTATTTTACAAATTTTTATATATTAAATATTTACTATGTAATATAACACATTGTGTATTACATAGTGTATGTTGTCCCTGTCCTTGCAATTGACAACATGAAGGGAAAGAGGGAGTATTCATGGAGCCTAAAAACATATAAGGGAACAGTAATTATAGAAACTCCATAGGTGGATACTCTGCTGGTAGGTTTAAGAAAAGGTGAGGTTTTCTGGGACAAGTTTTTCCAAAGATACAAGATTTGCAGCACTGTTTAAAGGAGCCGTGGGATGCAAGATAGCAGACAGGATGGAAAACACTGTTTCAAGTGGTCTGGGGCTTGGAGGAAGACTCAGGTGGATAGGTAGAAAAGTGAGAAATGTGTGTAGATGACCCCCAAGTCAAGGCTGGCAAGGAAGGTGTTTTGGGGTAAGAAAAATGATAGGTGTCAGAACAGATGGATGAAATGAGAAATATTGCCAGAGATAAGCAAATGCAATATAAGTTTCTGTTTGATACTAAAGAAGTTTCTATTTGGTTCAATGATATAAAAGATCCAAAAGTGCTTAGAGGGTTTTAAAAAGCAAACATATTAAAGTAAAAAAAAAAGTTAGAATTATGCTGACAGATTATTCTAGAACCATATGTGGGTAAAATTATGCTACCATGTTATAAGCAATAAAGACACTACATTTATTCAACGTATATTAATGTGTATTAAGATAAATAGTATTTGATTTCTTTTGGTCCTTTCATATAATAGGAAATGTTGCGTGTGTAAATATTCCATATTCAAATAAGGATAACATCAAAGTTAGGTATTGATGTTTGTTTAACATATTTTTACGATCTTTAAAACTGGTTTGTCTTTAGAAACTCAATTTACCTCACTGACTTTGTATCTGTTTAGAATTTTTAGTTGTTGGTCAATTTTGCCGTATTTCATTAGAGTTGGTGATTTCTTGATGTTAATTAAGCTTTTTCCATTTTTTCTGTTTTTCCATTCTTCCAATATTCTTTGTGGACAAGTAAATTTTACTCTTCTCAGAAAATGTAAATCCTAACCTAAAAAGGTATATTTTGTGCCTAGAAGCTCTATAATTGATGTTGTGAGTTTTAATAAAATGGATAAAAGTGATTTTTTTTATTGCTGTTGCCTAATTTCCTTTTAATAGCCTCAGCTCCATTATTTCCAAGCAAGTAACAGAAGAAAAACGTATGGTATTGGAGAACCTGTTAAGGTCTATACTATCTAGGTACTTGAATTTAATACTTTCTTCTGCATTTTTGTAACTGTAATTGATGCAAATTAACTTTAGAAATCTTTCGTATCCAAACTGAGGGTTGATGGAGGCACATGGGTAGGCGATGGGCTAAATGGGTGATGGGTATTAAGGGGGGCACTGTTGTGATGAGCACTGGGTGCTGTGTGTTAAGTCATGAATAACTAAATTCTACTCCTGAAACCAACTCTAACATATGTGTTAACTAACTAGAATTTAAACAAAAACTTGAAGCAAAAAAAAAAGAGAGAGAGAGAAAATAACATGATATTTACTTGGAAGAAATATTATTTTTAAGAAAAATAGTTGCTTTATCAACGTGAAAGAATTACTTGTTTCACTAATCACATAAAATACTGTTATCAGCATCATTCTGGTGTGCCTAATGTATGCACTGATTGGTTTAAAAACATCAGAAAATTTCTCACCTGATTATGTGTTTAATCACTGGACCACGAGAGCTCAACTCATTCTAGGTTATTGAGTAAACAAGCATTTATTCATGATGGAATTATTCCAGTCTCTTGCGTGACAGTCTATTTTAGAATTTTTCAGAAAAAAAAGGTAAATGCATTTCTACAATTGTAATACAATTAGAATCTTAAGATGCAGTTTAGCATTAAAACCAGAGATGTTAGATATTCAGTGTTTGAATACTGAGAAGAGATAATTTTAAACTAGTAAGGAATTTCTAGGGATAATTCATTAAATAGTGAGTAAGGAATTATTGTCAATTGTTCCCTCGATTTCTTCCTCCACCACCATCTTTCATGAAGAACAAAAGAAAACATTTTAGAAACCAACAATACCTTGAGGGAGAATATAAATATATTTTTATTACTGAAAAACTATTAAACCTCTAATCATCCTCCTTCTCAACTTAATCCTCAAAGCAAGTGGAAAAACAGGAAGAGGCCAAATGTGTCCCAAGCTCTTTGGTCACACAAATTGGATTTTACTTGACTCTCTTAAAGGAGTTCCTTTGTTGGATTTGCACAGTCATGTTTGAATAAGTAGCTCCCAAGTCCTCAGAGTGAGGGTCAAGGAATATGTTTCAAATTTCAGGAGTAGTTCACCTCGGATTTATCCCAAATCCGCTAACACTATATATGTCTATTAGAAACCTGGTTAAGAGTATTATTCCACTTAAAAATGGACCCATCTCTGATGTCCTTAAAGTTCCTTTTAAATGCTATCGGATGGAACTGTGTGAGGGTGGAGGATAAACAGCATACGGGGGGAGAAATGATCATCTGACCTTCGGCATTTCCATTAAAAAACAAAATAAAATGCAGCCTTTCTGTGCCTTGTGAAAATGATGTTGCTATGGAGACTGCCTTTGTGAATCCTAATGAAATCGATGTGAGCAACCTTCTTCTGATTTTGACTGCCCATGAGTTAAGACTGTTTCCCATTCTCTCACCCTTTCTATTCTTTGTTTAATAGGCACCTCTAGGGCAGGAGAGCGAGGCATGTAAATCTGAAGGACAGTCGTCTCTTTACATAACAAGGTAGAAAACATGGAGAGAAGATGTTGGCATTTCTAAGAAAAAGGATGCATTTACACGTTGTATGGAAAATATACGTAAAAATAGTTTTTTGTACTTGTTCAGCACACAGGGTAAAAGGAGAAAAAGCCTAAGAAGTTAGAAAATTATTTTTGTGGTTTTTTTTTTACAGCTTTTCATGTGGAAATACTGCATAAATAATATTTAAACCTGCTAATTTTATCTGTTGATTTGCAAGAAATGCAGCATCCACGGAATTAAGTTTTCTCAGTAACATTTTTTTCCCTTTAAATTGTATAATAATAACAGATGTCCTGTTAATTGCTTCCATAAACAAACACCAATTTCTTTTTCTAAATGTTATTGCAACCCAGGTTGCATTATTTAGGAAGATGAGAGAACTCCAAATCAAACCAAACGGAAATGAAAACCTGTTTCTTCAATGTAGAGACACTAAGGGCCACACTGGGGAAGAGCAAAAGAGCTTTCCGCGATTAGGAGTTTAATACAGTGTTCTACCTTAATTTATAAAGTATTAATTTTTAAATATGTAGTCCCGTTTTAAAAATTTTTAATGTTTTTATTTATTTATCTTGAGAGAGAGACAGAGAGCATGAGCGGAGGAGGGGACGGAGAGAGAGACACAGAATTTGAAGCAGGCTCCAGGCGCTGAGCTGTGAGCACAGAGCCCTAACCCGGGGCCCAAACTCAATGACGTGAGCTGAAGTCAGATGCTTAACCGACTGGCCCACCCAGGCATCCCTACTCCCTTTTACTGGTGACAATTTGGGGCGCCTGGGTGGCTCAGTCGGTTGAGCATCCGACTTCAGCTCAGGTCATGATATCTCAGTCTGTGAGTTTGAGCCCCGCGTCGGGCTCTGTGCTGAGAGCTCAGAGCCTAGAGCCTGCTTCAGATTCTGTGTCTCCCTCTCTCTGCCCCTTCCCCTCTCATGCTCTGTCTCTCAAAAATTAATAAACATTTAAAATATTTTTAAAAAATGTAAAGGTGGCAATTTGTTTAATATAAAAAATAGCACTTTGAGCATTTTCTCCACCAAGTTCTGATAGCATCTTGTATCCTTCTTAGAATTGCTGGCCCATTAAGGTGACGGTTTGCTCTTTTATTTCTGTCTTCTACAGACCGGGAAGCTGTCAAGACGCTGGACTGTGTGGTCATTGTCATTCTGTCCCTAGCATATTGCACAGTGCCTGGAAACTGGGAGGCACTCCGTCTTTATTGAAGAACACAAATCAAATCCCTGCCAAATGCTTGGTGAATTCTTCTCGTGTCTTTTCTTAATGGTTTCTTTAAAATGTTTGTTTCTGGTGGTCGGTGAATGTAGATCTTTAAACTCTCAGGTTCTTTCCTTATTCAGAGAATGGGCTTACATTCTCGGTGAGACTGGATGTCATTTCCAACAAGGTTTCAGGGATTGTAGAGATATGAGGACAACATCTCACGGAAGTTTTACTTCAATAAGACATAGAAAAGTAGAAAAAGAACGAAACAAACAAGCAAAACTTATGTGGGGAGTACAGAAAATTTCCTTTATATGACCGTACCTGCTCCGGGAGATATGCATGAGAGCATAAGTACTGTTTATCTTCAGATACATTAAAATGACCAGAAAATCTTCATGGAAAAGTAGGGGGGAACATGTAGATTGTTTCCAAGTGGAGCTCCGTTCATGACACTGCTGCTGATTTCTTAAAGTTTTTCTTCCTCAGGATTTGTAAGAGGACTTTTCTTCTCTTTCAGTTTTATTTTTTTCATCCATTTTCATATTCTGTTTCTTCTCAGCACAGTCTTTCCTCAGAGTTCTGCTCAAATCCATTTCCCTGTAACCCTAAATTCTCTGCCTCCCTTTTTCGGTTTCCTGCTGGTTTTGGTTTTGGTGCGTTTTCATTGCCCATGGGCTTGATATGGTCAGCATCAGCCATCCTGATTCTCCCAAGGCTCCTAACACTTCACTCATTGTCATCTTTGCTCCATATCTATCGGTCTCTCTTTTATCCATGCTTCGGATATGTCGCCCTCTATTCCCTTCAGCCACCCAAGCACGAAATCCAAGAATCATGTTAACCTTACCCTTTCCTTTAACCCACACATCCAAGTCCTCCCAATTCAACCTTGTTTAAAAAAAATTTTTTTTAAATATTTATTTATGAGAGAGAGAGAGAGAGAGAGCGATCAGGCAGGAGCAGAAAGAGAGGGAGACACAGAATCCAAAGCAGGCTCCAGGCTCTGAGCTGTCAGCACAGAGCCCGACGCGGGGCTCGAACTTACGAACCGCGAGACCATCACGGGAGCCGAAGTCAGCCGCTTAACAGACTGAGCCACCCAGACACCCCCCAGCTTAACCTTCTTAAATATTTCTACAACCTTGTCCTGACTCACCATCTTACTGAGGCTCTGATTGACTCTCACACCTGAACTTTTATAATAATTCCTTAATTGGTCTCCCATTTTTTCAGGCTTGACCTTTTTGAAATCCATCCACCACCAGAAAAAAAAAATTATCCCAAATAAACGTGACCTTTTAAAAAATCCATCTAAAGATGCTCTTTCTCTGCCCCTATCATATGAAGTCCCCATGACCTGGCCCTCGCCCATCTCAGGAGTTTCACTGCTTTAATTTGGGCCTGACATTTTATTCCTTTCACTTGTTACCCAACTAAAGAATTTATATTTCTCAAGCATATATGCTCAGCCTGTTCTCTCTGCCTGGAACGTCTTTCTCAGTTTAAAAATATCCAGCTTTGAGGCGCCTGGGTGGCGCAGTCGGTTAAGCGTCCGACTTCAGCCAGGTCACGATCTCGCGGTCTGTGAGTTCGAGCCCCGCGTCAGGCTCTGGGCTGATGGCTCTGGAGCCTGGAGCCTGTTTCCGATTCTGTGTCTCCCTCTCTCTCTGCCCCTCCCCCGTTCATGCTCTGTCTCTCTCTGTCCCAAAAAAAAAAAAAAAAAAAAATCCAGCTTATTATTTATCCTTCAATATTTAACTAAGACATTGCTTTCTTTATGAAATCTTCCATTTATAACTTCATTGGATTAAGTTTCCCTGCTCTTGGGAAGTCTTTTATCTTTTATTTATTAATTGATCCTTATATCTTATTTATTTGTTTGTTTGCTTATTTATTTATTTAAACGTTTATTTATTTTTGAAAGGGAAATTGACAGAGTGGAAGCAGGGGAGGGACAGACAGAGGAGGCACAGAATCTAAAGCAGGCTCCAGGCCCTGAGCTGTCAGCACAGAGCCCTATGTGGGGCTCGAACCCACGAACTCTAAGATCATGACCTGAGCCGAAGTCAGACGCTTAACCGACTGAGCCACCCAGGCTCCCCATTATATCTTATTTATTACAGTATAAGTATATTTTACTTGTATCTTTCCTGCTAGACATGGGATTTCTTGCCCCAAACTATTTCTTATTTACCTATCACATTGCCTAATACACTGTAGGAATTCAGCAAATGTTGTTAAACTGAACTGAGTTTAAAGAAGGAAAAACATTTGGTTAATCTTTATCATTGTCTGTTAGGGTTTTGCACAATACCTCACAAAAAAGGCTACCATTTTGGGGCATGTATCACTGCTCGCCACTCTGTTAGACTCTGCACACAAAATGTTACTTAAATTTTTATCCCCATCACAAACGCAAGAGAAGTGTCATTGGTACCGTTTTAGAGCTGAGGGGGCAACTTTAAAACTTATACAGAGATAAATCCTTACCAACACGGCCTCCAGTGGGGTAAGAGATCTTTTGCTCAAGCTTTAAACTAAGGTAGGCATGCATTTTCCAGGAGGTTGTGTGTGTGTGTGTGTGCGCGCGCGTGTGTGTGGCACTTGAGCTAATCGTGTGCTAATTGTGCTGGTTCCATTTCTTTACTTAACAGAGTTTGAAAATTAAAATGTATCTATCTCCCTTCCTCCAAGGATGAGCTTTCTGAAGTATTGCTATAATGTGTAGAAAAGTGGTCAACAGGGATCATGCAAAACACCAAACTAAATTGTTATGCGCTTCTGTGGTCATTTAAATAATTTCTACATGACTGATTATTCTCCCATGGAAGTTTACTATGATGACCTTGGATTAATGACCTTTTATGCTTGTTAAAGCCCTAGGCAAAAAGCCTCTGGCAGTTTCAGAACCTGGAAACCTCTAGAAAGAAGAAGAGACCGTGCCAATTATCCTGCGCTTTCTATCTTAAATAAAATAAATGTTTTAATTTTTCATTGTGTCTCTATAGCATAATGCATAATAGAAAAGGATAATCATTATTTTATATGCTACACTTTCAAACTGTGTATTTTCATTCTGAAAAAGAATCGCAGTCCTGTCTATTGGAAATAATAGACTTTTTCTGTAGAGCATTTTTCGTATCAATTTTGTATTTATATTTTATGCAATTGTACTACTGCATAGAAAATGATGGAGAAATCATTACAGAAGCAAACGGAATGCTAATGACATGGAAGTAATTCAGATCATCTCCTGTTAAAATTTTATCACAAAGCATTCAACTGAATACCAAATTTGGGTAATGCTCTATGTTTGCACACTTTGATTTTTAAGACTTCAAAATATAATTGAAAAGTAAGATGTATGCATGTGAAAATGTCCTTTCTGCCTCCATCTCAGGGGTAAGTCACCAGTCCAATAAATTTGGTTAGTGGCTGCCCATGTGGTCATGCTCTTCTAAAGTGGTAAGAGAAAATCGAAAGGCTGTATCTCACAAAATACTAAGCTTGCAATGATAGTGATGAACTTTAGGAGAGCGTGATTATATTATGGCAATTATCCATATTGGAATACATCTAGTTCATGTTTGTAACTCTTGTTTCACACTACTTGTACGTGTGAATATACCACCACTTTTTTATTCGTTTACCTACTGGCGATATGTTCAGGGGTTTTTTTTGTTTGTTTGTTTGTTTTCTTTTATTTTTTTCTCTGCTAGAAACGACGATGCAATGAACAATCTCATCATAATCCTTACAGATAAATGTCAGAACTCCTCTAGGTCAGATACCTTAAAGTAGAATTTCTAGGTCCTAAGACAGGGTATATGTATGCTCAATATTACAAGATATTGCCAAATTGCTTTCCAAGTTGCCGGGTGCTATTTGTATAACCATTTGTATAACCGTTGTGACGGTTTGATTGTTTTTCTTTTTAATTTTGGTGATCCGACTAGGTTAAACGTTATCTCAATGTTGCTCAGTTTTGTTTTTCTCAAGTTTATACGATTGGGCATATTTTCATACACACACTTTGGAATTTTTTATCGTATCCATTAGCTATGTTTCTGTTGGGCTCTTTGTACTTTTCTTCTTGATGTATCTAACTTTTTGACACATTCTGTCGTCGAGTGTTTTTATGAATCATATGCAAAGATCATCTTCATGCCAGGGGCTTGCGGTTTTGCTTTCTAAACGGTATCTTCTGACATATTCTAATGTAGTCTAATTTATTCCTTTATGGTTTATAGTTTGTCTTTCTTTTATTCTTAATAGAAAAATTTACCACACCTTGGTTTCAAATATCCGTATCCTTTCATATTTTCTTTAAAATTTTTCATGTCTTGCCTTTTCACTTTAAGTCTTAACCCGAGGCATCTGGGTGGCTCAGTCGGTTAGGCATTCAACTTTGGCTCAGGTCATGATCTTGCATTCGTGAGTTCGAGCCCCATGTCCAGCTCTGTGCTGACAACTCAGAGCCTGGAGCCTGTTTCGGATTCTGGGTCTTCCTCTCTCTCTGCCCCTCCTCTGCTTGTACTCTCTCTCTCTGTCTCTCAAAAATAAATAAACAATAAAAAAAATGTTTTTTTTTAAAAGTCTTAACCCACTTGGGAGGGGGTGTATCTGTATGTGTGTGTATGAGCACATGTGCACGGGCATGATTTTGTGTGTTACAGGTATTTATTTTGCTTCATTTGAATAATCAATCATCCTATCGCCATTTATTAAATGGCCCCATTACTTCTTCCTCATTTGTAATTTTATTTATTATTATTATTATTATTATTTTTAATGTTCATTTATTTTTGAGAGAGGGAGAGAGAGCGCAAGTGAAGGAGGGGCAGAGAGAGAGGGAGACATGATCCGAAATTGGCTCTGTGCCGACAGCAAGAGGGCCTGATGCGGGGCTGGAACCCACATTGAGCCAGATCATGAAGTTGGATGCTCAGCTCGCTGAGCCACTGTGGGGCCCCCTTATTTGTAATTTTAACACCATCTCTGTTTTATATCAAATTATAATATTCACACCAGTCTCTTTTTTTCCCTGGGATGTCTATTTTGTGCAATTGGTCTATTTGTTTATTCCTATGTCAAGGCTATATTGTCTTTATTAGTGTAGTGTTATAATGAACCTTGATATTCAGTAGAAAAATATGCTCTTCACCAGTCAAAATTAAAGTATTTCTTCAAAATTGTTTTGGATATATTTGACCCTTTGTTCTTCTGAATATATTTTTAAATGAGTTTGTTAAATTCATCTAAAATCCTGCTAGAATTTTTATCATAATTACATTCAGTTTATCCATAATTTAATGACTCTATGTCTTTATGGTATTACACCTTCTTATCTGTGACTGTATGTTTCCATTTAATTTACAAGGCTTTAAAAATGTTTTTAATAGGGACTCCTGGGTGGCTCAGTCTGTTAAGCATCCGACTTCCGCTCAGGTCATGATCTCACCATTCGTGGGTTCGAGCCCCGCATCGGAGGAGCGTGAAGCCTGCCTAGGGTTCTGTGTCTCCTTCTCTCTCTGCCCCTCCCCTGCTCACTCTGTCTCTCAAAAATAAATAAATGTAAAATCAAAGTTTTTAATAAAGTTTTATGTTATTTCCCATACAGTGTTACTACAGATTTTGGTACATATTCACAGAAAACATTATTTATGATAATAATAAAACTTAACATCACACATTTTTTATTGATAATTAATAGGGAGAGGAGTAATTTTTATGTTAGATCCTTATGTTCAATAAACTCACTGATTCTTATTACTTCTAATGATGCTTGTGTTTGTCTTAGCCTTTTTTTTTTAATTTTTTTTTCAACGTTTATTTATTTTTGGGACAGAGAGAGACAGAGCATGAACGGGGGAGGGGCAGAGAGAGAGGGAGACACAGAATCGGAAACAGGCTCCAGGCTCCGAGCCATCAGCCCAGAGCCCGACGCGGGGCTCGAACTCCCGGACCACGAGATCGTGACCTGGCTGAAGTCGGACGCTTAACCGACTGCGCCACCCAGGCGCCCTTTAGCCTTTCTATATACTTAATGATATCATTTGTGAGATTGAGTTCTTCCTATCTGATTCTTATTTCATTATCTTGTCTCACGACTCAAGCTGACAATGGTAAAATATAAGTAGTAAAATGTTGTAAGTGCTCAGTCAGATTGGACAAGCTTTATTTTTCCAAGAAATTTTGAAATTCCTTTAAATTCTCAAATTCATTCGTGTGAAATTGCTCAATGTAGGATTTTGTCAGAGTGTATTTTCACTCCTATGTTGTTTATTTGTGACTTTGTTCTTATTTTCTTAATAAGTTTTGCTAGATGTTTGTCTATGTAAGGAGCTTTTTCAGACAAATAGCTTTTGGATATATATATGTATATATATATATCTTGAGTTTATATTTATATTTTTCTCCTATATTTAAAATTTTATGCTATGATTATTATTATTAGAGAGAGGGAGAGAGAGAGAGAATCTTAAGCACGCTCCACATTCAACACAGAGCCTGACAGGGGGCTCAATCCCAAGACCCTGGCATCATGACCTGAGCCAAAGTCAAACATTGGTCACTCAACAGATTGAGCCACCCAGGTGTCCCAGCCTATCATTCTTATGTAGAAATTCTCTGTTCTGTTTCTACTCTCTTCAATTGTACATTTGCCGAGTGTTCAGCACTAGTGTTCTGTGTTTCCTTTTTACACGAAATAAAAATTTATTACTACAAATTTCTAAGAAGTGAGTTACCTGAATTCCAAAAGGTTTTATGTAAATATTTTCATCATTTTCAGTGTTGTGTTTTATAATTGCCACTATGATTCCTCACCTCTGAAGTCAGATATGTAGGTGTTTTGTAATTTGAAATGTTTGCATTTCCTCACATTATCCTCTGATATTAATTCATTTTATTTTATGTATTTATTTATGTATTTATTTTTTGAAGGAGAGAGACAGAGCATGAGCGAGGGAGGAGCGGAGAGAGAGGGGGACACAGAATTTGAAGTAGGCTCCAGGCTCTATGCTGTCAGTACAGAGCCGGATGTGGGGCTCGAACTCACGAACTGTGAGATCATGACCTGAGCCAAAGTAGGCTGGTTAACCAACTGAGCCACCCAGGCAGGTGCCCCTAGCCTTTGATATTATTAATTTTATTTTAATGTCACGTTCTATGTGATGGCAGTATGTCCCCCCCCCCCATTTTTTTTTTTGAGAGAGAGAGAGAATGTGTGAGTGAGTGGGAGAGGAGCAGAAGGAGAGAGAGAATCTTAAGCAGGTTCCATGCCCTGCACCAACGTGGGGCTTGATCTCACGACTATGAGATTGTGACTTGAGCCAAAATCAAGACTGCTTAACCAACTGAGTCACCCAGGCACCCCAATATTTTTCCTTTTTCAATTTTTAAAAATTTTTAATGTTTACTTATTTTTGAGAGGGAGAGAGAGAGAGAGAGAGAGAGAGAAAGAGACAGAGTGCAAGTGGGGGAGGGGCAGGGAGAGAGGGGTCACAGAATCAGAAGCAGGCTCCAGGCTCTGAGCTGTCAGCACAGAGTCCGATGGGGGACTCGAATTCACCAACCATGAGATCATGACTTGAGCTGAAGTCAGACACCTAAACTGACTAAGGACCCAAGCACCCCAACATTTTCCTTTTTCAAAATAAGTTTTGAGTTCTAAAATGTAGTCAATTTCAGAATTTCACATATATTCTGTAATTATAAGATGCAGCCATCTATACATGACCAATAGATAAAGTTTGTTAAGTTATGCTGTTCAACTCTTCTGTATCTTTACTAGTATTTTATCTGCTTGATTTATCAATTGCTGGGAGATTGTATAAAACTCCTGTTATATGAATTGTCATATTCTTGCTCATTCTATAAAAATTTGCTGCATTTTATTTTTTTATTTTATTTAAAAAATTTTTTAACGTTTATTTTTGAGACAGAGAGAGACAGAGCATGAACAGGGGAGGATCAGAGAGAGAGGGAGACACAGAATCTGAAACAGGCTCCAGGCTCTGAGCTGTCAGCACAGAGCCCGATGCAGGGCTCAAACTCACGGACTGGGAGATCATGACCTGAACCGAAGTTGGATGCCTAACTGACTGAGCCACCCAGGCGCCCCTGTTTGCTGCATTTTAAAGGCTGCTTTAGTATGTGTACATAAGTTTATAGCTACTATTTGTTCTTGGATATATTATTTTTATTGTTGTGAGGTAACTTTTTTTACTCTATTGATTTATTTTTGTTACATATTCTAGCTTGTCTGATGTTATAGGTGAATCATGACTCTTTTTGACCTTTATGCGTCATTAAATTTTAAATGTGGACTTCATAAATAGTAGACAGGTGAGTTTTAAGTTATATTTATAAATATCTACCTATTAAAAGCTATTTAGCCCACTTATATTATTGTAATGACTCATATATTTGGATTTATTTCTACCACCTTACTTTGTTCTTTCTATTTACCTTGATTTTCCATGCTTTTGTTATTTTTTTTATATCCTTCCATTAGACTAGTAAAATGTCTTTGTCTCTTTCTTTTCTTATTTTTATGGTGTGAAACTTATATTCATTTTTATATTTTAGGAGTAAGTCTTAAATTTTTAACTTGTACATCTGGCTTAAAATTATGAAATGTAGTATTATCTGTACCTTTTTATGAATAATTCAAGTACCTGAAATTGCTTTAATTCTGAAAAACTCTCTCCTTTTGTGAGACCATTTTCATCTAAGTAATATAGGTCTAATTTCATGTCTAACTTTGGAAATTTCATCTCATAAATGTGGAGATATGAAATAGCGGTATCATGTCCCAGTTAAATTCAGATTACACATGAGAAAAATGAAATATATACACACAGACACACATAGAGAAGATATAAAAAACATAAAATAAATTAATTTACACCAATCTTTGAAAACAAATTGAGCACTCATACGAAATATATGCTTTTAAAGAAAAATGTAAGTTACCAATACTGAGCCCAGAAGGAAAGAAAAATAACTAGAAGAAATGAAAGAAAATGAGATACTTGTCAAGGAGCTAACACACACAGCAGAGAAAGGATAAGACCAGATAGTTTCACAAGATTATTGTTTGTTAGCATTAAGGAAGAGATCCTTCTAAATCTAGTTAAACTCTTCAAGAGCATAGAAAAAGAAGGAAAATGCTTCAATTCTTTTATTTAATCAGCATAACGTTGGTTTCTTCTTTTCCTGGAATGTACATTTATTATAGCCATTTCATATGCTTCTTACACATGCTAATTTGAGAACTGCTTCTATGAAGAGTGGAGGGATATGTTTGATTACATTAAAAGATCATTATTTGTGGCAAAAGCGGGCAACAAAATCATTCAAAAGTGTAAATGCGAGCAATGAAATAGGGAAGTTATTTGTATCTGACATGATGGAGAAATGATGAAATTGATTAGTTCAAAGGAGCTCATAGAAATCAATATGGAAAAGACCAGGAACTCCATAAATTCTGGTGTGGAATAAATAAACAGTTCAAAGCAGAGACATATATGACCTATTGACATTAGCAAAGACGTTCAAATTCACTAATGATTTTTTAAATGAAAAATTTAAAAGGACATACCATTCCTTAGCTGTTAGAGAGATTGAAGTCATTTTTATTACCTACGGTTGTCAACAAGGAAGGAGGGAAATGGGCATACATTAGTGCAGGCTTTTTAGAGAAATATTAGGTAATATTTTTCAAAATAAATATGAACATGGCATTTGATTCAATTATTTCACTTTGAGAAAATTACAACTTTTGCACAGTTGCATCTAAGATATAGACACAAAGATATTCCATTTAGTATTGTACAGAAGGGTTAAAAATAGAAGCAGCCTACGTATGCACAATTAAATAAATTATGGTATATCTTATTAATAGAATAAAGGCAATTATAAAAAGAATAAATCATTCATGACTTTGAAGAAACATTCATATCTAAAAATTACATAGAAAAAAGTTAAGTCCACAAACATCATTCTAGCTTCACATTTCTGTCCCTATACAATATGCAAGCGTATTTAGTTTATGGGGGGCAGAACAGAGCAAAATATTAACAGCAATAACCAGCTTAGAAATGGGGGGAAAGAGGTGGGAAAAGAGTGACTTTGCCATCTTTTCTGTTATACACTCTACAAGTCGATTTGTTTTGTGTCCAGAATAGGTTACTTTTCTAGTTACAAGTTTCAAAAGTACGGATGTAAGGAGGATTAAAGCAGAGCAGAGGTAGTTGGGAGGGTGTAGGCCAGTTATGCACTGTTCTAGGAGAGCAGGTGGAGATTGTTTAGCAGCAGGAGAACAGCTGAAGGTTTCTGAGCAGGGAAATAGTGTGCTCAATGTTGTTGTGTTGGTGTGCTAGAGACTGAAGGTTTGTGTCCCTCCAAAATTCTTCTACTGAAGTTTAATCCTGCTGTGATGGTATTTTGGAGATGGGGCCTTTGGTAGGGAGCAGATCCTGAATGGGGTTAGTGCTCTTATAAAAGAGATTCTGGAGAGATCCTTCATCCCTTTTACTCTACAAGATCACGGCAAAAAGATGGCTGTCTATGAACCAGGAAGTGGGCCCTCACCAGACAATGAATCTTCTGGAGCCTTGATCTTGGACTTCCGGCTTCCAGAAATGTAAGAAATAGATTTCTGTTGTTTCAAAGCCACCCAGTCTGTGTTACTTTGTTATCTCTGTCTGACTTAACTAAAATATAGTGTTCAGCCGTTAATGCCACACCCCTAGGAGCCATTAGAGGTGTGGAGACCAGATAGAAGGTAAAAGTAATCCAGGTAGGAGACGCCTGGGTGTCTCAGCAGGCTGAGTGACTGAGTCTTGATTTCAGCTCAGGTCATGATCCCAGGGTTGTGGGATCCACCCTGAGACAGACTCCACACTGAGTATGGAGCCTGCTTCAGATTCTCTCTCTCTCTCTCTCTCTCTCTCTCTCTCTCTCTCTCTCCCTCTGCCCCTCTTCTCTGCTGTCTCTCAAAAATAGATAGATGGATAGATAGGTAGATAGACAAGATAGATAAATAAATAAATGAAACCCAGGGGAGGTAAAAAGTGTACCTGAAGTAGGTGACCACCTTGGCAATGGACAATTGCCATTAGAAGGAATAAATAAATCCTAGGTGTCAGAGTATGGTTGTAGGAAACAACAGCTTACGGAATGTTGGGGGTGACAGAGAAGGACACCATAGAGATACTTTAGAAATGGACCCAGCAAGGCTGAACAAGGGCCAGAATAGCTCCCACGGAATTTATTTTACTATCTTATGATGTTGGTTGTTGAAGCACTTTTTGTTGACATGTTTTTCTTTAAACACAAAAACTCAATAAGCATGACTTATGTTTCTTCTTTGGATATTTTCTTTCAGAAGATGTATATCTTGCAGGACTTGTTAACAGAGCGATACCAGGGTGGGTAAAACTTTTCATATCATATAACAGGAGTGAGGAATAAGGAACGTTTTCCCCCCTCATCTATCCTGATTTTGGTAGGGTTGAAATGATTACCTGACTCTTTTTTTTTTTTTACATATAGTCACCATATAAATGGTTCTCTTAGAATATCAAGAAAAAGATAATAACAAGATAAAATAGAATTTCTTTGCCTTCTAAGTTTATTAAGCATTCAGTTCAAAGAAAGTCACTGGAGCAGTTATATTAACAATTCTTATCTTGTGATTTTAGTCTAGCCCAGAGGAAGCAGTTTCATCTCAGATGGGTGCAGTCAACAGAAAAGCTGGTTTTGTTCATGTTTGGTAATTTCCCTGTAGTGTGTTTTAGCTGAGATCAAAGGATAAAAGAGTTGCTTTTGGAAAAACAGAAGGAAAAAGAAAGTCTCTCATCATACAGTGGAGCCAGAATCATCCCTTTAGTTTTACATATTCACACACACACACACACACACAGCCCAGAATAAAATAAATAGGAGTAATCAATCCCCCCCCCCAAAAAGACAAACAAAGATGTGGAAATAATTAAGCCAAGTTTAAAGTAAAGCACACAGGAAAATGCATACTATATATTACTCACTTTACAGTAATAGAGGGGCGCCATGAATTTGGAAAGCAATGAAAAGCATATAACTGAGTCATGGTAATATATATATATATATAAATCATATATATATATAACATATATATATACACACACACACACACATATGTATTTAAATTGTGAAATGCACAGATATTTTGTGAAATGCACAGATATTAGGGATTAAATTCAATCATTTGTCACAAATGAATATACCCATCGAACAACATGACATTAGAAGTTACCATCACCCCCAAACTCTCTCAGACTCCATTCGGGCGATTCTTCCAGATCATCGGTCTTCTGATTTCCACCACCATAGGTTAGTTTTGCCTGTTCTTGAACCTTACACTAAAGGATATTTTCATAAAGATGCATTCTTTGGTTAATGCATTATTTGGTAAGAGAAAGTTTTTACATTCGTTTATGTTGCTGCATTATTGGTACTCGTGCTTTTGGGGGGGGGGGGCGTTTGTTTGCTTGCTTGCTTTTGTGTGTGTGTGGGTGTATACGTGTGTGTGTGTGTTTGTGTGTGTGTGTGTGTGTGTGTGTGTGTGTTTGCTGTCAATAAGAAATGTATTTGTTTAAGAAAAATCAAAATGCTGGCATTGTTCAGAAAAATTTAAGAGGCTTATTTAGAATTGTTATAAAGGTGAACTGCTAAAGCAGTCACTGAAACATTTTGACTTGCATCAATTAATGCTTTCGGTCCCTGCATTTATATTAAAAACTCACACACAAATGAAAATGGAAACACTGGCAATACCCGATTTCTATCCCTTACTTTTCCAATTGCAATCATATACTTAGGGTACCTTTTGACCCCACGGGGTGGGGCGGAGCATGTAACATTCAGAACTACCAATAAGAAGATTTTTTTTTTTTAAGAAAGAAATATTTTCCATCATAGTGGATTCTTCGTCAGCACGTTCTTCGCGTCCGCGGCATGCCAGCTGGACGTCTTCCGGCACAAATGTTAATGCGTTTGACGTGGAGAGCACACAGGTTAGCGTCTTCCAGAAGGCCCACCAGCTAGGTCTTGCTTCCGGCGGAGCACCAATGGTCTGGAAGTGCGGGTCTGTTTTGAGGTCCTGAGCAATTTCTCCACCAAACGCTGGCAAGGAAGCTTGCGGATGGGAAGTTCAGGGGCTTTTCTGATCACTTCTCGTTTCCTTAAGCGCTTTCGCACCAGGCCAAGAACAGTGAGGTTTCCTCACCCGCCAGTAGAGGGCGCACTCTTGCCAGTTGCTTCCTTGGTTCTTTCCTACGGGTAGATTTGGGACCAGTGGGTTTTGGAGGAGCCTCGGTAGAGAGACCTCCTTACCTACCCCCCTTCTCCTTCCGCTGGAGCTCGGATTTGCTAAGAGGCGGTGCTGGCGAACACAATTCGGACATCATTTTGTTTAACCATTTTCTTATCACCAGCATTTTAGGTTGTTCCCTGTCTGGGACTGCTTTGACTAAACTGCTACATTTGGGGTCAGTCTTTTGTGGACATACATTAATATCAGTTTTTCTGACCAGTTCTGTGAGACCGGAACCTGAAGGAAGTAGAGAGGGAGCTGGAAGCCTAGGCAGTTTCGGTATCTGGCGGGACACCGGGGACCACTGTAACCTTCCACTCCCTTCCTGGGGCAATCATCCTCTTCCAGTTGTGACGCCGCAGCTTGGAGGGCGTCCTGGAGGCGTTCTCTTCCGCTAAAGGGTCTGTCAGCCTCATCTCCAGCCCTTTCTCCCTCCCTTGCTTTCTTGGGAAAGAGGGTTACCAGTAGGCTCTTAGGCAAATCTTTTATTCTAGCTCCAACTTGCTTACTTAAGTTATGGATAATGCTAATTTCACATCATGTCATTGGGACACTTCTGCCGTCTCAGATGCTGTTGTAGATTCTCTCTTATTTCTAGGTTCTTTTACATTTTTCTATTTTTCCATCCAGGTTCAGGGTGAAAAGCATTGGATGCCAATAGTATAGACATAGGTTTTCCCAGATGTACTCTTTATTCAGAGGTTTTTGGGGTTTTTTTTCTTTAGTATTTCCTTAGAAGTTTAGTATTTAGGCATTAGTATTTCCTTGTTACCGAAGAACGAAGGCAAAACAGCCGAGACATTAATTAGATTTTGTGTGTTTCAAATTCTGGCATAATACCCTTGTTCCAAAATGCCACACTGCTAGATTTCCCCCAATGTGGTTTCTGGCTCTGGTTGAATCTGAGCAATACCCTTGAGAAGAGATTGCACAGTCCCTTCCTTTGCCATGTCATGCTTTGCATGTGGCATTTGATATTATTTTGTGTTGATCGGCTTTAAAAAGTTGGCAAGATTCTCAATGAGGAAAGATCCAAAAAGGTTCAGTTAAAGAGTTCTACTTTATTATATGTATCATGTAAGAGAATGATGAGTCATAACCTTTATTTAGATAATTAGAAAATAGGCAGATTATTTTTTTTATTTTTGTTTAAATTTTTTTAATGTTTATTTTTGAGAGACAGAGAGACAGAGTGCGAGAGGGGGAGGGGCAGAGAAAGAGGGAGACATGGAATCTGAAGCAGGCTCCAGGCTCCGAGCTGTCAGCACAGAGCCGGATGCGGGGCTCGACCCCACAAACCGTGAGATCATGACCTGAGCTGAAGTGGACGCTTAACCGACCGAGCCACTCAGGCACCCCAGGCACATATATTTTATAATAGAGAACCTCATTGTATTGCTATATGTATTTAGGGTTACCCTAACAGAAATAGTTTTTAATATTGATTATGTAGTTGACATGCCTATCAGTGAAAAAAAGTTAGATGAAGATATCTTTGTTTTTAAACATTTTAAAAAATGTAAAATACAACACACACGTAAGGAAAAAAATACCAAAAATTTATATCTTAAACAATGATTAATAATGTTTTCACTGAAATAGATACGGAGAAATTTCACAAATCATAGTAGGAACACTCATGTAAACATGAGTTCTGCAACAGTGTTCACATTACCAACATTCTAGGTGCCCCCTTCAGACCTGCTCCAGAGTGCCGCCCCGATCCCTATCCAAAGGTCATTGCTATTCTGAATTTTAATATCATAGATTAATTTTGCATGGTTAAAAATGTTTTCAATACACTTTCATGGACTTAAGACATATGTTCAGAAAAGTGCACAAATCGAAAGGTTTCCTAAAGAGGGTAAATGTAGAAAAGCATCCCAGGTGCCCCCTCAGGCCTCCTTCCGGAAATTCTTCCTCCAACCACAGGATACCTACGGTCCTTACTTCTCACACCACAATTTACTACTGCTTGTTGTGTATTTGGGTAAAAGTGAAATCATACTCTATGTCATGTTTCGTGCTTGCCTTCTTTTATTCAACATTACGTTTGTGAGATTCCTCCTTGCCAATGCCTGCGGCAGTAATTCATTTATTTTTCATTGCCCAATGACATTCCATTCCATAAATACACCAAAATCCATAGACATTGGAGTTGACCAACATATGCTTGTGTTGAGTTTGGGCTGTTGCAAATGGCACTGCAAAATATTTCGGAATGAGAATAGGAGATTCATCAGTGCTGTGATGCACACTCTTACTTTTTTGGCACGCATAAATACAGAATTCTGTTGGTTATATACCGATCTGTGTAATTGCTGGGTCATAAGGCATGCGTTTGTTAAGCTTTAGTAACTACCACCAGCTTTCCAAAGTGGTTACATACATTTACGTTCTCATCAGCAGGATATGATGATCGCTGTTGCTTCATATTTTTTTTTTAATCTTTTTTTTCAACATTTATTTATTTTTGGGACAGAGAGAGACAGAGCATGAACGGGGGAGGGGCAGAGAGAAAGGGAGACACAGAATCGGAAACAGGCTCCAGGCTCTGAGCCATTAGCCCAGAGCCCGACGCGGGGCTCGAACTCCCGGACCAGGAGATTGTGACCTGGCTCAAGTCGGCCGCTTAACCGACTGCACCACCCAGGCGCCCCTGTTGCTTCATATTTTAGCCAACGCCATGTTGCTAGTCTTTTTAACTTGGGTGAGGACAGCATGTACTTAATATTCGTTTCCTTGTTGTTTGTGAGGCCAAGAAACTTTTTACAGGTCTATTGGTCATTTGAGAAGACTGTTCAAATCTTTTGCTCATGTATTTTCTATCGTATTTTCAATCTTTCATTGATTTTTAAAGTTAAAAAAGAACGACCCCAGATGCAAGGCCTTTGTTGGTTGTCGATATTAGAAATGTCTTTTTGCCTTTCTGTGATTTGTATTTTCACTGTATTAATGATGTCTTTTGGTTAGTATGTGTCCCTCCTTTACTATAGTCCATTTTTATTAAACCCTAATGGTTCATGCTAACTTGATAAGAAATCTTTGCTAGCCCAAGGTCAAGAAAAAATTCTCCTATGTTTCGATCAGAAATTTTATTGTTTTACCTTTTATCCTTAGAGCTATAATCAACCTGGTATTGGTTTTTGCATGCAGTGTGATAGGAAGGATAATTTATTTCCATGCAGATATGTTATTGATCTAACACAATTTGCTGAAAAGACAGTATTTTTCCTCAGGAATCTTTAATTCTGTCTTTGTCAGAGTCAAGTACCCATGTATGTGTGGGTCTGTTTCTAGATCTTTTATTCTGATTTACTTGTTTATTTATATGTCACCGTGCCAATATCTCATGTGTGATTACTAAAGATTTAAAAATTTTTGTAACTGGGAGGACAAATCTCTCCAGCTTTGTCCTTTTTGGTCTTTCAAGATTTTCTTGGATATTTTTCGCTGTTTTCAGTTCCATATGTATTTTAAAATCAGCTTGTCGTTTCTCAAAATTTATCTGTTGTGATTTTGATTGGATTTATATTGAATAATAAGCCATTTGTTACAACTGCATTTTTAAATAGTCTTTAAAATAGACATTAACACAGTACGTCCCTCTGTTTATTTAGGATACCTTTAATTTTGTTAATAATGCTTCCTAGTTTTTTGTACAGAGTTCTTACACACTTTAAAAAGTTTTCTTTCCTACTTATTTGCAGTCTTGATGCTATCAATAATATTTTTAAGAGTTCCTTTTTCTCATTTTTTGTTGCTGATAGATAAGAATGTAAATGCTTTTTGTATACTGACATTATTTATAGTGATCTTACTGTTCCCTTATTAATTCTAATGGTTTATCTACATATTACATTGGATTTTTTGCATATACGATACTCATGGCCAGCAGTGAAAGTCTCTTGCCTTCATTTTTCAAAGATATTTCTCTTATGATTCTGATTCTATTTTTTCTTGGTTTTTTTTTTTTTTGAAATATTTTGTCTCTTTGTAGGCCTAGTTATTTTTGATTGATTCCAGATATAGTGCATAAACAATGTAAACATAATTTGAGTCTCTGAATTATTGTTTTCCTCTAGAGATGATTTAATTTTCCTACTGGCAGGCTCTTGAGCTATTAGTTTATTACTATAATCTAATCAATCTAGTTAGGGTTTGAACAGGTTAGGATCTGGGCTTCAGTCCTTACAAGTGCTAGTCTATTTCTGGTAGACAAACTTGTAGGCTATAGTCTTTGATGTTCAAGTTGAAAGCCTTGGGAGTTTACCAGGGTTCCTTTTCATTGACAAATCTATTTCTATGAAGCTGCTCAACTTCTCACTCCCTTTACTATTTTCAAATAGGGCACCTGGATGTCTCAGTTGGTTAAGCCTCTGACTTTGGCCATTTGGGTCCTGAGTTCGAGCCCAGCATCGGGCACTGTGCTGATAGCTTACTTGAAGCCTGGAGCCTGGTTCAGATTCTGTGTCTTCCTCTCCCTCTGCCCCTCCCCCACTCGCACACTCTCTCTCAAAAAAAATTTAAAAAAATTTTTTTATTTTAAATTAAATAAAATTAATTAATTTATTTATTTTAAATTAAATAAAATTCCCTTTTAAATTAAAAAAGGGAAATTCTTAAGGGGAAGGTGCACTAAATATTAAGCTCATCTCTCTTGACATCCTCTCAGTCTTACAAATCCTTGCTGGCTTGGTAGCCTTCTAATGTCTTCAAGTATATATATTTATATCTAAGTCTTTTTTAGTTTTTCTCATTGTTCTTAATGGAAATATTCACTAGAAACAAGCTAGTCTTCTATTGCTTGAAGAGAACATGAAATGTTTATCTTGTTACATTCAAGGCTCTTGCTACCATGTAGATATCTGTTAAAAGCTAAACATAAAAGAAATTAAATTGGAAAAATTATGTGACAGTATGCTATGTTTTAGATGAAAAAAAATCATAAGCCATTCATTAAATAACAATTCACAAATACTGATAATTAAGTGCCCTTCACACACCCTACCCCAAAATGCCATACAATGAGAAAGCAGATAAGATTAAACTAATAAGGAAGAGGCTACATTGTTTCCGTGATAAATATTTTGTAAATCATATTATGAAGACCATAGTACTACAAATATTATTAATGGCAACAGCCAAGAAGATAATCTTCTAAATGTTTTTTGTGTATACACAGATAACTGTGCTATAGAGATTAGAACTAGTTTTTCACATTTACAGAAAAGGTACAGGGACGCCTGGGTGGCTCAGTCGGTTAAGTATCTGACTTTAGCTCAGGTCACGATCTTGCAGTTCGTGAGTTCAAGCCCTGCATCGGGCTCTGTGCTGACAGCTCAGAGCCTGCAGCCTGCTTTAGATTCTGTGTCTCCCTCTCTCTGTCCCTCCCCCATTCACACTTGGTGTCTCTCTCTCTCTTTCAAAAATAAACAAAAAAAATTGTTTTTAAAAAAATAAAAGTACAAATAATAAATAAGAACAATGAAATCATAATTTTTTTTAATAAAGCAGGTGCCCAGGAGAACATATATTTTATCCAATGGCCTAAATTTGTATATCTATAGGTTATCACAAAAGTTGGGGCTATATAGTAATAATGCTTACATTATATTTTATATAATGGTTTAGAAAGCTAGAAATATATAACACTTTTAAAAGCTATCAATGAAAAATTCAGTACCAAAAGGGTGATGTTCCAGTCATTTGGATATTTGACTTGTCTAGAATATTGCATTCTTCTAGAGAACTGGTTATTTGTGGTTTGATCAGTACATTCAATAAATATTTTGTCATTTGGTGACAAGTGTTTGTGTATGGTATGAGGTATTATGGAATATCTGAAAGGAAAATTTTTATGTTAATTAATTTCATTGCAAACAATAATGGCTAATAGGAGATGTAGTCCCACGAAATTTAATGTGTCACTTATGAATAAGAGACATATACTGGCACTTGGAAACTGATTTCCACCTTGCACATGGGAACAGTATCTCCTCTTTTTCTGGGCTATTATCTCTGAGATAGGATATGCAGCCATAGTAAGAACCCATAGGATACACACTGGACTTGAAACACTTCAGCGATCATTTTTCCGATCTGAATCCCGCCCAAAAGAAGCTGATGAGCTCCAGAACCCTGTACTCATTGCTGGCTTCTGTAAAAACCGTGCTGTGCTGACGGGCAGCTGGCTACTATGACTTGGCAATGCATTCTTCAAACATAGAACGGGAATCTGATTGACTCACCCAAGCACTTGTCCCCTCGTTATTGACCTGCTTTCAGGACTGTCGCCACCAGTGACTAGATGACGCTTAGGTTCACTGCATCTATGTCTGTCCCTGTTGTACGGGCAAATTCTAGTGCTTGAAGGAGTAACCAAATATTATGGGGAAAACGGCCAGTGACCCTAATTCCAGGATCCCCAGCAAGTTTAAGGAGAAGTGGATAAATTGCCTTTGGTGGGTTACTTGACAGCTGATGTGCACGAAGGATGCCACGGAGTATGGTGAAATAACGTGTTCTGGGGCGCCTGGGTGGCGCAGTCGGTTAAGCGTCCGACTTCAGCCAGGTCACGATCTCGCGGTCCGGGAGTTCGAGCCCCGCATCAGGCTCTGGGCTGATGGCTCAGAGCCTGGAGCCTGTTTCCAATTCTGTGTCTCCCTCTCTCTCTGCCCCTCCCCCGTTCATGGTCTGTCTCTCTCTGTCCCAAAAATAAATAAAAACGTTGAGAAAAAAAAAAAAAAGAAATAACGTGTTCTATTTGTGGCAGACATAGAATAAAAACACACTAATGCGGTATTCTCAACAGGCCATTGTAGGAAATAAGACAAAAGTGAAATGGGGAACCTCTCTTGGCCTTCTATTATGCATTCAGTAAAGCATGTTGGAGAATTGCTTCGCAGGGAAGAAATCTTTTTAAAGGGGTTTGAGGGGTGCTTGGGTGGCTCACTCAGTTGAGCATCCGACTCTCGATTTTGGCTCAGGTCATGATCTCACAGTTCTTGAGATGGAGCCCTGCGTTGGGCTCTGAACCCGCGGAGCAGAGCTTGCTTGGGATTTCCTTTCTCCCTCTCTCTCTGCCCCTCCCCTGCGCACACAGACACACACACTCTCTCTCAAAATAAATTAATTAATTAAAAGAAAAATAAAGGGGTTTTAGAGGCTTTCATTCGAGGCTTTTATAAAGTAATATGCGGAGGTTGTATTTGTTTCTCACAGCAAAATAGATTGATTTTTTTCTTATTATAAAAGAAAAATCCATGTAATAAAGATATTAAAAAATCAAAAGGAAAATCAAAATAAGCTATCATCCCAGAAATAACATAGCCTTTCACATCACTGTATAAATGATTTCTGGGTACAGTATTTGTATATGCATTATTTTTAATGAGAATATACCGCTCATATTCATTGAATATTGTTCATTTAACAATGTGTGGCTAATATTAATGTTAATGAAAACATGTTGTAATGGTCATTTGAATGGTTTCTGAGAATTATTTAGTTTTACTAATGAATCCTAATTCTGTAATCATTTCCTTGGTGATAAGCATTGAAGTTTGTTTTTTTTTTCCCCCCCTTAACTCGCCTTGTCTTGTTTTCTTACTAATTTTTGGTATAAGCCATGTTACAATGAAAATCTTAATAGCTATATATGTGATTCATACTTGATTATTCCTTATGTCAAATAACTAAAAATATAAATAATTGATCAAAGTATGTGCCATGGCCAAAATGAACAAATCAGGAGACTATAGATGCTGGAGAGGATGTGGAGAAACGGGAACCCTCTTGCACTGTTGGTGGGAATGCAAATTGGTGCAGCCGCTCTGGAAAACAGTGTGGAGGTTCCTCAAAAAATTAAAAATAGACCTACCCTATGACCCAGCAATAGCACTGCTAGGAATTTACCCAAGGGATACACGAGGGCTGATGCCTAGGGGCACTTGGACCCCAATGTTGATAACAGCACTCTCAACAATAGCCAAATTATGGAAAGAGCCTAAATGTCCATCAACTGATGAATGGATAAAGAAGTTATGGTTTATATACACAATGGAATACTATGTGGCAATGAGAAAGAATGAAATACGGCCTTTTGTAGCAATGTGGATGGAACTGGAGAGTGTTATGATAAGTGAAATAAGCCATACAGAGAAAGACAGATACCATATGTTTTCACTCTTATGTGGATCCTGAGAAACTTAACAGAAACCCATGCGGGAGGGGAAGGAAAAAAAAAAAGAGGTTAGAGTGGGAGAGAGCCAAAGCATAAGAGACTCTTAAAAACTGAGAACAAACTGAGGGTTGATGGGGGGGTAGGAGGGAGGGGAGGGTGGGTGATGGGTATTGAGGAGGGCACCTTTTGGGATGAGCACTGGGTGTTGTATGGAAACCAATTTGACAATAAATTTCATATATTGAAAAATAAATAAATAAATAAATAAGAAATAAATAAATAAATAAGTAAAAACAAAGTATGTGCCATGGTAGAGCGGTCAGCTGGACTCAGTAGGACACCAGAAAACAGCATCGTTAACCTTCCCACCACCGTCCTTTAAACTTCCATTGTGAACTGAGTCTTTCGTTCTACAACGGGATGAAATCTTGGGAAGGTTTCATAGCTTTTCATAACCCTCTTAAGGAACAGATCTTTTGTTTGACATTAAAAAGAACTGCCCAAAACCGAGACGATTTTTACTGTCTAATGTGATTAGGTGTTCCTTCTGGAAGTAATTACTGTTCCTGATAAAATTCTCTAGGGGCGCCTGGGTGGCGCAGTCGGTTAAGCGTCCGACTTCAGCCAGGTCACGATCTCGCAGTCCGTGAGTTCGAGCCCCGCGTCAGGCTCTGGGCTGATGGCTCGGAGCCTGGAGCCTGTTTCCGATTCTGTGTCTCCCTCTCTCTCTGCCCCTCCCCCGTTCATGCTCTGTCTCTCTCTGTCCCAAAAATAAATAAACGTTGAAAAAAAAACAAAACAAACAAACAAACAAAAAAAATTCTCTAGGAGTTTTGTGATAGGCATTGATAAACTTTAGAACCTCTCCTAAAATCCTAATGGTGTTCACCCTTCGGAAAACCTAGCGTCCTCAAACCGATCTCGCAGTCTACAATGTTCAGGCAGCTGTTAAACTATTAACCACTGTCTAAGACTATTTTACATGATCTAAGACTGTTATAGCCATTTTCCTTCGCGAAATGTCCCTCTCAGAGGAATTATCTGAATTGTCATGTTCATAGCTCTTTCCTTTCTGACAAATTTCAGGAAAAACTCTATGTGTATTCGTAACCAACTTGTCTGAGAAGATGTTTTAAGAGATATTAGATCGTTCTATCTACCAGACTGAATGGGGTTTGTTCCAGTGGATAAACATCCAGGTAGATTTTTTAAAAATCAACATAATTTGTTACATTATTGAATAAAAAGTAAAGGTCATGTAGATACAGAGAAAAACATTTGGTTAAATTCAATACTCATTTATGATTAAAACAAACAGAATTCTTTTTATGGATTAGAAATAGGCATTTTCTAATGTGACAAAGGATTTCAGTAAATAACCCATAGCAAAAATCATACACTAAGGTGAAAATATCCCCTCAAGATTAAGAACAAGATGATGACACCTCTTTTAGTCAATATTTTAATTAGGTCCTTAGCCAATGAAATAAAGCAAGAAGGAAAGGAAAGTATAAGGATAATTAAGAGGAAAATGAAGATGTCATTACTTGTAAAATAAGATGATCATGCACATGGAAATTCTAAAATACTTTTAAAACTATTAAATTAGTAGCAGATTGAGCAATGTCACTATGTTGATGATTACAACAAAAAACAATTGTACATTTATGTACCAGCAATGAATTAATAAAAACAGTTGTAAGAAAGATATTGCTTATAATAACATCAGAGCCATCAGATATGTGGCAATAAATCTAAACAGTGATGGGCAAAATCTCTCTACTAAGATCTAAGAATGAATTGGCAGAAATTAACTGAAGCTTATATACATGGAAAGATTTTTACAAGAAAGAAAGATTTTAGAAAGATTTTTTTCATGAATTTTTAGAAGTCTCACTGTTATAAAGTATTTATTTATTTATTTATTTATTTATTGTTTAATTGAGCTTCATGCATTGGTCCAGCGTGGAGCACAACGTGGGGCTTGAACTCATAACCCAGAGATCACCTTGAGCCGGGATCAAGAGTTGGATACTTAACTGGCTGAGCCACCTAGATGCCCCCACTATGGTAAAGTTTTAAATTATTCTCATACTAACCTTAGATTCAATAAGATTGAGTAAAAAATAGCATGAATATTTGTGTATGTATCTACATATGTATTGATTTACTGAAAATCACTAGGCTGAATTAAAATGCATTAGGACATGCAAAGGGCCAACGATGGTCAAGGCAATCTTTTACAAAACAAAGCTGAAAGTCTTATACTTTCTCTCTAGATTATTACAGAGCAGTTCATTAATTAAGGTGTTTTTAATAAATAGACTAGGCTATGTGGATATTCAATGTGGAAAAAATAATTTTGGCCCTAACTCACCTTACAGAAGAAAACATTTTTTTTTCAGAAGAAAATTGCTTAAAAGCGAAATCATGAAGATATTAGAGGAAAATTCAAGTGAGTATCTTCCCAATTTTGATGAAACAGGACAACCCCCCCTCCCCCACTAACCATTAAAGAAGAATTTCTCTTAAAGAAATTTTTTTTATCAAAACGCATAAGTCTTCTGCTACGATCATGGGAGAATAAGTGGGTTCTGCCATAAACAATGAGAATGCTGGGCAACATTGGTACTGGTTTTTAGATATTTGAAAACAGAACACAGAACAGTGATCCATGAGTCAAGGGGAACAAAGGAAGGGAGTGGAGGAACACTCTGGTAATCTGTGTGGAAGCACTTTCTGGATCTTGATGCAGGGAGTGGAACCATAGGGAGAGCACGACAGTCCCCTGGATTTGAGGGGAAGGAGTCCAGTTTTGGAAGAATGAGTTAGCAACAATTTGCAAGGAAAAGTACTAGGGAGGAAGAGAATTGTGTGGAGGAAGCTCTGAAATCATATAGAGATACCCTTGACTGAGTTGATGTTTACCAAGCCTTCTATGGATAGGGCAAAATGCCATGACATTGGGAAAAGAACAACCAGGAGGATGTACTCTGAACGGTTCTCAGACCTCACCAAGGGCTGTAAGACACTATGTTTCAGCTTGACAGAAAGAGTGTCATCATTCAATACCTGGGACATCCGGTGAGACTGACAGAATGGCCATGCCTTTGTAGTGGGCTAAGGCCCAGAATAATGGCTACTCTAGACCCACCATAACAAAGGTGAAAAAGAAGCTCGGAGAAGACCAAGCTGCTTTGCAATGAACTTAAATACTTGACAGGACAAAGTTTAACACTCTTGGAAGGAAGATTACAAAACTTAGTCCTCATTAACATAAGCACACCATGTCCTAAATTATCGGACATGCAAAGACATGCAAAGAAGAAAAAAAATGTCACACATTCACAGGAGAAAAAAATAGGTGATAGAAAAAAATCCTAAGTGGCAAAAATGATGGAATTAGTGGACAAGGACATTAAAAGAGCTTATATAAGTATTCTCAATGTGTTCAAGCATTTAAAGGGAAAGGAACATAATGAGAATAGAAATAGAATAGCACACAAAGAACATACAGAACAAAGAACATGCAAAACAAAGACCAAGAAACAACTCATTGGCTTAAATGCAGAATAGACACTGAAGTCTAGAAGTTCATTAGTAAACTTGAAAGGGAAGTAATTGAAACTCTAGAAACGTAGGCACACACACACAAAAAGACTGAAAGTCATGGCCCAACATGCTGTCGTAGGATGAATTGTGTGCTGTCCACCCCCCGCCCCCCGCCGTTCATATGTTGAAGTACTAACCTCCAGTATCTAAGAATGTGACAATATTTGGAAATAGAGTCTTCGCAGATGTCATTAATGAAGATTAGGTCACCCTGGAGTTAGAGTGGCCCCTCTGGTGATGTCCTTTTAAAAACTGAGAAGTTTGGGCACAGACACCCAGGGAGAATGCCATGTGTGGATGAAGGCAGAGATCGTGGTGATGCATCTACAAGCCAAGGAGAGCCAGATTGCCTGCAGACCGCCACAATCCCAGAGAGGGCAATGAAACGGATGCTTCTACAGCCTTCGGAAGGAACCAGGTCTGCAGACGCCTTGATCTAGGACTGCCAGCCTCTGGAATTTCTTGTGAGACAATAAATGTCTATTGGATTAAGCTGCCCAGTTTGGGGCACTTTGCTACACCAGTCCCAGAGAATTAACATACATGCAAAAACCTATGAAAATGAAAAACCCCCAAAATTATCATTTGAAACAGGGGTCAGAAACAAATAGATTCACTCACAGGGCCTGCCGACAGTGTGTGTGCAGCACGGGTAGAACAAAAACGTACGCTACAGGAGATATTGACAAAAAGATTGAAGTTGACGCACAGGAGACACACCTTATTTTTAAAAAGTAGGTGTCATCATTATATCATGAAACCGGTTTAAGTCACCTTTGCTTGGTATGTTTCTTTAAACGAAGAAAGCTTTTAAAATACAATGCTGAGGGGCGCCTGGGTGGCGCAGTCGGTTAAGCGTCGGACTTCAGCCAGGTCACGATCTCGCGGTCCATGAGTTCGAGCCCCGCATCGGGCTCTGGGCTGATGGCTCGGAGCCTGGAGCCTGTTTCCGATTCTGTGTCTCCCTCTCTCTCTGCCCCTCCCGCGTTCATGCTCTGTCTCTCTCTGTCCCAAAAATAAATAAAAAACGTTGAAGAAAAAAAAAACTAAAAAAAAAATACAATGCTGAGATATAAATGACACTAGGAGCAGAGTGCGAAGTACAGAAATCGAGTTTATCGTTAATTGGGTTTTGCCATTAGGATCTCGCGTTTTGCTAGCTCAAAAACAGCACGATACCACCTCCAAAAGGTTTAAATTTAGCTTGAAATGTCTTTAAATTCTAGCAAGTGGAGCTATGTAATTCAACTTTTCTCTTTGTGTTTCTCTAGTCTTTAAGACTAATGGAATTGGCTGGTGAATTATTATTAAAATGTCTTTCAAGTTTGAAGCATTTCCTCACAAGTCATTCAGAATGCATGTTGTTATCCTTTAACCGGCTTGCATTTGTATTTTATGGGTCAGTGACTAAAACGTAGGATGCTCTGTAAGTCAGAGTGACTTCAATATAAAAGACGTTAAGGAAGCAAAATTGCGTGCCAAGCAAATCTTTATCTTAATTAGCTTCTAGAACATAAAGAATTTGCTCGTCTGCCTAAAAAGTAACACAGCCGCATACTTATGTATATGTAGCCTTTATTGTACTACCCAATACAGATTTTTCCCTCATAGGTCACCCAAGATACTGAAATTTTAGAGGAGAAAAAAACCCCTCCTTTTCTTGGGTACAGTGTATTCTGCATAAGAGTGAACCTTGTGCATTTCCATTAGAACAGTACTTACCTGCTTTTTAAAATACGCCGTTGATGCTTCGAATCTGAGACCGCAATTTTCAAATGGCAGGCAATTATTCATCTTTGTGGGGCAGAAGAAGATGTTCTTGCATCTGTTTCCCCCCAAAACGGGCCAGCACTCCCCTTTTTTTTCCATAGTGAAATTGAGGAAAGGAGGAGTTTGTGAATCTCTTTGGAACATGTTCATCCATATCATTTTAACTCTGCGAGACTATGAGACAGCGTCAGGGTGAGACTACAAACTATTCCACGAGGCTTTTCTAAATGAATTCATTTGACACAGGTGCTTTGCTCCTGACCCCACTTCTTTTGGATAGTGCAGGAATCCTTTACCTTGATCACAACTTTTAAAATACAGCATTCTGTATTATTTGTCCAGATCTGGTGGGTCATTACATGTGGACACAATGACTTGGAACTTGGAAACATTGTTTATGGAAATGCATACAAGATAAAAAGCTGGCAGCTGTGGCTGGGGACCGAAGAGGCAAGTTATGTTATGACTCTACAAGAGTTTACTGAGAATTTACTGTGATAAGACTATATGTGACCATATAGGAGATACCGAGACAAATTATTTCAGAAGTTATCGTAAGGGTATGATGATAGATTGTGCAGGTTGAATTCTAAAGAGACTACTTGTAGCATCCCACTTCTGGAATGCCATTCTAGAGCTCAGATTGTCTGCCTTGGACTGAAAGATGTGTCCTGTTGCGCCTGCTCTGTGTCCTCATGTGGTTACCATTTTCGGTCTCCTATCTGCGGAATATTTTCCATTTTCTCCCCTAATTCCACTTTCCACCCTACCTATGCCCCAGGATGCTGGTCTAGACCACAGGTCTCCAGTCCTCTGAATTCAGGTTGGGTTCAACCAATGGGAAGCACAGAAATTAGGCTTTATATTCCTCAGATCCCCTCCTGAGTGTTGGTTATTTCTTCCCTCTACTGGAGGCCAAAGATTCGTCAGGAATCCTGTTCGATATTAATGTCCTTTTCAAGTTCAAATCATTGCTTCTGACCCCTCCCCTTCTATCCTAGGGATAACACCCCTCTAAGTTAGTGGAATCAAATTCAACACTATTCCTTACTAAGTTTCCCTAATTCCTGACAGCACCTTTTAAATCAGCCTTTTATTAAACTCTCTTTAAATTACTCAGTTTGACTGAGGGTTGATGGGGGGGTGGGAGGGAGGGGAGGGTGGGTGATGGGCATTGAGGAGGGCACCTTTTGGGATGAGCACTGGGTGTTGTATGGAAACCAATTTGATAATAAATTTCATATATTGGAAAAAAATAAACAATTACACCCCCCCAAAAAAATAATAAATTACTCAGTTTGAGCATGGCTTCTTTTCTTACCAACACCCCTGCTGATACAACAACTAAATCTGCAGTTTGGATATGTGTCTATAAAGCCCATACTTTCAAGTTAGTAGACTTGTATTGTATTATCATAAAACCAAGGATTCCACAATAAAGAACATGCAGAAAGAGCTAGGTTGACATCGTTCACAGTTTTCCCAATTAGCAGAGATCCACGGGAAAGAGATTGGGCTAACTTCATGGCTTTATTTCTGAAAATGCTTCCTGATTTATGCAATCACAGTAAAATAAGTGTGAAAAACAGATGGTTTGCCATATACGCTTGTAATAATTTTCTGGGTTTTAAAAATAGGAGATGAGATGTGTGTGTGTGTGTGTGTGTACATACACAGGGTAGGCAACGAGGACTATAGTTTACCCAAGTCCCAGTTGTTGGTATACAAACATAAAGAATTATTTTAATAACATGCAGATATATGCTGTGTTATTTGACATCTTGAGCCAAAACATTTCCCGAGTACTGGTGCTCTGAGAACAGATTGGACCATTTGAGCACAAGGTGAAAGGTATAAGCCTCACTCCCCTCCTTTCTAATCTACTAGTAAAGATGACAAGCTGCTAGATAGAAAGAAAAAAATAATCCAGGAAGGATGTCAAAAAGGCATTTTTTAAAAAGGTATAGCAATATCAAAAGCATTATCAAGAAGCCAATGAGAAAAAATATGGTGCTTAAAAGAATTACTCTGAGTTCTACGGCACTGTAAATCAGGCAATAGGTAAAACCTTTTTTCAAGGAGGCTGATTCCAGAGCTGCTTAAACGGTAGTACCCAATGCCACAGGGAACAAAGGGGGTAATTCGATGGTTGGAAGGATGATTCTGGTCTCTCAAGAAAGAGAGAACTATGCTTACCGATAATTTTCTGAGAAATGGCGCACAAGTGGCAAAGTGTATTTTATAGATGAGCTGTCTTCTCACATTAAGTATCTCATATGCAGCAAAGAAACTTCTGAGGACGAACAAACCCATCGAAACTCCCATGTCTACTGATTTATGCAGAAACAAGTTCTATTATGAGAATGAACTAGAAATATTAAGGCAATGGAAATCTTGGAAGACAATTGATGACTGAGGCCACATGGAAATCTTTTACCTTTATCTGTCACGCAGAATGAAATTTTCCTCCTCAAAGTTGATGCAAAAATGCAATTTGGTTTTCTGCCGAATGATGTATGATTCCAACATGTCTTTTGAATGGAGTAGTCCATCTCATGAGTTCTGGAAAGAATGTGTTTGACAGGAAATTTGCTTACCTGACCAAAGGGACTATTGACATGAAATATGAGACAAAATAAACAACATAAAAAAAAAAAACCCAAACATGAATCTGGATCCTATGGAAAGCCACAGCTAATACAGAAAAAAAAAAAATAACAATATGGCTGATTTGAATCAATGTCTCGGAGGAAAAATAATGTTGAGCTTCTGAGAGATCAAAGACAAAGGGTTTTTGCTTTCATCAACCAGAAATGTTTTCACACTAAATTACTGGGCAGCCTTCTTTCCACCTATGTAACATCAGTGAGCTTGACCTAGAAATGGTATGGAGGTAATTGGAGCCATATTTCCATTTCTACAGATTTCTTAATCATTCTTGGAGGCATAACAAACTGTATTCAAACAGCGTTTAAAGAAACTAGGTAGAGTTTAAATGAATACATTGAGCTTATTTCTAAAGTGTGAAAGTTTTAGATGACTGCTACCTGTGACCACAGACTTAGTCACTCATCTTTTGGACTTTTCACGCCCTTTCCACCTTCCGGACATTCCCTCTACTTTAGACATCTCACCTTAAAATGACCGGCTTTCAGGCTTCAGTAGGAAAATGATATTGTGGGCTAGCAATTTTACTACCTACTGTGACTTTACGTGAAACTATCCTCAAATATGCTGGTATAATTATAGTAAGTAAGGCAGGCCATGTTTTAAGTTATAACATTTTAACAGATCTATTTATAATTCTTGCAAAACTATAATGAAAAAATGTTGTACTTAGTTCTCTCTACGCGCTGACAGAACGCACGGTCCGAAAAGAGCATCAAGCTGATTTTATTTGCAATTTCTTTCTTTGGAGAGATGCCATTTTCTTCAGGAAAACAGCTTATTACTTTTGTCAGAAAGTATTGACTGCTCTCTTAAACAACTGGCTTATTTGTATTTTGCAGCCTGTGATCCATTGTAACCAGTGAATCAGTTATCTGATCTACCCTGGTATGATCATGGGATCCTTGTTTCTTGGTTGGCAGAGTAGAAATCTCAGGTCCTAATTAACATCTCACCTTTAGCCAGTGGAAAATTCCCACCAAAGACATTTATTTACTATCCTCATGCATGGTTTCAGCTTATGGTTCCCAAATTTATGTTCCTTTCATTTCATGTATTAAGTATTTACCATCTCGTTGTGTTCTGTCTGTTTTGTGTAAGCCAGCCTGTATCCTTTTCAAATCAAGCTGATGTGCAAATAGACAGATAGATGATCGACAGGTGAACAGATAGATAATAGATAAGAATAGATAATAGAATTCAGTCTGCATTAAGTAGCAACAACTGCACATATGCATGGTGCAGTAGCAAGGCTAAAACTGGAGAATTGCTGTTTGGTTCCTGTTCCGCCCTTAACTAGCCCTGATATTTTGTAAAAGTCATTACATTTCAATAATCCTCAATGTTCTTATATGCCACTAGGGAGAGAGATTGCATGTGTAAAATCCATTCCAACTTTCATAATACAGTACATGGGACTGAAAAATCTCACCAGCCAAAGCTTGTAGAAAGTTCTAATGCAGAAGCATGGCACCGATAACCACCACCATGTAAAACTTGTGGCTATTTTCTTATGCAATGACGTTTTCTAAGACGGAGAGTAGAAAGCTCAGGAGAGCTTTGAGAGTGCCTCCTTGTAGAATGTCGAACACTAGTTTTGAATGGTCTAATCAAAGACGTGGGACTAATAGTGAATTTGAGTCTTCAGTCTGATTTTAAACTACCTTAGGTATGAAAAGGTTGGTGACAGATCAATGGTAAAATCTAACGGAAATGATGGGAAAAAACTTCCAGAAGCAGCTAATTATCTCTAAAGATTACTTTTAATGAAAGGTTTTGGCTGATTTTCTACACGCACCCCATATTTAATATGCAAATTTTTATTTTAATGTAAGTATTTATTTATTTAAAAAAATTTTTAAGTAGGCTCCACACTGGACGTGAAGCCCAGTGCGGGGCTCAAACTCACAACCCTGGGATCAAGACCGGAGCTGAGATCAAGAATCAGAGGCTTAACCAACTGAGCCCCCCCCCCCCCCGGTGCCTCTAAGTAGTTCCATATTTAAAGTTTTCTTAGAGTTCGGTGGGGTTCCCCCCTGCCCTCCTCTTGCAGAGATTTTGAAACTTCAAGACTGAGGAATTGACAGATGCCAGCAGGTGCCCCTACTTAATACATGTTCCCCTCCATAAATTCTTAGGCCAAAGACACCAATAGACAGGTTTTATTTTAAGGAGCCAGTGCACCCGTGTCCCACTTGTGAGTGTTGGCCACCAATAGCCCACTGGGTCTGTCTGAGACTTGCCCTGAGTTGTTAGAAGCCACCCCACCTATCTGGGAAATCATTGAGGGCCTAGGCTGTACCCTAGGAGGTAGCATGCGACAAAGATGGAAATATGAAAGATTCAAAAAAGGCTCTTTGCCTCTTGGCCTCAAAAAAGGACGAGCCTGTAGTGCCATTCGTGGCCCAGAGCCCCTCAGGTGGTGGGGCTCAGGCCGGACTTCCGCTAACTCATCTAGGCTGTGGAGCGGGGTGCCTGTAAGCTACATTCCCCAGACTATCTGGCCAACCGTGTTCCTGTTAAGTCCTGTTAGGGGGCGGTGTGCTGGCAGGTTAGAAGGAAAGGGGAGAGAAGAAGCATTTCGTTGCTCTCTCCAACAGTGGCCACACTTGTTGGTGTTTACCGTAGAGGCAGCAGGGCCAAAAGAAAGATTCCAGTAGCCCCAACAGTGGAGAAACTTCTGTTGGTCAATTGCTCAAGCTAATGGGCTTGAACAATTTCCTGATTTCAGGATGTTTCCTTCCTTCCTTCCTTCCTTCCTTCCTCTCTTTCTTTCTTTCTTTCTTTCTTCTTTCTTTTTTTTTCTTATCTAACAATTCCCCTTCTTTTTGCTCCTCCAACCTTTTTTTTCTTTTTTTTAAAATTTTTTTTAACGTTTATTTATTTCTGAGACAGAGAGAGACAGAGCATGAACAGGGGAGGGGCAGAGAGAGAGGGAGACACAGAATCTGAAACAGGCTCCAGGCTCTGAGTGGTCAGCACAGAGCCCGATGTGGGGCTTGAACTCACGGACCATGAGATCATGACCCGAGCCGAAGTCGGACGCTTAACCGACTGAGCCACCCAGGCGCCCCTCCTCCACCCTTTTTAACATCATTGTGAACAAGTTCTTGTATTAAATCCCTACTTTTTAAAAATACACAGAGTAGTTTTCTTTTCTCCCAGCTGATCCTAATAATAGTTAATATTTATATACCATCTCCTATAAACCAGGAATTTTGCATAAGTTAACTCATTTCATCTTTAAAACCAACATGTGAGACACTGTTATTTTATAGATGATGACCTTGAGGCACAAAGTTTAAGTCACGTGCTTAAGGTAACATGGCTGGTAAGTGGCACGGCTGGGATTTGAGCCTAGGCAGTTGGGGAGCAGGATTCATATTCTATCCTACGTGTTAAGAGGGCACATCATGTTCTTCTTGGTGTTAGTTGTCTGCTATCCATCTATTAAGGACTAAATATTTGTGTCCCTGCAAAATTCATGTGTCAAAACCCTCATTTCCAATGAGATGGCATTAGGAGGTGGGTCATGAGTGTGGGGCCCCCGTGAATGGAGTTAGTGCCCTCGTGAAAGGAACTCTCTTGATCCTTGTTATATGAGGATAAAGGGAGAAGATGATAGTCTGCAATCTGCAAGAGGGCTCTCACCAGAACCCAGTCATGATGGCACCCTTACCTGTGACTTCCAGCCTCCACAACTTTGAGGAATAAATCCCTGTGGTTTATAAGCCACCCAGTCTGGGACTTTGTTATAGCGGCCTGAACAAAACAAGACAGCTTCTTGGGGCGCCTGGCTGGCTCAGTCGGTTAAGCATCTGACTTCAGCTCAGGTCACGATCTTGTAGTTCGTGGGTTTGAACCCTGCGTCTGGTTCTGTGTTGACAGCTGAGAGTCTGGAACCTGCTTCAGATTCTGTGTCTCCCTCTGTCTCTGCCCCTCCCCTGCTCGCCCTCTGTCTCTCTCTCTCTCTCTCTCTCTCTCAAAAATAAATAAACATTGAAAAATGAAAAAAAGAGACAACTTCTAATATCCCTTCAATGTTTAGAAGTATGTGAAAATCATAGATAATTTACGCCTTTCATGTAGATTTACTGTATTTGCTTTCATGTATTCAGCTGTACTTGAAATCTCAAATAATCTAATGCTGGCTTAACAATTAAAGAGTTCCTCATTCTCAGGATTTTGTTGGCTGAAGTAAGTTGACTTTACTGTTGATGTGATGAAATGAAATGATACTGAAAATCTTAAGGGAATATGTGTAAAATTATTTGTTTTGGTATCTGTTTCTTTAGAAACCTATGTTCTGAACAAAGGAAGGAAGAAATATTGAACTACAACAACATTGATAGTTTGTGTAATCAATTTGTCTGTCAGTTTTATCAGTCAATTTTTTTGATCCATTTCTCCTCAGCCATACTTTTTTCTCTGACATACAATAAATTCTTAGGTCACCAAGGACTTTATACTCTTTTAAATAAAAATGAGGAGAGGAGAAGGGGTTAAATTTATCAAACTTCTAATACCCCATCTAGTAAATATATAGTAAATCATATTGGCCTATGTCAGTGATGAACCAGGTTAACATTACACATTTTTTAACCACGTCACAATGATTCTGTTACTAGCTAGAAAAATTATTTAAATTTTCTGTTCCTCATTTTCACAGCTGAAAAATGAAGGTAATAAGGCCATCTCATAGGGTTGAGGCAGTGATGAATTAAGACAAAATATATAAAATATTTGCCTGGCAGAAGAAAGTGATATATGTATTAGTCATTATGTCCTTCCATTCTCCCTCCCTCCCTCCCTCTTTTCTTTTCTCTCTTCCTTCCTTCCTTCCTTCCTTCCTTCCTTCCTTCCTTCCTTCTTCATTATCCTCACAAGGGCCCACAAACCTCCATTTTAGACCATTTTTCAACCTAGTATGTCCTCAGCAGACTCAATCTAGAAAACAACTTTCAGTAATTACTGACCTCACAACCACTGCACATTTTTTTCTGGACGTCAGTTTCTTAGACCCAAATGCCCAGGAAGCTCGGCTACTCTACACTATTGCTGATTTCATTGTTTTGCTCTTTTAGTACTCCTATTTGCCAGCCAATGTCATAAGAACAGTCACGCTGTCACAGCTGGATCAGACGATGATAGAGCATTATTCTCCCAAGTCACAGGATGGCTAAGGTAAGAACTGTTCCAAGCACACAAGCACTGAACAGTATTTTGTTGGAGTGAGTGTAGAGCTATCCAGATACTCAAGTCTGCTTTTGCTTCAATCTCTAGGGAATGCAGTTTCTCTCCTTCTGCTTAAAAGAAGTCACTGACGACTCTACTATCTCTACAAATTAAAAGTGGCATAAATAAAAGCAGTTTCAAGCAGTTCGAAAACCACCAAAAGGAGAGCATGAAAGTGTAGAGGAATCTTTCAGTCCCACACTGCAAGACCTTCACATTTTACAACACTGGCGATAAAACAGTATATCCTCCCTTAGGGGAGAAAAGCCCAGTGAAGCTCAAGTTAGGATGGAAATTATATTTCTTTACTTAGGTCGCATAAACATATTTGACTGATCATTTAAATTAATGAGGCAGGGGGAAAACTTCACTTTGCATTGCAAATGGAGCAGAGAAACCCATGATTCACTGGGAAAAGAGACTGCCTAGCTGTGAACATAACCATATCACTATAAAGGTCAGAATACTGTTTTCTCTTCCCATAGCAAACAGAATCAAAACATCAGGAAAGGCATTGCTTTGGTATTCCTAGATCATGTGATAAGTAGGAAGAAACCTTGGCCATAAATATTATGTTTTTAAATGTCATCTTCCTTCCTCACCCTCGAACTAAAAAAGGGATTAATGTTACTTACGCAGACACCTGATTTACATACAAGAAGAACTTTGGGCCTGTGGAAATTATTCTTTAAAATCATCAGCATAAAGGGGCGCCCGGGTGGCTCAGTCGGTTAAACGTCCAACTTTGGCTCAGGTCCTGATCTCGCGGTTTGTGAGTTCGAGCCCCACGTTGGGCTCTGTGTTGAGAGCTCAGAGCCTGGAACCTCCTTCGGATTCTGTGTCTCCCTCTTTCTCTGCCCCTCCCCTGCTCTGTCTCTCTCCGTCTCTCAATAATAAATAAATGTTAAAAAAAATTTTTTTTAATCGTCAGCATATGTTATATTAACATAACATGAAACTCTCAAAGAAAACACTCATGTTTGTTTTGCTTATTTGTATTAACTGTTTGGTTAAGCGCTTTTCAATGTTCTCTGTTGTATATGTTAAAAAGAAGTACTCAGAACCTAGAAGGTTGGTTTGACACAAAAGAAAACTGCAGTCGATGTAACTACAATAATTAGTTTATTTTGTGTTTGGGAAGAGTCTGAAATAATCAGAACCATTGTTTAAAGATTGTCTTAATAACCCAAAAGGTGAAAGAGAATGGTTTAGTGGTTTTCCCAAATTGAACCAAAAAGTGACCTGTTTTAAAACTCTTTTTCTTGTGTAACATAAAATTACACATCCAATTAAGATAAATAAAAAGAAATAAAAATGAGCCAGGTTCTGCTTCACTAATCTTAAAAGTCAGCCACTTGAGTATAACCAAGCTTAGAAGGTCAGTCAGCTCGCGAGCTTGATTGGTTACTTCTGACCTGAAGACCAATGTGATTAACAGAATATGAAACTCATTTCGATATTTCTTCCCGTTTTATCAGCTTGAATGAAAGAGCAAAACCTGAGAAAAGGTGAGACAAGCATCCTATCTGGTTTCGAAAAAATGAGCTGTCTGCCCATCAGAACGTAGGCATTGTTTGCTGTTTTACGCATCAGAAGATATTTCAGTATATCATTATCCAAACATCAGCGCAACGGAATTTATCCATTAACATAAGGCAGCTAATGGTGTCCTGGTTGATATCGACTAGTCAAAAGAGGCAGAAATTCATCAACATATAAGCTGGATGTATTACTCTTGACGGTGTCTTAGTTTAATTAATGTGGATCAACTACCTTCTGAGTTCTTTTATTTTCAGAGATTTCCAACCCGAATCTTCAGAATCATAGGATTTCAGGAAACTTTCTTCTGCGAGTTCTTTAATAGGCCCAGGCAAATTTGTAGTCAGAATTCAACTAAACTTCTTGGTTTCCTTCCCCCATTTTCCTAACTCGTGGGATAAATTGTACTGTGCATCCCAGAGCCTGGACTTTAGAAGGTAAGACCTTTGACCATTCACTGATTGATGTCCTCTCTCCTTCGCTGGCCTCTTCATGTTCTCACTGTGGTTCAGGTCTCTAGCACTTTTCTTTCTTCCCGGTAGTTAATGTGCATTTCTCAATTTCTATCCCAGATTATTTTATATATGCATGTATGTATTTAAGTTATTTGGAGGGGAAGGGCAGAGAGAGAGAGAGAGAGGGAGAGAGAGAGAGAGAGAAAGAATCTTATATAGGGGCTCGATCCCAAGACTCAGGGATCATGACTTGAGTCAAAGTCAAAAGTCGGTTGCTCAACCGACTGAGCCACCCAGGGGTCCCAACCCAGGGTTCAGTTCAGATATAAAAAGGGTTTGGTCAGTTTTTACTGTGAGCCATGGATTTTCCCCCCTTTAACCACACTTGCAAAAAGAACTCCAAAGTGCCCTGCCTTTGGAAATGGCAAACATCATCCTCTCTAGACCATTTGGTGTGACTTTATTTCATGGAGAGTCACCTCTCGGTTTTGTCTTCCCTACAACATTTCGTGTTCTTTCTAGAGCATCTAGTCTTTGTTTCTTCTCTCTTTCCCACCCCCACTCTCCTTCTGCTTTCCTTAGGTTCTGTTCAAATTAGGTCTCTCTGTTTGTCTCTATCTCTTTCCCCTCAGAAGGCTCAACTCCATCAACTGTCAGAAAACTATGCAAATAGTATAAGAAGGGCTTTTATTGTTCTTCTCAATGGGCCGGCAATCTAATCTTTCCACCCATGGGATAATGTACAAGCAACTATCAAAAAGTCGTATTAACTTGGCACATGGAAAGAGTACTGGTGTCAGAGTCAGCAAACACAAACATAGCTCTGGCTGTTAGTCCCCTGACCTGAGTCGCTTAAAGCTTCTATAATTTCAGTAAGGCTGTACACAGCATTGGAGTAACAATGTCATAATGCTTGTCTTTTAAGGTAGTTTGGAGCATGGACTTTCGAAATAAGGCAGGGGAAGCGATCTGTTAATCACAAAAGCTATACAGATGCAAATTATTGTACTTATTTTATTATTTGCTTTATTTCTTTAAGTCGTAAGCCCGGACACAGCAGGGACTTTCTTCTGCGGGTTCTTTAATAGGCCCTGGCAAATTTGTAGTCAGAATGCAATGCATTTCCAGGCATGGAAGTTAGCAGATGTTAAAGGAAATCATTTAAGTCATTCCTCTCCTTCCAAAAACACACATTCCAGTGTGCTTAGCTTTCTGTAAAATTAAAGTAGCAGGGGTCAGGAACTAACAAAGAGTGGCTTCGTATATCTGTGTTTAGAAAGTAAGGCTGAGAAAGCTTATCTGGGGAGAGCAGAGGGGGTATTGAATGTAAGTACGAAGCAAGAGGGAGAAGCGATGATGTTCTACATTTCTGGCCTCATTACTCTGGAAGAACTTTCTTCTCCTTATTGCATCCATGCAACTCCCTGAATGTTAATGAAAGTGTTGTGTGCCCAATGAGGGGAGAAAAGAGCTAAGATTGAGAACCAGCACCAATGATGCACATTTAATGAACTGGTCTTACAGTTTCATGCACTATTTCTTTAAAATTCTGACTTCTTTTTTTAAAGGTACGTTAGCGGTGTCTATTTGGGACCCAGAAGAAGTTGAAGCGGAAGAAATTGCTCGTTTGAAAATTAAAGGGTGAATAGTTTCCACTGCACACAAACGCTTCTGGTCTTGGAGCCATTTTGGAAAATTCCCATTTCCGGTGATTGTTAGAGCGATGTGGGAAGTGACCAGTGGCAGCTCTTTTGAAACCCTGGCATGTGCACCAAACATTTCTTGTCCAAGTCTAGTCCATGTTTTTGTGCTTTTTGTTGCATTCTTGTGTTTGGAGAGGGGATCGAGTATCATAACTAGCTGAGGTTTTAGTCAATTATAAGATCATTTGTTTTGCCCTCCACTGTCATTTTGAGTCTTTCTTCGGTTTGGAAAATTCCAGTCAATGTGGCATCATCCGACGTTGGCATAATGGGACCAAGAGTCTATTCCAACATTTTATGATATTACAGTAATGTACCATATTTCAAAAGCTTGTAATAGAGAACCATCAATTTGATCTCTTCTCAATGATTCAGCATATTACGGGACCATCTTTTCTCACAACCTACCCAGGATGTGGCTAGGAACATCACTTCTCTTCAAAATTATATTAAGCAAAGTTAGTAAAGCAAACAATATATTGGAAAGTCAATTAACAATACCTATGTTCTCCACTCTTTTAGATAAGTTATATCGTGTCTCTTCCTTCAAGTACCATGGATAGTTGAGAGATGGATGCCATCACACCTCACCAAAAGATACGTTAAAAAAAAGAATCAATACCAGCATCCATGAGGGGGTGATTTTTTTAAAGCACTTTTTCTTAAAGTATGATCTTGTACCACCAACATCAGAATCATCTGGGTACTTTTAAGAAGATGTTTCCTGGTCACCAATTGTCCAATCCTATTAAGTAGACAAGAGAGGTATTTAATTTCTTTTTAATGTTTATTTATTTCTGAGAGAGACAGACAGACAGAGTGGGAGCTGGGGAAGGGCAGAAAGAGAGGGAGACACAGCATCCTGAGCAGGCTCCAGGCTCTGAGCTGTCAGCACAGAGCCCGATGTGGGTCTCGAACCCACAAACTAGGGAGATCATGACGGGAGCCGAAGTCGGACGCCTAACCGATTCAGCCAACCAGGCGCCCCGATGAGATAGGTATTTAAATGTTTTAAACTACTTTTGGTCAAGCATGTAACTGGAAAGTAGCCATACAAAGAACCAAACATTCATGAAATATATGATCATTACCAAACTTGGTAATTTGCATTTTATGTATGAATTAGAAAGGACATTGACTGTAATAGCAAATAGACCCATGCTTTTGCCATACAGATTGTGACATATATAGTGAATATTAAATTTTAATAGTTACAAAAGTCATTTTTCCCATTGAAATGGTGCCAGAAGGGGCATCTGGGTGGTGCAGTCAGTTAAGTGTTTGACTCCTGATTTCGGCTCAGGTCATGATCTCATGGTTTCTGCGGTGGGGTTCCCACACAGTTGGACTCTGTGCTGATAGCCCGGAGCCTTCTTGGGATTCCCTCTCTCCCTCTCTCTTTGCCCCTCCCCCACTCACACACATACTCTCTCAAAATAAATGAATAAACTTTAAAAAAAGAAATGGTGGGCGCCTGGGTGGCTCAGTCGGTTGGGTGTCCGACTTCGGCTCAGGTCATGATCTCACTGCTGGTGAGTTCGAGCCCCGCGTCGGGCTCTGTGCTGACAGCTCAGAGCTTGGAGCCTGCTTCAGATTCTGTGTCTCCCTCTCTCTCTCTGCCCCTCCCCCACTCACTCTGTCTCTCTCTCTCTCTCTCAAAAATAAAAATAAAAACATTAAAAAATTAAAAAAAAGAAATGGTGTAAGGAAACATGATTTAATATCAAATCCAAAATGATTATTCTTCCTTAGGTGGAACAAATTCCATAAAAATAGCTTCCCTTTTGGCCCCTGAATACACTCTGTTCATCAATTCTGTTAAAATCATATTTATTATTTTTCTGATACGACATGTTCTTTCAAGCCCATGCTTTTGTTTTCATTCAGATTTTTGCTGTTCCAATCTTACAGAAAATGGGTAGCCTTTTAATTTTTCTTCTTGGTAAATTTTCTAATGCTTTGGTTACCTAGGTCAGTCAGTTGTAAAGTCTTTGGTTTCAGAATTGCTTTTAGAAGCTATAATTTTATTTTACTTGATCCAACGTTTTGGTCTTTTATTTTCAGAAGGAGTATAAAAGTGCTAGTAATGTGGATTTCCATAATTTCACGATAAATGGCCAACAAGGAAACAACCTTAGTTTCCATTCCTTCAAATTGTTGACTGAATTCATTTTCAATTCTCACAACAAAAACAAGGAGGGGTGTAGGAACAGAGCTCAGGAAGAAAGCAAGATACTTTAAAAAAAACTTTGTTTGAGGAGCAGCTGGGTGGCTCAGTTGGTTAAGCATCAAACTCTTGATTTCGGCTCAGGTCATGATCTCATGGTTGAGATTTGAGCCTGCATTGGCTCTGTGCTGAGCATGGAATCTACTTAAGATTCTCTCTCTTTCTCTGCCCCTTCCCTGCTCATGTGCTCCCTCTCTCTCTCTGTCTCTGTCTCTCTCAGAAAATAAAAAAATAAATAAAAATTAAAAAAATCATTTGAATAAATGTTCTATTTTTGCCTGTATGCCTCAGTGACTCAGCCTTTATGGAGTTTAGTCGACTAGATTGGACGACTACGGACAGATGGAAATAAAGCTCTTCGTCACTCTAATGTAGTCATTAGGGGATTATCTCATCCATTCAGTCCTAAGTGCAAGTTCATTGTCATTTTATTCCTAATCATCTACCTGTAACCAATGAGGCAAGCAATTTGGGTCTACCTAAACTTAGTATTGTGCTTCTAAGGGAAAGTAATGGGATGCATATGCTTCCTTTGAAACTTTAATAGTAGGGCATGACATTCTAAATTAAAAAATAGCCTCCTGACGGAAGCTTGCACCATGTCCACGTTCAAGAGTTAGTAACAAGATGATACAACTATCAACATAAAAAGTGCAGTTGTAGATGCTCATTTGATTCTGTATTCAGATCATATCTTCTATTTCCATTGAAAATATTGAAACCATTCAGGATCTACTGTTACAAGTAGAGACCCATAATAATATCACCAGGGACTTGAAATTGTTTTATGCTGATATTCTAACCCTACAGAACTATATTTTCTCTTACTTTCATTTTGAAAAGCACAGCTTCCTGGAGATGTGTAACTTTTACCCGCTCTTTATTTATTTATTTTTTTTGCATTTTTCGAAATATAATTTATTGCCAAATTGGCTAACATGCAGTGTGTATAGCGTGCTCTTGGTTTTGGGGGTACCTATTCATTCTTAACAGAAGAGAATAAGATTGCCACTATGGTGGAAGCTCTCAATAAATGAAGGAATCAAGGGAATAGCAGTGTCTTTATCAAACATTTGGGTTGTAACCATGTCTACCTCCTACCCCAGAAAATTTTCTTCGTTGGTGTTTTCAAAGTGGTTTGCTTCATGGTACAGATGTTTTTTATAGACCAGCACCTGCATATTTATGCTCATTTTAATCTACATTTGCATGACACCTCTCACTCTGAAATCAAAGCGTCTTGAATCATAAATTGGAATAAACTCAATTAGCCACATTGAAAAAGTTTGATAGCAAAAGTCTTCCAGAGACTGGAAGGATCGTTGAATCTTATGCATCATCCCTGCCTCTCAAGGAACAGTTATCCATTTTAAACCACAAAGTCGTAGATGTTGTAGAAGTTGTTAAAAATAAAAGGCTAAAGCAGAGTGACTGTCCTCGATGTTGGTGTAAAGCAATCAGGAATTCCAAGCCCACGTGACACCTTCTGTCTGTGGCAGGTGAGTTATTGTGTGGCTCACTGGTGGCTGGTGCAGCTGGAGAAGGCTTCTTGCGGGAGTAGACGAATTCTTTGGGTAGTGAACCCTAAAGAGCAGTTAAGTTCATAGAGAAAAGAGAAAAACATGTTAGACTGCAAATCCTCATGAAGGTAGAAAATATAGTCATTCTCATTGTGTGCCGAGAGCCCACCACACAGGGTGGCTGAATTATTTTGGAGGAAGGTTGAGTAGTGGAAAATGAAACTGCTGGAATGTGCAGGAAATGACAAACATTGACCTGGATTGAGTGGAGGGATAATTAATTCAGATGCAGGGGGAGAGACATGATGTAGGCTGCATTTTATTTTCTTTTTTAATGTTTTTAATGTTTATTTATTTTTGAGAGAGAGAGACAGAGCAAGTGGGCTAGGGGCAGAGACGGAGAGGGAGACGCAGAATCCGAAACAGGCTTCAGGCTCTGAGCTGTCAGGAAAGAGCCTGACGTGGGGCTTGAACCCTGACCGGCGAGATCATGACCTGGGCTGAAGTCGAAAGCTCAACCGACTGAGCCACTCAGGTGCCCCTGTAGACTGTATTTTAAAAGCTGAAACAGAAATAAACAGTAATTATAAGCAAATTAATATAGAAGTGATTATTGGGTGTTTTTTCAGTGAAATGGGTTTATCTGATTGTACAGAAATAGTCACCTTTGATTGTTCATATTGACTATTGCAACTCAGTAGGGAAAGAACTTGGGTTGCAGAAATCTGATAGTGATACAAATAAATTTTGATAAAATTAATTTCTGCTCTCTAGCAAAGATGAGCTCAAACACCACATTTTATTGTCTTATTGGATATTAATCAGTTTTGCATCTACTACCAACTTCGGTTTAGCATTCCTGATTTTATATACACACATATACACCTATGTATACATGTGCACACATATACACATATATGTACATATATGTGGTGTGTATATATATATATATATATTCTGTTCTCTTTTGAACTACTTTTAATGTTTTTTTAAATATATTTTTAAGAGACAGAGACAGGGACAGAGTGTGAGCAGGGGAAGGGCAGAGAGAGAGGGAGACCCAGAATCCGAAGCAGGCTCTTGGCTCCTACCGGTCAGCACACAGCCTGACACGAGGCTCGAACTCACGAACTGCAACGTCATGACCCGAGCCCAAGCCAGATGCTTAACCAACTGAGCCAAGCGCCCCTCCTTTGAACTACTTTAGCATTGATTCCCTCAGTCATTAATTCCCTCACTTTGACTCTTGCTCATCTTATATTTGAATGATAGACATAATTTTAGCTGTTTGAAAATTTTACATTAGTAGCAGAATGAATTGTTTTGGGGTGGGTAGAAATTCAAAGTCTAGAGAATAGTCAGGACTGTTGTAAGGAATTATTCTCGGTACTCGAGGTATGAGTTTGAAGTTCTAGATTTGGGTAACCACAGTGTTTTAGAAAAGAGCAGAAGAATTTGAGATATTTTGAAAACAAAATCAGAACAGGATCTGGTGGGATGTTTATGGAGAAGCTATATGATACTTACCCTATAATATGTACCCTACAAAATGAAGGTGGAAATAACTTGTTTCCCCCTGAGGTTAGGAACACAACAGGGATGGCCACTCTCACTGCTGTTGTTTAACAGTGTTGGAAGTTCTGGCATCAGCAATCAGACAACAAAAGGAAATCAAAAGGCATCAAAATTGGCAAAGATGAAGTCAAGCATTCACTTTTTGCAGATGACATGATACGATATATGGAAAACCCAATAGACTCCACCAAAAGTCTGCTAGAACTGATACATGAATTCAGCAAAGTCGCAGGATACAAAATTAATATACAGAAGTCAGTTGCATTTTTATACACCAATAATGAAGCAACAGAAAGACAAATAAAGAAACTGATCCCATTCACAATTGCACCAAGAAGCATACAGTACCTAGGAATAAACCTAACCAAAGATGTAAAAGATCTGTATGCTGGAAACTAGAAAGCTTATGAAGGAAATTGAAGAAGATACAAAGAAATGGAAAAACATTCCATGCTCATAGATTAGAAGAATAAATATTGTTAAAAGGTCAATACTACCCAAAGCAATCTACACATTCAATGCAATCCCAATCAAAATTACACCAGCATTCTTCTCGAAGATAGAACAAGCAATCCTAAGATTTGTATGGAACCACAAAAGACCCTGAATAGCCAAAGTAATATTGAAGAAGAAAACCAAAGCAGGAGGCATTACAATCCCAGACTTTAGCCTCTACTACAAAGCTATAATCATCAAGACAGCTTGGTATTGGCACAAAAACAGACACATAGACCAATGGAATAGAATAGAGACTCCAGAATTGGACCCACAAATGTATGGCCAACTAATCTTTGACAAAGCAGGAAAGAGTATCCAATGGAAAAAAGACAGTCTCTTTAACAAATGGTGCTGGGAAAACTGGACAGCAGCATGCAGAAGAATGAAACTAGACCACTTTCTTACATCATTCACAAAAATGAACTCAAAATGGATGAAGGACCTGAATGTGAGAGAGGAAACCATCAAAACCCAGAGGAGAAAGCAGGAAAAAACCTCTCTGACCTCAGCCGCAGCAATTTCTTACTCAACACATCTCCAAAGGCAAGGGAATCAAAAGCAAAAATGAACTATTGGGACCTCATCAAGATAAAAAGCTTCTTTTTGCAAAGCTTTTCCTTTGCACTACAAAGGAAACAATCAACAAAACTAAAAGGCAACCGATGGAATGGGAAAAGATATTTGCAAATGCCATATCGGACAAAGGGCTAGCATCCAGAATCTATAAAGAGCTCACCAAACTCCACACCCGAAAAACAAATAATCCAGTGAAGAAATGGGCAGAAGACATGAATAGACACTTCTCTAAAGAAGACATCCAGATGGGGCGCCTGGGTGGTGCAGTCGGTTAAGCGTCCGACTTCAGCCAGGTCACGATCTCGCGGTCCGTGAGTTCGAGCCCCGCGTCAGGCTCTGGGCTGATGGCTCAGAGCCTGGAGCCTGTTTCCGATTCTGTGTCTCCCTCTCTCTCTGCCCCTCCCCCATTCATGCTCTGTCTCTCTCTGTCCCAAAAATAAATTTAAAAAAAAATGAAAAAAAAGAAAAAAAAAGAAGACATCCAGATGGCCAACAGGCACATGAAAAGATGCTCAATGTCACTCCTCATCAGGGAAATACAAATCAAAACCACAGTGAGATACCACCTCACACTGGTCAGAGTGGCTAAAATGAACGAATCAGGAGACTATAGATGCTGGAGAGGATGTGTAGAAAGTCCCTCTTGCACTGTTGGTGGGAATGCAAACTGGTGCAGCCACTCTGGAAAACAGTGTGGAGGTTCCTCAAAAATTAAAAATAGATCTCTACCCTGTGACCCAGGAATAGCACTGCTAGGAATTTACCCATGGGGTACAGGAGTGCTGATGCATAGGGGCACTTGTACCCCAATGTTTATAGCAGCACTTTCAACAATAGCCAAATTATGGAAAGAGCCAAAATGTTCATCAACTGACGAATGGATAAAGAAGATGTGGTTTATATACACAATGGAATACTACTTGGCAATGAGAAATAATGAAATCTGGCCATTTGTAGCAATGTGGATGGAACTGGAGAGTATTATGCTAAGTGAAGTAAGTCAGAGAAAGACAGATACCATATGTTTTCACTCCTATGTGGATCCTGAGAAACTTAACAGAAGACCATGGGGGAGGGGAAGGGAAAAAAAAAAGGTTGCACATAGGGAAGGAGGCAAACCATGAGAGACTCTTGAATACTGAGAACAAACTGAGGGTTGGTCGGGGGAGGGAGAGGAGAGGGTGGGTGGTGGGCATTGAGGAGGGTACCTGTTGGGATGAGCACTGCATGTTGTATGGAAACCAATTTGACAATCAATTATATAAAAAAAATAAAATAAATTTAAAAATTAACAATAAAAAATGTTGTCCACAAAAATACCTCCTTGAAATACACTTGCTTTAAATGTACCAATTAACTTTTAGGGGCACCTGGGTGGCTCAGTCCGTTGAGCATCCGACTTTGGCTCAGGTCACGATCTCGCGGTCCGTGAGTTCGAGCCCCGCGTCGGGCTCTGGGCTGATGGCTCAGAGCCTGGAGCCTACTTCCGATTCTGTGTCTCCCTCTCTCTCTGCCCCTCCCCCGTTCATGCTCTGTCTCTCTCTGTCTCAAAAAATAAATAAATGTTAAAAAAAAATTTTTTTTTAATGTACCAATTAACTTTTAAATATATTGTGATAAAAAGAATGCAAATAACCTAAGTGTTCAGTGAAAATGAAGAGTAATATAAATTATGGCATATTCATTCAATGGAGTGTTGTTATTCATTCATGAAAAAGTATGCTTGGACAATTGATATTGTAACAATTGCTTATGATTTAATTTATACAGTAGATTTTTGAGGTGCAGATAAAACTTTGACTTTAACTAAGGAAAACAAACAAAAATATAGATCTACTCATTGAGATTCTCCTGTGTTGGGTCCAGTAGTCTGTATTTAGAAATTTCCAGATAATTCTGTTCAGTGGCCAGGTTTTGGAACGATTAGTCAAACTTAACAGTTTCTGACTCATGATAATTTATTTAGGAACATGCCGTCTTCTTGCCTACTTGTATATTTGTTATTCCAAAGCCAGAGAGCAACTTGGATGCTTGGATGCTGGAAATTCTTGATTTCTTAGACATTTATTCAGTAAATATTGCTGAACATCCACTATACGCCAGACATGTGGACGGGCACTGGGGATGCATCACCAAACTAGATAAACATAAGTAACACTGATCCCTTTATTTAGCCTGAGTCACTAGAGTGTAAATTACTATAACATAAGCACATTCTAGTGGCTTAAATCCTAATGACTTGGTATAAATAAATAAAAAGGCAGCTCTACATTTTAATGACCTTTATCTAGAGGAACAACTTGTGTGTACGTCAGGGTAGCTTTTCTATGTCCTTACCCGAGGGCTGCAGTTTGAACAAACATTTGAATTATGCTAGGTGCCCAGCACTATTGTCCGCATTTTATGTGCATCAGTAACGACATCATCTTATAGCAGAGTCCAAGATCGCAGAAAAGAATCATCTGTCTTCACCGGCTCTGTCCCACCCACATAGCTCACCTTACTTTCTCACAGACAAGGATGCCGGCCAGATCCCTGGCTGTTTGCTCCGCATTCTCTCTGCTTTGGCTGGGCTGGACACACTCGACCCCACCTCAGCTGCCTTCCTTCTCCCTGCCTCTTTCTTTTCCGGTCAGTAACAACACACACACTATGTGCGACGTTCTGAGCAATGACTGGGCTTTCACCTTCTTCGTCTCGTCGAAACTTTGAAGCTGATCTGCGAGGGAGGAGTTAATACGGTGTTTTACCGAACAAGGCTTAGAATGGTTAAAGGTTTAGAACTTGCTCCAGAATCTGAGTCATGGTTAACTTTCATGTGTGATTCACAAGTGATATTAACATTCTTTCGATTTGTTTTCTTAAATAGTGGGATCCTGAGTACTTCTGGGCTGGCAATAGAGGTATTAGAAGATGAGGAACACTTAAGTATATGGAAGTTATTAGTAAGGTTCTTGTTATTAGCTTAGATGAAATACTCATGAGTGTTCATTATCTTGTGTTCTGCTTTATAACCAACATATGTATCACTTTATGTATCTGTGTATATAAGCATATATATCAATTAAAATAGGTAAAAGAGGGGTGCCTGGGTGTCTCTGTCGGTTAAGTGTCTGACTCTTGGTTTCGACTCAGGTCATGCTTTCATGTTCATGAGGTTAAGCCCGGCAGTAGGATCTGAACTATCAGCTTGGGATTCTCTCTCTCTCTGTCTCTCTCTGCCCCTCCCTTGCACGTACGAACTTGTACACTCTCTCTCCCCCTCCTCTCTCGCAATCTCGCAAAATAAATGAATAAACATTTTAAAAAATAGGTAAAAGAAAACAAAAACAATTATAAGAGCTAGATAAACAACAAAATTGGTCATTAACTTAGTGTATGTTTGAAAATATGCAAATTATAAGGAACAATGGAAAATATGCAAATTCCAAGACACAATTGAGTTACGTTCCACTCCCTAAATCACCATGCTGTTAGAACACTAGTTTTTCACTAAGACTTCTAGCTTTATTATCATAAATTTTGGCTGAACTAGGTTATTAATAGTTAAACAGTGCTCTTTACAGCTTGATATATTATTTAAAGTTCAGGCTAGCCTGCAAAACTACACTGGTTTACACAAGATATGAATGTGTTTCTCTCTCGTGTTTGGTTCAGAGCTGGGCAGAAGATCCACAGCAAGTCCAGGTTCCGAATTTTATCACTGAGTCTACACTAGCTGCTTAATTGTTACCTCCACCTTGACCTCAGAAGCAGGGAAAGGGAAGGGAAGGGAAGCAACTTCCTTTCTAAAGAAATGATCCGGCTCGCGGTCCGTGGGTTCGAGCCCCGCGTCAGGCTCTGGGCTGATGGCTCGGAGCCTGGAGCCTGCTTCCGATTCTGTGTCTCCCTCTCTCTCTGCCCCTCCCCCGTTCATGCTCTGTCTCTCTCTGTCTCAAAAATAAATAAATGTTAAAAAAAAAAATAAAAAAAAAAAAAGAAATGATCCGGGGGCGTCTGGGGGGCTTAGTCGGTTAGGCGGCCAACTTTGGCTCAGGTCACGATCTCTCAGTTTGTGAGTTGGAGCCGCCCCCCCCCCCCCCCCCCCCCCCCCGCCTTGAGCTCTGTGCTGCCAGCTCAGAGCCTGGAGCCTGCTTCGGAGTCTGTGTCTCCCCCTCCCTCTCCACCCCTCCCCCGCTCCCATTCTGTCTCTTTCTCTCTCTCCAGAATAAATAAACATTTTAAAAAGTTGAAAGGAGTGACCCAGAAGGTGCACACATCACCGCCACTCACGTTGCTTGAGTCACATGAACACAACCAGGTGCAAAGGGGGTTAGGAATTGTTAACATATAGGGCAGTGAGAGGGGCGAGAAGCACTCACAAAAGCTATGTGGGAACAGGGGATTCTATATTTGCAGTGAGGAAGGGGAACGTGGATACAGGAAGACGGGAGGTTTGCCCAAATGCTGCAAAGCCTTAATACACTATTGTGGAGGGTGAATGTTCTGGCATGATGGGTGGGATTGAGGGGGCCATGAAGTGCAGAGTTTGACAAACTGAGACGCAGAGTTTCTCAAACTGATTTAAATTGCTTCTGTGTAGTAGTTGGGTGTGATGAACCAAGGGCACGACCTGGGACACGGACCTCACCTTGGAGGTGAATTCAGCATGACTGGGGATGTTGAGGCTTCCACGTACGAGTACCCATACAAATAAAATGGCCTGCGAAGAGAGTAAAATGGCACAAAATTATCAACTGTAGTGACGAGGAATCATGTGGTTTCAGTCTTGTAGGTCAGGTCTCAACCTGCTGTGAAGTGGCTTTCATACTTGCGAAGTCATAAGGACAAGGGGGGAGGGGTTTATCTCAGTCTTTTCAAACTCATGAGCCAGGGAAGATAAAATTGAATCCTCAAGCACGAACACTTAAAACTGGAAATAGGGCTGATTTACCACGTGCCGTGAATAAAATAACAACCAATGGTGCCAAATGCCCGTTCTCCCCCACATCGTATTGCCCATTCTTGGTTCCAGGACATTCTCAAGGTTTGTAAGTTCTCCATCGAAGAAAATATGACTGGAAAAAATAAAAAAAAGGTTATAATAGCTCATCGAAAATTGTGTCAGGGTTGAACTGGGTTTCTGCCAAATATCCCATCCAAAAAAATAGAATTGGATCTCAAGGTGTCACCTTGATAGAACAACGTGGTTTGCAACGCAGAGGACTCTCATGCTGTAGCTGGATCCCAGGTCTCTTTTTGAAGCAAACTTCAAGTTATTTACTGAAGAGTGGGATGTGCTCTTAACTAATCTTAGTAAAGCTGGGTTTTTTCCTCCTCTCACTGTCTTTTATTCCTAAGAGATTGTGTGTGTGTGTGTGTGTGTGTGTGTGTGTGTGTGTTTGCATGCACATGCGCATGTGTGCTAATGGGTGTGTTCTCAATGGCTTTCTCTTGCTTGAATAAAAAAGTAAAATAACACTAGAAATTGGAACACTTTTGAAATGAACTATGATGAGTATGAGCTCACCACTTGGGCTTTCTTACCAAATTCATAGAGTTCACTTTATTCTCAGCAAATTGCTTTAGACTCACTATTATACCTGCAATTTTCTTATCTGCGTTGTTTTATTGTTCAATGATAGAAATCTAATTTTCCTAGCCCCTGAAAAAAAATGGAGCCAGTACAAAATCTTTGAAGTATTAATTGCATTTAAAATTAGAGTGGGAAATGTTGGCATCCAAAATTAATTAATTAACAGGTTCTAGAGTGTAAAGTATCCGAAAAAAGTATGTTTTTCTAGTTTATGGTAGCATATAAGTAGTTTCGCTAATGGGTGAGGAGGATGTGGAAAAATATTTGAGAGGAGAATGAAGACATTTGACCAGGATTCATGTGTAAGATGATTACAAATTGTTTGTTAAAAGTCAGGCTTGCACAGCGTAAATTATGCTACCATAGGATCCTCTGGACATTCTGAATTCAAGCCTACCTTCTAAGGTCCTTTGAATCATATTAAACTTTTTCTTCTCCAGATTGTCTCTGATAATCACAGGAGCTAGGACCACCATGAGCAGTGAGGCGATAAGAAGCCTGGTCAGGAACACTGAGAGCTTCTAAAAAATTCTGGATGATTCTAAGGTAGCTCTCGGATATGGCTGCTTTTGTTTAGTTTTTTTTGTTTGTTTGTTTGTTTGTCCAAAACTGAAGATATTTATGAAGATTTCATAAAATCGCCCGTTCTAAAAGAAACAAATAAAAACCAGATAAAATGTAGTTGCTTAGGACATCATTCCAGCATAGTTCCCTGTTGATAAGATATTCTCCCCAACCTTAAAAGATTTCTCTTAACCATATTATCTTTGCTACATTTTTTTATAGAAGGAACCAATTCCTTGTTTATTTATTTTCAAATCAATAAAAGCCACTTTTTTGTTACCTTCCTAATAATGAGTCACTTTCACAAACATATAAATGACTTAATGAACCAGTTGCATATTTGACCCATATAAATTTCATTTTATTTATTTATTCATTCATCCATTTATTTATTTACTATTTTTTCTAATTTTAGACAGAGAGAGTGAAAGTGTGAGCAGGGGAGAGGGATGGAGGGAGAGAGAGAACCCTAAGCAGCCTCCATGCTAAGTGCTAAGCCTGACACAGGGCTCGATCCCACAGCCCTGGGATCATGACCTGACCCAAATTCAAGAGTTGGATGTTCGACCAACTAGGCCAATCCAGCACCCCTAAAATTTTATTTAAAAAATGTTTTAATATTTATTTTTACGAGAGAGAGAAAAAGCATGAGTAGGGGATAGGCAGAGAGAGAGGGAGATACAGAATCTAAAGCAGGCTCCAGATTCTCTGCTGTCAGTACGGAGCCCAATGCGACGCTTGAACTCATGAACTGAGAGATCATGACCTAAGTCAAAGTCGGATGCTTAACCGACTGAACCATCCAGGTGCCTCCCCCAACAAATTTTATTTTAAAAATTAACAAAAGTTTTTAAGAAAGATTTAAGATAGTAGTACAACTGTTCATATTACATGTCTTCTCAAGTTATAATCTTTTGGGGAAGAATTAATAACATTTCTCAATAGAGACACTGTCAGAGTGGAATAATTTTGTGATAAAGCATAGTGGGATGTTTTTCAGATTCAGAAGCTTTTACTCTACAATTAGGATTAAAAACCTCATTTCTTCAAGAACACCATGACTTGTGCCATTATATAGTTGGGACAATTTGCAAAAAATCCTAGAAAACATCCACTTGGTAGAGTGTTATGCTACTTAGCATGCCTTGCTAAAATGGTTTTGCTAATAAGGTAATTTTTTAATATTGCATGAATTTGTTGATATAAAAATGAGAAAGCTTACCGAAGACATTACATTTCTGGCATACTAAATATTATAATCTTGCTTCTTAAACAGAAAAGCTACCATAGCATACATAGTAAATTAATATGTTTGGGGGGAAAAAAACAACTTATAAGCTTAGTTACACTTCTATGCAAACTAATCTTCCTTTCTTCAAAGCTAATTGGAGATTTAAAAATTCTATTCAACGTCATCTCAACCCATGGGAGATATCCAAATTTAGAAGACCCGTTCAAAGTCAGTTGGGGTGAACCCAAATGATATTTTGGAAATCAGAGAACTGAAACACTTTTTAAAATAATTTTCTATAACATTGACATTTTGTGATTAAAAGCTTTTCTATTTTTCTCTCTTTTACTTGCGATCCTTGGAAGTCATTGGAATTCTTTCTAAAAGCTTTCATTTTCATTTCTATAGCTTAATCACCTGTAATTTAATGCTTCATAATATTTCACACTATTCACTTACACAGTTTGGCGTATATTCCTAATCTAGTCATGGCCGTAAAGTTAAGGGCAAAGGGAAAGCTTTCTAAGATCCAGTACAGGCAAGTTTGTTCTTTCTCATGCAACCACTGCCTATGATATTTAGAGTTATTAGATCAACTCTAAATTGCCATTTTCAGCAGAAATCGCGTGTACTCTCCCCATTATCTCATGCTCCTAACCTGTGAAATAGGGACTTATAAATTATTCTGTTTAAGGTAAGCATGTTCACCTGAAATCTTCTCCTTTGCTGAGCAAATCGGAAATGAACAGTCCTATAAAGTACAGTTGCATACGAATGAATGCTCTTACTGTTTATTTCAGATTCCCTTAGATCTCCTGGTGTATTTTATTCAGGCAAGTCCTTGAATGGCATCACTCGATGGTTTTTCAGTGCGGCTCACCACATTTGAGACCACACTCGTAAAATATACTTAACGGAAGGGTCTCAGAGCCTTCTTAAGTGTTTTGCTGAGCCAGGAGAGCAATTGAATTATAGATTAAAAGAGCCAACACGCTTCACTGGGCAAAATGCTGTCGTAGAGCTGCAGGCCTTGCCAATCTCTCCTCGTCCAACAAGGTATTTCACTCAGATAGCTGTGGTAAAGCATTCATTTCTTGTCACGAACAGATTACTTTAAAATGAGGTTCCGACATTGCTCTAGAAAATAATTTTTTTTTCTCTACACAACCCCCCCCCCCCCCACACACACACAAAGTAAGCTGTGTCCCAATTTATTTGCTCAGTAGAGAAAAGAAATACTTTATCTTCTTCATGTAATTCTTTTCCTTTTTCAGATCTAGGGCTGGGAGAAAAAAAGGAACAGAAGGATTTGATGTAGGAATAACTAAACTTGGCTTATTGGACTGTGGGATAGAAACTTGACAGGCAGACTTTAGTTACAGAAGGCTACACATTGCATAAGCTGTATGGTTGACATTTGCTACCAGAAACTACGGGGATTTATAGAGACAAACCCTGAAATTAGGAAAAGGAATCTGAAGTTTTCCCATTTGGTGTATGGCCCCCCGAAGAACAGGGTAGCACCATAGTCGGCAACTGGGCATTTGTCCCAACACTGTCTGTATTCAGTTCCTGCGTCTGTTATTTCTCTGTCTTGTTATTATAATTTTTTTTCATCTGTAAAATGGGAATAAGACTCGTATTTAGCATAACATTCTGTTGTGAGTTTTAAATGAGATAAATCCATAGAAAATGCCTAGCACAGTGCCAGACGCATAGTAAATTCTCCGTAAATACTGGCTCTGACTATCCTCATAAGAATTTTATCTTCACCTCTGAAAGTTTTGAATTGCAAAATGGAAAGGTACTCATTCATTATTTACTCAATAAAGATATATGCTGTGCCTTCAAAAATTAGATGGTGGGATGGTGAATTAAAAATGAAACACACGAAAGGGGCACCTGGATGGCTCGGTCTGTGAAGCAACTGACTCTTGATTTCAGCTCAGGTCATGATCTCACTGTTTGTGAGTTTGAGCCCCACATGGGGCTCTGCGCTGACAGTGTGGAGCCTGCTTGGGATTTTGCTCTCCCTCCCTTTCTGTCCTTCTGGCATGGGCGTGTGGTCTCTCTCTGTCAAAAACACATTAATAAACTCTGAAAGAAAACACAGGAAAAGGGTGCTTTTTTCCCCAAAGTTCAGAGCTGTATTGGGTTGTACCAATAAATTGACTCAACCTCTCTAAGTTAGTTGGCTGTTTTATGAAGATATGTCATTTTCCACAGGAAAATCTGGATTAATACCAATTCATCACCTCCATTCATTCATTTATCCACGGAACAGTCCTTCATATCGTACCTACCACATCTCAGACTAACGGGAAGAGCTGAGAGCACAGGGACTCGATCACACACAATCTCTGACTTCAAGAAACTGGAGATCTCATGGCATGATAAGATGTGTAAGATAAATTGTACTTAATTGACAGAACAGTCAATATTGGTGCTGAATTGGACGAGTAAACTGAACGCTGGGTTTTATTTTATTTTTATTTTATTTATTTTATTTTTTTAATATTTTACTTTATTTTTGTTGCTGTTGTAAAATATTTTAATCGCAAGGAGGAAAAATACAATACAAAGTAAAAGTGCCCTCTCCTCTTCCATCCTGAGTCCATTCCTTGGAGGTAACTCCTATTAATAGTTCGGTGATGAGAAGCTCTTTCTCATTTATTTATTTTTCTCGTGGTTGTTGTTGGGTGGGCACCGGCCTTTCTGCAACAGTCGAAGCTGAAAAACAGCGGATTGGGCACAAATGTCTAAAAAACAATAACTCACCGTTCAGGACTCCCGAATACTGGATTTTAACTCAAGATTTGGATTTGGATACGCAATTAAGCCAGGAAAGGCATCCTTAGAGTGTGAACGCATGACCCAAGGAAAGAGGTCAGCAAGAAGATGGCAAGTGTGGAAATGGAGAGAAGCTTAGTAGAGCCAAGCTGGGACCATAACACGAAGGGTCTTCTATGTCAAGCTAAGAAGTACGTACTTCTGAAAATCTGTAGTAACCACTGGGGGCTTTTAAGCAGGGGCTGACTTTGTAGCAGTGAGAAGAATGAACCAGAAGCAAGGACGTCGGAGATACTTACAACACACCTCTGATAAACAGATCAGCCAGAAGCTGGTTGCAATCCTCTAGATGAGAGATAACAGGGTTGGAAAAGCTGAATGGGGACAAAACACCAAACAAACAAACAAAAGCTTTGAAAGTGAGTCAGGAGTAGAATCTTGAGGAGTAAAGGCGCGTGTATATTTCATCGGAAAAGGGAGTCCTTTGTGATTTGATGATTAATAGACTCTGAACTTGAGGTGACTGTATTCTGACATAATACCATAAGTGCAGAAGTTTGATGTAGGTATTTAGAATTTGACTTATTTCAAAACTGGCCTATAACTTGATGGATTTGTCTTAGAAACAAAAATGGCCTTTTCCTTTTAGTCGGGATTTTTTGAACCCATATATGAAAGATGCTTTAATATAAAATCGGGTAAGCTTTGATGTAAAAATTTTTCACTTTATGCTCAGCTCCTCGGGAATATATCTAAGATGGAAAACGAGGTGGTCATATTGCAATGCATCTTCTCTTACATTTTTATAGAAAATGACCCATGATCTATTTGGGCTTATATGATCCTTACTCATAAATATATATGAGGATAAGGCCTTGAAGCTTCTATTTAATGCATTCATGAAAAATGTTCACATTCTGGGAAGCCTTTCTTTCACTCCGGTCTGCTGCCTGGAAACACTTATGATCTTTGTGGAGAAACTTTGAACATGCATAGGCATTTTGTGAAAGGATGCATTGTTAGGCAATCACAAATCAAAAATCAGAAATCAATACAGTGACATCATTTTGTTGTCAGAGGCATGAACTCGTTCTGCCATGTTTAGGCTTTCAGAACTTGGGAAAGTTCTGTTATCTTTCTGAACACCTATTTCCTGACCAGTAAAATGGGGGTGCCATTATTTATTGAGTAAGTAGATAATCAATTACAGTGACGTTTCTTTCCTGTCACCCTCTTCTCTACTCAAATAGCATATGCCCTACCAAGATAACTCTTGGGTAGAACACCAGTTTAGTAGGATACTGGTTTCTGGCTATTTTAGGATAATAAATTGCTGGCAATGCTCAACTCGAACTTGCATTTGAATTGGCTTTTAGAATTAGTAATATTCTTTCTATGTCATAAAGGCTAGTTGATGAGAGAACCCCAAATCAGAATTCGGAGCCCTTGGCATTGTTTGCCTGTAGTTATTGTAGTTCACCTGGCTATGACTGACTGCTCATATCAAGGTAGAGCATGTGATAAGTAACAGTGAGGTGGGATGGGCCAGAGAGAGCTTTCTCAGGTGCAGGCTCCCTGGTGGAGGCCAGTCTGGCTGATGAACAAACATGGAACCCAAGGATTTCAAGAACCTCCATCCGTGGTAGAGTTGGGAAAAGACAGGATGACGAGATGAAGTTACAGAGGATTTGAGAAAGAAAAGTTCCAGAAGAGATGATTACTGAGAGGTTAGTTAGCCTACTTTCAGCGCCCACAAGCTCTGCCTCCAGGGAGCTGACTCCAGACCCCAGACAGGTGCCCGGGAGAACCTCTCACTGTCTCTACGGGCAGCACTCGCATGTTTTGTACTGAGCACTGCAAACCTGAAGCACTTTGATGCCCTTGGGCACCACCCCCGAGATCCTCTGAGCATGAAGTGTCGAAGTGTCCTCGTAGTTTCTGTAGTTGTCAGTGATTAGAAGCTACATTCTGTTCATTGTACAGACTGCCTCTCTCCCAGGACTGTGTTCCTCTCAGCTCATCACATTTGGCCTCATCAAGATTCAGGCTCAAGTTTTTTCTCTGTGGGGACTTTCAGAACACGCTTGCCTTCAGAAAGCTACCTATTATATACCAAATGTGTGCTATTGTTGAATTATCTTGTGGTGTTCTTCAATTTTTCCTTCATGTCGGACTTTCCTCCCTAAGGAGATTGTAAGTGCCTGGAGGCAGCATCGTGTTTTATATTTCCCGGGGCCTCATACCATTTGAACATATGACCAGACTGGCACAAAAGAGATGCTTAGTGATTCTTTTATGGAACTTGAAATCTGAAACTGCCTATTCCCAAACTGTTGCTATGAATTTGTCTATTCTCAGGATTTTTGAATGAAAATACTGTGGGTAGTATTTCTTTACATTCTTTTCATCTGTGTCCATGAACTACCAGAGTTTATATCTCAAATAGCTTATTCTTTTGGATACTGAGTTTACTGCTTACTTTAGGAAGAACAATTTTAGAGAGAGAAAGTTGGCTTGTTTATTCCATTTTCCTATTTTATATATTAGGATTTGTCCATGAGGTATTACTAAAGCAGCTTGAAGCAAAAGAAAGGCCTAACATTTGCATTATTTACTAGAGTTGGGCAGGTTTGGGGTATAGATTAGCCCACCAGATAGAGGTAGATCTGCATGGCAAATTAAAGCTCATCTCCAAGGTTATAGCTGTGACCACTGTTTTATTAGGCCAATGTTTCATACAAGATGAAGTAGAAGATCTCCCAACAGATAGAGTTAGAGCGGTAGTATTCAAAAGTCTACATAGACGCTTCATTATATCTGAAAGGTCTCTCTGAGTGTAGAAAGACCTTATCTTTCTGGGAGCAGAGCCATGGGTTTAGGGAAAGTCTGGAAAGGAAAGCAATGGGTTCCAAGCTTCTTGAGGAAATGCTTGGATTAAACATTACTGGAAAAGGGATTTGGAATGAAGATAAAATGAGAGCCAAGTGTATGCACACTGTGATTTGGGAATATGGTGCATTTCTACATAGTGTCTTGACATCAGAATGACATTGGGGAGGGAGCTTGGGCTCAGGGCAGAGTTCTAGGGGCACAGTATATAGGTAGAGCCAGGGCAGCCTGCCAAGGAGAGTGACACATGGCTAAAATATATTTCACTTAATGACTTAATGATATGATGACATCAAATATGGTGATTTAAAATATTTCAGATCTTTATTCTGTTTTGATTTATAAAAGTGGGGTGGGTGGGTATAGTGGTGAGTTTACAGATAGGATTTTCAGACAAACATTTGGGAATATGTGGCAAAAAGGGTCAGGGAGATAAGATACTTGTCCTGTATTCCACCTGAAATGAAAAACAACCCATTCCTAGTTGGTTTTCTTGTCTAACCAAATGAAACACATGGGTGCTGATGGCCAGCAACTTGAGCAATGGCATTATGACACAGGGTGTGTTAGTTGGGGTCTTCTTAGAAGCAGACACCCAGGAGGGATTAAAGGTGCAAGGAATGTACTAGAAGGATTGCCTGTAGCGGAGGATGGGGAGACAACAGGGAGAGGCTGGGACAGCTGTCTGATCATAAAGCGGGTCTGACCCCAGTGAAAGAGGGAGGGAAGGAAGAAAGGAAAGTTGGAAGCCTCTTAGACCACACAGAGTTCTACAGAGTTCTTGAGTCAAACTCACCACCAGAAGAGTCTCCTCACCACTAGCAATGGACCTGCGTCAGCAAAGTTGTTATGCTCAGTCATGGGCTAGGAGCAGCCGGTGGGAAGTGTGAGTGTGAACATGGGATGGGCTCACAATAGCTGGAGCCCTTGGTCCACTAGACTCCCTGTAGCATAGAGCTCAAAGAATATTCTGATAGCCATGTGAGCACTACAAGCACACGATCATAAAGAAAGTGCTGTGTGGACACAAAACACAGTTTCAGGAAATGTCATGGGTATTGATTTTGCTGAAAAAGGCAGCATTGAGGATGTTGAATATGTAGCCAATATGGGGAGAGGGATTATTTGAGTAAAACTTAGTAGGTTCCAGAGGAAGAGTTAGAGTTGTTGTTTGCTTCTTCATCAAGGGCACAACCTGAAGATTCCCTGATGGAGAAAGGGCCCACAGTGAATTAGACAGCTTGATGAAGTCATGTCATATTCGTTATTCAAGATTAAAAAAATATAAAATTTCTATATGGCCCCCCCCCTCACAATTCTTATGTTGAAGCTCCATCTCTAATGGGATGCTGTTTGGGAATGGGGACTTTGGGAGGTGATGGGGATTAGATGAGGTTATTGTGACTGTGGGACTCTCTTGATGGGCTTAGGGCCTTTATAAAAACAGAAAGAGAGACAGATCTCCTTGCCATGTGATAACACAAAGAGAAAGCAGTCTGTCTACAAGCCACAAAGCGGGCTCTCACCAGGAATCCAATCTGCCAGCACCTTGATCTTGGACTTCCCAGCCTCCAGAACTGTGAGAAATAAATGTCTGCTGTTTAAGCCACCCAGCATATGGCATTTTGTTATTGCAGCCTGAGAAGACTGATACAAACATTTAACAGAGAGAGAGCTCAAAGCCAAAATGAATGATTTTTTTTTTAGTTTTATAGTGAAATGCTTTTGAGAAACCACATGTGGAAAGCTGCCGAGTCCCCTAGGTCTTGCTATGTTCTTTGTTCTAACTGTTGCTTCTCCTGATGTCTGGTTGGCTCTGGTCTGTTATTCGTGGATCTCTGTTGGAAACAACAGAAGCCTATTGGGTCAGAAAAAGCAAAGCAAAAGCAAAACACATTTATTGTAAAGATGTGGAGTAGCTCACCAAATGCAACCAATGATTTGGAAATCATTGAATGAATTGGAAAGTCGGGTTCAATGTCTTAAACTTTGCTGTTCTGCAAAGAAAATACTCCATTTGCCACTGGCCACTGGATGTTACTGTGGCAAGTGCAGCCCACTGAGCAACCTTTACGTCCGCATGGAGTCCAATTCTGTAGCCACTGCTACTGCTGTCATTGCCAGAGAGAAAAGCGACCTCTCTGTCCTTTCTTTTTATGTTATTCATTCCAACGGGCAGAGCCTAACTGAGATGCCCATAGCTAGCTGCAAGGGAGGCAGGAAAATACTGAACATTCTCAGTACTTCTAGGTGGAGAAAGTCTGTGTGCCCTACCAAGACTCAAAAAAAAAAAAAACTGAAAACTTCTTCAAAGAAAGAAAGATGTTCAACTGCTGGGTAGTTGAAAGACCTGTCAAATGTCCCCTAGAGTTGGTGTCATCTCTGTCTTCATCAGCATTGCATGCTAGTGACTAAAAGTGTGGCCTCAATAAATATTTTTTGAACAAATTAATGTTTCTAGAGAAAGCACATCATTCTAAACAATCTCAAGTCATAATTGAAAGGATGGAATGTTTCATATGTCTGTCTTTTATAATATGAGATTTCTGGGCAGAAATTAAATGAACGGTTTTATGGACCATTATTAGGCAAAATTCTCCCTGGATAAAATCTTTCTTCTCACCTCTTCTTGTCAAAGACATTTTGGGTTTTCCAAATGTCTTTGTGACTAGCTACAGTTGACTTGCTTCGCTAATGTCTGTTCATTTCTTAAGCCCATGGTTCGCTTGCTTTCTTCCAGTGAGGCTCCATGCCCAGTTGATAGTCTGCCCTTGACTGTGTTTGTCTCAATGGACTATAATCTCTTTGAGGTCAGGGATTTTGTGTCTGGCTTGCTGTTGAATACAGGACCCAGCACAATCATTAGTGCCTATTATGGATTCAGTATATGTTCGGTTGGACAAATGCACAGTATCGTTATCTATAGGCACCACCCTGCTTACAACGGGTCGAAGACATGGTAAAATACATAGTTATTACAGACATTCATCTGGTGTAGAGAAGACCTAATTTTCCATGATGGGGTTTGGTTTCTGAAACTGTATTTGTTCAGTCCTCTTCTGGAGTCAGATTCACATGCATACCTATTAAATGAATATATTCATATCATCTCAGAGAGCTATAGGATGACAAAGAACATATCCTGATTGTCATTTTTGCCTTAAAAAAAAACAGTGATTATAAGCAACTGTTTTTCATAGTGTTCATTTTATAAACAACACAGGAGCTATGCATTTAAATAGGGAAATTGAGTGAACTCTAAAGTCAGAACCTACCATATTTTGGATCATAATTCACTCCAAAAGCATCTTAAGGACACTTCTATATTCCTGTATGTTACTTGCAGCCTGCAAATCAAGGACGCCAGGATGTTAGTGATGAGCAGTATAAACTTGGGTTGGATTTGTTTGGATGATTTAGAGGGAGTGGGTGGAAAAGGCAGAACAAGAGCGATTCAGATTAACCATATCATTAAATCTTTTCTTCCAACATTGTCTTTGCCTTGTGTCTGTGACATAATGACTCTTCCCTCTTTACTCCTTTCTTAGCCTGTGGCACTAAGCTCTCCTGTTTTTGACATCTCGTGTTTTTGACATGGTACTCGGGCTAAATGGGAAGCATGTGATGCCTGCCAATGGGGTGCATTCACGCTGACTTCTGCCCCCAACACTCTGTTGACCATCTTCCCCATCTTTTTCTTTGTACCCCAAACACCCATCCATATGCTGCTGACTTATGGATATGGATATCCATGTCCCATGGCTATGCAGGGCCCTCATGTTACAGTCCTCTGATATTTGGCATCCATGGATGGAGTCCTTGCTCCGCATGCTTCCCGCTCTCCAGAGGCGCTGGTCTATGGGAATCGGCTCTTAGCAAGCTGTCAAGTTAGAAAAGGAAATAACGAATCATTAGCTGGAGAGTAAATATCTGATAAGGCCTCATCTACCAGCCTTCACAGTAGTGCTTGCATTTTCTCCTGGGAACAATTGTTTGAAAAATGAAAAAAAAGAAAATTAAAGAATGATGATATTTAAAGTCTAACGTGCAGGATAGTAATGATTTGGGGGAACGAATGGAGCTTCCTGATGTCAAGAAAGCCACATCTAAGCTTCTTTACAGTTTAGGACCATTCGCGAGTTTTTATGATGATCCAGTCAAAAAGAAAAAATGAACTAAAAATGGATAAACATTTCAAAAAACTTACATGACTCAATTTTTTTTTCCCTCAGTGACTGGATAACCAAGGGCACATTAGCTGTGCATGTAGACACATGCTTTAGTTGTTTTGGGGGCATTTTGAATGTAATTAAACATGAACGCAAAAAGCCAAAAGTCCTTTATTTTATAAGGGACTCTTCTGCCCCCACCCCCATCACGAAAATAAGGACATAATCTTCTAGCAAAAAATGACTATAAAAACCTTATAATTAAAGGACACATGTCCAATTTCCAAACTTTTAAGTTAGCATTCAAATATTGCGGTTTCTTTCCCCCTTCATTCCCTGTTGCAAGGTGTTATTTAAAACCCAACACAAGGGGCGCCTGGGTGGCGCAGTCGGTTAAGCGTCCGACTTCAGCCAGGTCACGATCTCACGGTCCGTGAGTTCGAGCCCCACGTCGGGCTCTGGGCTGATGGCTCGGAGCCTGGAGCCTGTTTCTGATTCTGTGTCTCCCTCTCTCTCTGCCCCTCCCCCGTTCATGCTCTGTCTCTCTCTGTCCCAAAAATAAATAAAAAACGTTGAAAAAAAAAATTTTAAAACCCAACGCAAAACATCCACCCCCACAGCTCATATAAATAGGGAATGCATGTCAGCTTTCAATTTCTAGATTCACCAAGGAAAAAAAAATGATAAACTTTTAATGATTTCAACACTAGGGAGGGAACGTCTTAACCACCATAAAATTGGTGTCTTTGGAAAAACGATCTATTTTACATCTCCATATTAATAATATTATTTGCTGTTGTTATACTTTTTCATAAATGGAAGAAAGTGGCTTGCTTAAGCTTATTATTGCATGCAAGTAAACACTTTTTTAAACATAGAATATATCTGTGTAATGTGCATCCGGGATGAAGCCTAGAAAAGAAAATCACTCGTTAAAAGTGTCACTTGTGACTGCAGCAATAATCAATAGAGCATTAAACGTCACAGTTTATTGCAATGAATGGGGAATAAACATGAAGACCACAGTGCACTCTTGTAAATGGTATGACTTGTAAATGTCAGTGAGGACTTATTTAACACTAAAAGGCTATAAGAATTTGCAAAGGGAATTTTAAAATTCATCGAAGACAGCTGAAGGTTACATGAAGAAAGGGCACCTATATATAGCATGCACACACACAGGTAACGTAAAATATGAATGGATAAAAAAGAACCAAACTCAGTTCTAATTGGAGTCTTCATTATAGTTGGTATTCTAGAAAGTGCATGTATTGAAGCCTGCAAGTTTGGCATTATGAATATTTTATAGCATACCTTGTTTTATATTCACAGAAAGCAGGTTTTCTTTTCTCAGTATAAGCAGTATACACGTAGAGGTAGAGAGCAAAAAGCAGCCTGATAGATAAATGTGGCTGAGAATGTATCTTTCAGATAGATTGCAGTCTCTTCCTGGGAAATTATCTACAAGTTTACAATATGCAACGTTTAGCTCCACAAAGTTTTCATCTCTTCACCACCTGAGTTAAATTTGGCTTCATTGTTCTAGGTGTTGCTCTACAAACTTGATAATTGATTGAGAAGCTTCTTAGGAATTTTCTAAGCCTCGTGTTTTTGTAATCACAGAGTTGCATGGAGGACAGTCAGAACATTCTGACATGGGTGGAGAATCAACATTACATGATAACAGGAGTCCCTGCGGCTTAAATTGAGGGGAAATGGACAGGGTGGGTTACAAAAACCGTATCTGAGAGGCGGCCCGGCCATTTGCAAAGCAAAATTCTCTTTTAAGGGACTAGTTTCAGTTTTTCTGCGTGGATTTACTTCAAGGGGAAAATGTTAGGGAGACTCCATGGAAAAGATAGGTATTGTGCTGTGAACAGGCTGCAGAAATTACAAAGGCAGTGTTACAATGCAAGTTTAAGTTAGCATTATTCAGAAAAAAATGATAAGAGAAAGCCTGGGATAGTTTCCACTTAAACAAAAATTCATTACAGCATCCAGATATTTTTAGAAATCAAAGGAAAAGAAGGAGGAATTCATATACATGTCGCCTGTTCAACCCCTGAGAAGCACCATACCCCCTGTGCTTCCAAATACATCACAAAATTAGCAGTCCAACTTTCTATGTGAATGAATACAAGAATTTAGCATTTTTTCGTTGGTTAGTGAAACTGTCATTTCTAACACAAGGACAATTGTCAAAACAGTGCTGTTGCTTTCTGTTTCTAATAATCTCTAAAACAGGGGAGAGGTTTTTTTTTTGTTTTTTTTTTAAGATTCCATACCGGAAAATGATACCAATTAGAATAGAAAGTTTATTTCTACAAATACCTAGAATTGAACAATGGCAAGCTAGCAAAATCTATAAAGCAAGGTAGGATAAGAAAAATATTCGATGGTAACAATAATTCGTTATTTTCAAATAAGGCTGTGTGGCCGGCATTGTGTTCAGAACTTTATATATGTTCTAGTAGCTTCCCCCTGCTGCCATAACAATGACACAAATGTGGTGGCTGGAAAAACACACACGTATCATGTTACAGTTCTGGAGGTCAGAAGTCTGAAATGGATCATGGGGCTGTGTTCCTCGTGGAGGCTGTAATGGGGAATCTTTTTCCTTGTCTCCTCTAGGCCCAAGCGTTGCCCCTATTCCTTGACTTATGGCCCTGCATATCATTCTGACCTCTGCATTACAACTTCTCTGAACTTGACCCTCCTGTCTCACTGGTATCCCGTTTGACCCTTGTGATTGTATTGGGCTCACCCAGACAATCCAGGTGAATTTTTGCTTCTCAACAGCCTTAATCACATCAGCAAAGTAAGCGCCTTTTTCTACGCAAGGCAACACGCTCACCGGTCCGGGCAGTATAATGTGAAACTCTTTGGGGGACCGGTATTTTGCTTACCACCCATGAATCTTATAGAGATGTTGTGTAATTTCTGGCCTACTCTGTGTCTGCTAGTTGGCCCTTATCATCCGTTGCTTTGAAATGTCCCTTTCAATGCTGGGAGAGAGGGGGATGGTCTGTCTCCATTACTGGATCTGTAGGAAACAGAAATGACGCCATTTTACTAAGGTCTTTAAGCTCCAACCACAGACCTCTCCTCAACGCATTTAACCTACAGCAAAATTGGTTTCAATATAAAAGGACTCGATTTTAATTACCTTTTCTGCTCAATCTCAACATGGTTGTTTCTTGCAAAGGTGCAAATGAGGTGTGAAATGAAGGGATTTTAGGCAACCTTTCCGGGAGAGGCAGTTGGAGTATTGGTTCATACGCAAGACAATAAAACTATGATTCCTTAGGGAGAATATGCTACTACTTAATAAACAATGGGATGACAATGATTGAACTGCCTCCTGACAGAAAGGTCATCTGGTGGATTTTGCAGAGAATCATGACAAGATGGTCTTTCTCCTCCTGCCGACTATCTTCCATTGGTAGGACTGAGCTTTAACTTTGAGAGAGACATAGTGTTTACCCTTCTTCTGAGGGAAAGAAACAAAGCAGAAAATTACTCGAGATCTTTTTTGGGGTCTCATTTCCTATCATCCTGTGTACGCTGACATTTCACAGTAATGACATGCTGAGGACTCCTGTCTGTGCCTTCAGGGTAACTAAACCAACGATATAATGAAGTTATCTGCTTACGGTGGGTTTTCTGAAAGAAAGAAATCAGTACATAAACCTGTACACACTCCCCCAATTTCATGTTCTAGTGAAAATCATTCAAAATGAGATCTAGTTGTAGTAAAGGAAAATAGTTCTCATGTTTTCATTTTGTATTAAAACAACGGATTTTGAATGTTATATTTTTGACGTGACTTGCGAAGATATCTTTATAAATTTAAACAATTATTCCTGGAGATGTACTCCGCTTAATTAACTCAGCTTCTCTCCTTCTATATTACGTGTGCTCTGGGTAAAAGCCCCTCTCACATCCTCAAGGATCACACCCCTTGCTTTATCATGTCTGGACCAGGCATCCTTAAATCTCTCTCTCTGCGAAATAATTTCCTTCAGCAGAGAAATACCCTGTGGTATCGTTGATATTAAAAACCAAAACTAAACTGAAAGCAAACAAACCTTCCCTTAATGCCTATCTTCCTGATGCAAGTTCTCTTCACTCTTTTATAGCCAAACACTGTCCAAAGCCAGTCTGCACCTGCCGTCTCTATGCCTTTGTCCCATCCGGTCTTTCTTTGTTACTAGTAGTACGTGTGTGAAGCAATAAGAAAAAGATAGAGAATAACATAATGGCCATTCAGGTACTTCCCACCTGATTTTGTAAAGTCTTAGCATTTTGAAAAATTTGCTTCCTAACTTCTTTATAATTACTTACTTTTTTATTCAAGTATCATTGGCATATAATGTTACATTAGTTTTAGGTATATGACATCACGCTCTGACAGCTCTATACCTTAATCTATGCTCTCCACAAGTATAGCTATCGTCTTGCCTTATAACCTTTTATTTTTACTTTTAATGTTTATTTATTTCTTTTTAGAGAGACAGAGACAGAGACGGAGAGAGAGCTTGTGAGTAGGGGCAAAGGGAGAGGGAGAATCCCAAGCAGGCTTCCCATTGTCACCACAGAGCCCAGTGTAGGGCTGGATTCCATGAACCATGAGATCATGACCTGAGCCCAAATCAAGAGTCAGACGTTTAACGGATTGAGCCCCGCCCCCCCCCGACCCCGGTGCCCCTACAACTTGTAAAAAGTAAAATAATTCAATGGAGATGAACCCTCTTTATACCTCCCAAATCCCATTCCACCCCCCTTACAAACATATCAATGCTGTTCTGAACTTGGCGTCTATCACTGATTATTTTCTTTCTAGCTAACTTTCTCTTTTCAATCCTCTTTGACTTCTCCATACCAATGCTTCACTGGCTTGTCAAATCTGACATATCACAAACTGGGCCCCTGGCCATTATAACTCGATTCTCTTTCTCTGTCATTTGTAAGTCAACGTTATCACCATCTACCTAGGTGTTTACGTCGGAGACACACAGGTCCTGCTTAGCTCCACGTTTCTGCTTCTCTCTTCACTTAATCTTCCAGTTGTACTGGATTCTACCCTCAAAGCCTACAGGCGGTTCCTGGTCTTTTCGTCCTTCTGTTGTTCTCTTCTCCATTGAACGTGGCTGGTTCCTGCGGTCTGAATTTCCCAGGCTCCAGGGTAAGCTGGATTCCAGCTGGACTTTGTCAGTGGGAAGCATTTTGGGGTGAGTGACAGTGTCAGACGATGCCTCTTGCCTTGGGCTCCACCCTTCAAAATTGCCTCATCCCCATCCTGGCTTCAGCTCCTTCTGAACTGTTCCGCTGTGGTTCCTGCTTCCACCCAGTGATGCAGCCTTGGATTCTGCTGATATCACCTCCTCCCGCCGACCCTCCGGCTTTGGGATGCTAGTGGCTTCTTGATATTGTTCATCCATGGAGTATCTCACTGTCCTCTCCTGTTTCACTCCTCACCAATTCCATTATAGGGATAACCAATTCCTTGCATTAAATTCCCTCATGTTAAGATACTTTGAGTGGATTCTGCTTTTCTCACCAGACCTTGAATGACACAATATGTTCCCCCCTGGATTATTGCCATGGAGTCTTCCAACTTGGATCTCTGCTTTCATTCTGAACTCCCCGGTCCATTCTTTTCACAGTGAAATAGACCATATCATTGGCCCGTGTAAACCGTAAGTTGGTCTTTCACTGCACTTGGAAATATGCACTGCTTAACAAGAGTTGAACGTCCAGCCACCACCATTGCAGTCTCAGAGTGTACCTCACATTCTCCCCACCTCACCTTGCCCCTCAACCCATACTCTATAGCCCGGATGGTCCTTTCTCTTCTACTGGAAATGACAAGGCTTTTTTTTGACGTCAGAGCCTTGGTACATGCTCTTCCTTCTGCATGAAATGTCGTCCCCCTCTCTGACTCCTAGATGAGGGTGTTTCATCTTTCAGACTTTGGCATAAATCCCCTTCTCAGGGAACTTGCCTAACCACACAGACCAAAGCACACTCTGTTGTTACTGGCTTTTAGAGAAACTGCATCTTTTTTCCTTCCTTGGATGTGATCACAATTGTATTTAGTTGCTCACTTATGAGTCTGTTGGTTGAGTATCTTTCTCCACTTTCTTCCACGAAGAAGCTCTGTGAATGTGGACTCGTGATGCTTCTGGTCTGCCCCCACCATCACTCAGGGCCCCAAACAGTCTGACAGAAACTAGACGCTCCACAAGTATTTGTGAATGTGCATTAAGTGCATTAAGAGAGCGATTCTTAAAGTTTATTTTTCAAACAAGTTGATAAGTAATTAGTTTGGATTTGAAATTGAACATGTTGGGGAATGGCTCATAATTTTGCCCATACTGGTTGGTATTTTTCTCACAGACCTGAGACAGGATTTGATTTGTCTCCATGTTGCCTAAGCTGTGTGCTCTGTTTTCGCCTGGGTGTTTCTCCTGAACTCTTGTGCCCGACACCTAGAGAAAGCAAAACAAAGCCAGACAAAATCTGGAGCTGATTCTCTTTGAATAGCAAGGGATTTTCTGGATTGAAAAGAAAAGGGCTCCTTTCAATAAATTGCCAGGAAATTGTATTTTCCTTACGCATGTTCATGAATCCTTTTCTTTTCATCAGAGTCTCCTAAAAATAGTTGCTGACTTTGGCTAACAGAGAGCACCGCAGAGCGGAGCCCACTGATGCAGAGCAGAGGGGGATATGGGAGGGAGGGACGGGGGTGTAGGTCTAGCTTGGGTGCCGAAATCGTCAGGGGGGACTGTACTTTAAATGAAAGGTGCTGTGATTCAGTCAAGATATTCCACTTAAAATTAGACACATGAAATGACCCTTTAGGATCCAGGCATCCTTTTGTTTCTTGCAGATACCCTTCCTCAAGCACAGCAGACCAAATACACTGTAGTCTATAATTATCTACCTTCCTTTCTGTTCGAACGAGACCCTGTTGCCTAGGAACTGGAGTCATAGGTGTGCCATAAATACATCTTCAAATCATCTTTCTCTTGCTGGATCCATTCCCCCCCCCCAACACTGCTTCTATTGTTATTGTGGCTCATTAGAATACATGCCGTATCCTGCATTTGTTTGTTTCGAAGATGTACAAACTGTGTATGGCCAATTAGGTACGAATAAAATATTCTAGTTTCCATTTGTCTTTCAATTTACTTTTTGACATCACTTGGCTTCCGTGGTAAGCAACTATTTCTGTATTAAGAAAAAAATTACACAGTTAAAAGGTGATTTATCTAGCATGCTATCAGCAGGAACTCTTATAACTGACTGTTCCTCCCACACACACGGTGCAATGAAGACTGATGTTGATAATGATGATATTGAGCAAATAATGACTGAGAATCATTACAAAATTAGCCAGTGAATCTAATCCCATGATTTTATGCACCAGAGAATGGAGCCTTTGAGAGATTATCTGCCCCTAAACCCATGGCGAGTGGCAGGTCTGGGACTGGCGTTCTGGTAATTCTTGCCAGGGTATTCACTATCACATTCCTTGCCTGAAATTTCCTTTCTTCCGCAAATGTTTTCTATTCTCACTTGTTCTCAGTTGTCAATCTCTCAGTTACAGCCAAGAGCTGACTGTGGGTTTTGAATGTCAGAAGCACTTCTATATCCAGGTTTTTTATCTTGATAGTTGCCACAATGGCTCATTTAATAAACGCTGATGACGAATCCCTTCCAAGACTTCTCTATAATTAGAATCATCTATATTGAATATTATTTTTCTTTTATTAAATCACTCACCATAGTGACCTGAAAACAGAATATAAGAAAGCATATGCAAATTGGATAGGTAATAATCACGCAAACAGTCAAGCGTTCACCATGTAATGTAAGAAATAGCACACGGGCCATTTAATTGAAGCTACCTTTGGGTTCCTTCTCCCTCTTAGTGTCAAGCATCTTTGTCACTCTTGAGTCTCCAAGGATCTCTATAGGGTACATGGCACCTGTCCAGTACAACTAAACAGGAGACATTTCCTTGACTATACTGAATTCATACATGAATTTATTCATTGAAACTATCATTAATTCAACCCCTAATGAAGACTAATGCTCCACCAGGTGCAATGTCAGGAGATAAAGAGTGATATTATCTTACATTAAATAACATAATTTTGTGTATTCTAGAATTTGTATATTTTTCTCAAGATATTTTAACTATTACCAAGGCCATAATGTCCAACAGGACATATACATTTCTTTGGCCTTTAAATAGTAATAATATCCATGCATTACTGAAAATTCACTTGATTGGAGGGACAATGATCGCAGTCTCATCATTCAATCTCTCAATCGCACAACCACCTTATGAGGTGACGTATTATTTGAGTACATGACTTGAATATGTGCCTTAGTGAGCAATTCAAAATCTCAGTGACTTACCAAAAGTAGTTTTATTTCTTGCTCGTTTTACAATGCTTATTCTTCAAATGGTGATTGCAGATTCTAGTGATTCTGGGCTTCTTCAAACTAGTATCTCCACCATCCCTACCCCAAGCTTCCACTTCCGGTCCTGGGTCATCTGCATGTAAGATGGCCAGCCCGTGAAGAAATGTGGAAGGGCTCCTGGAACATTTCAGGTGCCAGGACTAGAAATGATGGCATATATCTTTTCTGCTCCCATGCCATTGGCCAGAATTCGTTACCAGCATCAATTTGACTCAAGGGGAGCTGGGACGTCTACCTGTGTGGCCACAGAAGATGAAATTCTCTGGAAAAGCCATAGTGTGTTCTCTATCATAATTAGGTGCTATTATTATTGCCACTCCCGGTTTGTAGTTGAAAAAGGCAAGGATTAGAAGGGTAAAATGATTTACTCCCGGTAGAAAATCGTTGAGGTGAGCATTTAACTCAGAGGCTGTTCCACCCTTACTCCCTGTAACAGTACCACCTGCTACCTAGACTTTGGACGAGTCAGTGTTAATTACAGACTGTGCTTGTATCACAGTCCAGCCAATTGGGGAAGACACGAATGGATTTCTCTCAGAGACTGAATGATTGCTCTTGTATTTTTCTAAAAATAAAGCAGCATACCTATCTCTTGCTTTTTTTTATATTCTCGTCATTGACTTCCAAGCAAATTACTTTGACTGTTCATAAATCAAATGGAAACAAATTATTTGTTTTAACTACATCAGTTATAATTAATTATTGAGCAATTTGAGCTTTTTTTCTGATTTTGTTTTGTGAATTTAGAGTCAGAGTTAAATATAACTTCCCTTAGCGATGGTTAAATTAAAAAGAAATTATCACTGTCTTGTCTCCGTGGATAATTGGGTCATCTACATGAGGTGCTTCCAATTTTGAATTAATTAGTTTAATGTGTTTTTAGTGAACTATGTTGATGTTTTGCAACAACTTAGTACTAACTAAAATGGTAGATCAAAATTTTATTTCATTTTGATGACAGCACTATACACTTATTTTCAGTTTTCGGCAAATCATTTGAGTTCTTACACTAAGTTGAATATATTTTTAAAAATAATCAGTTATCGGTAAATGTTATGTAAGACCATCCTTCTTTACCTGGGACCTATCTAAAATATCATAACTATATAAATGTTATAGTAGAATTTTAGCACCAAGGAAGGACAGTCTGAAACTGAAGTCAATTCTTAAGGTAAAGTTCACACAAGTGCTACACATCTGTCCCCTCTTTTAGCAATACTGCCCAAGGCATCACTTTGATAAATCCAAATTCATAATGTGACTTTTGAAGTAATTATCTAGAAACATTATTCACTGTTAGTTGAGTCATAGAGCTGTTCTGAAGGTTTTTTTGTTCGGTTTGTTTGTTTTTTGGAGGGGAGCGTGGCGAAGACAGCCAATGTGTCCTAACTCGGTGGAGTCTGCAAAATTGCTAAATGTCTTCTAGGCTCCTTGTCCGGCAAGTGCGGGATAACTATATTGACTTCTGTATCTCAGAGAACTCTAGAGAGGAGAAAACTAGTCAACTGGAGCAAAAATACTTCGAAAATCAATATGAATGCTACAGAGCATTGTTAAAAAGTCAATCCGATTTTGCGCTGGATATCCCTCAGCCAACATACCGGGATGGTTTTATAGGTTGAATTGCGATCCTTAAAATCGTATGTTGAAGTCCTAACCCTGTACCTGTGAACGTGACCTTACAGAAAAAGGGTCTTTGCAGATATAAGCAAATGGACGTAGGGTGGGCCCAACCCAACATGACTGATATCTTCTAAAAAGAGGGAAGATTGATCCAAAGACAGACACACACACACAGAGCACCATGTGACAATGGAGGCGGAGATCGAATGATGTAGCTGCAAGCCAAGGTGGCCCAACCAGAAGTTAGGAAGAGGCAAAGAAGGGTTCTTCCCTGGGTCTCAGAGGGTACATGACCTGCTGACACCTTGGTTTTGGATTTCTGGTCTTCGGAACTGTGACAGGGCAAATGCCTATTGTTCTAATTCATTTACTTTGTGGTACTTAGTGACGGTAGCCCGAGGAAACGAATACAGATGACTGTGTGTCAAATATAGAAAAGAGAAAAGTCTCCTTGGTTGCTCCTTGGTTGTTTTTCTTAGGGTTGAGAGGAGAGAGACCCCCCTCCCGTGGAGCCAATGGCCGTCGCTGAAAGCACAAGCTGGGGCCTGGCCAGTGTGGGTTTAGGCCTTTGGAATGTTTCTGAGGATGTCGTGCAATCAACACCTGATTTAAAAGTCTTAAAAATACAACGGATTGAAAACCTAAATGTCTATTCCCCCCCCATGTTATTATGATCATGGTGGTGGAGGGTGTAGAATTAGATGCCCCGTGCTCCTCTCGATGCCCAGGAAGCTGGGTCATTCTTCTCTCTCAGACCTGAGACTGGGGAGCATGGGAGAGGTGTTGAAAGCCGTGGGTTTGGCGCCCAGATGCTCACCATCAAACCCAGCACCGTCGGGAAACTGCAATAATGTTTTCCAGCACTAGATGGCACCATGGCCGAGCCTGCCACACCTCAGTCTCCCAGAGAAAGCTGCCCGTCCCTTTGCTGAGTTGAAAGAACACCCCTTCATCTGTGTGCATCTCTTGCTGTCAGCAGTCCGCGCCACTCTCAAAAAGCAGAAGTGAGGCCCATTTGTGGTCTGCGGCAATGTTCAGCCCTCCGTAAGGCTCATAATCCTGAGAATTCACAATCCCGTTGAAGTAGAAGAGGAAGGCAATACCTGGACGATATGTTGATGCGGTAGAAACACTTGGTGTTTTGAGTCACTTCATGATGTCCCATCATCCTCTCCCAGCTAAGACAGTGGTGATCCTCTCTCTTCCACTCCTCGCCATTTATTCACTAGAATGTTTTCCCCAGAGTCCCTAAAGGGCGCTGGTTGCCCTTCTGAGGATGGTTTTGACATTTGATTTAGATTTCATCGGGAGGTCCCCAATGTGATTTGCTCCAGCTCACAAAATGTGGATTCGGCGACACCCTTCCTGCCCTGCTTACTGGGAACATGTGCACTATACGTTGGAGTTGACATGAGCCTTCTTGTGACTTAATGCTGGCCCATATTATCAAAGCCATCCTGGAAGCCCTGCATGGAAGAAGCCAAGCTCTTACTTAAACTAATCATTAAAAAAAAAAAAAAAAGAGGTTAGAGTGGGAGAGAGCCAAAGCATAAGAGACTCTTAAAAACTGAGAACAAACTGAGGGCTGGGGGGGGGGTGTGGGAGGGTGGGGAGGGTGGGTGATGGGTATTGAGGAGGGTACCTGTTGGGATGAGCACTAGGTGTTGTATGGAAAACAATTTGATAATAAATTTCAAAAAAAAAAAAACTAATCATTTACTCTTATTAGCAGGGAATAGGTCAGCTATTACCTGTGCTTTAAGTGCACTCTAAATATATTAGCATTTGTTTTCATATAATCAACATAACTCAGGTGAAATCAGTCCTCTTTAAAGACCTTCAGTTTAGAAGAGGTTTTATCATTTGAGTTAAATGTAATATCTAACCTTTGGGAGGCAGACTTCAAACGAATTAAATAATGAAAATCAGTTTGGATTAATATAATCGTGAACATTTAGGTTTAAGGAAGCGTAAGATTTAGATTCCCTGTGAGTCGAATGCAACAAAAAATCCAGGTTTGTTATTTCATTTATAACTGCTACATTTAACAAATCTATCCATTTCAAAATGTAAGTTTTCGTAAATCTGTCACTTGGAACGTTAAGTAGCCTGAGGTTGTTTGTAATTTTGGCATTAAACCTTTTTTTGAATACTGCTCATGTTTAAGAAATTATGCTCTCCTATAGTTTATGGGATTTTACTTAAAATTGATATTTTTTAAGACACAGTATTCTCTTTTATTTCAGCTTTAGACTCCTTCCCCAAACAGTAAAAATGCCTGCATAAAAGTAAAATATTACTAACATATTTAGTGGTAGCTGAGTCTGAGTTAAAGGTGCCACCTTGTGGTTACAGGAGGAAGTTCATTTTTTAAACGTCATTTAACAATAATACGAAATTTGCTTTCCCCTTTTGTCCTATATTAGAACTGATGGCTGCTGGTGGTGAAATGAATCCTTAATGTATGTATAGACCCCCAAGGATGCCATGATGTGATGTCGCAGGAGCCATATTTTGAGGCGTACGGGAGACTCAGCACACGATACTGGGTGCCGCCCTGCAAAATACGACCAAAATGAATGTCAGCTTAACCTATCTTCAGAGACCTTTCCTACATCATTCTACAGAGCAAATTATGCTATACAACTAATAATGCCAGTCCATACTGTCCAGAAATGAATGAAATGGAGGGGTGTATGGACGTTTGTGTGTGTACAGATGAGGCTGGGGGCGGGGATGGGAGGGAACGAGAATTTATAGCCCTTGAAGGTAAAAATAATTTAGCTAGAAAGGAATGACCCAGGGCTTCTTGACCCACCTACAGACCCCCTTCTCTTAGACAAGACAGGAAGAGAATGGGTCCCATCAATACCCAGTGAAAGCTCAGCTCGTATTGACCATCAAACCTCACCAACTTCCTCAAGCACTTGGGGCATCTCGGCCTACCAGAGTTCTTTCAGCAGGGTCATCCCTGCAGACACCTTTCTTTCTGAAGAAAGGCCACTTCCCCATGCCTCATCCATCTTCCAGAAGCTTCCTTCTCAACTTCGCCACAAAAATATCAGAGGTCCATTTATTTGGGCATGTTACATTTCAGCTGATATTTATTGCCTTTAAAATTGTCTGTGTTTTGGGCGCCTGGGTTGCTCAGTTGGTTAAGTGTCTAACTCTCCGTCTTAGGTCAGCTTTTGATCTCAGGGTCGTGAGTTCAAGCCCCTCCACCCAGCGTAGAGTCTACCAAAATAAAATAAAATAAAATAATCTGTTTTCATTGCCTATTGTGTTTTCTTTCTACCTTTAATAACATAGCTTCTGACAACAAAGTGAGTCATAATAGGTCCCCTTAATTTAAGGAAGGAGTTCTGTGATTTGTTCCTATTCATGTAACTTACGGTATTTCCTTTATAGTGGAAGACTGAGAAGGAAGACCTCAGCCTCCCAGGCTCTCCCCCACCCCTTCTTTGCCAGGAAGGTTGGGGACTGTGTATGCCTGATTCCCTTGCATGGGGAAGGACATTCCAACAACCCAGCTTAACTTCCTCAACACGGGAAAAGAAAGAAAAATTTTTACTAAATTTATTCACCTGTAACATTTGTAAAGTGGCATTTGACATGCTATCATGTATATCAGGTTAAGAAAATTGTAAGTAGAAAAAGGAGGGGGAGGAACCTGGGCAGCTCAATGGGTCGAGCCTCGCGGTGAGCCCTGTGCTGAGCCTGGAGCCTGCTTAAGATTCTCTCTCTTTCTCCCTCAGCCCCTCTCCTCTGCCTCACTCACGCATTCTATCTCTCTCTAAAATAACATTTAAAGGAAGAAAATTATGACAGCTGGCAGGCTGGCTGGGAGATTGCAGATGAAAATTGGTGATAAAAATATACCATTTTTGGAGCTTTCACTGTGTGCCTGGTGGTGTGTTAAGAGCATTCCAAGCATGAGCCCTTCCGATAATTACAACCCTATAAGGACAGGACCACTGTTGTCCCCATTTAACAGGTAAGGAAACTGAGGTCCAAACAGGACCTCCAAACAGGAAACAAGCTGGAGCGTGGCGGAATCAGTGTCTTTCTGCCACCAGCATACGCGTCCCTCATCCGGATTTTGTAGTAACCACAGAAAATCAATATTGCTTCCGACTGCTTTAATTCGGCAACGATTTGTGAGCCCCGACTAGGTGTCCGGCCCCGTGACGATCGCTGACAGGACAGGGACGGACGACCGCGTCCCCGCCGTCAAGCCTCCAATGAGTTTTCTTTCAACCTTCGGACACAGCTGTGAGAAACTTCCAGCCACTCGGCGTTCGCCCACCGAGCACTCCCAGCAAACAGCGTCTAGACAGCACACACCTTCGAGCGGTGCCTTGCCAGCAGTGAGGTCACACAACGCAGCCAGTCACCAGCACAGAGGCTGAGTCGGCGGCGTCTCGGTCCTGCTAATTGGGACAGGTGCAGAGGGTGATGACAGAAGGCCACCCACGGAGCTCTGGCAGCGCGAGCAGCGGGCGGTCCCCGAAGCCTGCGCGGCAGCATAGGCGGGGATGTCTGGCAAACCCGCTCAGGTAGGCAAGGGACTGTCCTGGCGCGTGCCAAGAAGAAGTGGCCATTCTTAGCATGGGGATTCCCTAGTCTCTAAAGGCAACGGTAGAGTCTCCGAAACGAGACTGGAAATAGATGCAAATAAACAGCCACAAACTTGCCAAGAGGAAAAGATCATTCACACACACACACACACACACACACACAAACACACACACACATGCATATACACACAGAGACACACACACAGACACAGACACACACACACACATACACACAGACACACACACACATACACAGACACACACACAGACACACACACACAGACACACACACACACACAGAGACACACAGACACACACACAGACACACACACAGACACACACACACACAGACACACACACACATACACACACACAGACACACAGACACACACACAGACACACACACAGACACACACAGACACACAGACACACACAGACACACACAGACACACACACAGACACACACACAGACACACACAGACACACAGACACACACACAGACACACACAGACACACACACAGACACAGACACACAGACACACACATAGACACACACATACACACACATACACAGACACACATACATACACATACACACAGACACACACGGACACAGACACATACACACACATACACACACACATACACAGGCACACACACATACACAGACACATACACACACATAGACACACACATACACACACATAGACACACACACAGACACACAGACACATACACACACACAGACACACACACACAGACACACACATACACACACACACCTACACACCCACATACACACAGACACACACAGACACACACACACACAGACACACACAGACACACACAGACACAGACACATACACACACATAGACACACACATACACACACACAGACACACACATACAGAGACACACATACACATACATACACACAGACACACACGGACACAGACACATACACACACATACACACACATACACAGGCACACACACACATACACAGACACATACATAGACACACACATACACACACATAGACACACACACAGACACACAGACACATACACACACAGACACACACACAGACACACACATACACACACATGCACCTACACACACACACACACAGACACACACAGACACACACACACACACAGACACACACAAAGACACACACAGACACAGACACACACACACATACACAGACACATACACACACATAGACACACACAGACACACACACACATGCATACACACACAGAGACACACACACAGACACAGACACACACACACACACATACACACAGACACACACACATACACAGACACACACAGACACACACACACATACACAGACACACACACAGACACACAGACACACAGACACATACACACAGACACACAGACACACACACAGACACACACACAGACACACACACAGACACACAGACACACAGACACACACAGACACACACACAGACACAGACACACAGACACACACACACAGACACACACAGACACACACACACAGACACACACATAGACACATACATACACACACATACACAGACACACATACATACACATACACACAGACACACACGGACACAGACACATACACACACATACACACACACATACACAGGCACACACACATACACAGACACATAGACACACACATACACAGACACACAGACACACACAGATACACACACAGGCACACACACACAGACACAGATACACACACACAGACACACACACATACACAAACACACAGACACATACACATACATAGACACACACATACACATACATATATACACACATACACAGACACAGACACACAGACACACATACACAGACACACACACACACAGACACATACACAGACACACACACACATTCCGTAACATGGTAGAAGCTATAGCTTTTTCTGGGGAGTAGAGGGAGATACTGTTTTGGGGGAGACTCTTCTGAGAGCGGCATTTCACATGGATAGACTCGAATTGAGGATAAAAATATAAGACACCTCATCTCATTTACCGCTTAAAAGTTGGCTAGAAGAAACGATGAGAATGTTACAGGGAGAGTAGCAGATCAGCAGCAGGGTTCACCTAACACTGTATGCCTTGGCAGGAATGTTCTCGAACGCCAAAGAGGAATGAGAGAAAGTCACTTGACTCCAGGACTTTGCCGTATATTGGAACAGGCAAATAATTGAGAAATGCTCAAAGTTTTAGTGAAAAAATATCCATCTTTATGTGAACTGGGAGATGTTAATTTTGTTTTGAAATATATAATAAGTGATATTGAATTTTAATCCTATAATTGCAGGAAGTGTGTATTTCTTGTGTGATCTGTTATGATTTGAGTAGGACTTTTAAAAATAATAGACGTGAGGCTCCTGGGTGGCTCTGTCAGTTGAGCGTCCAACTTTGGCTCAGGTCGCGATCTCCCAGTCCGTGGATTTGAGTCCTGTGTTGGGCTCTATGCCGACCGCTCAGAGCCTGGAGCCTGCTTCAGATTCTGTCTCCCTCTTTCTCTACCCCGCCCCCTGCTCGCACTCTGTCTCTCTCTCTCTCTCAAAAATAAATAGACATTTTTAAAAAATTAAAAAAAATAATAGACATGGGGTGCCTGGGTGACTCTGTAGATTGAGCATCCAACTTTGGCTCAGATCATGATCTCATGGTTTGTGAGTTTGAGCCCCGCGTTGGCCTCTCTGCTGTCAGCACAGACTCTGCATCAGATCCTCTGTCCATCTCTCTCTGCCCCTCCCCAGCTTATACTCCCTCTCTCAAAAATAAATAAAACATTTAAAAAATAATAGACATAGAAACACAAAACTTAATTGAGATGTAAGTCAAAAATAGTGCGTATTTTATACTATGCAATTTTTTTTAATGTTTACTCATTTCCTGAGAGAGAGAGAGTTGAGCAGGGCAGGGGCAGAGACAGAGGGAGACCCAGAATCTGAAGCAGGCTCCAGGATCTGAGATGTCAACACAGAGCCCAACACAGGGCTTGAACCTACGGACTGGGAGATCATGACCTGAGCTGAAGTCAGATGCTTAACCGCTGAGCCATCCGGGCACCCATAGTATTATGCAATTTTTTAAGTTAGAAGCCAATAACAGTTGTTTATTTAACCTATGCATTTGTAATTAAACCATAAATTGAGCATCCAATACCTATTCATTTTCTTCCAGGTAAAAAGTCATCAGTAATCAGAGACATTTGGAACATTTTAATAAATCACTTTCCTTTATTCCAACAGCTTGTCCCTTTGCAATGTACCTGTGATAAAAAATACCTGACAACTATTCTGTCTTACTTGGATATTGCAAGAATAAAATTAAGATAATATTGATGAAGTCTCTTAAGATCCTTGTTATAGAGATTTTATATAAATGTTTTACTGTAATTTTAAAAAGCTAAAGCAATCTACCCCACAAGGTTTATTTTTTTTTTTACTTGTGGAAACTTGAAAGCTGTTTTGTTTCTATTATAATTGTAATACTTACATTAAACACTAAAGTCAGAGACAAATTAAACTTATTTGCTAATGTTTGGATGTGTGTGTGTATGTGTGTGTGTGTGTGTGTGTGTGTGTGTATAAGATGAATAATGCTATTGTATGCAGCAAAAGGGATTTGCAGATGTGATTAAGTTAGAGATCTTGAGGGGCCCTTGGGTGGCTCTGTCAGTAAAGTGTCAGACTCTTGATTTGGGCTCAGGTCATGATCTTGGGGTCATGAGTTGGAGCCCCGCGTTCGGCTCTGTACTGAGCATAGAGCCTGCTTGGGATTCTCTCTCTGTCTCTCTGTACCCCCCCCCCCCCACTCATGCTATCTCTCTCTCTCAAAATAAATAAATAAACATTTAAAAAATTTTTTTAAATGTTAGAGATTTTGAGATGAAGAAATTAGGCTGGATTATCTGGGTAGGCCCAATATAACCATAAGGGGCCTTGTATTAGCATATGTATATACAATACAGAATTAGCTTATGTGATAATAGCGACCTGAGAAGTCTGGATCCCAGAGAACCAATGGCATAGCTGAGTTCAAAGCCCTGAGAACTGGGAGAGCTATGATGTAAGGCCCAGTTCCAGTCCAAGTCCAAAGTCAGGAGAAAACTACTGTCCTAGTTTGAAAAGAAGCAAAGATAATTCTTTCTCAGATTTTATTCTATTTAGACCTTCGACTGATTGAATGAGGCCCGCTCACTCTGGGGAGGGCAGCCTGCTTCCCAGTCTACTGATTCCAATGTTAATCTCATCCAGGAACACCCTCACTGACACACCCAGAAATCATGTTTAACCAAATATCTGGGCTCCCTGTGACTCAGGCAAGCTGACAGATAGCTGTCACAGTCCTTACAAAAGGGAGGCAGGAGGATTAGTCAGAAGCTGATGTGACTTCGGAAGCAAGAGATTGAGTGATGTAAGGAAGGCCATGCGAGCCAGCATAGAACCCGAAAAAGACAGGGAAACGGATTCTTCCCTAGAACCTCCAGGAAGAACCAGGCCTGCTGGCACCTCGTGAGATTGGTCTTTGACTTCCGACCTCCAGAAGTGAGCTATGAAATTTGTTGCTGCTTTAAGGCAGCAAATACCGGTACTTTGCTACAGAAGCCACAGAAAACCAATATTGTGTTTATATTGTGTTTACGTATATGTATGTGTTTATATGTGTGTGTATGTCATATAATCATATATTAATTATGCATATAATTCTGTGTATGGTATATATATCATATAATAATAATTATATATAAACAATTTTATAATTTTATTTAATTAACTGTATAATATAGAATTATATATTGATTATATACGTAAATATAACATTCTATATATGTATGTATACATAGACATATATGTGTATATATAGACATATTGTATGTGCATACACACACTCACATATATTTATATATATAATTCTTGTTTTTTAAGACACTTTTACCCAATATGATATGTTTTCTATAAAAAAAATAAAGATCAGCTCTCCTCAAGGGCAGGATTAGTTTTTGAAACTTCTACCATTAATATTCTTTTTTTTAACATTTTAAAAATATTTATTTATTTTTGAGAGAGAGAGAGAGACTGAGAGAGTGAGCGGGGAGGGCAGAGAGAGAGGGAGGCACAGAATCTGAAGCAGGCTCCACGCTCCAGGCATTCAGCCCAGAGCCGGATGCCGGGCTCCATCTCGCGAACCGTGAAATCATGACCTGAGCGCAAGTCAGACACTTAACTGACTGAGCCACCCAGGCGTCTCTACCATTAATATTCTTTTTTTTTTTTAATTTTTTTTTTCAACGTTTATTTTATTTTTGGGACAGAGAGAAACAGAGCATGAACGGGGGAGGGGCAGAGAGAGAGGGAGACACAGAATGGAAACAGGCTCCAGGCTCTGAGCCATCAGCCCAGAGCCTGACGCGGGGCTCGAACTCACGGACCGCGAGATCGTGACCTGGCTGAAGTCGGACGCTTAACCGACTGCGCCACCCAGGCGCCCCTCTACCATTAATATTCTTTACAGAACATCCAGAAATGCTCTTCACAGGGAGAAGGGAGGCTTATTTATTTGGGATAATGTGTCATCGGTGTAAAAGAACCCAGACACAAATAATTACTCCCTCCACAAGGGTAGAGAAGACTGCTTCTCTTCAACATACAGTGACGTTGGTCCTGGTTTCTCTCCGTCAGTGAGGAAGACAAGGACAGGCAACTCTTGCCGCAAATTATGGGTTGAAAAGTTCGACTTCAAGGCCTTCCCAGACTTTTTTCTCTGTATGCTTTCAGAGAACAAGGCCAACGTATTTCTGGGTTCTAACATCCAGTTTCTATTAAAATAAAAAGACTTGGATGTTCAAGTTAGTTTTATGGCAGGGACGAACTGATAATCAGTATGGAATAGGTTAGGTGTTCATTTGCATTTTTAGGTGCCCTTGATTTTGGAGTAATCTTCAGGCTTTGATTAGCAATGGGTCGGGAGAAAGCTGGAGGCTTTCTTGTGATCAAGCTGCTGGTGAGACTGGTTCTGAAGTCTGCTTATCTCATTATTGGGTGCCTTGGTGGGTTTATTCAGAAAGCTAGAATGTTCTAAAGCCTGGTAAGAGTCCTCTGCTGTGGTATGCTCATAAAGGCTATCCAGAAATGATTGGTAAATATCTAGGAAGTCTTAAAACTGGTTGCTAAACCACCAGCAGCTGGGCCACAGGAGAGTATTTACACCACAAAAATTGGCAAAAGCTATAAATCAGGGCTCCTTTGCCCCCACCTCCTTAGGGGACTGGTTTCCCTGTTCATTGCTGTTCATTTCTCTTCGTTTCTTAACATTAATCTGTCTTCCATTTTCCCTGAGCAGTAAAACTTTTCAGTCCAGGACTTTGAGTCCACTCTCTCTGTAGTTTCCTCTCTGGCCACCTGCTATTTTCTCCACTCAAGGTCGACTTATCCAAAAGGCAAAATAGGCGTGGTGCCTAGGGCCCGTGATACTTTCAGAGGTCCATACAATAGGAACATAATAATAATACTACTACATAAGAATGAATTCATTCTGGATTATCTTCATCTACCTATGAACATAGTCATGAAACACACTTTTTTACACTTTTTAGGAAGAAAGGGGACCATGAGGGCAAAAGTGCTTAGAGTTCACAAAAGTCATCATGCGGTCCTGTCCACAGGCCCTCTTCAGCCTCATGGCCCAGAGCTGATGTGAAAATGAGCTCTCTTATAATCGATCGTCAGAGTGGTGTAATGCACACTGGCAGAACCATTTCATGTGCCTTTGGCACGGTCCACAGCATTACCCCTAGAAGCCTGATTTAACCCCACATTTCATGGGTCTCTCTGGTATATCTGTTTTTGACTAATACATTCTCACCATCTTGGATTGTGATTCTTTCTAAAATATGGCAAAGAATACCAAACTCCTATTTGGGTTCCATTGAATAAAACATCTGCTGCCTTTGTCTTATATTTTATATTCATGCCCAGTGTTTTGCTAAACTTGTAGTTATTCAAGCCAATAGTAAGAATGTCAATGACATCTCCTGCTTCTTTTGGTATTTTCTGGTTTATTTATACATATTTCCTCAGGATTTGGGCTTTTTCGTTTTGTTTTATTTTTGTTTTGCTTTTTAAGTGGAATCCTATCTTTACTAAAAGCTTGGCTACTGGAGTTTATGTTGGGGGGTCAGTTATTAGGGATGCCAACTAGAGCTAGTAACTCTGTGGTGGGCTTTGAGGGACGTTGAGGAATTCTTTCTTAATAATATCTAGGTTACAGGCCTACTTATAATGCACTTGAAATAGTCCCATTAAAATCAGTCTTTCTTGGTCACCGTCCTTTTATCTCAACTCAAATCCTTCCTTTAGGTCTCCTGACCTGCTACTCTTTCATTCCTCCATCCTTTCAACCCATATAGAGAGTATATCTCAAATTTAATGGGCAAAGAATCACCAGTGGAACCTATTAAAATGGAGCCATCTGGGCCGCACGTCTAAGGATTCCCACCGGTAGGCTTAGATTGGAGACTCGAGATCGACGTTTTTGCTGATGCGGGCTGAAGGGAGCTGCCTTAAATTCTTACTGGCTTACACAAAAATGAAGCTTGAGCTTTCTGATACTTCACAAATTGCGACAAGCCCAGACCAAGAGTTACCAATGATTAAAGAAGACAATTTAAGTGATAGAAATAAACTTTATTTAACACTTCATGAAGTGGGCAGTTTCTGTTCTCAAGAGTCCAGAGGGCGGCAAAATGGGGCAGAAGGCAGATTCTTTTAGAAGATAAAGAATAGGGAATGAGGAAGAGAAAGATAGAAAATGAGTAAGGAAGCAAGTAGAGAGCTCAGAGTTGGCCTGGCCTTTAGGGATTGTCTGGCTGAACATACCATGTTTCTGGTCAAGCAGAGCATTTATAGGGACATGAAGTTTTCTAAGTTTCAGTTTGCTGACGAGGCACCCTGGGCCAGATGGGCTAAACCTATTTTAACTTCTATTAAAAGAAATTTAGAAGACTGTGGAGGGAGACAATGGAATAAAATATTAATAGTTGGGTAGCACACAATATGCTTGGCATTTAACACCTGTTAATTTTAATCATCATAATGATCCCGGAGGAGAAGTGCAATGATCACCGTCTTACAATTAGGAAAGGCAGGCTGAGAAGGGTGGGTAAATTGCTCACTTTTCACATTGTAAGTAGCAGAGACCGAATATGCATCCAAATGTCTTTGCTTTGAAGAAGGGAGAAAATGTATCTACTGATCCTAATCCCAACCAGTTGCTAAGGTCATTTCTTAACCAACCATTCTCAACTCTACTTTGAACCTACAGGACATCCAAAAAGGATTTTGTATGTTAACCTGCTTAATTGTTCTCTGGTGCTTTCAGTTAAGACATTTTGAGCTCCTTCTTATTTTGATTTGAGCCCAAAGGAGAATGTGTGCACCCTTAGGTTTATCGAAAGGGAAGGTTCCTCTAGTTTCTGGGCAGAGGCGTGATTACATTGACCTGGTCACTGTCCACTGTTCTCTGCTCAGCCAACTCCAATCGACCCTTAGATGACCATCAAATCTTGCTTACATATTGCTGTAGTTCCTGTAGGAGCTTCCTTTCCAGCCTCTGCACCTCCAATGTCAGTGCTGCAACAGGGTTTTTGCACTTGGTTTTCTTCCACACCTGGGGTGTGCTTCTCTCCTCTCCATTGCTTGGTTAGCCCCCATGTTCACTTACACATCTTAAAGACCCTGGGGCACCTGGGTGGCTTGGTCGGTGGAACGCCTGACTCTTAATTTTGGCTCAGGTCATGATCTCGCAGTTCATGATCTCAGTCCTGCGTCAGGCTCTGCGCTGTCACTGCGAGCCTGCTTGGGATTCTCTTTCTCTCTGCCCTTCCCACACGCTTCCTCTCTCAAAATAAATAAATATACTTTTAAAAAAGAGACAATATTATAGATTTAAGCCACTTGCAGTGTGGCTAGACCAGATAGATGTACTGTATGTGTAAAACATATACCAGATTTTGAAGGCTTAGTACAGAAAAATGAAAAGAATGTAAACTATCTCATTAATAATTTTTATATTGGTTACATGTTCAAATTATAATATTTTGGATATATTGGGTTAAAGTATATTTCTATTGGACAGAATGTCTTTGAAAAATGCTTAAGTTAATGAGCATTTACTCTCTTTGGGCGACTGAAGAATTTCTAAATATGAAACAAGGTACAAGACACAGGTTAGAATTATAATTTACTCTAATTTCTATAAGGTCTGTAAATTATCAGAATATTAAAATTCCTCTGAAACATATTTTAAACATGTATATATTTATACATAATAATTCAAATTATTAAAATGGCATGATATGACTGTTCACAGAGAAGAAGGACTAAAGAGTTCTTTTCTTTTTTTCTCCAATTTTCCCATTTTTGTCCTGTTTCTGGAGAAAAAATGTTGGTTACTTTGGTTAAGGATAATAATACAAATGGGGCTCTGAAAAATTATAAATACGTGTGCGTGATAGTAAGTATGAGTTTCTCATTTTTTATTGAAAACATTATTACCATTTATCAAGATGGTAAATTGAATACATATTTTGTGTTGTTCAACATACTCATGGGTTATTTATATTTTAAAGATACAGTTAAATGTTTTAAATTTATCACTTACATGAATATTTATATATTTGTGCAGACTTCATACACACGGAGTTATATAAACCTTTTACCACAAGTTGTTAAATGAATAATGTACAGAAAGAGTAGAATTAAAATTTTGGTCTTTTTTTCTGTGAAACAGTCTTTGTGTGTGTGTGTGTATGTGTGTGTGTGTGTGTGTGTGTGTGTGTGTATGAAATGACTTGGTTACTTTCCGCCCAGATGGCAGAAATTCTGTATGATCTGTTAACACATGTTTAAGGGCAAGAGTGATATAACAAGTGATGATGAAATGCTTTGTTTTTAAGATTCTTTACTTATAAACCCTTTTCATTGTTTTAAGGTTTATTTGTTTGAGAGTGAGAGAGAGCACAGGTGGCGAAGGGGCCGAGGGAGAGAGAGAATCCCAAGCAGGTTCTATACCACCAGTGCAGAGCCTGATGCGGGGCTCAAACCCATGAAACATGAGATCACGACCTGAGTCGAAGTTGGACATTTAACTGAATGAGCCTCTCGGGCGCCCCTAAAACCCTTTTCATTTTTATTCATAGACAGGTTGTGGGCTACTCCGTTAGTCAACTTGGGCTGTTGTAACAAACACCACAGCCTGGGTGGCTGACACTACAGAAATTCGTCTTCTCACAGTTCTGGAGGCTTAAATGAGATCAAGATGCCATCCCAGCCTGTTTCTGGTGAGAATCCCTTTCTTGGTTTGCAGATGGCCACCTTCTCACAATGTGTTCCCATGGTCTTTTGTTGGTTCATGTGCATGGAAAGAGAGAGGTTGAACTCCCTAGTGTCTCTTTGTATAAGGACACTAATCTTATTGGATCAGAGCCCCACCCTATGACCTCATTTAGTCACAACTGCTTCCTTAATTCTGAATACAGTCCGACTGGGGGTGGTTAGGACTTCAACATATGAACTTTGAGGGGAACCAGACATTCAGTCTATAGCCCGGTAGTCAGTCAATATGTAGAAGTCATCAAAAGCCAATTGCCCATTTGAGTCTTTCATTAGATGCAGTAGCCAACGCATATCCACTTAATTCTACAGCAGAGACAAATCTTGTGAAAGCTTCAACTGATTTAGTTCCAGGGTTTCTGTTAAAAGGAATGATCTTCTGGGCAGAGAACACCCAGAATTTCTCAGCTCGTCACCTTCTTTCCCATTGCTGCAACAACGTAAGCCCAGCCTCTCCCTTTTTTATTTTACCGGAAGGGAATGCCATGATTGCTCACCTGTTAGGAAACTCTCCAAGCCCTGCAGAGCCCCGGTAGAGACTCCCTTTAATATTCTTAATTTAAGTTTGCTTGTTGATGGCTTAACTTCAAAAGAAAAACTGAAAATTGCCATGCAGGTTATGTTATAACAGATCTGAATTTTCTCTTGAAATATAAGCCACTCCCCAAAATTAGCTCAGTTCAAATGGTGAAATTAATTTTCCAGGCCCAGATCGGCCAGCTAGCAAAAGATAACAGGGCAAATATTTACACTAAAAGTAAGTATGATTTTGGGCTAGTCCATGACTTCAAATACTGTAGCCTTTCTTAACTTCTATGGAAAATCTTATGAAAACAAGTTTAAAAAAATTGTATGTTTTTCTATTATCTAACGAGACAGACATAACGAGAGTGAAGTGTAGCAAAAATGCTTCAGGGTATTATCCATAATAGCAGAGCTCAACTGGCAGCGATATTGACTCAATATTGGTGAGGTAATTTTAAGAGTATTTCCAAAGATGTTTTCAGTGCGAGCCCTACACACCCACATCATAATTCTGATAAGACCATAAAGTAAGAAATGGATAGAATGGACTATGGACTCAAATGGACTATGAGGTGTTCAGGTAATTGTTCATTCTCGGAATGGATTGAGATTCTTTGTGGAGTCTCTGATATAATAGATATACTCTGTCCTAAAGAATGTCATCCCATTATTCAGTGTGATTTCTTAGAACTGAGAGCTTCAGTTGTGCCTTTAGAAGCTATCCCAGTGTTCTTTGAGGCCAGCTGCCTCTGGACGGCACAGGGGGCTGTCATGGAGCCCTCCCGTACTCTGGTTTGTGGCTACTCTGTATGGGATTCCGTGACTATGAAAAAGGCATCCTATAATCCCCAAAATAGGAATGCTAGCTGAGGTTCTGCTCAGAAAAGGAAAACCCATATCTGAATGGCACCTGTCCTGGTGAGGACAAACCACTGGCCTCCACGATGGAAGGGATCCAATGGAATTAACTTACCATCAAGAGTTTGGTTGATCTCTTTGAGGAGTTGTGCTACATCAGGGTGTTATGGGTTAAATTGTGCCCCCCCCCATCCAAATTTCATGTGTTGAAGCCCTAATCACCAGTACCACAGAATATGATCTTTGGCAATAGGATCATTGTAGATGAAATTAGTTGAATAAGGTCATCCTGGAGTAGAGTGGGCTCTTGATCCGGTATGCCCAGTGTCCTTACGAAAAGGAGAAATCTGGACACAAATACTCAAAATGCAGATGTTGGCAGCGATCAGAGAATGCTTCCATTTATAAGCCAAGAAACACCAAAGATTGCTCACAAAACTATCGGAAGCTGGGAGAGAGGCTTGGAACAGGTTTTTCCGCACAGTCCTCAGAAGGAACCGACTCTGCTGACAGCTTTGTCACAGCCTTTTAGCCTCTAGAACTGTGAGAGAATAAATGCTGTTGGTTAAGCCACTCAGTTTATGGTACCTTGTTATAGTAGCTTTGGCAAGCTAATATATCGGGGGCGTAGCATTGGTTTCCTTTGCTGACCTGTTGGACATTCAGAAGTACCAGTGGCTTCACCTACTTTGGTAAGTGAGAGTCCATGCTGTTGGGCTCTGTCTCTGCCATGGTGACAAGGACTGACTGCCATCATGCAACCAAGTTATTTTATTGAGTGCCTTTCCAGTGGTGAATGTTTTGGTGGGGTTAGCATTTAATTCGCATTTAGAACTCACTCTCTTAGGTCATCTATAGGTCTCCACCATAGACTTGCTTGTCTCTACTCTCCCAGTCCTTTTCTTTCCAGGTCCTTAACCAGACATCTACACTACTGGCCACTGCACAGAAATCTATACCTATTCTCACCTTGGGCTATTCTTCCTTGCTCACAAAGAGAATGACTAAATATACTGCTCAGAGCTCTATTAGGAAGAATTTCCCTTTCTACTATTTTTCAAAGCCACCCCTATATGTATCTGTGATGCAGCCACCTCCATTTTTGGCTTGCCCTCATGTGCTGAGACAACTCATCTATTAACTAACTTAGACTTTCCCTCATCTCTCAGCTGGTTGTATGGGTCCCTGCCTATAGCCATGAGTGCAAGTCAGGGGAAGGACACCGATCCAACAATGGGTCACATGGGGCCTCTGAGCTATCTGCAGCCTATTCGGTCCTGTGTGAACTCAATCCAGGTGTACTGTCTCCATCTTGTGATGGACTGCTGCTGGGCCCGTCTGAACCTATGATGTGGTGAGTCTGGTGGACTCCAGTTCATAAAGAGTGTTTCCGAATATATAGTTATTTGGTATCCTGTGGTTGAGCATTTCATCTCTACCAGAGCTCAGAAATATGCCAAAGGCTGTTTATCAAAGACTATAATTTCCTGCTATAGATGGCATGACCTTGTTTCCGAATCCCAAGAACCTATGTTGTGACTCTCCCAATGGAGCTTGTCCTAAGTTCTATATTGTATCTTCGACCATCGATACCTCCCACACCATAGGACTGCTGCTTAGGCCCAACTCAGTGCTGGCAGCCTTCTTTGTTATGCAGGGCATTACTTACAGAACCCAAAGAGGCCTGCCAGGCTCGATGCTTCCTTCTTTTTGACAGGGGACAGAAGAGGCAGCAACGTGTCTTTTAATTTTACTTCAGCATGTCCCTCACCGTGGGACCTCCCAAGTGGCTGGGCTGTCTCCCATCCTCTGGAATATGTGTGTCTTACCAAAATTTCCAGCACAAACACCAGCCACTTCTTGTGTTTTCTGTCCAATCAGCACGAGGCCATCAATACAACAGATGAGTGTTGTGTTCAGAGGGATGCCGACAGTCCAGATGTCTTTGTACAATATTATGACAGAGGACAGGAAGGTTAACACAGCCTTGCAGAAAGATTGTAAGAAAGAGTTTTATATGCTCTCCAATACTTGTGATTGTCTTTTAAAATCAGAAAAGAAAAGAATGTGTTTGCCAAATCAATGACTGCCCACAGACTTTATTAATATGCTCTAGCAATTCAACCACATCTGGCACAGCAACTGGATCACTGCAACTACTCAGTTAAGTCTATACTAGCCTATAGTCATTCTCCAGGATCCATCCGCTTTCTGTAGGATCTGGCCCAGAGAGTAAATAGATTTATGACAGGGGAAACCAACCCTGCACTCTCTCTAGGTCTTTATTAGTACCAGTAATCGCCACCATTTTTTTTTTTTGGAGATCTGATATCGTGTTTGGTTTACTATGTTGGCCAGTGTTGTGGGGCAGAGCAGTTTCAGGTTTATATTTGGTTTTCCCCACATGGTAGTTTTTATTTCACAGATAAGAGATCTGATACAGGCATTAGCCCCAATTTCCGTATATCTATATCTATATCTATATCTATATCTATATCTATTTCTATTCCAATTATGTACTCAGGGACTGGAGAAGCAATTACTTAGTGGCTCGTGGATGAAGTGGGCACACCATAAGGCAGAACCCTATATATTACATGGACACATGGGCTTCCCCCTCAAAGTAGAGCCATGATGGTGCTTCAGGTCTCCCAAATGTCAACTCATAAATGTCTTGATATTTTCCCAGTGTACTATCACCTAGGTAAATGGCTATAAATCCCTTTAGGCAAATATTTAAGGGAAGAGTTATGGTATGATACTTGACTTGATGTTATAAGATCCTTCCTTTAGAGCTGCAATCACCCCTTCAGTCAATGATTTATGGGAACTTAGCAGAAGGTATTTTTTGTTGTTAGAATTTTTCCACCAGGGCCTTGATCTTCATGTCATAGACTGCCTTGGCTGAGGGTTCTCACATCTCTGGAGCTCTATTATATTTGCCCTTCTACTAAAGGCAATTAGGGACTTCTTGGGAGCTTCCGCCTAGATTCTGTCTCTCGTACAACCATTAACTATCTACTAGCAGCTCTTTTTAAAAATTTTTTTTTAACATTTATTTTATTTTTGAGACAGAGAGAGACAGAGCATGAATGGGGGAGGGTTAGAGAGAGAGGGAGACACAGAATCCAAAATAGGCTCCAGGCTCTGAGCTGTCAGCACAGAGCCCGATGCAGGGCTTGAACTCACGGACCGCGAGATCATGACCTGAGCTGAAGTCGGACGCTTAACCGACTGAGCCACCCAGGCGCCCCATAGCAGCTCTTAATTTCTCATTACCCTGCAGGGTATTAATGCATCTTTGTAATCATCAGCTAACCCAAGTTTGGCGTCTTGCTGTCTTAGCAAGACATTGTTTCTCTCGTTTTTTTTTTTTTTTTTCAAATGTCTGCAGCATCATACCTGACACATTATTTTGCCACATCAAGACATGGTTCCAGGTCACTATCAGTGCAATCCTCAGCAACTGAACCACTACCATATGTCGGGGACCATTCATATCCTATCCACCAAGCAGGACACACTCTCATCTGCTGAGCAATGAGTGAGCCATCCGTAAGCGCTGTTCTTACCACTATTTTCTCAGATCGTATCTAGTACCATTTGTGACAGTCCAGGTCCTCCAAGGAGAAGATTCAAATGATTTTATTAGGAGAAATGCCTGTGAGAAACAATGGTGAGAAAACATGGAGAAGCTGGGAAAGCCATCAGAGCTCAAGTAATTCTGACCCTGAGTGAAGGAGAAAAGAAGAATGGTGGGTGAAAGCATCCTGGACCATTGTGCAATCTGACAAAGTCAGCAAAGCCACCGGGGAGTCCACAAAGCAAAGCTGTTCGTTAGAGAAGTTTTCTGCATCCCAGGATTGGTTCCGTCTTAGTATCACGGAGTTGCTTGCTCACTTGCTGGCAAGAACCTATGGGAAGCACTGTGTCTGTTCAAACGTGGTGATGGATTTCAGAGAGCAGCTGGGGCCCCGGGTCAATTACACGCCCTCTAGTTGGAATTTTGCAATGTTTGTTCTCATGGCCACAAAAATGCCCTCCTATAGGTCCTTCCTGGTGAATGCGTTATGAACTTAACCTAAGATTTCAGTCTTGTAGGAAATGGACCTTGACCCAACACCAACAAAACCTTTCAACTGAAGTTATTACAATCATTCATGGGCATGTGACTGTTGTAGTCTCACGTAACTCTGCCCTTAGAATTTCAGGATGGTTTAATGTTTTGCTGTTGCCGTCTTGAAATGCTTAATAATTTTTGAACAAATGGGCTGCTATTCCATTTTTCATTGGATCTTGCAAGTTATATAGCCAGATCTGTCAACCCTACCAGAGAAATATAGTAGTCATCCTGGATGAAAAATACTGGGGCTTTTTGGCTAAAATATTGTTTGTTCTTTTCAGAGATATTCCAGACAGCTTTTCAGCAGCTGTTTAACTCCACTCTGAAAAGTTTCCCGTTTTAAGGGACCAATCATCAGCTCACTTCTGTTGAGATATTTAATACTTATATTTCCATTGGATTCTATACCACTTAAAATCACTACTGTTTATGAGAACACAACTTCCTCTCTGGAAGTCCAACAAAACAGCTTGAATTCAGTAACCAGCATTATCATGGTCAATTACATAGCATTCAATTTCCTTTTAGCAAGCCAAAGGGCAGTTTATGCTTAGAATGAACACATCTGTCCACACCTATATAAATATTATAGATTACATTAAAAAAATCCATGACTGGGGAAAAAAGCCAACTAGATCTCTAGAAAAGACCCAGACGAACGTAAGGACATATTTTCATTGCCTGGATTTGGTAATTTAGTTTCTTGTTTCAGGTTCTCATACAATGACTTATCAACACTTTTCCCATTGATGACTGGCTGAGTTACAGTTGGCCAGTGGATCATTTCCAGAATCTTAAGAGTTACTGGACGATCCTTGTTACATCAGCCAGTTGAACTCCTCCTCTAGCAACAGGAGCAAGAAGGACCAGCCTAAGTCCAACTGCACATGATCTTCTCCAGAAAATCTCCTAATAGGAAAAATCATGGCAGTGATAACAACCTGGATGCTGCACATTCATGTCCTGTAAGCTAACTTTGTCCACCCTTGGCCCAAAGAGGGTACTGAGAAGACAAAAGTAGCTCTGATGGCTGTCGGCTGAGCTGGCCTGGCTCTAACAGCTGGGCCATGGTATTCTGCTGGACAGAAAGAATGTCACAGAACAAGTCAGACAAGCCCACTCTGTGACTGTGATGGGGCAAAACAAAAACAAGGCCAGTTGTTTTTACGGAATTTTATGGAATCATGTCTGGTGGAGCACAGCCAAAATCAAGAACACCGTCCACATCACGAAAGGGTGAGACACCCCCCTCCTTTTGCTGCATGAGTGATTGGTGTTTCTTCAGCAATTATAACTTTACCCTACTTCACTCTCCTGCCTTTAGATGAAAAATTATTGAGATACCTTAGAATTGCCCCTACTTTCTGACAACACTTAATTCAGAGTCAAACTATGCTTTCTTGAACCTTCTCCAAAATTATGAAACATCAACCCTCAATGCCAACCAACACCCCCCAGCACTCTTTCACGTACACGCTCCATGGTTCACCATGGTGTTCTGGTATTCTCCTTCATAGCAACCAGCCGATAAACCCAGCTTTGTTTGACTACAGGTGTGCTTTTGGTGGGCTACAGCTAGAGGGCGCTGATAGTTCTGCTCAGCTTTTAATTTTGATTTTATCTTTATTTGTATGGCTATTGTTAAAAGTTGGGCTCCTCACGGAAATGGAAATGCAGGAGCTGTGTTGATTTTGTTCACACTGTGTTCACAAAGCCTGTACAAAGCCTGGTGTTTTGTAGTCTATTAATAAATACTTGTTGAAAGAATGGAGAAGAAAGGAAATCTGAGAATAGAAGAAATCAATATATTTGACTTGAAAAAGTTGCAAAAAAAAAAAGGATTCTATTTACTTTGTAAAACTACATAAGCAAATTTCACCAAGTATGACAAGCCTAGAATCAATAGCCTTATTTTCTTAAGACTACCTTAAAAACAGCCACTCTACAATGGGATATTATTTGGCCATAAAAAGGAATGAAGGGCTGATATGCACTATAGAATGAATGAAGCTTCGGGTTGAATTTAGATACTTATATTCATATAATTCACCTATTTAAATAGTTGAGGGCATTATATTAGCATAAGTATCTAAATTCCAGCTCAATAAGGCTGTTACCAAAAAAAAAAAAATGACCATCAATAGAGATTTTATACCTATTAGAGATGATACTCTTGAGGTTTTTCATGACATGGAAACACACTATTAACATTTTCCTGTGCAAAATGGCAAGACGCAGAAATACACATTGTTTTGTAAAATATATTTATACACACAGAGAGAATAAAAGGAAATGCCCTAGAAGATTGATGCTATTTATATCTGCACTCCAAGAGATTTTCATTTTCCACTGCACGGTTTTGATATTTTCCAAATATTCCACAATGAGAAGATATGACTTATAATCAGAACAATATTACAGAAATATTTGGCTGGAATCCTGTGATTTTTGTCTTGACGCAACTGCATTGCAAAATAGAAAAAAAAAAAGGTTTGGTTTCTCTCAAGGTAGCCATTCCTCACAGAGGACACAGGAAATATATATACATGAAAATGGTGTCTTTTTTTTTTTTTTTTTTTTTTACACATCATGATCACTTTCTCAAGAAAATGGGCTTCCAGGAATTAATACTTTCTGATGGCATTTGGTGATGGCAATTGGGTCAACATTGCCCAGAGAGTCAAGGGCAAAATTCAGATTTTTCACAACTCGTCGTAAAAATAGTATGCCCTAAAGAAGGCAGTATTAAATGCTTGATGTTCACTGATGACTTTCCAGAAATAAAAAACCCTGATCTTAAAAAGCCAAGTTCTTCTTTAAAACAGAGGTTAAGAAAGTCTCAAGCGGTATCGAAAAATGCTAAATGTAAAATACATAGAACTTTTATAGAGAAAAGTTTGCAAATCACAATGAAATGTACAGAAGGAAGGGAAGATAAATTTATTGAAGAGGTGAAGCTGGAGAAAATGGGAGGTCTATTGTGAGAAGGAATATGAAAGAGGAGAAAGAAATTTGGTAGATAATTTATGATGTAGCATTATATTACGGGAAGCAATGCTACTTATGTACTCATTCAGAAATACCCGTGGGGGGGTGTCTGGGTGGCTCAGTGGGTTAAGCTCCAACTTCGGCTCAGGTCATGATCTCGTGGTTCTTGGGTTTGAGCCCCATATCAGGCTCTGTGCTGACAGCTCAGAGCCTGAGGCCTGCTTCGGATTCTGTGTCTCCCTCTCTCCCTGCCCCTCCCCCGCTCACACTCTGTCTCTCTCTCTCTCTTTCTCTCAAAAAGAAATAAACCTTAAGAAAAGATAAGAAATGCACATAAGACACAAGCATCACAGTCTCTGTCCTCAAGAAGCTTCATACTAGTTGGGGATACCAAAGAAAGACAGATTCAAAAATACATACAGATGTTTCTCGAACAGTATGTGTCAATAGCAAATTCACATTAGGACTATGAACAGACATCAAGAATGCACAGAAGAGAGAAGGAAGTAGCCTTGCCATTCGGCTCCTGCAAATCAGGTAGTCAGAATACGAGTGTATCCTGTACATAAAGCACATAAAGTCCCCTTGGAACCCAGAAATAGATTTTATTCTCTTCTGAGAATAATTGGAAATGACCCAGCTGCCTGAATTCCTTGCTTCTTTTTTCAGAAGTATTTTTTTTATGTTTATTTATTTTTGAGAGAGGGAGGGAGGGAGCAGTGAAGGGGCAGAGAGAGAGAGAGAGAGAGAGAGAGAGGAAGACACGGTATCCGAAGCAGGCTCCAGGCTCTGAGCCGTCAGCAGAGAGCCCAGTGTGGGGCTCGAACTCATGAACCGTGAGATCATGACCTGAGCCGAAGTCTGACACTTAGCTGACTGAGCCACCCAGGTGCCCCTCAGAAGCATTCTTAAGTACCTCTCCCTGTCTATTCAGCTCTGCTTCTGTTTTCCAAAAACTTAGTTTTATCCTGATTTTTAATTCTGCCTAGAATCTCAGTTTTGTCGATGCTATGGGCTGAATGTTGGTGCTCCCCTAAAATTCGTATGTTAGGACCCTAACCATTAGTGTGATGACATTTGGACATGGGGCTTTAGGGAGGTGGTTGGGGTTAGAATGGGTCAGGAGAGTGGGGGCTTCATGATGGGATTAGCGCCCTTTCAAGAGACCCTGGAGAGCTTGCTTGATCCCTCTCTCTCTGCCACGTGAGGCCACAGCCAGAAGGTGGCAGTCTGCAAGCCAGGATGAGAGCCTTCACCAGAACCCAGCCATGCTGGTACTGTGACTTCCAGCTTCTAGAACTGTGAGAAATAACCTTCTGCGGTTTAAGACACCTAGTGTATGTTATTTTGTTATGGCAGCCCAAACTGACTTTCCCCGTTATCCCTTAAAGAACTTACATTGTAAGACATTTTATTTTATTATTTTATTCAAAAACAAAAATTTTTTTGAATGTTTATTTTTGAGAGTGAGAGAGACAGAAGGTGAGTGGGGGAGGGACAGAGACAGAGAGAGACACAGAATCTGAAGCAGGCTCCCAGCTCCGAGCTGTCAGCACAGAGCCCGACGCGGGGCTTGGACTCATGAAACTATGAGATCATGACCTGAGCCAAAGTCGGACACTTAACTGACTGAGCCACCCAGGTGCCCCTCCTATATAAATTTTCTATCCTAATTGCGTGACACCAGTTTTAAATTAATTGATCTTTTGATTCTCTCAAAATAGAGATAAGGAAAAGTAGTTTCCTGTATGCTGTCTGCTTGTTTTCATTACGATAAAATAGGAATGACCCAAAGAAACAATGGCTTTGCTAGTTTTTCATTTCCGAAACGTTAATTAACATTACGTTTGAAAAATCTGTCTTGGAAAGACATTTCTTTGCATATTGAACTGTACTCATGTAAGTAGTCAGTATAAATCACTCTTTCCATATGATTTATTTGCTCAGGCTTCATAAAACTGCCTTTTATAGTAAATTAGCTCGGCGGGCACACGGGGAGATCACGTTCTTAGAAACTGATTCTTATCCTGTTGTATTACTGACGTGTTTCAGCTGTACTAATGTGCTTCTGGCAACGGATGCTGCGAACCTTTTGCTTGGGAAGCTACGTTTGTCATGCTCCGTGGTGAGGAACTTCAAGTCCTGACCCAAGGATGCCTGCAGGAGCTGGAGGAGATATAATTTACTTCCTAAGAAGCTGGCTATACCCGTCAGAACGCTGGCAGTCCACCTGTCCTGGCATTTCACACAGTGCTTGTTTTCCAAACCCGAGAAACATAAACTGCTGTCTCTAATTAACAGCAGAGCATCCCTCTTGTCCAAGTCCTGAAATGATCCTGCTGCTCGATCTGGCATAAAGCTTCTAGCAGAGTCCTGGTGGCAGGAAAAGACATTTCTAGAAGATAATTTAGGAGACAAGCTGTATGCCCACTTTTCTAAGCACTTTAAGTGAATCTTTTGGATCCGAATATCGTATTACGGCTGCATATTTCAGTCACGGTGTCTGAGCGCCTAACAGATCTCCCTTCACTGGGCTGCATTCTGATGTGCAGCCGTGGGCTTCTTAGAAAAGCCAGGAACTCTTAGCTCACTGTAAAAGCTGACAGAATTTTATGATAGGTCACAATTTCCTGTTCACTTTGGATTCCAAGGTGTCTAGTTAGGACTTGTCTTGATGCTAAGCTAAGGCATGGTATATTTGCTTTTCTCCTTTCAATTCTGTTTTGCTCCTTTTCTGCGTCGTTATTTTTATTGTGTTACCCTTCCTCAATGACTCTTTTCAAATCCTTTTTATTTTTTCGCCTTTATAATGGGAAAGTAGAAATACGTGATGAATAATTTGGGTTTTAAAATTCATGTTGAAAATCGGAACTGTATAAAGTGAAATTGATTTGATATCTCCTAAAGGTTCAATCCCACACATACCTCTCAGGAAAGAGAGAAATCATCACCTGTCGAAGCTGGCAGTAAAATGTGGGCCATCCCAAGCCTCTACACGGACAGTGAAACGGGCATTACCAAACGCTGAGAGTCTTGCTGAAAAGAGACAAAAAATGATTACGACCTCCTTCTCCCTCCCAAAAGTATGTAACACTTCATGAAATCTAAAGGCAGTTATAACTGTCCAGTCACTGGAAACACAAGGGCTTATGAGGTTGCACTCAATTGTACACAACCCTTTATCATACACCTTGAAACTATTTCTGTGGACTTCTGAGCAGGACATGGAAAATTCTGGCTTGTTATTTTATCTAAACTTTACATACTAGGATAGATCAAAAATTGCTAGGCTCACGTATTGTTTTCAGTATTATTAAATTTCAATGCATTTTACATATTTACTTCCCGAGAAAAGAAAAAAAGCATGGCAACTTTGGCTTCATACATACAGAAAAGGGGGAATTGGACTAGGACTAATTTGTAAATATAGACTAGTTCCTTTTTTTAATTTTTGAAATTTTTTCCTAGGACAGGTCAGAATAGTTTTTCCCGAATTCAGGGCCTCGCAACATGGGGTTTCCCCCATATTGACATTTTTTTCATTAGGAATGAGATTTGTAGAGCACCCAATATAAGGCAAAAGACATGAGACTACCCAGAAGACCACAGGCTGATGTAACCAAGAGTCATACCCTGCACTTTTTCTCAGCTTGACATCTCTATCCTGCCCTTTGAACGCTTACTCTCTGATGAATCCTACAGATGAATGTTGAGCCCTCTCACCACAGGAGCTAGTTGCCAGGGGGTGAGATTTTTTTAAACAGAAAGAGATTTTCTTTAAAAAATTTTCTTTATACTCATCGCAGGCCTTGATGCTCGCTGTTTGGACTTCTTTTAAAATGTAATCAGTAGGGCTCAAGGCTATTTTTAATTTTAGTTAGAAAAATTAATGTGCCATTTCTAGCTCCCAATTATTGTGCATTAAATGGAGATACAAGGCACTAAATTTTGAGCCACGTCTGAATTTAATTTAATTAACTTTTTTTTTTCTTTTGGTGCCAATTCGGATGCATTCCCAATAATACCTTCAACATGAAAAGAGAAAGTGGGTTGAAATAAAAGTTAGGAATAGTGTTTTTCCCTGGCCCTGGGGCTTGTCGCCATTGAACAAGCCTGAGAGCTTGCGGAAAGTTCTTGCTTAGAAGTGGACCTTTTTGTGACCTCCCTGACATAATGATTCTACCTTACCCGGAAAGTTTATCTTCTTCCACCGAGCAATTTCAGAAGCATGTAGAATATTAAAAGAAGAAGTGGACAGTCTCCTAGCCAGTCACACTCAGATATTGGAAACCATAATGAGAAGACATCAGACAATTAGGCAATACGTAGCAAGAGATTTTACACAGAACGGTCCCGTTTCTAGAAATGTATTTAAAAATGATATATGAGAGACAGAATTGTAGAACAGTGACATTGCAAACAATGTCACTGTGCAATGATAAAGAATAAGTACATGCATCATCTGGGAGAACTTCGTTCCCCACTTTACCAGTAAGATTACCTATTACCTGAATCCCATGTTCTCTTTCTTTGCTTCACTCTTGTTTTGCTGGATCCGATCCTCTAATAGCTTCTTGCAAAAGGACGCAGAGAAAAGATGCAAAGAAAGTTATTTCAAAAAAATATTTTGTGCTTCTGAAAATGACTTTAATCTATACTTTCACTTAGTACTGTCGCTGGATATTGATTCAGTTTGAAAGACATTTTCTGTTGACGTCTAGCTGCCAACGTTGCCTTTGAAAAGTCCTATGCCATTATAGTTTCTCATCCTTTGCATACCTTATGTCAATGTTCTGAAATTTCAGTCATATGCCATCATGGGATTACTCTTTAATTTATTGCATTTGGTTTTTTTGATGACCCTTTTACAATCTAGAGTTCAACGGCCTTTGGTTTTGAAGAGTTTTGTCATATTGTTTTCCAATATCTTTCCCCCACTTTCTCCCTGTCTCGAAAGAGACATTTGACTTCCTGGACTGATCATCAATTGTCTTAATTTTTCTTTATAAGTTTGCATTTCTTTCTTTCTTTCTTTCTTTCTTTCTTTCTTTCTTAAGGTTTATTTATTTTTGAGAGAGAGAGAGAGAGAGAGAGAGAGAGAGAAAGGCAGAGAGAGAGGAGGAGACACAGAATCTGAAACAAGCTTCAGGCTCCAAGCTGTCACCACAGAGCCCGACGAGGGGCTCCCACTCATGAAATGAGACATCGTGACCTAGGCTGAAGTCGGGTGCTTAACCAACTGAGCCATCCAGGCACCCCTACATCTCTTTCTATGTATGTTTTATCTTATGAGAGATTTCCTTTATTAGTCAATTACTATTTTTTTTTAATTTTTGCCATCACATTCTTTGAATTTCCATGAACTCTTTCTTTCTTTAAATCGTGCTTTTATACTATTCCATGTATTCCATATTAAGGTACTTCTATTCTCCTTATCTCTAAATGTCTTTCCTACGTTTATTTGTCTTTTACGGCTATAAAGTTTCTTAGTATATATGGGATAATAAAAAAGAACAACACCCGAAGCTGATATGATGTTGTACGTCAATTATACTGCAGTAAAAAAGAAAATGAAAGAACAACTTTTGCTGTGCTTACCATTGCTCATCTTTTTACTATTGTTGTATTTGGGATCTACTAATTTCTGCTCCCTCCATTTATCTTTCTTTTGGTTTGTGTTTCCTGTTCTTTTTCTAACCTTTAAGAGGGATGCTTAGCTTACTAATTTTCAGCCACTCGATGAAAAGTTATGCTCCTGGTGAAATGCAATAATAAAGAAACCTCAAACTGACTTTAAATATGATCACTTCCATAAATAAATGCAGAGGAAATGTTCGATAAAATTCAGTATCAATACCGGTATCAAAAATAAAACAAAATGACATCATAAATATCCTTAACCTCAAAAACCTATGATATGTCATTTTGGGAACACCATAGTTAATGGTGAAATCTTGAAAGTATTCCCTTCACATCAACAGCACAACAACAAGAGTGACAACTGGCATTTCTATTCAACACCGTTCTAGACAACACAGCACAACAACAACAACAACAAATGCCAATGATAACAGGATAAAAAGATATGAAGTTATTCATAGTCCATTCCTGATATCTAAATAAATTGCACATGAATCAACTATTTAAATACTTGAATGAAAATGTAAATTTCTGAAAAACTTATGAGATCATTTCTTTATGATCTCAAGAGTGAAAGAGTTTTTTTTTAAACTAAGCCTTTAAATCCAATGGCAACAAATACATTAATAACTTCAACCACATTAAAATGAAAATCTTCTGTATGGGGCACACACACACACACACACACACACACACACGTTAATTAAAACTGACCCAGAATTTTTGCCTCTGGGAGTCTATTCTGTGGATATGGCTCCACTTTCCAAATGACATTATGTCATTGTTTGTAATAGTAACATCTTGGAAATGTGCATCAAAATGGAATTATAATTATTATTATTAAAAACAATGAGAATACTCCCTGATAACATTATATGTAAGGTATACTACTAAGTGTATAAACCAAGATGCAGAACGATAGATAGATAGATAGATAGATATCTCAAGCCATTTTTTGTACAAGAAAAGGAAAACCTAAGAACAAATATGTTGTGTTCCTTTAAACTGCATAAAGAAACATTGAAAGAACACACAAGAAAATAATAAAAGTAGCTATCTATACAAGGTGGAAGTGAACAAGCCGGGGAAAACACTTCTTAAATTTGAACAATTAGCAAACTGGGAAGACACGCTTTACCAACTATGAAGTCTTATTTTAAAGCTATAGTTATAAATACAGTGAAGTCATAGAACAGAGATAGACATATTGACCAATAGAACAAACAAGGAATTCAGAGAGAGATTTGACGTTTGATGATGGTGGTACGGTAGGAAATCTTCAGGTTCACCATGTTTCTATGTGCTTCCCCACATTTCTCATACTCTGTCACTTAGGCTGAAGCAATGTGACTAGTTCTGATCAGTAGGCCATAAATAAAAGTGATGTGTGTCACTTCCATGTCCAGGCAGTTATTAAAAAAGACAGATGAGAGGCCACTAAGGTATGGCAACATTCAGCTTCTTGTTCCGGGTAGAAGGTATAAAGATTTTGTTTGATCATTTTTCCCTATAATGTACATGTACTATTTCATATATGCTTTTGTATTAGTTAGAGTTCTCCAGAAACAGACCAATAGGAGATATATGTGTGTATATATATATATATATATATATATATACAACCTCATAATATACATTTAATATAAGGAATTGGCTTACAGGAGTATGGCGTTTGAGAAATCCAAGATCTGCAGTCAGCAAGCTGGAGACCCAGGAGAGGTGACAGCATAAATTCTAGTTGTGTCTGACTCAGAAAGCAGGGCAAGACCCATGTCCCTGCCCAAAAGTCAGGCAGAGAAAGCGAATTCTCCCTCAGTCTGTTTTGTCCTATTCAGGCCTTCAGAGGGTTGAATGAGACCCATTCACATCAGAGAGGGAGATTGGTTTTACTCAGTCTTCTTAGTCAAATGTTAATCTCATCCAGAAATGCCCTCACAGACACTCAGAATAATGCTTGACCAAGTTTCTGGGTACCCTGTGGCCTAGATAAGTTGACACATAAAATTCTCCACCACAAGTCATAGGCTTTCATACACAAGCTTCATACACATCTCCTTAAACAATACTTGATCTCCAAATGAACACAGTAACAAAATCATAATTCTGCTGAGATGATACAAATAGCTTCTGTGCAACCCCAAATTCAGGGTCCTTCCCAGAAGAGAAGGTAACATCCTTGAGTAAGGTTTACTCCTTGATATCCTGTAACTTAAATGCTAGGATGTGAAATTAACAAGACACATATCACTACATTTTATATTATATAATGAGGGGATAAAAAAGGGAAGAAAACAAAAATATTGGTTAATATATGTGTTAGTTCAGGCTGCTATAACAAAGTACCACAGACTGAGTGACTTACAAACCACAGGTATTTATTTCTCACCGTTTTTGGAGGCTGGAATTCTGAGATCAGGGTGCCTGCATGGTCAGGTTTGGTGAGAGCTCTCTTCTGGACGGCAGACTGCTGATTTCTTGTATTCTCAAGTGATAGGAAGAGAGATAGCTGGATCTCTGGCTTCTTCCAAGGACGTAAATCCCATTCATGAGTGTCTCACCCGCACGACCTAATTACCTCCCACAGGCTGCATCTGCAAATACAGTGGGGATTCAAGTTCCAGCGAATGAGTTTTGGGAAGAGGGGCACACAGCTCACACACACACACCACACACACACACGCACGCACATGCACGTACAAACATATAAGAAAATAATGAGGAAATAGTCATGACAATTGCAGTACTCATTCTGTGTGGTAGTAGCTGCCATTTGTAACTATCTTCTATCCAGTCTGTATTCCCTTTGCCGTCAGCAAGCAGCTCAGCTGGTCAGAGTTCTTCACCTGGTGATTGAAACCATCATTTCTGAAAGGTCTCCGTCATTAGCGGTTCTGCCTGTAGTGGCTGTTGTGGTTTCCCGTTGACGTGGTAACACTAAAAGAGCCCCGAAGGGTCTCCTGTGTTCCTGACCTTACCTTCATTGTGAGGCAGCACTTCAATTTCTCCTGAATAGCCAGAATCAGTCACCCCAGCCAGCACTGTAACTCTCTTCTTTGCCTGTTGATTCAGACGCACGAGGAACCCAAAGGGGCCAGATGTTGGTCCTCACTTCCAGTTCGATGGGATCATTGCTGTGTCTCCTGGTGGAGGCATCCCTTACTTAGTACTTACTAAGGCACCCCTTACTAAGTACCAGGTCAGCAGGGCGTAGAGTCAGGAGAACAAGAAGCAGAAGTGTTGCTATTGGATCACTAGGGGCAATCCTGAGGGTGCCACTCTTGTTTCCACCCCTAGATTCCTGGACCTATGAATCTTGGCTATGGGAGAACGAGCACCTTTTTGGTTGTGGGAGCGGTCAGCTTCAACAACTTATCCTTTACCTCAGAAGGGATATGCCCACATGCTCACACTCTTCACCATTGGAAATAAAGTCATTACAATCTTTGAATCTAATTAGATAGAGATTCTACTCCAGGAACCGCCAGATGAACTCAGAAAACTCATTATTGATATTCTATTCCTCCAGAATCATACTCAGTACCTCTATCCGTATTAGGATTCTCCAGAGAAACAGAACCAATAGGCGATCCCTAGGTGGATCCCTACCTCTATCTCTAACTCTTCCTATATGAGGAGATTTATTATACGGAATTGACTCATGTAATTGTGAAGGCAGAGAAGTCCCCAGATCTGCAGTCGGCAAGCTGGAGATCCAGGACAGCCAATGGTCTAGTTCCAGTCTGAGTACAAAGGCCTGAGAACCAAGAGAGCCAATGGCGTAAATTCCAGTTTCAGTGTGAGTCGAGTCCAAGGGCAGAAGACCAATGTCCCAGCTCGAAGAAAATCAAGCAGAGGGTGAATTCTTCCTTACGCAGTCTTTTTTTTTTTCTATTTAGACCTTCAAGGGATTGAATATGTTCCTCCCATATTGGGAGGGGGGGTACCATCTGTTTTATGTAGTCTTACAATTCAAATGTTAATCTCATCAAGAAACACCCCCACAGGGGCACCTGGGTGGCTCAGTCGGTTAAGCATCTGACTTCGGCTCACGTCATGATCTCTCAGTTCGTGGGTTGGAGCCCCACATTGGGCTCTATGCTGACAGCTCACAGCCTGGAGCCTGCTTCAGATTCTGTGTCTCCCTCGTTCTCTCTGCTCCTTCCCCATTCGTGCTCTCTCTCTCTCTCTCTCCCCAAAATAAATAAACATTAAAAAAGAAAAAGAAACACCCCCACAGACACACTCAGAGCAATGTCTAACCAAATATCTGGCCATCTCATGGCCCAGGCAAGTTGACACATAAAATGAACCATGATAGCTTTTTCATAGGTTTGCTATTTTTTCCACAATTCTTTGTGAATTATCCAAATTAGAATGGGTGAAGGATGATTCCTCCCAAATATTCTAGGCAAAGAAAATATTATCAATTAATGCTGTTGGCATGTTATATCACAAATTATTAGTTGGTACATAAAAAATTTTTACCACAATGTTTTTATGACAGATTTAATCTTTTTACAACACGAAATGATTTATTTACTTTATTCCGTTAATGATTTTTAACTTAAAGTATTTTGTCTGATATTATAATTTCCACTTGCGTTTTCCTTTGTTAGTGTTTTCCTGATATTTTGTTTTTTTATTTTATTTCTGAATGATGTGTGTAACTTTTAATAAACATTGCTTGTAAAAGCACTTAGTTTAATTATCAAATTTTGCTCCTCTTAAGGGGCAATATATTTCACAGTCGGAATTTACTATCAAAACAGTATGGTTGGTTTTATATCTGCCATTTTGTCTTATACTTCCTTGTTTTATTTATTTTGTTTTATACTTTATTTTGTTTTATTTGTTCTTGTTTTGGTCCATTTGCTTTTACTATAGAAACTCTCTTGTTTATTGTTATTTTATTCAGCACTTTAGAAGAGAGATGAGCAAACATCGGCCTGGTGAGAGACTTCAGGGCACTCGAACCTCAAGGTCTGGAGAAAGTGAGGTGAGCCTGTAGCAGGTACGATTTGCTTCAAAGCACAGCGGCTGGCTGCTTAATTCATGTCACAGGACAGCTGCAGCATGAATTTAATTGTAGGTAGAAAAGACTCTATAAGCTTTTTATACTGAGTGGCATTAATACTCGGATCTTTAAAATTGCAAGCCACGTGATTTCAGCGTGCTGTGGAGTGGTCTGGCAATATGCCAGGATATTGTTAGGCCAGGCCTGGGTAGACACCTGTACCTTTGCTGCCCAAATTCTGGATTTGCATCAGTGACCAAAACGACTCACCTTTGATTCGTGTGTCCTGTTTACAGCCCTAGTTACACCAGGCCGATGTTTCCTCATCAGAGCATTTGCTTCTTTGCTGAGTCCGAATCTTTCTATGAGTTTTAGCCTCTTTGGAAACAGTCGCTTCATTATTTTCTTTACATGCACACACACACACACACACACACACACACATCTAGTTACAGCTCTAGGATGGACTTGGGATGGACTAATGCACCTGAGGAGTCAGGTTGGTCAGACCTACACAATTTCATGTAAAGGGCCAATAGAATCAGACGCAGGGTCCAGGACTGAAAATGTGTCCTGGAGAGAAAATGTGGAGCTGGTGACAAAGGTGGCCGGCATGGCATATTTCTACTCTTGGCCAAAAGAGAACAGATCAAACGTGACTCTGAGGGAGGTGCCGCAGGGTGTACAAAATGTGCACAAAATCACACGAAATTGGTAAATGTCCCATGAATTAATTTCAAGCTAGGAGAATTTTTTTTTTCTTCTGGGATATTAGTTCTCAGGTTTTGTATTCTTGACCAATTGGCATCCCACTATGGCTGAATCCAGGATGGTTTTCTCCTTCCCCTTGACATTTTTTTGTGGCTGCTATGGTTTTTGACAACACTAAGCATGGAATCCTACAAATAATTTGGGCTAGGATGATAACTGAGGGGTTAGGGATGGCTTGTTCTCTAAACGTTGTTGGTGTGGAGTTAGCGCCGAGATGATGTTGTGTCTCTTATTAGATCATTAAATGCTTTATAAACAAGGCCCATGGGGTATGTGACATCAAATTAATCCAAGCTGTGAGACTCTAAAAGTGATTGCACGTATTCTGTTAAGAAGGAGCCAAGTTGCCGAGAGCATTTCGCCCCCAGTCAGGCTAAAAGAACTGTTCTCCCTGACACCGAGGCAAATAAGAGGATGATGATCAGTCTTTACACGGAAAATTTTGAACTCCGATTTTTCACTTGTGAGACTACAAATATTTGATTTTGGATTTTAACATTCTTGTGCTTTGTTTGGGAAGCGTGAGATTTAAATTTTCAAATGTCTGTTTCAGAGTTTGATAATGGAGGAGACTCTTCTCTTGGCATACGGTAGGGCGAGGCTTTTTATCATTAGAGTCACTTTACATGTGTTTTAGTATTGAGTTTTGCAAGGTCATTCACATTTATTCCAGACAGTTGCTTCTGGGTGACGGGAACATAAATCCCAACAGGTATAAGTTCACTGACTTGATCCTTTGCTGTAAAAAGAATCTTGATCAGGTGCATTGCTAGGTGAGCTGAGCCAACATCTTGATAAATGAGGCATTGACTTAGTCAACGGATGGTGGCAATGAAAGAAGTGTAGTGAGTGGGGGAGGCAAAATTCCCATCCGGAGTGAGTCTCTGTTAATGTGAGAACCAACTGAAGCTCCTCCCACAATGGAAAAGATCCAATGTAATCAGGCTTGACTGGTTAGCTGGCTGCCCCCAATTTGTTACGGTGCCCATTTTAATGTTTTCTTTTAACGTGTATTTATTTTTGGGACAGAGAGAGACAGAGCTTGAACGGGGGAGGGTCAGAGAGAGAGGGAGACACAGAATCCGAAGCAGGCTCCAGGCTCTGAGCCATCAGCCCAGAGCCCAACGCGGGGCTCGAACTCATGGACCGCGAGATCGTGACCTGGCTGAAGTCGGACGCTTACCCGACTGAGCCACCCGGGCGCCCCTGTTACAGGGCCCCTTTTAAAAATCAACATTGGTCTTTGCCATTGGACATTTGCGCAGTCGGACTGGTGGTAGTTAGATCTGCCTCGAGAAGGAGAAATTCATGGTGTTGGACCCATAACCTCTGGCTCTGGCATCTTTGCCATTTTGTTCTCAAGCCCACCGAGCAGTTTACCGGGTGGCTTAGAAAGGGACTGACGTACATTAGAGCAGATCACCTTGTACGACACTTCGCTGAGAAGATCCTATGCAGTCAGCCCCGTAGGGAGTGTTCACATGAGACACAATTATTCTTCCTCGAGCCTCTTCTTAAAAGTCCACGTCTACCTACGTGGCAGAGGTCTTTGCGACAAATACAGTCATTCTTCCCTCCCAGTTCAAAGCTGCCATTCTCACAGGATGTTTGGCAAATGGGTCACCATAGCTCACATGAAACTATTTGCCTCCAAAACCTAAAGAAGCATAAAAAGCCTCATGTCTCTTTCTTAGAGGAAAGAGCTACCAGGTAGAGTAAATTCTATTTCACATTGTATTGTGATCATTTTTATCTTCTCCGGCCCCCTGGACATTCTAAAAATTCACTGAAGCGACAGACTTCTGATTTGTGTGTGTGAAATTCTACGCTGCCTCACGTTTGTCCCACTGAAGAATCAAGGGCGCCTGCGATTTCTGGCTCACCTTCATCAGTGGAGTGAACCGGCCTATATACCCTGTGGGGTGATGAAACCATAGGTCCTTGAGAAGTAAACAGACACAGAGACTCAGAGAATGGGCATAGTCCGAGCCAGCGTAGGGAGGATGCATTGCTGCCACTGACAAATGAAAAAGAAATCGCTCTGGCGATCTTCACAGATGATATGGGCAACAACGATTGCATAGCAGAAATTTGCAGCTGTGTTGACTCACTACAGTAAAGGGACAAAATCTGGGCATCTATTGCCATTGAAGTCATCTAATTGCCTTTCAGGTAAATGCATGTTCATTGTCCACATTGCATTTCCCAACTGTGCGTGCTATCCAGGCAAGTTAAATGAGGATGTATAGGAATTGCCACAACTTAATCTCATGCAGTATTGTTTTCCTTTATTCATCTTGTGGGGAGGAACAGAATTCTGTGAGCTCTCCCACTATAATGGCTTTTGCTCCATGTTTCGGGAGACAACGGGATCTAGGGATTTTGTTTTCAACGATGCACTTAGAATCTGTGTTCTTCATCCTGTGGATGCAATGGACAAATTAATGGAGTTTCTGGCCTCACCGTAATATAGATTTGGGTATACCTATAAACTCCAGCTCTAATTGGTGGGCTCATGATGGTGTCTGGGTCTGTAGAGATTGGCATTAGCTCAGGTCTAGCAATCACCAAAAGGTATGGGTATTTCCCTTCACTGCTATATGTTCACCCTGATACATAATGGCTGGTCTCTTTGGCAAAGGCCAGAAGGAATATCAACACTACATACTTATGGCAGTGTCACAGGAGCCTTGAAGATACCCGGATTCCTTTTTCATTCAAGGATTTCTAGGTTTGTTTCCAGGTTTGGACATTGGGTAATGAGCTGGGCCGTTCCATCATTACAATTCAAATCTTATCCCCATTCAGTAGATATAGAGGTTTTATATTTTCAGTGACTTAGATAAAGTGGGACCTTAGGATATTTCCCATCCAATCTGGTCTTAAGAATCCATATTTATATTACCACTGGTGCAGATCCCTATGGTTAAAACATTGTGGCTACCACTTTGGTCTTGCTTAAAACCAGGGAACAGCGGTCACCCTGTCTCTAATAGTTGCATATGGTCACATGACCTCCCTCGCTTCTAGACCGATTTCCACTGAACACCTAGACCCCATTTCAATGACAACATCCGCCACCGAGGTAGGCATTTATGGGCTCTGGCCATATACTTGCTGACCTCCGAGCTTGAAGGACAAAGTGTGCCAGGTTAGGATAAAATAAGTAGTCCCTCCATGATGGCTTTGAGAGGGTTAGAGTGACGATAGCCCACGTTTATTTGCTTCATGGTGCGTGAATGAGTCAGCACAGGTAAAGGCACAGACTAGGTGAGATCAGACATTCCAGTCACCTGAATGTTGGCAAAACTTAAGGAAGAAAGGCAGACTCACAGGCAAGTTCTATTTCCAAAGGAATAGAACCAGTCCACGGGTGAATGTATAGATAAGCTGCAGTGTTGGACTTATCCAAGTTAATGAAAGTCAGCGAGTTATCGTGCAGCTATGTACCCGGAGTTTTCGGATCATAGCAACCAAATAAGATCTACATGTCTTATCAGCGAGGTAATCTGATGTTATTAGTTGGCAAGTTTGGCATAGAGTGCAATGACCTAAGGCTTCAAAATACCTCAAGGAATTCTGTTGAGCCATGGCTCATAGAACAGTATTTCTCAAGGGTGGTGGTATACTTCTGCCCAATAGTGTCACAAGTCTCTACAGCACCACTTGGTCTAACCCCACCCTTTTGACATAGAGAGGATACACAATATTGTATCTTGTACTCGCTTGGTATTGACTTTCAGAATGGATTCACTTTCTCGGGTACAAGAGGATGCATAAATAAAATGCTTGTTCAAGGAGTTATAGACTTCCAGAGAATAGCTATAGGTACACAGGGCTTATCTGATTCAGCCCTGTAATCAGAGGCTGATTCCAGGCACGGAGATGAGAAAGTTTTCCTAGTCATCAGATTGAATTCTGTACCACCGTACATGAATTTTCCCCACTTTTTTGCTCCACATTGTTGGGAAAACTAGTAAATATACAACCAAACACTGCTGTATGGGTTTTATGAATGTTATATTGAGAACAATAACATTCTGGTTATATTTTCAGGTCAGCAAAACTCATAAGAGAAATGTCCTGGCTGTACCAATAGTAATGTGTTATGGGTCATATGAGACCAATAGTCATACCACGTTGCTAAACAGAATGTGAAAATCGTTTCTAGTGGAGATGTGGATTCTTCAAATGCTAAATCATATCCTGCATATTTTCTGTGCTGTGTGACAATTTACCACAGATTCAGCTGCTTAAAACAACACACATCTATCATCTCAGTTTCTGTGGGCCCGGAGTGCAGGTGTGGCTTCAGCAGGTCCTCTCCCAGGCTGCAGTCAAGGTGTCGACTAGAACTGGGTTCTCCTCTGGAGGCTCAAGTAGGAAAGTCACCAAAGTTGTTGGCAAAACCAATTTTCTCGTGGCTGTTACACGCATAGCGGTTTGCTTCTTCAAAGTGAGCACAGAAGAGGGTGATGGTTAATTTCATGTTTCAACTTGGATAGTGTTTTTGGCTGACATTAACACTGAAAGCAGTGATCTTTGGATAGAGCAGATGGGCTTCCATAATGTGAGTGGGCTTTGTCCAATCAGACAAAGGCCTGAATAGAACAAGAAGACTGGCCTCCCCAGGCAAGGCGAAATTTTCCAGCAAACTGCCTTCTAACTTTATTTGCATCAGAAGCTTTCCTGGGTTTCCAGCCCGCTGGCCCACACTGCAGATTTGGCACTCGCCAGCCTCCATAATTGCGCAAGGCAGTTCCTTATAATTTAGTAAGGATATTAAGTATTCAAATAGAAATGAAGATAATTTAATAAAAATATAAATATGTTTATATATTTTTACATATATCAATGTTTTTCTCTGAGGAGTCCTGATTAATAAAAACTTTAGAGCTAGTCAGCTACCAAGATGGAATCTTACCAAATGTAAAATGTATCGTAAATAAGAGAGTGACTTCCCAGTGCCTTTACCATATTTTATTGACCGAGAAGCAAGTTCTAGGTCCCATCTACACTCTGGAAGAGGGGATTATACAAGGGTGTGAACATGAGACCGTGGGGGATCTCTGAGGCCACCTCCAGGTCTGTCTGCCACATCCTTTATACTTTTAACCGAAAAACAGTGTAGAACAATTAAACATTGGACACAGCGGCAGACATACTCTGGGCCCTCAGCTTAAGCTCAATGCACCTTGAGCATCTGTCAGCATGGCAAAGGAATCTCCAAAAGAGAGGAACCAAATCTGCCACCCCCAGCTGGGGTAACGTGGCTATTATTTATGGGAATGCAGGAATGGATAGTTGGGGATGTGGACAACGTAATGGGGAGATGGAATGACTCTCCTCACTGGAAAAGTGGGGAGGAAAGAAGCAGGAAGAGGGACCTACCTTTTCTGCTGGAAAGGATAGAGCCATCAGTACCCTCCTGCCTCAGAAAACAGAGGTTCTAAGAGGCCAAAGGAGTTTCAGCTGCAGGTTAGGGAGGAGAGTGAATCCTACAGATTTTCCCAGGCTTTACGGATCATGGAATTTGACGCCTACACAGCCTCGGGCGCAAAAGAGTCTACCCCTGGGAATGCGGTTCCAGGACAGACCCAGGCTCTGCTGTGATGTGGCCCATCTCAAGGCACCTCATCTGGGGCATCAAGGTCAAGACAGCAAGAACGGAAGGTGTTGACCTGGCACAAGGGGCAGCAAACCTGGTGTCACTGAGGGTGATGGCAAAATTCCCATCACTGAGGAAAGAATGGGACTTAGAAGGAGAGAGCCTAACCATTCATCCAGCACAGGGCCTTCCCCAGAAATTTGATTTCGTTGCCAACAGAGGGACGATTGGTAAGATCCTTATTATACTTCTTCAGATTGATGGAAAATATGAAAATTTTATAATATGAATATAATCACGTTGATGTGTTATGGGGATTCAAGATAGACTGTCAAGGTTTCCAGCATGTATTAAGTACACAGTAAATATTCTTTTTATTTCCAATTAATGAGAAGAAACATCCAAACTGGTGTCTACTTGAAAACCTTTTTTGAGGTAGAGATCATTGATTTGACTAAAATATATTTTTTTTTTAATTTTTTTTTCAACGTTTATTTATTTTTGGGACAGAGAGAGACAGAGCTTGAACGGGGGAGGGGCAGAGAGCGAGGGAGACACAGAATCGGAAACAGGCTCCAGGCTCTGAGCCATCAGCCCAGAGCCCGACGCGGGGCTCGAACTCCCGGGCGGCGAGATCGTGACCTGGCTGAAGTCGGACGCTTAACCGACTGCGCCACCCAGGCGCCCCTAAAATATTTTTAACTAACGTAGGATTTGGGAAAATTCAGATAGCTAAAGCAATCTGTACAGTTGTGTTTTTTTTTTTACTCTAATCTAAGCTCTTTTCACTACCTTCGCAATTTGCATGTAGCTAGGAATTGACTGACAGATATGGCAAAACATATATAAACAAAGGCATGTGTTTCCTCTTGTTCCTATTGGAGTGGGTAAGAGAGAGAGCGCTGGTGGGCTGGCCCATTAGAACTTGAATTAGGATAGGATCTTGGAAGACCGAATAGGCTGTGGACATTGACCTGAAGCTACCAATGAACAAGTATAATTCAGAATTGATTCTTATTATAAAAGATGAAGCAGACTAGTATCAAGGGATACTAATAAGTATGAGGTATAGAGGATGGCCAATAAAGGAGTCAGGAGCTAACTAGAACATAATCTAATGGAAAAACAGGAAAACCATCCAGGCAAAGCCATCTTCATGGGCGTGGGACCCACAGAGTCATAGGTGGCCTTACACTAATAAAGGTTTCTGTGCTTGGCTTAATGTTCTGCCACTGTCATCATGAACTTCTTAATAACTTTTCAATAAGGGGTCTCTTATTTTCACTTTGCACTGAACCCTCCGAACGTTGCAGCCAATTCTGCATCCAGGGCCCAGGACTTTGATAAAGATGAGGGGTAGAAGATATAGTATCGTAGCAGGATGGCCTCAAGGACGGTTTGGAGTAAAGGACACAGCCACGTGGGCATTGATAATAGGTCAATGTGACAATTCATCTTGAGCGAACTGCTATTTAATATTCAGGGTCCAGAGTTTACCGACTGGAAAATTTTTGAAGTCAAAGATTTGTATTTGTATTTTGTGTTTTTTTTTAATTGCTGTTACTGTTTAGATAGTTCTGTAAAAGATTTTTAATGATCCCCCTTCTCCCTCCCTGAAGTCGCTTGTGACTCTGTTTATTAGTCTCCCTATCACCCTGCCAGACTGATTACATTAAAGGGAAGAGCTGTGAGCATTTTAAGGGGAAATCAGTGACACACACACACACACACACACACACACACACACACACCGTGTTAATATCCAAAAGGAGAATTTTGTTATTTTCAATATCATATACAAGTAAAGTCTTAATAATATGCAACACGTCATTTTGTATAGATTTGTGCAATGTTTTGTGAATCCAAAATTGACGACTTAGGTTTGTTTTTAGAGATGGCTTCCAAAGACATTGGCATTGCCTATAAAAAGTAGTTTAAAACAGAATATAGGCAGCAAGAATAAAAACAAATGAAATAAGCAGTCTTATTTATTTATTCTTTTACTATTAGACAGTTCCGGATGGCAATTCACAGTCACAAAATTTATTCTGGAAAATTGAAAATAAAGTCACATTAGTTTTCTGAAAAGAGTTTTTTTCCTGGGCTGTTCTCTCTCTCTCTGCCATACACACAGAGGAGCACACACAGTCCCATCGCTTCACACACATACAATCATAGCTCATCTTTCTTCCCCCATCATCCCTATTTACTAGACTGAGCCAGCAATGGAAAAAATAATAAGAAAAAGTGGCCATGCAGAAAGAATCCATAAAGACAAATTTACGTTTTTCATTTGAGGTCAGGAGGTAGCATGAAACTCGCTATATATTGTAGCCCATCCCCCAGGCGATGCTCTCTTGCGATCCCAGTGGATGGAGGTGGGTTGCTTGGAATGTAATATGTCACGATGCCCATTCTTACCTCTAATGATCCCACCCAGTGAGGTGACCTGAATTAGCCTCGTGGGACAGAACAAGGGTAGATTATGTATGTGGTCATATTTCATGCCTTGATAAGCATGAACTTAATGAGTCGCATTACCTCATCTAATTATTTTTTTTAAATCAACAAATAAATATTTTACCTATTACACTGTCTCGCAGAAGAGAGACAAAGGGTTCATTCAGACTAGATTAAAAGTCTACCACAACCACCAACACAAACGAAGGCAACATGTCCCAACCAGATATACAACAACAACAACAAAAAACACAGCAGCTATTCCAGCCAGAAAGATACAAAGGTAGCGCCCTGAATTCTCCGGAGAATATGTGGATGCTGTCCATGATCCCCCACCCTCTGGGGGATGAGCTTTCCGCAGCCAGGAAGGAGCAGCAGCCCTCAGAGCGCAGGTGTTTCTGAGTCATCGGAGAATCAGGCAGACAACCCACAAAGCTATAGTTGGTGCAAAATGAGATTTTTAATCTGTTTCTTGCCTTAAAGAGTCTATTAAAAATATTTCCTAAAAAATTAAAAATGAAATTACCCTATAACCCAGCAATTGCAGTACGAGGCATTTATCCAAAGGATATAGGAGTGCTGTTTCGATGGGACACATGCACCCCAATGTTTATAGCAGCACTATTGACAATAGCCAAATGATGGAACAAGCCCAAATGTCCATTGACTGCTGAGTGGATTAAGATGTGATATATAACACAGACACACACACACACACACACACACACACACACACACAATGGAAAACTACTTGGCAACGAAAAAGAATGAAATCTTGCCATTTGCAACAATGTGGATGGAACTGGAGGGTATTATGCGAAGTGAAATAAGCCAGAGAAAGACAGGTAGCATATGATTTCACTCATGTGGAATTTGAGAAACTTAACAGATGATCATAGGGGAAGGAGAGGAAAAATAAGATAAAAACAGACAGGGAAGCAAAACATAAGACTCTCAAATACAGAGAACAAACTGAGGGTTGATGGGAGTGGAGGGAAGGGTAAATAGGTGATAGGCATGAAGGAGGGCACTTGGGAGGAGCACTGAGTGATACATGTAAGTGGTGAATCACTGGGTTCTACCCCTGGAGCCAAGACTACACCGTTTGTTAACTAACTTGAGAATCAAAACAAACAAACAAACAAACACCAAAATAACACAACTCAAACAAACCCCAAACATGCAGAATAAACTTTTCGAAGTTGAAAAAAAAATGTTGCCTATGAAGTGAAATCTATGCTCCGTCATCACCTAAAGGAATACGGATACTTCCCTCCAAATGGCCATTAAGTAGCTTTTCATGAAGGCTCAAATGGCGTCTCCTGTGACTGTCAACGTTTTTTTTCTTCCCTCTCTGTGAGTTCTTTTACATTTTCTCCTCTTACCCCTAACCAGTTTGGTCTTAGACTCACAGACAGACAAGCTGACCAGATCTATTTTTCCAAAATCACAAAAAGCATCATATTAATAAAGTGGAAAGAACATCCTTTTCATAGAACGAAAAATGCCATTTCATAAAACAAAAAGGGCATTCCTTCCATTTCAGCACTTAAGATAGCACTTGGAAACATTCCGTTGAATTACAGACATTCTTTGATGTAGGACCAAATCAGATGAAGATTTTCATAAGGTAGCAAATGAGCAAGATTTCATAATGTCCTCATGGCAATCTTCCTTTTTCGTAAATCTTGCTAGCATTAACTAGGACATTGAGATACCAAAGTTGTTGATATTTGGACTTCAGATGTTTCCTAATTCAGGAAGGCTGCAACGGCTAAGTATTTCTAGCACTTAGTTGTATTTAAGCATTTTGAAATTTCCCCCTTATCAGAACTTGCCTTTGTCAAAACTTGTCAATTTAAATTTAAATAAATGGCAACTTAAAAGATAAGGTAATGTACATTCATGCTTGTGCTCACACACATATGCATATGCATATTTTAATACACATGAAATATATATGTGATATGTCTGTTACATATAATGTGTAGAGTTTTCCGGGTTGGTTACTATTTTGAATATTCTGCTCTCTAGACGATGGTCATGTGTCAGGACATGTTCTGATTCAGAAAATACATTCAGAAAAATGTTCATTGTCAAGCCTCATACGTCAAGCTTAGCCTTTCGTGTGTAAAGGTGTGAGCCCAGGTTCAAGTACAACTCTGTAACAGACTTGCTGTAAGTTTCCTGGAATTTGCTAAAGATCAGGGCTTCGATTTTCTTGTCTCAGAGGCAGGTATGTATACTTCTTAACCTACATACTTCACAGGGTTATTTTTGAGAAACAAGGAAAATGTGAAAACACTTTTGAATCTATAGAACATTTTACAAACTCACCTGTTTTGGGGTCCACAGCTCTATCCGTTATTTTGAGGGAAAAAAAAAGTGCTTGAGTTCCAGCGTAAATTGTTCAGTGGGTTATCTTTCACAATGTTAATGTGAAATCAAAGAGAAAAGAAAGTGAAAGAGTCACTAAAGCACAGAAAAATGATTTCTTAGAAGACAGATTGTATTTTAAACATACAATAATGTCTTCTAGACACCTGATAAATGATAAGCAATTTTTTCAATTTTCATGGAATGATTGCATGTCCAAAATTAGGTTAAGAAATGAAGGCAGTTTTCTTAAATGTATTTTACCATGGAAAATCAAACACAAGAGGGCATCCCTACATTTGTTTAAAACGATTCCCCAAAACAGATTTCAGATACTCAGTATGTGTTTTCCATTTGATCTAATAGCTCCTTATATGCCTGAAACAGAGCACGCTTCCTAAAATTTATTAGTCCCAAATATCACCGTATTTTCACGTTATGATCTTCACATCCTATCCATAAAATACTCTCCCTCGTGAGGCTATAACTCCTTTTTTGGCTTAAAAAATATTTTCAATCTACTCAGTGACTTAAAGTTAGAAAAATCTAACCAAGCCTAATGGGTATCGACAGGGACACGAATACTCAGAATTTTAAAGCCTAAACGATAAACCTACCAAAAGCTCTCAAATCTGTCTCTTGCCTATCCCTCCCTCTCATTTTGTCCAGCGATGACACAAACCCCAGTTCTGTCAGCGAGTCCAGAGGCAGCCCAATTTGATTGAAGGTCCCTGAGGAGGGGCTCTGCAGTCAAAATCTTCTCAGGTCTGAAGTATGTGAGGAGCAAGTTCATAGAAATCACACACAAGTTGAGCCAGAATACGCAACGCAGAAAGAAGGCTTAACCTCTGCCCCCCTTCTGGAACAGAACTTTGGAATATGCAGGAGAACACAGTCAGACCTTGTTTTATTGCACTTCACTTTATTGTGCTTCACAGATACTGTGTGTCTCACAAAGCCAAGGTTTGGGGCAGCCCCGTGTTGAGCAAGTCAGTTGGCACCATTTTCCCAACAGCATTTGCTTACTTCATGTCTTTTGGTCAGTGTGGTAATTCTCACATCATTTCAAACAATTTTATTGTTACCGTGTTTGTGGCGGTGATCCGTGATCCACGATCTTTGGTGTGACTATTTGTAATTGTTTTGGAGAGCCGCCCCCACACCCCTAGAAAACAGTCGACTTAATCGATAAATGTTGTGTGTATTCTTCACCAACCAGCCATTCCCCATCTTGTTCCCTTTCCTTGGGCCTCCCTAGTCCCTGAGACAAAATAATATTGAAATGGAGCCAATTGCTAACCCTACAATGGCCTCTAAGTGTTCAAGAGAAAGGAAGTCACACATGGCTCACTTTAAATCCCAAACTAGAAATGATTAAGCTTAGTGAAGAAGGCATTGGCAAAAGCCAAAACTCAAATCTAGGCCTTTTGCGCCATGTGGCCAGCCTGGTTGTGAATGCAAAGGAAAAGCCTTGGAAATTAAAAGTGTTACTCGAGGGGCCCCTGGGTGACTCAGTTGGTTCAGCCTCTGACTCTTGATTTTGGCTCAGGTCACGACCTCATGGTCGTGAGATCAACCTCCGCACTGGGCTCTGCACTAAGCATGAAGCCTGCTTAAGATTCTCTCTTTCCCAATCCCTCTGCCCCTCCCCCTATCTCTCTCTCTCTGTCTGTCTCTCTTTCTCTCTCTCTCAAAAAAAGTATTACTCCGGTGGACATAAGAATGACTGGAAAGCAAAACAACCTTCTTGCTGGTATGGAGAAAGTTTTTGTGGTTTGGAAAGAAGATCCAACTAGCCACAACATTCCCTTAAATCAAAGCCTAATCCAAACAGGGGAAGGGCCTAACTCTCTTCAATTCTAAGAAGGTTCAAAGAGGTGAGGATGTTGCAGAAGAAACGTTTGAAGCTAGCAGAGGCTGGCTCCTGAGGTTTAAGGAAAGAAGCCATCTCAATAACATAAAAGTTCAAGGTTAAGCAGCAGGTGCTGATGTAGAAGCCACAGCAAGTTATCCAGAAGATCTAGCTAAGGTGATTAATGAACATGGCAGCACTAAACAATAACAGATTTTCAATGTAGATGCAACAGTCTTTTTTTTTTGGAAGATGATGCCAGCTCGGACTTCCATAGCTAGAAAAGAGAAATCAATGCCTGACTCCAAAGCTTCAGAGAACAGGATGACTCTTGCTAGGAGCTAATGCAGCTGTAACCAGAATTTGGGAGAAGTTGATTGCAACCCTCATGGGTGATTCTAAGGGGTTCAAGACGAGTGGAGGGAGTAACTATAGATGTGGTGGAAATGGCAAGAGAACGAGAAGTAGAAGTGGAGGCTGAAGTGGGGACTAGACTGCTGCAATCTCATGATAAAACTTGAACAGATGAGTTACTTCTTACGGATGAGCAAAGAAAGTGTTCTCTTGAGATGGATCTACTCCGACATCCTGGAGATGCTAGGAGGATTGTTGAAATGACAACAAAGGATTTAGAATGCCCCATGAACTTAATTGATAACACAGCACCAAGTTTGGAGAGAATTTATTCCAACTTTGAAAGACGTTTTGTGGGTAAAATGCTACCAAACAGCATTGCGCGCTACAGACAAATTGTTCAGGAAAGGGTCAATCGATGTGGCAGACTTCATTGTTGTCTTATTTTAAGAAGTTGCCACGGCCATCCCAATCTTCAGCAACCACAACCCTAATCAGTCAGCAGCCATCAACGTTGAGGCAAGACCTTTCACCAGCAAAAAGATTATGACCCACTGGAAGCTCAGAGGATAGTTAGCATTTTTTAGCAATAAAGTATTGTTTAATTTTATCTAAAAATTTTTAATGTTTAATTATTTTTGAGAGAGAGAGAGAGAGAGAGAGAGAGAGAGAGAGAGAGAAACAGAGCACGAGCAGAGGAGGAGCAGAGAGAGAGGGAGACACAGAATCCAAAGCAGGCTCCAGGCTCTGAGCTGTCAGCACAGAGCCCGGCGCCAGGCTCAGACTCACGAACCACAAGATCACGACTTGAGCTGAAGTGGGACGCTTAACCAACAGACCCACCGAGGCACCCCAGAAATGAAGTACTTTTAAATCAAGCAATGTACATTTTTTTTTTGGCGTAATGTTGTTACGTACTCAATAGACCACAATAAAATGTAAAAATAACTTTTATATGCACTGGGCATCAAAAAAGTTTTTGACTTGCTTTATTGCAATGGTCTGAAACCAAACTCACAATATCTTCAAGTTATGCCTGTGTATTTTAATAGGGAAATGCAGACGCTGTGTCTGCATGCGTGTGTGTGCGTGTGTGTGTGTGTGTGTGTGTCTGCGTGTCTGTAATGTCAGTGGTGGTAGGTGCTAAGATATGAGACGGCATGATAAGGAGGTGCTATGTTGGGCAGACTGTTGAAGACCTTTCTGATAAAGTGTATTGCAAAAAACTCTGTGATGGCATTTAAGATAGCAGAAATAGAAAGTGCAGAAATACTGAAGTTACAGCACTTTTGATATCTTTGAAGAACATAAAGATGCCAATGTAGCTAAAGCAGAATGGATGAGCAGTATCCTGGTAGGATTTGAAATCAGAGAAATATCAGGGAGGCCCTTGTGGTTCCTTGTAAGGCGTTGGCCTTTCTCCTGTATTAAAAAAGGAGGGCACCTGTGTGGTTCAGTCCGTTAAGTGACTCTTGATTTCAGCTCAGGTCATGATCTCACGGTTCTTGAGTTTGAGCCCCACATTGGGCTCGGCACTGACAGTGCAGAGTCTGCTTAAGATCCTCTCTCTTTCTCTCTCTCAAAATAAGTAAACATTTTTTTTTAAAGAAACCAATGGAAGATTTTGAGCAGATGATGAGTTGATCAGACATTTTCTTTTTATGTTTTATGTTTTTTTTTAATGTTTATTTATTTTTGAGAGAGAGTGAGCGGGGGAGGGCCACAGAGAGGGCGACACAGAATCGGAAGCAGGCTCCAGGCTCTGAGCTGTCAGCACAGAGCCCCACGTGGGGCTCGACCTCATGGACCACGAGATCATGACCTGAGCTGAAGTCGAGCGCCCAACCGTCTACGCCACCCAGGCACCCACAGACATTTTCATTTTAAATACTACTTTAGATCATGTGCAGTAAAGTGATGCCAGGCAGATGAAAAAGACGTGTTAGGAGACCGTCACAATGTCGAAGGTGAGAACTGGTGGTGGGTTAGACCAAGTTAGTAGCAGTGGAGATAATGAGAAATGGTTAGATTCTGGGTAGTATCCAAGGATTTGTTGAGGGATCCGATGTAGAAAGTGACAGAAATGGAAGAGTGACAAAAATGACTGTAATGCATTAGGCCTAAGAAGTTGGACAAATGGAGCTTCCGTCTACAGAAATGGGGAAGGCAGAGAGAAACAGCTTTCAAGCAGAAGATAAGGAATTGGGGTTTTCTGAACTGCTTATCAGGTATCCAAGTGGATATATTAAGCAGACAAATGAATACATTACGGGAGCTTGAAGATGAGTCAGTTGTGGAAAATGAGATTTAAGTGAGTCAATTGTGGAAAGATTAAACTGAAAGGCATTTGGACTCGGTAAGTTCCTCTGGGATTTCGTGACAGAAAATAAGGATCCTAGTGCTTGGGAAATTAAGAGAATCCTGTAAAGGAGACTAAGAATGAGAGATCACTGAGGTGGGTAACCGAAAGAAAGAAAAATTCCAGATATCAAGTGACAAAACGTTCAAGGAAGACAAGAGGGATCCGTGAATGTTATTCACAATATTGTTTGATAATTATTTTAGCCTCTGTTGAGTATGTAGTTACGTATACTATTTTGATTTCACATACTGGTTTTATTTTGCATATTCTCTACTATTTTCTTGACCAAACTTGCCATACTAATTTTATTTTATCATTTTATCATTTTTATGCATTAAGTTTGACTCTCCTTTTGTTCCTGCTTTTGCTGGTATTTCATCATTCTACGCTCTTTCGGTTGAATCTTCTGTTCTTGATCTAACTGAATGGTTCTCAACCGGAGGCAGTATCTCGAGGAGGATAGAACAATCAGGAAATCTCTTCAGCTCATTTTATGGAGCTACCATAACCTCAGTAGCAAAACCAGAAAAGGATCATGTAAGAAAATTAAATGATATGTTTACTTTACTCAGTTCACTCATGATGATCAAAGCAAAAATCCTCAACAGAATATCGGTAAGCCAAACTGACAAAATAAACAAGAGAAAACGTGACAATGTTGGGTTAAACCAAGCAATGCCTGACTGGTTTGCCATCAGAAAATGCAATGTGTTTGTAACCCTATTAACAGGTTGAAGAAAGAAAAGTATGTGATACCTCTATAGACGCAAAAACAGTATTTAATCAATTTGACATTCATTTATGATAAAAGCACAATAATAATAAACTTGGGTTGAAGAGAATTTATTTAACTTTCTAAAGAGCATCTAAAACATTTCAGACATTAATTACGAAACATTGAAAGCATTCTCTTTCAATTTGAAGAAAACCAGAGAACCCACTACAGCAAACTAGCCCTCCCGCCTTTCTGTAAATACCTGCTGGCCATTTTCCAATTTCTGTCTTCTCAGGTAACGGAGGCGCGATTTCTTCCCTCTTCTTCTTCCTACACAAATCCCTAAAACCCTGAAGTCTTGTTCCTGTGAAAGGTTTGTTTTCACTTGCTTAAATTTGGGGGTTACCATGATACTTTTGGTGAAAGTGTTGCACATGGGGTTTTATATTTGCAATCTAGTCACTCTGTTTAGTTTTACGTGGGGATTCACAGAGAGACACAGACTATGCCTCTACCAATGTTGCCAGCTGCCTAGCATCACGGGTCTTTAACTTTTTCAAGGGAAAAGGACAATTTGTTAATGGGCCTTTAATTTTTTGCATATGAGTGTAATCATAGAAAGTGGTGCAAATTTACACTGCCAACATTTTAATTCTGCTAGACTTTTATTATTTAGATTATGTGGGCTTTCTTGGTAAGCAAGAATGGACCGAAGGACTGGGGTAATTTATGATGCAAGATAAAACAGGGGTCATATATAGGTTTCTAAGCTCATTTAAAAAGGTTTTGGTGAAGGGGCATCTGGGTGGCTCAGCTGGTTAAGCATCCAACTCTTGATTTCAACCCAGGTCATGATCTCTTGGTTCATGAGATTGAGCCCTGCGCTGGGCTCCGTGCTGACAGTGTGGAAGTGCTTGGGATTTTCTCTCTGCTCCTCCCCCACTTGTGTGTACATTCTCTCTCTCAAATAAATAAATAAACTTTAAAAAAAAAAAGGTTTTGGTAAAAGTGGCTGAACGTTCATGCAGTGCCCGGCTCATTTCTCTAGTTTTCGAAAGATACATAGGAGCAGCCAAGGTCGTAGAGTGACCTCATGCTTCACCAAGGGGACAGCCAGTGGCCCTTGCTGACAAAGGCTCATAATAATACACTCAAGACTCCAGGTCTTCTAACATTAGACTTCCCATTATAGGGAGCAGTATCCTCTTCATTGTTCTTATTTATGTCTTCAGCTTAAGCCCTGGACTTACTTTGCGACATCCACAGGGTTCATTACAGGCCTTCCATGTTTTGAAGGCCATCTTCTCGTTACTTGCAGGTAGGTTTGGCTCAGGCTTTCCATTTATAAGGGCACCTGGTTGGTTCAATTGGTTAAGTGTCTGACCTCGGTTCAGGTCATGATCTCACTGTTTGTGTGTTCGAGCCCTGCGTCTGGCTCTGTGCTGACAGCTCAGAGCCTGGAGCCTATTTTTGATTCTGTGTCTCTCTCTCCCTCCCCCTTCTCTCTCTCCCCCCCCCATCTTTCTCAAAAATAAACACTAAAAATTTTTTTATTTAAAAAAATTCCATTTATATTTAATACTGTCTTAGTCAGGTTTCTCCATTCTTAATGTTCTGTTCTTCTAAAACCCCTCAGTACCAAAATCTGTATTAGTGAGGGTTCTTCAGAGAAACAGAGCCAATCAGATGTATGGATATAAAAGGAGATTTATTATAAGAAACGGCTTTCCACAATTATGAAGGCTGGTAAATTCAAATCTGCAGCATGGGCCAGAAGGTTGAAGACCCAGGAGATGCAATGGTAGAGATACAGACTGAAGATAGTTCGCTAGACAATTTCCCTCTTGCTCATGGCGGCTGGTCTTTTTGTTCTGCTCAGGCCTTCCATTAATCGGATGAGGCCCACTCACATTATGGAGACCAATCTGCTTTCTCAATTAAAATGTTGATTTCATCCCCAAACAGCATCTAGATTGACACATAAAATTAACCATCGCATTTACCTTGGGCTAGATTAAATTTTTAGACTGGGCATTCTCCTCCGTACCTAACAAAACAAAAACTTCATGATATTCTGTTCAAGAGTGATTTGTCTTTTGTTTACAATTAAGTCAATTCCATAGAGAATCAAGAGGCAGTGAGCCAAGGGGTGTTCTCAAACCCCACCCCCCTCCTTGTGATTCTCCTTTAAATCTGTTCAAATTATGTGTTTGTCCCGAGTTAAAGCACAAAAACTTGTGACACAACATTTTATGGCTACAAATTCACCTGATAGTAATTACGAATTTTTTCTTGAAGAATAAGCTCAAATTAACATGTAATAATGTTATTATATCTGAAACACACTCTAAATTTTTCTTATTTTATAAAAGAGCTACATAGTCTTTCCCTAAATTGGCATCACTTAAAAAATTTTGTGTATGTGTACTGATTTTTGTGAAAATTTTAAATACCTTCTTTTTAAGATCTTCCAAAACAACACATAAAATTACATGTTTTTCTTCCCTAATTCTTACACATTATTGTCCTGTAATGGAGGATGGGAACACCGAGATCAAGAAGGAGATATTGATTCAAATAACAAGCAGCATTGTGTACCAGTGTAGACATTTGTTTCATTTTAACGCTCCTTATCTGGATCATTTCCATTTGTTTCCTGTAATTTCCATTCATTTCCCGCATGTGTGGAGGGTCTAAGTTGCATGAGGTGACAGAAGAGAGGTCTTGGGATAATAGTAGCTTGAGGCTCACTCTGAACTTTATCTTAATTAAGTGCTACCTGTTCTCACCCATGTTTTGGCACTGGACTGATTCTGTCCTGGCACAAGGAAGACTATATACTTATCTCCAGTTTTGCTGTGATGGTTTCTCAAGCTGCTTCTGTGAAGAGACTCTTCCTGGTTATTTGGTTTTGAAGGAAGAAATTCTGGACATCAGCACTGATGTTAACACACATTACTAAGTAGCCAAGCCAACCAGCCACATATTTGATGCTCAACTAAGCATCCATTGTATGCCAGGGGAAGGGACAATAAGATAATGTGTTAAAAAAAAAACATACTAAAATGAACAACAACCACAACAAAACTCAGTTGAGTTTTATCCAGTTCGTGTGATATAGATCCAGGAAAAAAAAAATCATCGATTAAAATATAGAAAATTGTACATGTTTGATGACCGTCATAATTTATTTCTGCTCCATTAATTTGAAAAGTTCTCCGTAACAGACTCATCAGTGTGTTTTTCAATGTTGCTGGTTCATTTCTTGTATATTTGTTGGGGAAAAATGAGTTTAATGTGCTAGGTCAAAATGAACTGTTGAAATTAATGAAGTTAAATATAAGCAATCGACATGAAATAATTAAATTATGAGAAACTACATTTCAGTGAATCCAGGAAGTTTACTATTTATTTTTCTTAATTAGTTTAGTGTCAAGGGTACTGCTTACAAAATTTATGAGACACCATGAACTTAATAGCTTTTCCCAGATTTTAATGTACAGCAAATGCATCTTTGGTGAAAAATTGAAATTGTTTTTCTCATTTTGATTTGTGGCAGTGATATTTATCAGGTTCTGTTTTACAGTTCATAGTGTATTTTATTTCATGAGTGTTCTTTATTGATAGTGACTAAGCCATTTTATTCCCATTTCAGAGTAATTTAAAAATGATATATTTATATAATACACACTTTTGGTCTAGTTCAAAGTAACAAATGAGGGCATGCTATTATTTCTTTTTATTTAGTCCAAATTTTGGCAGAATAATTTCATAAGAATGCAAACATTCCATCTTCAAAGTAATGTAAGAAATCGCCGAAGAGTCCGCATCAATTAATTCCCACTATACCGGTCCATTGGCACAAAGTGAAGAAACCATACTTTTGACTTATTTTAATCTGATAATGCCTCAATAAAACAAAGCCAAAGATAATTTTAAAATATTAGTGCCTATTAAAGTCACCCAAGAAACACCACCCAGTCCATCCTTAAAGCCAGGTTTCATGGTCAAAGCCGAAGAAAATTTGAAATTTAGAAGTTGGTCCAATCAGTGCCTTGATTGAAAGTGAATCCACACAGGCCATGCCAAGTTGTGGAGCACATTTTTGTGATATTGAAAAACAGTTCTAGTTCTTTGGCTTTAAATATCTCAGTCACTCAACCTACTGACTAGTGTGCAAAAGATTTTTGTCAGTCTGAGAATGTGTCTACACTCCCTTGCAATCGAATTTTTCTTTTAAGTTTATTTACTTATTTTGAGACAGAGACAGAGAGAGAGAGAATCTTAAGCAGGCTCAGAGCTGCCAGCTGTGGACCTGACACTGGGCTTGAACCCATGAACTGTGAGATTATGACCTGGGCCCCAGTTAGGAGTCAGATGCTTAACCCACTGAGCCACCCAGGCACTCCTTGCCGGTCAAATTTTAATCTCTATTCTGAAGACTTGGCGTGATCTTTTATTTAATTCACAGGTTTCTGTATGAGTTTTTTTGCTGAAGAACAAATTACTACATAACCTAGTGTTCTAAAAACAATAATCACTTCTTACTTCTCACACATTTATACGTTGGCTGGTAGGGTCTATTGATCTTGCCCAGGGTTGGCTGGCCAACATGAAACTCTTACCTTACATTGGAAGATAATCCTGAATTGAGCCCGTCTCTGGGTGTTCATCTGGGACTCACTCACATACCTGGCAGTCAGCTGACTGTTAGCTGATTTAAAATTACCTCAAGGGGGAAAATTTTCTCTGCTTCGTGTGGTCTTTCATTCTTCAGTAGGCTCTCTGTGCCAGGAGTTCCCAAGACCAATCCTGAGACTGAAGGATCCACAAGGAGAGGTCATAGGACTCAGCATATAGTCAAACTCATGGCTATGATTTATTTTGCAAAAAGATACAAAGCAAAATCAGCAAAAACAAAGGCATGTGGGGGAAAGTCCGAGGAGACAAGGCGCAGGTCTCCAAGAGGCTTCTCTTAGTAGAGTCACATAGGCCGTGTTTAAACCTCCGGCAATGAATTGTGACAACACATCTGAAATATTGCCTACCAGGGAATTTCATGAGGGACTCAATGCCCAGGATTTGTTTTAGGGGCTGGTGATGGAAGCACTCTTTATCTGGAACATGCCAAAATTTCACAGTCTTAGAACAAAAAACAGGAGTTCAACATAAGCCATATTGTTTAAACAAATATTGTAAGCACAGTGAGCCACTCTTATCAGTTTCAGTGGCAGTAACATTTGAGAAATCCAAATTTTCAGAGGCCAGCTTAGGGCCCATCTTCTAAGCAGGTTTTTCCGAGGAGAGTAACTAGACCCGCTCTGTTAACTTTTTTCTGGATACTACCCCAGGCTTGTTCCCCAGATAAGGCTAAAGTTCCAAGAAGGCAAGTGGAAATTCAAAAGACCTCTTGAAGACTAAACTTGGAACCGGCATATGCTCAATTCTGGCATAGCGTACTGACCAAAGTGAGTCCCAAGAGTCAAGAGAAAAGAATATAGACTCCATCTCTTTGTGGAGTGGCTGTAAGATCTCATCAACAAGGGCATAGTCATTAATTGTGACCAGGAAAGCTCTCAATCCGCCACACTTCCCAAACTACTATCCTTTGTCTTACAGAGTCGTGTGAAGCTTATGACTTGCCCCCTCTCACACAAGCAGATCTATTTCATAACGAGCTTCTATCACAATTCCTCTCCAGTCACCCCCGAATAAGATTCTTGTCACTTTCCAAAAGCTAATTCTCAACTTCAGTTCAGTATGGCGTCTCTCAGGAGGATGAATACACTGGACCAACTGTCGGGGTTCCCTAATTTCTTTCTTCACCCTCAGTGTGTGAGTTTGCCATGAAGCAGCTGCTACTTCTCAAGGATTTGGGAGATTACTCCTTAGGCAATCCAAGAATGGACCTCCATCAACTCCAGCTCCAGAAACTCAAAGTGTCTATATCCACTGACGAACTGCAGTCACTGTCACACCCAAGAGGCTGAAACTCTTTGGACTCAGTCCACTAAAGAGCAGCCAAATCCCAGACCGATCCCATCTCTGGGAGTCCAATTCCATAACTTTCCAAGAGCTCATCCAGAGTTTCTTGGGCAGCTGGTGGAGAATACTTCAGGGAAAATTCCAGGACAGACCAGTAGAGATCCCAAATTCTAAGTTTGGGGGAGACTAATTACATGGAAATTAGAAATAATTGATGCCAACATTCATTGCCCTTGACATTTTCAGGCTAGCTATGATCAAACCAGAGCATGTCACTAGTGGGAGAGCGCAATGGCTTTTATTGGTAAAATGTCACAGCTGTAACAGTTTCTTTTTAGTAGAGTACAGTCTTAATACCCAAAATAGCAGATTTTAGCATGGACTTTAAAGGAACATTCCTCTTAGGACTCTTTCCCGGACAATATAATTCCTCCCCACGACATTTCTTTGGCAGGACAATCTGACCAACTTTGTCTCAGCCCAGACATGACAACATTAACTGCTCTTTCTCATGAGCTAATGAACTGCTCAATCTGATCACCTTCTTCCCGCATTTATCTGGCCTGACTTGTACAGCTAATTCAACAATTTCATGCCTGATAGAATGATTCTGAATAGGGCATTGTTCCTTTAAATGGGAAAGTGCTTATAATATTTTTAAAGATTGAAATTTGGGGGTGAATTTTTGATAGAATGGCTCTCGTACTGTACAGAAACACCATGAATGTATAATTTAATATCCAAAGTAAAGACACGCAATTGAAAAGATATTTGTGTTTAATCAAAACTGGTCTGTTTTCAGTTAAGACCTCAATAAATTTAAAGGCTGAAATAAAACTTCTTCTCCTCTAAGTGACAGATTTTTTACACAACGTTCTTTACTAAAGTCATTCAAAAGAGTATTTTTCTGATTCTGTTTGAAGTGAATTATTTAGCAATAAATAAACAGCTAGCTCACATTTGTACTTATTATAGGAAAGGCACTACATAGGGAGACTTCATATATTTTATCATAATCATAACCATAAATCAAATAACTTTGCTCAGGGGTACCATTTTGCAGATGAAAAAGCTAAGAGTTACAGGGGTTTAGTGGCTTAATCAGGAACATACTGAGTAGCAAGATCAGGTTGGAATTTAGTTCTGTCTGACTCAAGAGACCAGGCATGATTTAAAATAGTCAGTATACTTAGATATAGACCAGATACTGACACATGAGCACACACACAGATACATGCATACAACACAGATTATATTTGGACATTTTTAAACTTAGAAAAACGTTACCCCTTAAAGGACTTTATAATCTCCAAAACAGTATTACTGTATACTTTAATCATTTGCCATAACTAGGAAGAATGCAGCCACTTAAATATGTCATACTGACTGTATTCTGGAATGTTCCCTCAGATTCTAAGACTTAGAAGAAGATTGTTGCTAAGATTTTATTTTTTTTCCAAAATGATGATTCTTGGCAGTCAGAGTATGATTTTATTCACAGGAACATTGTCTTAGGGAATTTTCTTGGTAGGAAAATTTTGAAGGGAATTTATAGAAAACACCACTCAGAAAACTTCCTTTTCAAGGCAATCTGTAAGAAGCCTGGCCCTGTCAGAAAAATACCTAAGAAAAGATTCCAAAATGAATCACGGAGACGTTCTCAAAAAGATTTTAATAAGTATTAAGAACATACACTCTAGCTTGGAGATGAATTTAACTTTATCAGTGGAATTTTATTTAAAGCCTTATAGAGATATGCTGATTTGGTTTCTTTCTTTGTTTCTTAAACTATGTCTTATCCCAGGAGTTGGCTAGTGGGAGGCCTGAACAGGGGGGAATATATTTTGGTTTAGCCAGAAAAAAAAACTGTGAGTGCATTGAGCATAATCTTAACCACTACCTGTCAAGTTTTACCAAGATATTTTCAAAAGTTAAACTGTCCCTTTGGAGATGAGAGCAAAATAAAGAACATCTAGAACCTGCGTTTGTTTTGTTTGTTTGTTGTTTGGCAAATCTTCCTCCTAGTTCAGAGCCCTGGAAGAAACAGAAGTAGTAACCCTCAAGAAAGCACTTTGATTTTGGAGTCCATCAATGTCCTACCCTACAGAACACGGGAGACTCAGAGCCACTGTTTAAGAAAGACTCTATTTTAGGGGCGCCTGGGGCTAAGTCAGTTAAGCATCCGACTTTGCCTCAGGTCATGATCTCATGGTTCATGGGCTCAAGCCCCATGTTAGGCTTTGTGCTGACAGCTCAGAGCCTGGAACCTGCTTCAGATTCTGTGTATCCTTCTCTCTCTGCCCCAACACCACCCTTTACAAAATAAACATAAAAAAAGAAAAAAAGAAAAACTCTAGTTTACAGGGCACATGATGGAGCTTTAGCAGGGCTCATGGAACCAAGAATGTGCATAGTTCCAGAAAGAAAGTAATCTTTGTTCTACCTTAAGATAGTAAGATTATTAACCAACACTTATATGAAACATGTTATAATCCAAGTACTGTATTAAGCACGTTGCATGTATAAATTTAATAAATTCTTGGAGTACTTTTATGCTCTCCCTTTTACAGATTAGGAAACTAAGAACAGAGATTGGGTAGTGCGTCCATGTTAACACAATCAATGTAATGCAGCCATTTCACTTGGCATTATTTCTCCAAATATTTTTCTCTCATTCATTACACTATCCTGCCTCTCAGATGAAATCAGAACGGACGGGATTGAGAACACATCTTTGGAATTACCTTTCACTAACAGGCCCAATGGACTCTCCATCACGGCACAGAGTCACTTACAATTCTGGACAGATCCCTGCAATTAAGAAGAAAGGAAGAAACTAGGAAGAACTGGACATTCTCACAAAGCCAAGATTGGGTGTCACTGCAGGGACAATCCAGACAATCCATGTGATCTGAACTTAGTGTAGAATGAGTAGCCCCTTGGGACATGACTTGCCACATACAGAACCTTTTCCAAATCTTGCCCAACCTTCCCTCGGTCACCAAAAAGAATCCAAAAAGGGAACTCCAGATTAAAATTAAAGCTTTCTGAACCCTCCATCTTTTTACTACACTTTTTATCATTTTTTTTAATATTCTTTATATCCTTTATATCCTTTCTCTTCCCCAGATGGTTTGTGTCTTCCCAATTCTCTCTCTTTACAAAATCTTCTGTCCTTGAATCTATTGCTAAGAAAATATTATTAGATGTGCTTTTCCAGACCGGAACTGTCAGGGAAACCAATCAGAAGAAAGAGTCCTGAGCCTGTCTCTTTTCCTTATAGTGTTTTCCTTTGCATTTATGATGATGCTTTTTAACCCTATCCTTTCCATGGCTGCTTCCTGTGCTGGCCCCCCACTTCTGACCATCTTCCACCTTCAGAACTTAGAACTTGGAGTTTTGCTGAGAGGGACTCTAAAGAACGGTTAATCTACCAACGTTCGGGTAACAAATTCAGTAACCAAAGGGCAAACATAAATAGATTAAACTTTCTAGACAACTTTATATTAGGAATGCAGATCGCATATCTTAGCTGCATAATGTGCTTGATAATTTCTCATCAATCACAGCGATTTGCACACATTTAGGGTGTACTTTCAAAGAATAAGTCTGTCAGACCACAACTGTTGTGGGACAGGTGTTTGGAAAACCCTCTTGGAGAACTATAGATTGTGCTCTTTGTTAGCATACTGCTCTAAGTCTCAATGTATCTATTCAGATTTCTTCCCTAGGAATTTTGTCCTTTGTCTACACACAAAATTTTTTTTTTTTTTGCTTCTTCAACTTCTGTAACATTGAATATGTAATCCTAAAAATCTACATGTTTTAAAACTGTTTGGAAAGTTTCCTCAACCTTTGTGATGTCCATCTCCCAGCTGCAAAATGAGCAGCCATTCCAACTGGAATCAGACCATTCCCCTTTAGCAGCATACTCCATACCCAAGACTTATTAGATATCAGAATGATAACATTGAGCTTGTATTTGAAGAAAAAAATACACATGAAAAGAGAAAAATGTATCCACTTAGACGATTTATGTGTGCAATTATAGCCACTCAGGCAACTCAGACACCTGAGTAATTGCCAAATTTTTGTGATTCTCTAAACATTTTCTTAGGGAAACTGAGCTACAAAATTCCACTTTATGCTGAAAACAATAACTACTTACACTAGAATGTCTTTTTCAATCAATAGGAAGCTTAAAAGTGGATGGAATTCAGTTTCTCTAAGTATTTTACAGGAACATAAAATGAAATTTCTAAAGAAATTAGATACCACCCATTTCACACCTCAATTTCTTTTATTTGCTTACATGTTATGTGATCTTCACTTATAGTTTAAAAGTGTTTCCCCTCACTAGTTCTTTTTGAAAAATCGCTGCAGACTTTTTAAACATTTTTCAAGTCTAATTTCGTCCAGTTTTCCCCTTAGAAGCATAATCCATTGAATGCTGATTTTATAGGCATTAGATTCAAAATCAAGTAATTACAATCAAGCTTTGAGTAGTAACTTACCTCTCTGAACACACTGAGCAATCAGTTGCTAAAATGTACATAAATATTCTCAGTATAATAGAATCTTTTAATGTTGTGAATGCAGAGGCTATGAAACAAAAGAATTCTAATGTTTGAAGAGACATTTAAAAGTGAAATGAACATAGAAATTGCTCTTGTACATTTTGACCATGATCACATGGCCTTTTCTGGAACATTTCCAGAAACTCACTACTTCAGGAAACAGTTCTGGTTGGTAAGGCTTTTCATTGGACTGAGCACTAAATTTCTCTGTTTAGTTTAAAGTTTGCTAACTTGGCCAATCCAGAATAATCCTAGTAAATTTTATCCAAGATAATTCCTCACATATATTCTATTCTCTATAAAATTCCCCTTTACTGAATGCTTGTAGAAGTTTCAATAAATAAAAACTAGAAATATAAAGACTTATAATTTCTTCAGACACATTGTGTGTCTAAATTATATTTCACATATTGAGAAGAAAAATTAAGCTAAAGGTCAACAATAGGAAAACATTCGTGGGGAACAAAATACATATTTGTTTTTAAGAGTAAATTTCCTAATTAAGTATTTGAAGTACATCACATGCCTAAATCTAATATTTTATAATTTAAGAGCTTGCATAATATTAAAATACTCTACATGGTTTTGGCATTTCTCCTTTTAAAAACATCCAGCATAGGCTTTGTCCAATGTAAAACATCTACCATGTTATTTTTATCTTTACTGATGTAACATGAGACATGAATGGCTCATCCATTGTTTTATGAAAATGATTTCTTTTTGAGATGTGAGTACTTGTTTAGTTTAGTCTAAATATAACAAAGCTAATCTTAAAGAATATAATAGCCTATTCTATTGGCTTCGCTACAACAAATGGAATAATAAATTACTTAGGATGTACGTTGTTATTGCTGAACAAAACATAAAGTTAATGAGATGTGCCCTTAAGAGATAAGGACGGTTCCCGTGATGCTAATAAATTCAGATTTTAGTCTTCTGTGTGGCAGACTCTCACATTGTTGTTTTGATTTTGTCATTTCTTTCTTATGAATTATTCTACTTCACAGGTAACTTTACATAAAAGTATCCCTTACAGGCAATATTTTAGAAATGTAATTTTTGAATTTTTTAAATTTGTAAACAGTGGGCCCCTTAGATCCTTTCCTTAGGATGAAGCAATAGCATGAAAAAAAGAAATATTCTTCCCTGGCCTTGAAGTTTACTGGTCTCATATCAACACTAATTTGAACTGCTAACATTAATTCATCACCACTGATTTGAGCAATGTATTATTCACATTGTTAGCAAACTTGACAATATATAGGTTGTCTGAATTTATCTACAGGGTTGAACCATCATCCCTAAGCTTCTACTGTGCTTTCTTTTTATTTTACTTGAAAATCCTTTTCTATCTTACACATACTCATTTTTGTATTTCCTTCACTTGTTTTTTTACCTGTCCCCTAATGTCGTTTGAAGATGGTCATAGTCTGAACAGTTTTGTTTGTTTATATTTTGTTTCACGTTTGCAATTAGTCCATGATTTACATAATAGTTCCCAACCCGAGTTGCCTTGGCATTAGCAGTCAAGTTGGCAAAGGATATTATCAACAAGTTACTCTGCTAAAAGTAGAGGTACTCAGTTTGGGCCAAATTCTGGCCGTCAGTTACTGCTACACACAACTTTGGGGTCAGTTCCTGCCCCAGTTCCTTCTTACGCACAATTGCTGTGGAAATCAGCATTGATGCAAATGGAACTGAGCGTGAGTGTCTGGGGGAGGGTTTGGCATGGAAATCACTGAAAACAGAACTTGGCTCAGGGTTTGTTTAAATGGAGTACCTCACGTTGGACCACAGGAAAAGAGGAGAGAGAAAATAAAGAAAGGAAACGTCTGCCTATTTTTGGGTTGTCTGGCAGAACAAAAAGCTTGGAGCCTCACAAAGAAAACAAATGAATGTATTAAAGGAGATATTATGATATGATATTAAAACACAGAAAGTCTACACGATGAGTTAAATTCCTTGTAACAAAATAGCTCTAAGAGATACGTAGAGCAACAAATTGATAATTTTATACATTTCTTACGTATTTCCAGCATATTTTTAAGCCTATTCAAGGTCTTCCTAGGTTCCCTTTCCAACCCTACCATCAGCAAATGACTGATTTCATCCAATGGAAATTCTCTCATACCCTTGTCTCTTGCTCACAAACTGTCCTTGGCTTTATCCTCAATTTATTTTCCTTTCTGTTGCAGATGTGAAAGTGTCTTTCTTCTTCAACATGACTCAACACTCATTGGCTTTCTGGTTGTGTTCTATCCTGAATCTTCTAGGCTATAGGTCTCCCCCTTTGTCACTGTCCCCTTTAAAAAAAATCCTTTTGGGGCGCCTGGGTGGCGCAGTCGGTTGAGCGTCCGACTTCAGCCAGGTCACGATCTCGCGGTCCGTGAGTTCGAGCCCCGCGTCGGGCTCTGGGCTGATGGCTCAGAGCCTGGAGCCTGTTTCCGATTCTGTGTCTCCCTCTCTCTCTGCCCCTCCCCCGTTCATGCTCTGTCTCTCTCTGTCCCAAAAATAAATAAACGTTGAAAAAAAAAATTAAAAAAAAAAAATAAAAAAATCCTTTTGCTTTGTCTTTGGAGTTTTAATTAGGAATTTGACTGCTCGAACAAGGCTGCTCGAACAAGGATTCATGAGGATAGCTCTAGAAAAGGAAAGGCAGCCCATTATAACATGAAAGTAGAGAAAAGTGGAAGGTGTTAGCAGGTTGCAACAATGACTTCCTGGCAGGATGCCATGAATCTTTGCTTTCTTGTGCCACCATCAGCTTGCTTCACCCAGTCTCTCTGTGCTTCTCCTTCATCTGGTTTCTCTAGGTCTTTCTACCAAATGGTTCTTTCACTGTCTACTGTCTGCTTACTTGTACTTAATGCGTGGGCTTACTCATGGTCTTTTCTTTACAACAATGACTCACCTTTATGGATCCCACTGCTACTAAATGATTCTCTGTGCATTCTTAATTCAGATACTTGAAAATTAGAATCTATCTGATGTTATTCATACCTGATTGGACAGCAGATTTTGTCACAGATTACCTCACAGGCTATAACTACCCTGATAATTATTTGTCTCTGATACCCAGTTTTAGTCCGACCACTTATAAGCTAGATGGAGAAGCTTATATAATAATCAATATTGATACCTTAAGAGACAAAACAGATGAACATAAGGGAAGGGAAGCAAAAATCATATAAAAACAGGGAGGGGGACAAAATAGGAGAGACTCATAAATATGGAGAACAAACTGAGGGTTCCGGGAGGGGATGTGGAAGGCGGGATGGGCTAAATGGGTAAGGGGCACTAAGGAACCTTCTTCTGAAATCATCGTTGCACTAGATGCTAAGTAATTTGGATGTCAATTTAAAAATATAAAAAATAAAACAAGTTAATTAAAAAATGATAAATATCGATACCTAAGGGCATGAAGAGGATTGAATAGCTTCACTTATTTGGGTCTATGAATCTTTACAGGCTGGTTTTTGAGCATACATTTGTGGTTTTCTCCTCTGCCATGAAAGGTGCACATTTCTAACTAGTGTCACATTCAGCTTGAGATCAAAATTTAAGGGGGATCAAAAAATTCAGGAACCAAGGTAAATAATTTTCGAATGCATTTTTTCAAAATATCAAAATTAATCCAAAATCATCTCTGGTGCACAAAACATCACACTCTTGTACTGGTTTTACCTTTTGCCTCAGGCTCCAATATGGCTCAGCATGGCCCTGATCACAACTATTTCAACTAAAAGAAAATAAAATTTTGCCCTCTTTAGTTCCAGTTCAATTTCTCTTGTCTTTCTTATAAGTTGTCTATTTCCTTGAAGTCTATTTCTTGAGTCTTTTAGAATGGCAATATTTGGAAATTTAATTCTGTATGCTTACCAGTGACTTCCTAATTCAGAGCAAATTTGGTTCGCAATTAATTTGAATTGTGAAACCATAAACTGATGGTTCTTGCCACCTGCCGAACCAGGGAGTGCATATAAAAGGGGGATGATTCATTCCATAAGAAAAGCAGAACAATTTTGGAATAATGACATTAAACAGGTGTTAGGGCATCAGAATGAAGTTCAGCGCAGCTAAGAAAACACATTTTTCTCCTGTTATTGTCCCTTCCCCTCACTTCCCACCCTTGACCTCTTTGTAGCATCCACCATGTTGACTGACCCCTTCTGGTTGAAATCACTTTTAGGACACCAAGCTCGCAAGGTTGCCTCCTACCTCTCAGCCACAGCCCTTTATTTCTGATTGCCATTGCTGCTTTCTCCCACTTCCTCAAGGAAGGTGTAATACAAAGCGCAGTCTTTAGAATTCCTGTTTGTCTTTTCCATCACGATGACAATTCATTCACCCTCACACTTCTGTTTCTATCCCTCCAGAAACCCGTCTGGAGAGGGTGATTCCTCCGGAAAATACATCTCTAATCCTAAACTTCTCTAACAGCTCTTCTATTTTTTCTTTCATCTCTACTCCAGTATCACCTGTCCATGTACAGCCATACCAGGCCTGGTATTTAGGACATAAAGAATGATTGTGTGGTTAGTTCCCAAACAGCTCTTTTCTTTTTGCTTTGTGGAAAGATGTCAATATTTTATTTTCTTTAGAGAAGCTAATTATAATAAAATTTCATTTGGATATTTCTTAGAGGGAAGCAGTATGTTAAATGCACTGTTTGCTAAAAGTCCTGAAATAAAGATTGTAATAGGAACCTTCACTTTCCAACAGACTCACTATCTGGTGGAGGAATATGAAGTACAAGCTTATTGCCTTGAAGAAATGAATGGTCATTTGAGGGGGTTTGCTTTGCAAACCTCACTCTTTTGCTTGTTTTTAAACTCTTTATTTTGGAGAGTTCAAACCGTGCAACGTATAAAAAATTAATGTAATGAATTCAATGTACCTGTTAGTGACTTTAACAATTATGGACACTTAACTAAGCTTGTTGCAATTCTATTCCTTCCTACTTCCCTTGCACCCCAAACTAGTATTCTGATCTGTTTGTACCTCTCTTGTTTTCTGTGTTCACTTTGCCCTGGCCCCTTTAATGTGATGCAATTATTGCTTATTTTATTAGCTTCTTGGCTTCCAACTTCCAATTTCAGTCACTGTTTCTTCCATCTGTACTGATGTTACATCTAATAATAGACCCCACTTAGGCACAATCCTTGTATCAATTAGGTCTTCTTTGTAACAAGCCATCCCAGAACTTAGGAGGCTTCGATCACAGCCATTTTATTTAGCTCTTGATCGTGTTCTTTCTCAAATCTGGGATACCCCTCTCTCAGTCACTATCCTGCTCATTGCACAAAATTAAAATGTAATTTCACTTTCCAGACATGGGATGGTGAGATCAAGGACATCAGAGTTACAGTCCTCTCTGTTAGGAATTTTGTCTGAGAGTGGAAAGAATTACTTGATCATCTGGGATGATTTTGTCTAATACAAATTTCTGGGACTTCAGAAAAATGAAAGCCACAATGCTCTCAAATTATCTCTTAACTTTGAAATTGATGCCTTGAGTTTCAAAGCAATGAAATTTTAATCGCTACATTTCCAAGCCACTTATCCCGGTGTGCCCATTTCCTTTTCCTTCTCTTGTCTTCCAGGTTTTGTCATCCACTTCTTTCCTTGCTCTACCCAAGAGCTCCGGTGATGAGTTTCCTGTTGACGTAAGCTTACACGTGTTCCCATATGTAATGAGGATGATGGTCTCTTACAAGAATCAAAGATTGGGGCGCCTGGGTGGCGCAGTCGGTTAAGTGTCCGACTTCAGCCAGGTCACGATCTTGCGGTCCGTGAGTTCGAGCCCCGCGTCAGGCTCAGGGCTGATGGCTCAGAGCCTGGAGCCTGTTTCGGATTCTGTGTCTCCCTCTCTCTCTGCCCCTCCCCCGTTCATGCTCTGTCTCTCTCTGTCCCAAAAATAAATAAACGTTGAAAAAAAAATTTTTTTAAAAATAAAAAAAAAAAAACAAGAATCAAAGATTAAATGGAGTTTAACACAGTTAGGTGCAGAGCTTCGGGTGCCATGTTGGAAGAAGAGGCAAGATAAAGGTGTGTTCCTGCTCAGCTCTGTTCTGTCCCTGGTGTGGTAAGGTGGAGTTATGTTTGCTTTGGGCACAAGAGGACTCTTGTCTTAACAGAATTCTTTAGGGCATGGCGGGACGTGGGGCAAGGGGTACAAGAACTGGTTCTCCATGCCTGAATACCATCTAGCCTTTAAACAAGGATATTTTTATAATTAACCATTGTCCTCTCTAGCCTGTTCATCGGGTTGAGAAGCAAAAATATAAGGGGGGGGGGGAGATCATACATTCTATCCAGAAGTAGTACGTGTGTGCTAATCTTGTTTCCTGATTTGTTTGTTTTTCTCAACACTCAATAAATATTTTTGAGTTCCTACCAAAATGGTTTGTAAATGAACCAGGTAATGGGACCAGCGCAAAATTTAGAGTACAACAGTCCATGAGAGTCAAAAGTGTATTCTTGGGGCACCTGGGTGGCTCGAGCAGTTAGGCGTCTGACTCTTGATTTCTGCTTGGGTCACATCTCACATTTCACGAATTAGATCCTGGCATTGGGCTCTGTGCTGACAGTGCAGAGCCTTGTGTGGGATTCTCTGTCTCCTTCTCTTTCTGCCCACCTCTCTCCAATAAACAAATAAACATTAAAAGTGTATTCTCTAATGAATACATTTTAAGGTAGTTTGAGCATATAATTCTTAATGGCAACGATTGCTAAAGAAAATACAAAAGCACAAAGCAGGGCACGGAGGAGGGATTTCATAATGCTAGTTAAGATACCTGAGAACATGGCATATAAACAAAGAACTAAAGAAGTGAAGGAATTAGTCATGCAGATATCTGGGGGTGATAGAGGAAGAAGCAGGGGCAAAAGACCTGAGGGAGGAACATGCTTGGCTCCTTAAAGGAAGAGAAACTAAAGTGGTAGCAGAGTGAATAAGGAGACAAAGTACAGAAGGTGAGGTTAGAAGAGTTATGAGAATTCTGATCAAATCAGGAGAAGCCTTGTTAGGTATTATAAGAACTTTGGCTTTTCCTCTGAATGAATCAGAAAGGAGGATTTTGAACAAAGAAGTGACAGGATTCGATTTGGGCTTTAACAGGATCATGCTGATTTCAAAACTGAGAATTGAGTGGGGGTCAGGGAGAACAGAGGTAGAGACAGGGAGACCCATTTGGAGACTATTGCCGTAACCCGGGTGAGAGAGAATGCGGGCTTAGAACAGAATGGGGTCAGTATATACCGTAACTGTGGTTGGGAATGGAAACATTTGAAGGCAGCGAACGTAGAATTTGCTGATGATCAATCACATGTGGAGTGTGTGAAAAAAGAGAGAAGTGAAAGTTGACTCCGTTGATTTTAGACTGAGGATGTGGAGAATGGAACTGCCATTTTCTGAGATGGGGGAGACTGTAGAGCAAGGAGTCTTTGTCTTTTTTTTTTTTTTCTTTAAGGAAGGATGGTGGTGATGAGGGTAAGGAGATAAGAACTCAGTTTTGGACACACTAAGCTGGAAATGCTTTTAGACATTCAAATGGAAGTATCTAAGTGGTAATTGGATATAGGAGTCTGGAGTTCAGAGGACAGCTCTACCCTGCAGATGTAAATTTTAGAGTCCTCAACATAATGATGGTATTTGAAGACAAAATAAAACCAGGGAGAGAGGTAGTGAAGACACAAAAGAGGAAAGACACAATTTTTATAGACTAGGGATGGGAGAATGAGAAAGGGCAGCCATTAGGTAGGAGAAAAATCAGGAGCGTGGTTTTCCGGAAGCCGAGTGAAGACATACTTTCAAGAAGAGGGGAGTGATCGAATGTGTCAAATTGTTCCTGATGAATAAGGAAAACAGGAACAATGAAGTGATCATTGGCTTGTCTTTCGGGTCACGTCTCTAAGAGTGCTTAATTAAGGGTCACGTAGAGGAATAGAGATTTGCAAGATGAAGGTAATTTGACTGTGCATCTCTCTCTTTTCTTCTGTTGTAGATTTGCCTCATAAGGCTGCATGAAACTACAGTGAGACCTCCTTTCTCCCTCACAATTCCATGAGGGACCTATCCAAATTTTGGCTCAGGAGGATGGCTTTCTCCTGAAAAGAACTGTCCTCTGGGATTAATGCTTCTCCATTAGTGTCTCATGATTTTGAGGGATGCGGTTTTTTTTCCCCCAAGACTTCTATCTTGGGAATGCAAGCTGGTGCAGCCACTCTGGAAAACAGTATGGAGGGTCCTCAAAAACTAAAAATAGAACTACCCTACGACCCAGCAATTGCACTACTAGGCATTTATCCACGGGATACACGTGTGCTGTTTCGAAGGGATACGTGCACCCTTATGTTTATAGCAGCACTATCAACAATAGCCAAAGTATGGAAAGAGCCCAAACGTCCATCGATGGATGAATGGATAAAGAAGATGTGGTATATATATATACAATGGAGTCTTACTCGGCAATCAAAAAGAATGAAATCTTGCCATTTGCAACCACGTGGATGGAATTGGAGAGTATTATGCTAAGTGAAATTAGTCAGAGAAAGACAAAAATCATATGACTTCACTCATATGAGGACTTTAAGAGACAAAACAGATGAACATAAGGGAAGGGAAACAAAAATAATATAAAACCAGGGAGGGGGACAAAACAGAAAAGACTCATAAATATGGAGAACAAACTGAGGGTTCCTGGAGGGATTGTGGAGGGGGGATGGGCTAAATATGTAAGGGGCACTAAGGAATCTACTCCTGAAATCATTGTTGCACTGGGTGCTAACTAATTTGGATGTAAATTTAAAAAAAATAAGAGATAAAATTAAAAAGAAAAGAAAAGAAAGGCTAGCGAGCCATGTTCATGTTGAATAAATTTTGTTAATAGGATTTATAATAAAAATAATTATTCTCAAAACCTAGGATGCCTACATCCAAATATTTATATCCATCATGTAAATATGTTAGGTCAGATGAAAATAAGAATTAAGGTTGTACATCGAAGGGAGGTTAATAATTATCTCACTTTAAGGTGGAGACATTTTGCCTAATTGTCAGGATTCGCCAGATGTAATCATGATGGGCCATAAATGTGGAAGGAGGAAGAGAAAATGTCACAGTATGTGATGGAAAACTCGCTTGGACATTACTGTTTCCCAATTGTTTGGTAATTCTTTTGATATTGCCATAAAATTTACAATAGTTCAAGCATACAAACACCTGTGAGTCCTTCATGTGACTATTAGCATTCTTGGCACTGACTGTGAAGGAGAAATGCAGATCAGGAGAACAATACTTTCTAAAGACATGTATGTACCAGAGGAGTATGGGGAATGGGTACAGTATCCTAGCATGATTGGGGATATATTGCTGAACATCTGTCTCTATCTCCCTGTGTCTCTCTGTCTCCCTCTCTCCTACCCTTCTTTCTCCCTCTTCCTCCCTATGTAGGTGATAGAAAAATGGATTGATGAAAACTAGATGCGTTTGTAAATGATATACACACTGTCAAACTGGTGTAAAAATAACATGGAGTGTATTTCTAAAACTTTATACAACATCAGTTTACTGATTAATTGGTTGTAATAAAAACTGTGTCAAATAAAGACCGCGGTGTTTTGATGAGGTTGACCAAAAAAAAAAAAAAACCACTTCTATCCAACCTCTCAACCATCAAAGTGGACCTCGGGACTTTGGAGAGATGAAAAATTTCTCCTCAGAAAAAGGGTTATTGTTAAAGCCGTTGTGAATATGTTTTAAGCATTTAAAAAGTGGCCAGAAAGCAATTCTAGACTGGAAGCCACCGGTTTATGAGGCAATAGCCATAACAACAAGGGAGACCTGGTAATGAGCAGGCAGCTGTCACAGTATTTGAAGGGAGTAAGGCTGGCATGGGTATAGGGGAGCAGCTGTTTTTTTTTTTTTTAAATTGTCGTTTGTTTATCTTTTGAAATTTATTTGACATATGACATTGTATAAGTTGAAAGTATACAGCATGTTGACTCGATATATTTGTATATTGCAATATGATTGCCATTCTAGCCTTAGCTACAACCTCTATCGTGTCACATAATTATTACTTCTATTTTTGTGGTGGGTAATAATTAAGAGCTGGTCTCTTAGCACGCCTGATGTTTATAACACAGTATTGTTGTCTGTAATCTCTAGGCAGTGTGCTAGATCTCCAGGACCAATTTATTACGAGTTGCAAGCTTGGGCCCTTACACACCATCTCTCCTGTTCTCCCATCTCCTGCCCCTGGTGATCACCCTTCTGCTCTCTCTTTTTACAAGTTCCATTTTCTGAGATTCCGCATGTAAGTGATATCAGACAGCTCTTGCCTTTGTTTGACATCGCACTTAGCATAAGGTCCTTGCGTGTGGGCGAGCGTGCGTGGTTGGAGGAGGCTGACGGAGAGGGTTATGAGAAAGTAGTGGGAAGGCTGCCAAAGGAATTCTTTCTCTAGAGATAGCTAGAAAGAGAACATAAATAAATAAAACAGTGATTCATTCTTTGTGATGCAGTAAACCTTGTTCGGCAGGCCTTATTTACGTAGGAGAGGGGCCTGTGATGACTTCGGTTGTTTGGAAAGCATAGAAGAACCAGTGGACTGAGTCCTAATTTGGCCCAGGTTGCCAGTCCCTAAGATCGTAAGTTTTATTCTCTTTGGGAAACTTAAAAAAGTAAACAACAGATGCTCAGGACAAACAGAAACTAATATGAAATGATGGGCAATATCCAGAAACTGGCATTTAACTTGTCAAGGAAACGCTTATCAAACTAATTCCTAAATCTGTGAAACACATGGGGTTTCTAATTGAACATTGAAGATTTCTGAACGAAGACATATGTCTTTTATTCACTCAAATAAATCATATACAAACTATATCCTAATGGACATTGTGTTTTTAATAAAATCCATCTCCCTCTCTCTGAGAGTATTTGTCAAAGACTATAGAATATTTTGAAATTTTTCTTTATAAATAAATACGGCATATATTTCCATTTGTTTAAGACAATCTCTGTGAAACTACGCCAGAAACAGATCTTGGAATTTGCGCAAATAAGAAATCGAATCATGATCGCAAATGCTTTCGTCTACTGACGTTTATTCTGTGCTTTCACGGGATGACGTTTGGAAATGGCAGCTTTCTTTCTACCAAGCTAAGCAAAAGGTGTCCTTTCTTTTCCCGAAATCCTTGCTTAGAACTATGCCGGATTCGGGGCGCCTGGGTGGCGCAGTCGGTTAAGCGTCCGACTTCAGCCAGGTCGCGATCTCGCAGCCCGTGAGATCGAGCCCCGCGTCAGGCTCTGGGCTGACGGCTCAGAGCCTGGAGCCTGTTTCCGATTCTGTGTCTCCTTCTCTCTCTGCCCCTCCCCCGTTCATGCTCTGTCTCTCTCTGTCCCAAAAATAAAATAAAACGTTGGGAAAAAAAAAAAAAACATTTAAAAAAAATTAAAAAAAAGAACTATACCGGATTTTAAGACGAAAAAAGTCACAGATGTACCCTGCTGTGCACTCACTGATACACTGATTTAGGGCTGATGGTGCACTCCTTTCCTTCCTTTGGCCAGGACTGGAAATCTGAAATTACACAGAAGTTCAAGAAAGGACTCCAGTGGTTGGAGGCAAAGGTCCTTTCCAGGAAAGAAGCACAGGAAATGCTGGCAGTGAATTCCACTCTGACTTTGTCCAGAGTTGCAATATGAGTCTATAAATATAGTGTGACTCCTATGGCCTCTTTCCACCCCAACTATAAACCGATGCTTGAAATTCCACCTTAGAGATCGTGTTAAAAAATAAAGAGCGGGGGGAGGGTGTGTTTTAAACCCTGAAAAGCCTGATGAATTTTTTTTAATTCTTTTTTTTTTTTTTAATTTTTTGTCGGTCAGTCGCTACCACGATGTGCTCTGTTGCCCAAAAGGGATGTACTATTCCAACAAATAGTGACCTTGGAATCCATAAGTCATGTCCTTAAGCTTTACAAGTTGTCATTTTTTTTTCTTTTTGTGCTTAGCACCAACCTAAGCTGACGCAGACCTACCCACAGATGCCTAGACAGCTACACAGGTAAACACACGGTTCACAGAAGCACAAATACGTAAATTCGCCACATGCGTTCACGTCCACACCCTCCACAGTAAAGGTTCAAAAACTCCTGTCTAACTCTGGCCGGAGTCGTCATCATCTTCCCTAAAGTCTTCCCTGGGGATGTGCGTAATCCCCAAAGTCAGACTGGGTCATTCAAAGTTCCTACCTCGTGCTTTTCTGCTATGTATTGTTAATATGAGTACATGCCCAAAAGAACTCGTAGGGGTTGGTTTAATTCATGGAGAATGTTTAGAACAGAGCCAACGCTCAAGAAATTTACCTACCATCACTGGGGAGTGTATTAGTTTTGTATTGTTGCAGTCACAAATCACGACAAACTCAGCTGCTTAAGACAACACAAATGTTGCTATCTTACATTTTAAGAGGTCAAAACTCTGACATGGATCTCCATGGGCTAAAGTCAAGGTATCAGGAGGGCTGCCTTGCCTTCTAAAGGCTCTGGGGAAAATCCAATTCCTTGCCTTTTTCAGCTCTAGAGACCACCCACATTCTGTGGTTCGTGGTTCATGGCGCCCTTTCTTCATTGTCCAACCCAGCAACAATGTGTCCCTCTGGCCCCTTCTCCATCTTTATCTGACCACAGCTGGTAGAGGTTCTTGAGTTTTTAAAATCTCGCGTGATTTCATTGGATCCACTTGAATAATCCCAAACAGTCTCAAGGTCCATAACCTCAATCACATCTGCAAAGTTTCTTTTGCTTTATAAGGTAACATATTCAGAGCTTGCAGGTTTAGGACATGGACATCTTGGGGAGAGAGGGTATTCTTCTGCTCACCACAGTGGGAGATGTTACTGAGTATATAAATCTGAATGAAAAAAATGCATTCTCAGCACATTGACTGTCTCATATGTTTCTATCCATTCACCCCTCCTTTAAACACTATGCGATAGTAGGCCAGGCCCTGTGGTGAGCACGTCCATGCCTCACGGAGTAGGCACCCCCATGGGGCTGTGCCACCATCACAGTCAAAAAGGGACAGCCAACTATTTTAAACTAGCCTTCGCTAGAAAGTAGATAAGGACCCGCAATTATAAGATCCAAATATGCCCACTTACTTCTTGTTTTTTCAATCACTCCACAAATATTTATCAAGTGCTTAGCATGGAAAGGCCACTCCACAAAAGGAAATCGTGATTTCTGACCAGCATTCAAAGCTACGAGCTATGACATCAGCCTCTCTCAAACAAACCGGCCATTATAAACATCCCACAAGAGGCTCCACAAAGGCTTCTCTAGACAAGGGTTCTTAACCTAGGGCCGGTGCGGGGGCTTCAGGAGCCTGGGACTTCCTGGCAAGTGCATGCCAAGGTGTGCACGTCGATGCATCTGGAAGCAGGGCAGGGGAGAGGGTGCGTGGTCTTTATCCAGTTCATAAAGGAGTCGACACTCCACCAAAGTTTAAGCACGACAGCTCCTGGGTGTCAGTTTGGGTTGTCGAAGATCTTCCTGCTCTGTTTCCACGCTTGGCACAGGCAGCTTCTCCATGGGACTGAGTGCGTGGAAGGGTCAGAGGTAGACAACGCAGAACCTGAGGATGATCTCTGGAAGCCCCTTTGCTTTTCCGACCTGGAAAATTGCCCTTGTGATAGTCCTCCATCATTATCTACCTCCACTCATTGTAAAGCACCTATGTATCCTGCATTAAAAAACACACAAACAAACAAAAACAAAACAAAACACTGAGACAAGAAGAAAATGAAATCACATCCTTCTATGTAGACTGAGTAAAACTCACTCCCTTCCACTGCCCCTTTCCCAAAGCGGCAAATAGAGACAAGCATTACCTCTTTCAGAGAATGCACCTGATTCCTGTAGGTCAAGGCCAGCTGTGGGTGGTTTGTTCTGGGCTCACCTTTAGGAATGCCTCCAGTCCAGACTCTCCAGACCCACTGGCTGAATTGCTTATGCCTCCCGACTTCCCTCTATTTCTGAGAAGAGCGTGAGGATAGAACATGGAGTCCCTTTTCTTGTCCTACATGCCAGGGGCTGTCACTCATTTGGGGCAACCCTTCCCCCACCAGGCCTGGGAGCAGAAGCAGCAGCAGAACTGACGGCTTTTGAAGAGCCTCTCCGGCTCTTGGAGAGCTAACCCTGTGGAAATCTAGAAGGAGGCGACAGTGTGGGATGTGTTGCATAGAGGTGTGGAGGCTCATGAGCTCATACTCATAGGACAGGTGTTGTGAGCTGGGCCCATTTATGGCTTTGGTATGTAGTTTTTTGCTGCTTTACTGAAGAGTTTCCTTGTCTCTCCTTCCCAGTCTCAGGCTTTACCCCTTTGCGCATCACTCCCTCCCCTTAAAGCCAGCCCCACCTGCTTGCATTTCCTGAACATGCCATGAGCAGACGCCATGTTCTTTGTCCATTCATTTTATGACTTAAAATTCGCTGGACTGGTATCAGGAACAGACAGAATGAGGGTGACAAGGAAAGTTAGACGATTATTGTCAAGCTACAGCTTGGTTTCTAATGACCTAGTTGAAGACGACGAAAACAGTTTGTAGAAGCCATGACTCTACAGTGTTATGAAAATCAAAGGATGGGTTATATCCTGAATTTTTAAATTAGGAACCGAGAGTCCATATTGGATGAATTCATTTTTATAAAGGAGTTGGGACCACTATATATGATCTCTTTTTACTATCCTTCTTCTGTCTCTGGGGTCACGTGGTCAGGCATGACGTTACTTTCATTTTAATCCATCTGGAGAGTTTCCAGAAGACTGGGAAAGAGAAAATGCTAATTCGGGAGTTTACTCAACGTCATCTAGTTTTATAATCCACAGAATATGGATCTGCGCAAATGCTACACGGCCAGGTCAAGGTCCCACGCTCTGTTCAAATTCTGTTTCCTCATTAGTGGCCTTCTCAGGACAGGGCCCTGGAGAAGAAATGCATTTGAACAAGTTTCAAACATCACAACATCTGCTGAGAGCCAGAGAGAGAATTCTGGGAGAAAACTACTGCGAAGCAAGGTTGCAATTCTCTAAAATTAAAAGCAGTTACAATGATTAATTTAGCGTCCTGCACACCACAGCCTCAGGACATCATGGAACGCTCCGGTGATTCATTACCCTTCACATGTTCCATTTGAGGGACAAAACTTTTCAGAAGAAAATGCTACGGTGTTAAATTTTAAGACACTTTTTCCTACATGTTCACTTCTTGATCTGAAATAGTAGAAGTAAAATAAAAAACAACAACAACCAGGATCTCAAGCGAAAGTGAACGCCTGGGCAAACTAGAGATTAGCAAAAGAGAGAGAAAATTATGAGTCTTTTTACAGACGCTGGTGGGGAGAATTAAGCAATCTCCCACCGTGCAAGCTTTCAGAATTGTAACTTTTGATACCTTTTAAGGAGAAAATACCATCAGCCTGCAACTTGAGAGGTTTTATGAGAACCAGGAAAGGGCTTTCCTTTCACCCTCATCTGTCTTCATTTGCTGTGTGTATGCTGTGGATTTCATGCTGGTCAGCTAAATCTAAGAAGTCAAAGACTTGCTTAAATCAAGCACATGAATAATGTACCTTAGGCTCGAAATACCAAAACAATGTGACATGAGAAGAGAGTTGCGCTGTACTCTATGGTTTTTATTATTTGTGTCCAGTGTTCCCAGTAGCAAATGAGCAGGAAGATCGACGTATGCAAATTCACAGCCATTAAGTGGGGATCTGGGTTTATTTAAGTGGGTGAGAGAAAGGATTATATTTCAAGGGATGTTGTTAGACATCTTCGCCACATTTATGTTTCTAAGTAACTGGATGAATACTGGAAAGAGTGTGTGTTTTTGTTTTTGTTTGCTTTTGTTTTCGTTTCTGGTTTTTGGTCCTTTCCATACTCAGGCAGTTAGTATTATGGAATCATAGCAACTTTGATTCTATGACGATTTCACCAGGGTCTCAAATGTGTTTTTAATAATCACTTCTTGCACATTATCATCATCACAAGCATTGTTATTTCATTTTATTTGTTTATTGACTTTTACTCACCAACTAAATTTTCTAAAGTACCAATATTTCCAATAAGAATTCATCCGTTGGGGCGCCTGTGTGGCTCAGTCGGTTAAGCATCCAACATCAGCCCAGGTCACGATCTCACAGTTCGTGAGTTCGAGCCCCGCGTCAGGCTCTGTGCTGACAGCTCAGAGCCTGGAGCCTGCTTCGGATTCTGTGTCTCCCTCTCTCTCTGTTTCACCGCTGCTCACGCTCTGTCTCTGTCTCAAAAATAAACATTAAAAAATTAAAAAAAAAAAAGAATTCATCTCTTAACATGGATGCATGCCAGATTCAGAAGCAGAACCATGTGATGGACACATATTGATTTATCTTTGGTGAATATTCCATAGATTTCAATCTCGCAGGTGCATTTGATTTCTTTTCCAAATTAGACTATTTAACACACTAACCGCTAGGAATGAAAATTGAAAGATTGGATCAATACCAATCAGCCAGGTCTTGGGTACCATGAAGGCCCAATCACAGATCCTTCTGGACCGAAGGCATATTTTTGTTAGAAACTAGATTACAGATTAGTGGGTAATGCTGTTTGTAAGTAGGAAGATTCTTCTCGAGGGGTTATCATTTCTTTTTTTTTTTTTTAATGTTTATTTATTTCTTTATTTTTTTAAATTTTTTTTTCAACTTTTTTATTTATTTTTGGGACAGAGAGAGACAGAGCATGAACGGGGGAGGGGCAGAGAGAGAGGGACACACAGAATCGGAAACAGGCTCCAGGCTCTGAGCCATCAGCCCAGAGCCCGACGCGGGGCTCGAACTCACGGGCCGCGAGATCGTGACCTGGCTGAAGTCGGACGCTTAACCGACTGCGCCACCCAGGCGCCCCTAATGCTTATTTATTTTTTGAGAGAGCGTAAGTGAGGGAGGAGGAGAGGAAAAGGAGGCCAGAGGATCCAAAGCAGGCTCCCACTAACATCAGCCAGCCTCATGTGGGGCTCGAACTCACAAACCATGAGATCATGACCTGAGCTGAAGTCCGACACTCGAGCAAGTGAGCCACCCAGGAGCCCCTCATTTCTTTGTGTAGAAATGAAGTATCATTTAACATAAAATTGGCAATGGAATCTGAGTTTTGATATTATGAATTTGTGTGCTGTTTTTGCCCTTTAACTTATGTTAGTATTTTAATTATTTATTTATTGAATTGACATGCAATGTTACAAACGTTATATTAGTTTCAGATGTGCAATGTACTCACTCAGCCATTCTCTACTCAGCGCTCACCATGATGAGTGTAGTCACTTGGTTTTTATATTTAGTATTAACATTGTTATTCATGGTGAAGCGAACAAATATGTGTTCAATTGGATAATATTTTAGGCAGTTCTCTGCCCTTACTCCTCTGTGAATGTCTTCTAGAAGTTGCTTTTGTAATAGTACAGGGACTCTCTTTCGTTTCCTTTCCCGCACTGCCTTACCTTACCATTTCACACTTTTCCACAGGAAATCTCCCCCCAACTTAGCAAAGAATATCTCATAGGAGAAAAACCATAAAGGAAAAGGAGAATAATGAGTTTTAGAGGCGTATATTCCAGTCAGATATTTCTTTTCTCTGTGAGTATAACTTCTGAGATTTTTTTTCTTCCGATCTTTAGGATCCATTCTTCCCTTTTATTTCAAATATGACATCTATTGCACTTTTTCTCCAAAATGACCAAATCAAGAGTTACCCTGTGGACTTTTGATGCCACCCAAAAGTCTTTTCACAGACCCTAAGGTGGGAAATTATGCCTCCACCTTTTTGGCTTCCTTCCTTATAGTGGGAAGCTAAGGTCCTAAGTCACACAGTTAAGAAGTCTATTTAGTTAATGGGGCCCCTGGGTGGCTCAGTCGGTTGAACACCCGACTTCAGCTCAGGTCGTGATCTCATGGTTCATGGGTTTGAGCCCGGCCTCAAGCTCCGTACTGACAGCTTGGAGCCTGGAGCCTATTTCAGATTCGGTGTCTCCTTCTCTCTCTGCCCCTCCCCTGCTCACAGTCTGTCTGCCTGTCTCTCTCTCTCTCTCTCTCTCTCTCAAATAAATAAACACTAAAAAGTTAAAAAAAGAAGTCCATTTAGTTAAGCAAATTACTGCTAAGTATTCTAAAATAGAATGGTTTAAAAGAATTAATGTACCCAGTCGTCACCCACCTAACTCATTCAACTTTAGTCCCTGGTTGAATATCAACCTGGTAGGAAGGGCTCATTACATGAATACCAAACGAATGAACTGATTCAGAACTAGTCATGGGAATAATTGAGGGGCACATCTAAGTGGTTCTGGCACGAGAGAGCCTAAGTTCTTGGGTGATACAAAATGAAGTATTATTAACTGAATATGTAGTACCTCCTACATAGAGAGCTCCTACAAAGCTCTGTGTGGTGAGCATTCCATGAGCATTTAATGGACGAAATTCATTTCTATTCCCATCCCATTTGAGATGTTTTCAGTTTATAGATTTGACCCACCTTTGGTTTACCCTGGAAATTGAATCCATGCCAATAATTCCGGATAAAAATCAGGGGTGATATTCAAAATATTTATCAGTTGGTACAGGGAGCGCCCCAACCAGTCAGCATTGGTGATGGCTATGAACCACATGAGAGCTGTAGTGGGGCTTGCCTGCTGCACTTGGCCATGTCCAAGTCCCACGATCTCAAATCCTTCTGGGTGCCTCACAGTCTCTAAGAGGCTGCCCTTTCTTGCCATGAGAAGATCTAGCCCCTAAACACATTTCTTTTCCTTTCCTTTCCTTTCCTTTCCTTTCCTTTCCTTTCCTTCCCTTCCCTTCCCTTCCCTTCCCTTCCCTTCTCTTTCCTCCTCTCCTCTCCTCTCCTCTCCTCTCCTCTCCTCTCCTCTCCTCTCCTCTTTTTAACCAGCCATCTTAGAAAAATTCCGGGGAAATTTGTCAGAATCTATGTAATCATCATTAATTTAGCAATTCTCAAAGGTAACCCAGAGTTCATCCAGCTGCAGTTTATTCCATTGATCACAATAACCCACCCCACCCAGAACTTTCCTCATGAAAGGATTCGTCTTGGTGTGGCCATCTGGATCATATTATCCTAATCAGTGTGTGGAGCATACAAGGTGCAGACACTATTTCCACTGGAGAGTCGGGCTCACTGATTCTTGGATGAGCTTTTCCTTTTATTTTGCCCCTCTCCTTCTTTTATCTCTGCTGAATGGGTATTTGATGGTTTTACTGAAATTAAAAAATAAAACCGCAATAAATTTTGTTTTTCTCCAAATGGCACATACGTCTGAAAACTGCTGTCCCCATTTATGTGTGTCAGGCCTGCAGAGGAGATGGGACTACAGCTTACTACAAAAGCCTTCACTTTGGGAGATAATTCTATAATCTGGAAAAGCCGTCAGCTCAAGCTGGCGAACCGCAGATTTTTGTGCTCATATAGAATAAACAACTTTGATTAACCATAATAAATGCGAGAGTACAAAGTTACAGGCAAACAGGAACAGAAGAGTGGAGTATCAAAATAGTTTCTTGGTGTTTTTAGTTTAATATCACTAAATACCTCCATTTCTATTGCCCTGCTATAAAAATGAAAAGAAATAAAAGGCAATAAAAGCAGATATGATGTTTGGTGTTTTGAATGAACACTTTGCCTTCAAAGGATCCCAAGTAATTAGTGAGTATCTGATCTCTGTTCTGTACCAACAGGATGATCCAACAAATGTTGGGAGCTGTTTTTTATGTCATTCTGACTAACCATAAAACAGCAAGTTTAGTTTGTATCAGCTGAGGAACTGCTTATTTAGAATAGTAGAATATGTACCAAACAAAACAATTTAGAAGCCGATAGACTACATGTGAACAGGCAACCAAATAGTAGCGTCAGTAAGTGACTTGTTTTCTCATATGCCAAAAAGTCCAGAAATGGATAGCCTAGTGTTTTTGCCAATGTCAACTATGCCACTGAGGAACCAGGCTCCCTCGGTTGTCTCGTACTGCCTTTGACCTCATGATCACAAAATGATTCTTGCAACTCCAGCCATCACAATCCTCATTCCAGACAGGAAGAAGAGAGCAAGTGTAAATGGCCAAAGCTTTCTTCTCACAAGATTTTGCCATTACCATTTGAGAGGAATTCTGCCAGTCTCATTGGCCATTGCTGTGACTCCTTAATAGCAAGCGAGAAGGAAAATTTTATTTTCAATTCTGGTAGGCAGGAATGAACAGAAGTTGAATAAGCTGGCTCACAGTATCCGCTGCATATTCTTCTGACCAACTTAGGCAGCTCTTTAAGGGTACAGCATGTGTTTTCTCAGACTGTACAGGTTTCAGGGCAAAAATAGGGGTCATGGTAAGTCTCCTTGAGTGTCCTCTGACTTCTCCCCCTTCCAGACCTACAGGAAACCTACACTGTCCCTCCTAGATATTTCTGGATGTCTCCAGAGGATGTCTTGTGAGGACACACAAACTCAGCTCTGAAATATACCAAGCATGTCCATTTTCCTTGTGTCTTACACTGGCTTCACAGAGCAATCAGATGTTGTCTGATGTTTCTAAAGGTGCCACAAGCCAGGGCCCATGCCACTGTGTCCTACTGTTTCTTATCACTGCTGTCATTGACAAGAGTGTCCTGTGCAGCCTCTGCAGAAGCCATCCCCCAGCGTTCAAACCCGTAATCCAGCTAACAGTTACTGTTTTCCTTGGGAGTCCATGTGGGGAAGACATAACTCGGAAGTGGTGAGTATCCTCTCATCACCTGTGAGTTCCACGCGTCGTGTCTTCCTCCTTTGCGCTCTTAGTTCCTTGCAGAGTTTCAGTTGGAAGCATTCTTTCTGTTTCTCGTTTGGATCATTCCATAGAGCTCAAGTGAAATTGCATCAAGTTGGCAATTGCATCAAGTGGGACCATACAAGGAGCAGACAGCCCGCCATATTCAGATTCATTCTCCCTTTGATTCTTGGGATCATTTTCCAGGTCCAACTTCATATGCCTCAACTTTCCTCTGTGTGTGCTTTTTCATCTCAGGGAGCTCTCATAAGCTTCATGCAAACCTCCCAGACATTGAGTCCCTCTGATTTATCCAAATCAAGGGGTAAATTCAACTTAGGTTGCCAAACTGGGATTTATTACCTTTAATAAATAATTTCTATTTATGTAAAAAATTATTATTTAATAAATGCTGAGCGCAATATACCTTTCTTCTCTTTTTTAATGTTTATTATTTTTGAGAGAGAGAGAGAGAGAGAGAGAGCGCGCACATGGGAGTGGGAGAGAGAGTGGAGACACAGAATTTGAAGTAGGCTCCAGGCTCTGAGCTGTCTGCACAGAGCCTGATGCAGGGCTCGAACTCACAAGCCATGAGACTATCACCTGAGCCGAAGTCAGGCACTTACCGGACTGAGCCACCCAGGCGCCCCGCCGTGTATCCCCTTTTTATCTTAACTTCATTCTTCAAACTCCAGATGCCACGTGTATTTGTATTTGTGCTCCTTATGTCCAGTCAATATACTTATCCTCTTGAAATTAGGAGCCCAACATGTCACCAAATGTTCAGTTATACAGAAAATCACAGTTCACTGTTTTTGATATGTTTACGCCCCCCTGCGTGCAGAAGAAATTTGATGAGCTACGCAGATCATGTTCGTTTTGGAAAACCTCCTTCAAGCCAGCTCCAGGAGCTCCCACTAGGGAATATCAGTGACAAAGAGAAACTAACTACATCCTTGTTCCTCCTCCTATCCCCAAATCTGGAATTTGAAGTCCCGGATGAGATTCTGCTTGGGGTGGGGACAAAGTGTCGTGGAGTCAAAGCTTGTCCTTCAGCGATGAGAAAGAAAGGCAAATAGAAACTAGAGTGCAGCTGTACCTAATGCAACGTAGAGCATGACTATAAAAGGGCTGGTGAAGATTAACGCTGAAAACGAACTCCTTACAGCACATTAAATCCAGACATGGGAATCTAAAATGAAGTTAAAATACACATAAGAAGCAAACTGGATACAAGTAGAACAATGTCAGTGATCAACACAACATTCAGAAAACACCCACATCCGTGCTGAAATTAGATTTTCAGGTTCTCTGGCACAAAGGAAGCTACTTGAGAAGAATTTATACCTAGAATGAGAACAAATGAGATAATACTTTTATTTCCTTTTTTTGAAGCTTATTTATTATTTTTTAAGAGAGAAAGAGAGAGAGAGAGTGCATGCAAGTGGGGGAGGGACAAGGGGGGGGGGGGCGGTCAGAGGCTCCGAAGCAGGCTCCACGCTGACAGCAGCCAGCCTGCTATGAGGCTTGAACTCACCAACCTTGAGATCGTGACCTGAGCCAAAGTTAGACGCTCAGCCGACTGAGCCACGCAGGCGCCCTGAGATAATAGTTTTAAACTGACCATACCAATAAATACCCTTGAGTAAGCTGAGTGTTCCGTCTCCATAAACGATTACCTCCAGAAAGATCAGATAGTATGTGATCTGGGAAAGTGTGCCCACGTTGAGTTTTGTGAGGGTGTGCATTTTAGGCTAACGCTTTTTAAACTAGCCCTTTTTAAAATCAGAAGAGTCTTCAAATGGAACACTATAAATAGAAAGCAGTGGCTTTAGACCTTACAATGTGATTTCAGTATTGGACTGTTGAGGTCCATTCAGTAATCAAAATCCCAAGCCTGGGTTGGAGACCTTGCTGAGTCAAGAGCTATACCTTTGCTCCATTTCCGCCTGAAGTAAATTATTTCTTCCAAGAAATGGCTTTTCTTTTTTTGGCAAGTAACTTTCGGAGATGCTAAAAGGAACTGGAACTTTGGAAGAGATAATTCACCTCAGATGGGCTCTGCCATTTATTTCCAGAAATCAGTTTAAATTTTCTCTTTACTCTGACTATTGGGTCAAGTCCTTATTAATAAAATGTGTGCTACTGGAAAGGAAAGACACCTTTGTTACTTAATACATGTGTGGTCATTTATATCTGGCGTGCATAAATGTCATGGAGAACAGGAAAAAATATAATTCATGAACAAAATGCATTTTTATGCTACTGTCCCCCTTGCCAAATTAAGTATTATGGTTGGAAATTCAGGGTGGAGGCTCACTTTGGAAAAAAGGAATCAAATTGTCCTGGGAGTTCGCTTTCATCATCAAAGGGTTTTTATGCCTTTGGAGGGATCATCAGTTCCTGATTTGGTAGTAGAGAATATTCTTACTTTGCAACACTACCGCAAAATTCTACACGGCTTGGTTATAATTCCTGCTTTTGACCAGAAGCTTCTTTCACTTTTTTTTTTTCAATATTCAATTTTGAGACCATCAAAATAGGATGGAAAAATACATCATCCACATCAGAAACAAAACTTTCTTGAACTTACCTAGATGACGCTGTCCTGACAGGCTTTTCCTGTCCAAATCTATTTATGAAAGATTCATTAATCTCCAGATTTTAAAACTAAGAGGAAAATTACAATAGTTTTTTTTTTTTTTTTAAGTGATGAAAAAAGTGCCTGAAATTCATTTGCCATTAGCCTCGCTACTGAGACAGTGCTGTTCGGGCCATAACCAGTTAGGATCTGAGCCTACATACCTATGGCCCTGTTGGAAAGTCCCACTTAGTTCAAAAGCCGAACGAACAAGCAAAAAACCAACTTTGTGCTCAGATTTTTTTTGCCTGTATCTATTAGATGTTAAATTGGATTTAAATTTTTTTTAGTATTTAGTTATTTTTGAGAGACAGAGAGAGGAAAACAGAATGTGAGCAGGGGAGGAGCAGAGAGGGGGGGAGACACAGAATCCACGGCAGGCTCCCGGCTCTGAGCCCCGACCTGGGGCTCGAACTCACAAATCCTGAGATCATGACCTGAGCCAATGTCAGATGCCCAACCGACTGAGCCACCCAGGCGCCCCAGATGCTAAATTGGATTTTAATTGGGTAAACAAACTTACTTGTAAACCTTCCACTTTCTAAACTGAAGTTTAAAATACATGTAGAGCTAGTATCCAAAATCTATAAAGAACTCACCAAACTCCACACCCGAAAAACAAATAATCCAGTGAAGAAATGAGTAGAAAACATGAACAGACGCTTCTCTAAAGAAGACATCCAGATGGCCAACAGGCACATGAAAAGATGCTCAACGTCACTCCTCATCAGGGAAATAAAAATCAAAACCACACTGAGATACCACCTCACGCTGGTCAGAGTGGTTAAAATGAACATATCAGGAGACTATAGATGCTAGAGAGGATGTGGAGAAACGGGAACCCTCTTGCACTGTTGGTGGGAATGCAAACTGATGCAGCCGCTCTGGAAAGCAGTGTGGAGGTTCCTCAAAAAATTTAAAAATTGATCTACCCTATGAGCCAGCAATAGCACTGCTAGGAATTTACCCAAGGGATATAGGAGTGCTGATGCATAGGGGCACTTGTACCCCAATGTTTATAGCAGCACTTTCAACAATAGACACATTATGGAAACAGCCTAAATGTCCATCAACTGATGAACGGATAAAGAAATTGTGGTTTATATACACAATGGCATACTACTTGGCAATGAGAAAGAATGAAATATGGCCTTTTGTAGCAACGTGGATAGAACTGGAGAGTGTTATGCTAAGTGAAATAAGTCATACAGAGAAAGATACCATATGTTTTCATTCTTATGTGGACCCTGAGAAACTTAACAGAAGACCATGAGGGAGGGGAAGGGGAAAAAATAGTTACAAACAGAGAGGGAGGGAGGTAAACCACAAGAGACTCCTAAATACAGAGAACAAACTGTGGATGGGGGTGGGGGAGAGGGGAAAGTGGGTGATGGGCATTGAGTAGGGCACCTGTTGGGATGAGCACTGGGTGTTGTATGGAAACCAATTGGACAATTAATTTCATATTAAAAATTAAATTAAACTGAATTCAATGCACGTCGAAGTAGCAATATTTCTTTGACCTGCTTAATCATCCACGGTACTGAAAGTCACTTGCTCATACCATGATATAAAGTGGGTGAGTAATAAAGGCACCCGATTTAACTTCTGTACATGCATCTTATGCTGGCACAATATGAGATAGGTCAGCAAGAAATATTTATTAGATGTAGCAGTTGTTTTTATATCTAAGTTGATAACCTCTAATAATAGTGCTTTGCTTAGAAGGTCGTAAGGAATTTTCTGTGACAGACATTCAACATCAAAGTATTTCCTTCACTCTTCATATGTATTCTTCAGATAGTCTCAGACTACTCTTCCATTTATAAGTTCTTTAAAAGGCAAAATATGGTGGGAAGACAGCAAATGAATCAGGGTTATTGTATGCTGTAGAAATTGCCTTTCAACTCCACTTACCTGTATGTCCAAGGTCAAATCCACTTTGAAACTCCAAAACCAATGGCCCCAAAACCTAAACCAACCTAAATAAACCATTTCAAGAGCTTGAAATTTGTGTTGAAAGCATCTGGCTGACACTGTCCCTTCTCCCCAGCTGTGCTCTGAACTTGTCATTTGTTATTCATATAAATTGTGGGCAAAGTGTCATGTCTCAATGTTTACTTCTAGCCCCTGTCATGTGCACATGTGATTTTTGCCCAAGGATTCATCACTGCTATCTTGTATGATATAAAAAACAAATTTAGGGGCGCCTGGGTGGCTCAGTTGGTTAAGCGTCCAAGTCTTGATTTCAGCTCGGGTCATGATCTCAGGGTTTGGGAGATGGAACCTGGGCTCAGTGCTGACAGCCTGGAGCTTGCTTGGGATTCCCCCTCTCTCTCTCTCTGTCTCTCTCTCTGTCTCTCTCTCTCTCTCTCTCTGCCCCTCCCCCACTTGTGCTATTACATATGATGATAGTATCTGCTTTACTTATCTTAGAACTTATTATGAGGGTAAAATAAAAAAAATTTTTTTAAAGGAAACCTGTGGAGAAAACTTAAAACACGAACACCAACGCATGAAGCAAATGTGTGTGCCTGGCATGCAACGTTGTAAGTGATGAGCTTGGCCGCTGATTGTGACCACGTTTTTACCACCAGAACTCTCATTGTCATGGGTAATGTAATCCAAATATTGAATTCCCAGTGAGAGAGTCAGGAATAAATAAGACAAACACTGCATGTTAATTCCGGCATGAAGCCTGAGCATAACAGAGAGCTGAATGAGGAAATCTGGTTTGGTGTTAAGCCCAATAAAATGAAGAGATGTTTGTTGATGGGCTGTGTTCCCCGCTGAGAGAGTAGTTTGAATTTGGACAAAATAATATTCAGCTTCAATTTCTCTTTGGATTCGTTATTGCTCCTGGATTCTCTCTAATTTGAACCTCGTAGGGGTCATCTGTGCCTCTGTCATCTTTAATACTCCCTTCTTCAGTGAATCATACGACACACTGCCAGGATGACCACCCAGAAATCCTGTTTATGTAGGACTTGGCTTCTGCAGAGGAGTTCATCTTAAGTCCCGAACAGCCGAGTGGGGAGTTCCACAATGGTCTCCTGTTTGTCTCTGGGCACGGGTGGAAATTGGGTCCTCTATAAGGCCCAACACCCATCTGGAAGTTCATCGGTTGGAATTCTCTTCTCACTGCATACATTGAACTGCACTATATATAGTAGGCATTCATTTTCCAAACTACTGTCTTGATGGAAAAGAATGTGTATGTCAGGAAAGCCAGTGTGCATATGAATGAGGACGTCGAGATGAAAGGATCTGGAAATGAACAATCTAGAAATGAACACCTTGTTGCCTGCTCCTTCTGTTCCCTCTGTCTGATTTTAGGGTCTTATTATTTCTACCACTAAAGTTTTAGAAAACGAACGGGGGCCTGACTGGTTAAGTCAATAATGATGATTCTTTAAGACTTAGGGAAGATCCGTGTTAGATTTTGACATGAGTAGAAGAGATTATTGAATATCCTTTCAGTGAAATGCAAGAGGCTTTGGAGATCAAGTTATCCTCTGGGGTGGGGGGGTGGGGAGGAGGTGTGCCTTTATCTTTGATGAGGTTCTTTTACAACTCTCTAGGGACAGAAGCTAACTTGTAGAAGTGGATAGAAATGGACATAGTTCCTGTCTGTGAAATTGTGAATTGTGTCCCTTGGAGATCATAACAGATGATCATCACCCTGTGGATATTGAGCAGTTTGGCCGGTTTTGCATGCATTTATAAATTCATTTCAACATTTCTACCATAAATATGCAGTTCTTTGAGTTCTTCAAACCTGTCATAACATCTCCTTTGTTCACTCATTAGTTAAGTTAAAGGAAACATTTAATAAAATATCCATTGTATATTTGTATAGGAAGCATAATTTTATCTTCTTTTAAAATTTGTCCATCAACGGGGCGCCTGGGTGGCGCAGTCGGTTAAGCGTCCGACTTCAGCCAGGTCACGATCTCGCGGTCCGTGAGTTCGAGCCCCGCGTCAGGCTCTGGGCTGATGGCTCGGAGCCTGGAGCCTGTTTCCGATTCTGTGTCTCCCTCTCTCTCTGCCCCTCCCCCGTTCATGCTCTGTCTCTCTCTGTCCCAAAAATAAATAAACTTTGGAAAAAAAAATTAAAAAAAAAATAAATAAAATTTGTCCATCAAAAGATATATATACATATATATACACACACACATATATATATACATAGCATTTAGATACATATATATATCTCAAGCTCTCTGTGAGTTTTCTATATTGGACGACTCATTTACTATAACAATTATTTGAAAGGTTTAAGATGAGGTTCAAAATAAGTATCAGGGAGATAATGATAATGATAAGGGAAGAATAACAAAATACTATCAGTCACGATTATCAGAAAGGCCACCTTCAGTGGCAGAGATAACGAAGCTTCTAGAATGGACATTTAGAAGAATCAAGGCCTCAAGGAGAGTAGGGGAGTAGAAGGAGGGACTGGTAAACTGATAAGGTGCCAAAGGTAAACAACTTCCTAACACCGCTTTTAGGAGATCCCAGGTATGTAAGTATGGTATTCATCTTAAATTTAACTAAACTAAAATTTTTAAATTAGTATTTGGCTGTGGTTCTCCTTTATCATTTCCAATGTGGTAGGCTGTATTTTCCCAAAATGACTGCAATAATATCTATTTCATACGCTGTGCTTACACTATGGTATTGACACTTATCCCATTGAGAGGGGAGGGGGAAGTTATGTCCCTTCCTCCCTCTTGGAATCTGATGTAGGTAAACCTAAGACTAGAGCCAATTTATATTAGAGGTGATGCTGTGTGACTTCCAAGGCTACATTCTAAAAAGCCATTCTCTTGGGACCACTGCTCTCAGAATCTGACTACCACCTTGTGAGGAAGCCCAAGCAATTTGGGATTGGAGCCATACGAAGAGGCACATGGAAGGAATCAACCCACAGGCTCAGATGAACTCCTCGCTGTCAGTGAGCATCAACTTCCGGGTTGTGGATGACATTTTGAGTATTTTTAATGAAATCAAGACTCCTCTCGTAAAGAAGTAGGAAATGATTATAATATATTACATTTATCCACATGAAATGAGAAATGGTGACAAATGGGAAACCCATACAGCGCATGTTCTTACTGGGTTCAGTTGAAGCTCAATAAATGTTTTTTTGGGTTTTTTTGAACTTTAATTATATGAATGTTTCAAGAACAAATTCAGGATTGTTTGCATCACCCCTATTATTCATGAATAAATATTTAGATGGAAAGTTCTTGCGTGTGTTTTTGTGTGGGAGTGTATCCTCTGAGGGGCTCATGCTACTCACCACTATGTGTACTTTGGCTTATTCAATTTGTACTGGCTCAAGATACAGACACCATCATTGTCTTGAGACCCTCGAGTTCACATTCAGCAGATTTCTTTGTCTCTTTCCAGTGTCAGCCCCGACCTAATTATCTTTCTCTTCCTAAACTCAGGGTGTCTCTGCCAAACTCTGATAGCTACTAATTTTTTTCAGCCCCCTTGGCAGGCTTACTCGCCTGCCTAGAAAAGAGACACTTATTTATTGTAGTAAAATATACAGCCCAGAATTGACCGTTGTAGCCATTTTTTAGTACGGTAAAACCTTGGATTGCGAATAACTTATTCTGTGAATGTCCCGCAAGATGAGCAAACATTTCTAATTAATTTTAATTTGATAAACAAGAGATGTCTTGCCATGTGAGTAGTACGTGATTCCGAATGTCACATGATCACAACTGAGCTGATGGCTCTTGAAATTCGCTTTGATATACAAGTGTTTTGGATTATAAGCATGTTTCTGGAATGGATTATGCTCCCAAAGCAAGGTTTTACTGTACACAGGGCAGGGGCATTGACATTGTTGTCCAACCATCACCACCATCCAGCTCCAGAACCTCTCATCATCTCAAACACAAACTCTGTCCTCGCTAAGCACGAGCTTCCAATCCCTCCTTCCCTCAGCCCTTAGTAACTACCATTCAACTTTCTATCTGTAACCATTTGAGTATCCTAAGTACCTGTAAGTGGAATCCTTCATATTTGTCCATTAGTCTCTGGTTTATTTCTCTTAGTATAACGTTTTCAAAGTTCACTCGTATTGTAGCATATATCAGAATTTCATTCCTCTTTGTGGCTGACTAATATTCTCTCATATGTATACACGCCATTTGTTCATTCATTCATTCACTGATGGACATTTGGGTTATTTCTACTTTTTGGCTACCGCAAGCAACGTTGTGAATATTTGTGCACAAAGATCTGCGTGAGTCCCTGCTTTCACTTCTTTTGGGTGTATGCTCAGAAGTGGAATTGCTGGATCGCGTGACAGTTCTGTGTTTAGCTCTTTGAGGAACTGCCATACTGGAAAAGGGGTCCTTTGAAGGGGGAGTATCCTCCCAGTAAATATATTATTTGGTGATATAAAAAATTATATAAGTATATATAATAAATATTTACATATATATTATATTTGCATATATTATATATTTACATAGATATTACATATATTATATATTATTTTAATTATATATTTACATATATTATATATATAATTATAATTTTTCCTAATGGCCACATTTCATTCATGTTATGTTAATACTTAACATTAATCATATGACTCTAGACCAGTTCACCACTACCCGTGTTATAATAGAAGAGCATTTTCTCACCGGTTTCTACTTTTAATTAACTTCATTTCCGATCATGCTTTGAAATGAATTTTCCATTCTGAGGAAAAGACAATACAGGTAACGGCCCTATAAAACACATGTGAACATCTGATAAAGTTCTCTATGTGCAGAGATTTCTTTGCTGCTTCCATCTATGTGTGTGTGTGTGTGTAAAGAGAGACAGAGACAGGGGCGCCTGGGTGGTGCAGTCGGTTAAGCGTCCGACTTCAGCCAGGTCACGATCTCGCGGTCCGTGAGTTCGAGCCCCGCGTCAGGCTCTGGGCTGATGGCTCAGAGCCTGGAGCCTGTTTCCGATTCTGTGTCTCCCTCTCTCTCTGACCCTCCCCCGTTCATGCTCTGTCTCTCTCTGTCCCAAAAATAAATAAACGTTGAAAAAAAAAATAAATTAAAAAAAAAAAAAAAGAGAGACAGAGACAAAAACTTATTTTAAGGAAGTGGTTCATGTGATTGTGGAGGCTGGCAAGTCCAAAATCTGCAGGGTAGGCCAGCAGGCTGGAGACCTAAGGAAAAGCTCATCTTGTAGTTAAAGTCCAAAGACGGTCTGTAGGCAAACTACCCTCTTCCTTGACGGAGATCAGTCTTTTTTGGGGGGCCTTCAACTGATTGGATGAGGCTCACCATATTACAGAGAGTAATCTGCTTTACTCACAGTCTATTGACTCAAATATTAATCTCATCTAAAAAATAGTTTAGCGCATTTGAGCAAGTATCTGAGAACCGTGGCCTGCACAAGTTGACATAAAATCAACCATCATAATAATGTACTTCCTTTAAAAAAGGGATGAATTTACAGAAAGCTTAAGTTCTGCAAATTTTGGTTTCTTATTTTTTTACCCTCTGATTTCTCTTAGCCATTCATCACGTTCTATATTACTCATAAGTTATTTGTATGTGTTTCCAAATATGTTTGAACACAAATTTTATCCTGATGATTGGCTTACATTTTCCTTAAAGCTTAAGTCAAGATTTATGTTTTTTAATATCCTACCAATACCACCTGTTCTAGCACCGAGAGGAAAGTCAGTGTTTAGGCCATACTGATACTCATCCTCTGAAGCTTCAAGTTATCGCTGACTTCCTTCCTGGCATCACCAACATACCTCCCATAAAATTCATTGGGTTTTCACGGAATCCCGGTGGCTTATAGTTATTATCTCCATTCTATCCCAGGTCCGAGGGGGTGCAACAAGACTTCTTCTTCTTCTTTTTTTCTTTAGAACACTTTTCTCCATGATTTGCTAAAAGAAACTCCTGTCCTAAGCTCATATCTACCTCTAAGATTTTGTTTCAGTTCCTGTCATACCTCTAGGAATGCCTTTCTTAGCCTATCCCAATCCCGCCCATTGTTTAGGACATAGTTCACATTCCTTTTCCTCCACAAAGTCTTTCCCAGAATCCAAGTCTATATTACTCTCTGTTCACTCTAGCGCCTATTTGATCTGTAACTTAACTGCTGGTAGTAAGGCATATACTGCCTGTGGTGGTTTGTCCTTTCATCTGAAGTTGACTTCCCAAAGGAGAATGCAAGTGCGGAGGAATTCATTCTTTTATCTGCCTCACCCTTCTCTGTACGGAGTTAATTAGTACTTATTTTCCAAACAATGAATTGAATAAAACATACTGTGTTCCTGTTCTGTATAAGATCACTCCCGTCCATTTCCAAGCTTTACCTTGGGGTTGTGGTGAGTGTAGGCGTGTTGGGCAAGTGTTTTTGACTTTATGTTTATGTATGACTTTGGGAACAACGTTTTTCATTTTGAACTACGGGCATTTCAATGATCATGTCAAAACGTTACCTTATGAACATTTTTTTCCCTACCGAATTCAGAGCTGTTTCATTTGAACCCACTATTTAGCAAGCCGAATAGTGTCATTCCTCTTGGACAATCTCCAACCAGAGTTATCTATAAATGGTACCTTAGGGATCCTCTTTACAGACTCAATCTGGTTTTTGTTCTACAATGCAAATAAATAAAACCATAAATTAAAGTACATGGAAAACATATGATAGAAATTATTTTTTTTTCGTCACACTCATGCACAGCTGTTTAAATCTGTGCAGACATTTACGTACTGTTCACAGTCCTGTTATTAATATTTGGTATAACCTTCCTGTAGCCATTTCCCCTTTTCAAGTTGGTCTTATATTTCAGGGGGGTACATGGCAGCATTTATCACTTTGTTTGGGGCTAGGATTGTGACAGGGCACTGCAACACTGCTTTCATGCAGCAGCACGTCAAACAACTAAAAATGTCAAGTATTTTTAGCCTCTGCATCATCGACGCTACAGGATTCCAGACTCCCAGTGTGCACTTCATCCCCAGAGCACAAAATCTCAGTGAGTCATTTCGCTAGGGAATAAAAGAGCTTTCCATCCAAACTGATGTTTTAGTTTTCAGACTGTGGGTTAAATTCCCGAAAGCATTTACAGTCAGATCAACTGGTTTTCAAACTTCTATACCTTCATTGGCACCGTTAAGTACTTAATGTAGAGATATAATGACATATTACTAACTGTTCAAGGGGTAAAGGGGTAGGTTTTAAAAGCTATTGAAAGCCCTCCATGGTTTAGGGAAGAATCTGTCCTGAGGTTAAAATAAGCCACAGCGGAACATTCCCATTTGGCCCCACTAGATGTCTCAGTTTATATTATCATTATTTTTTTTTTCTGGGAAAGCTAAGATACTGCTGTTGTGGATTCCCTGATAGCAAAATATTGCTCAAAAGAACAATTACCATGAGAGTAACAGTGCTTATTAGAATCCACCATAAATAAGAACAAGTCCTAGTACCTTTTCACAATGTTTAAACCTTTGTTGCACATTTCTTCCTACAGTAACATTCAACATTTAAAAAAATGTTTAAAAAAATTTTTTAAATGTTTATTCATTTTTTTAAATTTTTTTAACCTTTATTTATTTTTGAGACAGAGAGAGACAGAGCATGAACGGGGGAGGGTCAGAGAGAGGGAGACACAGAATCTGAAACAGGCTCCAGGCTCTGAGCTGTCAGCACAGAGTCCGACGTGGGGCTCGAACTCACAGACTGCGAGATCACGACCTGAGCCGAAGTCGGACACTTAACCGACTGAGCCACCCAGGCTCAGTTTATTCATTTTTGAGAGAGAGAGAGAGAGGGAGAGAGAGAGGGAGAGAGAGAGGGAGAGAGAGAGGGAGAGAGAGAGGGAGAGAGAGAGGGAGAGAGCGTGAGTGCGGGAGGGGCACAGAGAGAAAGGATCCAGGCTCTGAGCTGTCAGCACAGAGCTTGACGTGGGGCTCCAACTCACAAACCTCGAGATCATGACCTGAATCGAAGTTGGACACCTAACCAGCTGAGCCACCCAGGCAACAGCCCCCACCTTTTTTTTTTTTAATGTCAAGAAATGTTTTTTAAAAAGTCACGATACTCTGTGTATCTGAAGAAATAGAGATGACAATGTGTTTCTTCATGTGAAAAAAAGATCACAATAAGTGAAAAGTGTAGTTTGTGCCAACTTAAAAAAAAACGCCTACAGACTCATTCTTTCTTGTAATTATGATTTGATATTTCTAGAAGTTCTGACTTTCCATCATTAAACTGATTGATCAACAGGGTATGCTATTTATTTCATAATTTATTCTGCAATGTGAATCAAGGAAAGGGGAAACATGGAATTTTGATTTAGAGCTCTTAGACGGTACAGTAGTAGTCCGGGACCTTGGTCATCTAGGATAGCCATCCCCATCATCACCTGGTCTCAATTATAGTGAAAATAAAATTTCTTAAAAGGACATTTATAAAGTTGGGAATTGGTTAAGTGACATCGTTGAAAAATTATTTTTACTCTTAATACTTGGAGAAATAGATTTATGATGTGTAGTAGGATTTACCACTCAGCTTGTTCTTTTTTTAAAAAAAAAATTTAAGTTTATTGATTTTGAGAGAGACAGAGACACACAGAGAGAGAGAGAGAGAGAGAGAGAGAAAGGCAGGGAGAGAATTCCAAGCAGGCTTGATGCTGACAGCATCAGCCCCATGTGGGGATTGAACGCATGAACTCAGATCATGACCTGAGCCCAAACCAAAAGTCAGCTGCTTAACCCACTGAGCCACCCAGGAGCCCCACTCAGACAGCTTGTTTGTTTGTAGCACCCTCAAGGGCATGGATAACTAATTTGTCTATGCTTTTGTTGGAGCTGATAAACTTGTAAGCTTCTATAAGTTTCTGAAGGGGAAGGCCAATTTAATTCAGGTCAGTTCTTATTACTGAGAAACCTTCTAAAGTAGCTGAGTTGACGTGTCCATACATCACAGTGGGATTGAGGGCCGCCCGCATCAGAGATTGGTCTCAATAACAATAGTTATTTACGTAGAATATATCATTTATTTTAGAACAATCCTTTAGGTAGATCGTTATTTACAAAGAAGGACCTGAAACTCAAGAGATTAAGTAATTTGCAAGCTTCCAAGGAAATTTACAAGCACAGAGCTGTGGGCTTCAGCGGCTCTAAGAACACAGATTCCCCTGCAAAGTTACTTCATCCTTAGCTACTGGGAATTGTTTGAAATCATAGCTGCTCTTTGCAGGAAGCCCATGTTTGTCAATAAATAAAACTTTTATTGAGTTTCTCCTGTGTGTTGAACTACAACTCTAGGAACTCTACAAGAGGGAGAGCTATTAAAAAAAAAATGTGATTTTATTATTAAGAAAAATAAAATCCACTCATAGAGACAGCAAAAAGAGCCTAAAATCCAGATGAACACTTTTATGGGAAATGCATACCTGCTTGAGGGCTTAGCATGTGAAAAACGATACCGTCAAAAGTGAAACTCTTCAAGGGACTCTGGGCTAAGTAAAGGTCATTTAAACCAATTCTGGTGTTTCTGTTTTAGCAAACAGTTAAAATGACAGTATAATGGGGGGAAACTGAAAAAAATATGTAACGTTTTAAAGGAAATTGCCTGGGTGAAACTGGCCCTTATGTGCAACTTTGTGAGTTGAATTCTAGCATCAGAGTATAATTAATTACAACGGACAAACCAAAACGCACATTCAAAAGCACTCTGGCCCTTTTAAGGTTGTCATTCGGGAAGTGCATACACCTTTCCTGGTAATGCTGCCGCTTCTTCAATATTTTTGGAATGGATCCATTGAAATTGCCTTTGGAGCCTGCAGCTCATTCTTTGAATATCCCCTGTGGTGGCAAATCTCTCTTTGAAGGAGGATTTTATTTTGGATACAAATAAGGGTCTTTGCAGCCAAATGTGATGACTAAAGTGGGTGTCTAAGCTGGGTGATGCCATTTTTGGTCAAAAATGAAACATGGCTGGGAGGCAGTGAAACAGGTTGCTTCTCTGAGTTGGCTCTAGGACTGTTTCAAGGAAGAACTCCAGTCTTTGAAGAAATGGCTGCTCTTGGCATCGTGACTGACAGTCCAAAGTCATTACGCTTGGGGGAGGGGTTGTTAATTTAGATATGTGAGTTTCGGCATATTTATCTTCAAAGGTCGCATCACTTGCCTCTGAGACTTGTGTTTATTTATGTAAAACAAATTATACCACCCAAATATTCAATAATTCCTCTAGGTAACTTTTTGGCAAATTAAATTGGCCTATCTAGGTGAGTGAGTTGGGTTGAAGCCACCAAGGCAGAAATCATCTTCTCGGGGTCTCTCTCTCTCTCTCTCTCTGTTTTAAATTTATTTATTTATTTTGAGAGAGAGAAAGAATTAGAATGAGTGAGGGAGGGGTAGAGCAGGGGAGGGGTAGAGAGAGAATCCCCAGCAGGCTCCTCGGTGTCAGATCAGAGTCAGACATGGGGCTCGATCTCGGGAACCCTGAGATCACCACCTGAGCTGAAATCAAGAGTCAGATGCCTAACCGCCTGAGCCACTCAGGCGCCCCGTTTCTGGGTCTCCTACGCATAGTTTTTATTCTTTGCTCCATGCCAGAAGGGATTCCCTGTGTCTCCAGTCCAACTGGTGGCATTATCTACGCATTCCACTGGTTATTAGGAGAAGCTGGGGCCATACTTGGATGGGATTAGCGCCTGTATAAAAGGGATCCTAGAGAGGGCTCTTGCCTTCTTCCTGCCATGTGAGGATACGCCAAGAAGCTGGCCGTGTGTAACCTGGAAGAGAGCGCTCACCGGACCCTGAAATCTAGGATTTCCAGCCTCCAGAACTGTGGAAAATAAATGGCTTTTGTTTATAAGCCGCCTAGTCTTTCGTGCTTCATGACGTCAGCCTGAACTGACGGAGACATCACCCCCTGCTAATTTTTCAGTTCTAATCAATGTGAAGTGTCATGTTTATATCTCCATTTCTTCCCTGAAATTATTTTTGACCCTTTGACCTACAGCGATTTCTCTCTTCCAGATCTCTGAGCTTACATTATGCGTACGACTCGTTGGCCTCACTTCCTCGTATTGTTAATTAACTTTTCACTGGCATCCCTTTTATTTAGTGAGCTGTATTGTAAGACTGAAGGCAAGATTGTCTCTTTCATCCCTCTCTTTCATCCTCTTATCTTTCTCTCTCACTTTCTTTTTCTTGTGGGCTCCTTCCGGGTTCCTAGGACAGGACTTTGTACAAAATAGGGGCTCAGTGATAGCAGTGGAATGATCATCTAATGGCCTGCCCTACAGATTTATCCTCTTTATTATAATTTCCTTAAGAAAGTTGATTTTTTTTTCCTTTCTTTTGTGTCTTGAGCATATCCTTCTTGAAAGATGTGTAGTTCTATTTTGGGGAAAGGCGGTCTGAATTAAACATTTTGTATTTGTTCAAAGTGATCAAGGCCAAATATATTGGCAAGAATGACCCCATCTTGTTAACAAGTGACATTAAATGTAATGAGTCTTCTTTTGCTCCATTAAACCTTTGGGGTTGACAATTTGATTTTTCAGCAGCCTCTGTCAAAATGTTACTTAAAAGCAAGCATTTGTTTTAGCAGTGTTAATATCCTACCTTCTTTGGAATCTAAGTAAAGTAAGTGTGATATCCCATAATCTGTAGGCAAACAACTTTATTGTTATTGGTGCCCTGTAATTAACAAAACTTCACATTTTAGATACTATCTTTTTTGTGGCTATGATAATTTAGATAAGATATGTTAGAAAGAATTAATGGTATGGTACTTTTCTACCTGAAATTCCACAACTGTGGATGGCAGAATCCCCTAGAAAAATAAATGTTTAGTTCTCTAATTCTGGACTCTCAACTCTACTGTGGAATGATACCTTTTGCCTTCTCCCAGTCATGCTAGAATGGAATATTACTGTGTTTCCACTGTGCCTGCAATTTTTAGTGTAGTCCAAAGTGATGATTTTAGATGTGTTTACCACTGTATGGGATCAAAGCTTTGCCAGGTGTTCAACTTTGTTTACATTTTAATCTTTTAAGTGTTTTGCACGCACGTGGTTGTTAAAGAAAATCAAATGCAATGCTATGATGACTTTTAGGAGCGAAACCAATAGCCTTTGTTTTAAAAAAAGAGAGGCCAAAACCGAATTTCTTTAGCAGTCTTGCACAGTTGTTTGTTCAGTGTAGGGGTCCAACCTAAAGTCTTACTCATGGTCTATACAAGGGAATTCTATTATCACTACTACCTACAAATAAGATATTAACAATGTATGTTATTAGAATAGCAGTATTAGTGTAAGAGTATTTTAATTAGAAAAACACGGGGTTTAACTAACATCAGACTTCTAAAAGAAATTGTCCTAGTGTTATAGAGAACATTCCAGAATATCTTGTACTTTGATAACTACACATCGTCTCTATGGATCTTTAAGAGGAGAGAGCCCTGCCCATGGACTCGAAGATCTAGCATTTGAGATTCCGTGACCTTATTGTTTGAGATGAAGGCCTCCAGCTGACTTCCATTTATTCAGAATTTGTTTATCAAGCTGATGGATGGGGTTTGCCCCAGCTCTTTTTCCCTTTCCTCTCCATTATCCTCTGGAGTGAGTCCTGTTTTCTCCATTACCTCTGGCATGCTCTGACAAGAGAGGGGACAAAAGCCAAGCCGGTTGCTTCTCTTCTAGTTAACAACTGTGGTGAAAATTTTAAAGGTGAAACGTTCTGGAACATTCAGAACTGAGTAAACCAAGTTGAAATGAGTGAAAAGCCAGACAGTATAATAATGTCCCTCATCTCAGGGGGCCGCTTGGCTCTTGGGGTCTTTATTCGGTGCCCTTCCTTGCTTGTATGCGAGATGCAACAGGTTACCGGTAAAGGCTTAGCCCACTTGGAAGATGGAAAAAGGAAAGAAGCTTTGCACACAACTAACCTAATACAGCTGGTGAAGAGCTTCAGTTAGAAATCGGAGATCTTTGATCCTTGCCCATTTCTTAAATCTTTCAGCGGAGTTCCCTCGTCTGCAACTTCAAGGTTGCCAAATGTGCCTTTTGTGTGCCCACCATTGTGTTCCTGCTTCACCAAGGGTGGCCTTGCCTCCCTCACCTTTGGGAACTGAGAGTCCTTCTGAGGTTCTTCATATTCGTTCTCCTCCCCCTCCTGAGCTTTCCTTTCATATATATTTATATGGAAAAGTGACTTTCTATTTTCATTCTCTTGACTTGCTTTTCTTCCTCTGGATGCAAAATCTGTAATATAGAATAGTGATTTTTTTTATAGACTCTGATCATATTTAAATCAGGCCTCACTAGAAAAGTGATAAATTCACAGCCTATGAACACAGACCTCATTTAAGTGCTCTGTGTTTTGCAGCCCTACAAGTAAGAAGAATGTCTCTCCTTTCTTCCTTCATTTTTCTTTTTCTTTCTTTCTTTCTTTCTTTCTTTCTTTCTTTCTTTCTTTCTTTCTTTCTTTCTTTCCTCTTTCTTTCCTTTCCTCTTTCTTTCTTTCCTCTTTCTTTCCTTTCCTTCCCTTTCCTTTCCTTTCCTTTCCTTTCCTTTCCTTTCCTTTCCTTTCCCTCAATTTTACCCCATGATTTCTTCTTGGCTCTCTACCAAATTGGTTTTAGACAGTGTTTCTCTGTTTTTAAGCGGATATACTTTAAATACATCTATTCTCCCCTCAAAACAAGCTAAAGAGTAGGAAAGGAGACTAATATATATCTTAAATTACTTCAAAATTGACTTGATTTGTAAATTGGACAAAAGAAGTATAACTTCTCCATAGTTTTTTGGTTTTTATTTTCTTACTTTTGATCACAGAAAAAAATTAATTCACAAAAGTAGAGGACAAAGTATAATGGGTCTCTATCTATCACTCAGCATCAACAATTATCATCATTTTGCTGATCCAGTTTCATCTATCCCCGCCTTTTCTATTTTTGCTAGAAATTTTAAAAGGAAATTCCAGACATATCATTTTACTGAAGGACTTAGTTTAGTTTTCGAAACGAGATAATTTGGAAATATCTCCTTGGTTATGAGATGATAGGACCTTTCCACTGATGTGTTGTTCAAGGCAATAAACACCACTGAATTAAAAGGCCATTATTCCATCTTAACATGTTACTGTTAGTGCTTCTTGGACATTCTTTTCTTCTACTGCTGAAGGAGAAAAAAGTTCTCTGCGCCTCTGAGAGTGTCCATTAAAAAAAGATAGTTTAAGGGATTGTGTAAGTTATTTTCACAAATTTTTGTAAATAAAGAGGAAGATCGTCATCACACCTTGGCTTTATTCTTTAAGCACATGTCTATATGGAAAATTGTACTTTATTCTTTTGCTCTTAACTTTGGATGAATTCTTTTACTTCACAGGTCATCTTGGATAATTGATCATGCCAATGTGGATCTTGAGGCCAGCTTTTTACTTAATGCTAACACCTGGCTAGTTGTGCACCCTGGACAGCTTTGGAACTAAAGCCCTTCTTCATAAAACAGTGAAACTCACACCCACAGATGTACAAGCCATGTGGATTTTATGCCTGATAGGAATTATGAGTTTGAGTCTCCTGGATCTCCTCCGGCTGATAGGTACACAATTTTATTTTATTTTATTTTATTTTATTTTTTTCTTTTTTTTATTTTCTTGTTGTTTTTTTTTTTTTTTAATTTTTTTTTTCAAAGTTTATTCATTTTTGGGACAGAGAGAGAGGCAGAACATGAACGGGGGAGGGGCAGAGAGAGAGGGAGACACAGAATCGGAAACAGGCTCCAGGCTCTGAGCCATCAGCCCAGAGCCCGACGCGGGGCTCGAACTCACAGACTGCGAGATCGTGACCTGGCTGAAGTCGGACGCTTAACCGACTGCGCCACCCAGGCGCCCCCACAATTTTATTTTAAATTAAAGTGTCAGTAATTCTAGATTCTTGGGGATTTACTGTTCATTCATTCTCTTCAATGATAAATATGGACAGAGAGGAGGAACCGTATAAAATGGAGGAATACATACCCAAACAGACTGGAATTTGAAAAATTATTTAAAAAAAATTTTAGTGATATATAGTATACATCTTTGGAAAATAACATATATAGTATGTTAATATATACTATATATATTATATAGTATATAGTATATATACTATATATATTATATAGTATATATACTTATATATATATAAGTGTATATATATATACTTATATATATATATAAGTATATATATATATATATACTTATATATATATACTTATATATACTATATATAGTATATAGTATATATATACTATATATATTATATAGTATATATACTATATAGTATATACTATACTATACTATATATACTATACTATATATACTATATACTATACTATATATACTATATATATATATAGTATATATATATACTATATATACTATATATATTATATATACTATATATACTATATATTATATAGTATATAATATATACTATATATATAATATATATATAGTATGTTAATAAAAAATAACATATATATAGTATACATCTTTGGAAAATAACATATATACTGAAGTTACAATATGAAGTCACTTAGTAATAAACTGACCAATTTATCTTTTTTTTTTATTTGAGAAAGAGAGAGAGAGTGCATAAGCAGGGGAGAGGGGCAAAGAGAGACAGAGAGAGAGAGAGAGAGAGAGAGAGAGAGAGACTCCTAAGCAGGCTCCTAGGTGCAGGGCTTGATTCCATGCCCCTGCGATCATGACCTGAGCTGAAATCAAGAGTTGGTCACAACACCAACTGAGCCACCCAGGTGCCCCAGCAATATATCTATCTTGATTTTTTGCCTCCATATCTGGCGTGGACAACACCACCCACCTACCAACAAAACTGACTTGCCTTAACATTACAGCATTGCAAAAATGTTTCAGCTTTTAAAGGGTTCTTCCTGGGGGCAATCAAAACAAAACCAGATAATACTTACGTGTCTATAAATGACTGCCTCGAATGAATTCATGCAATGAAAATCACTTGCAATTAGGGGTTTCCTACCCTTTCAAAATAACTTTTCTCATGATGATAGAAAAGATACAGTTGTGTTTTGCTAGAAAATTTGGAAAATGCAGAAAGGTACTGAGAAGAAAATAAAAATAGCCATTTAGGTTATTTTTGTGTCTACGCATTGTTAAGTGCAAGTGTGTACGTGTGTTTGTATATACAACTTGGGAGCAGTAATAGGGTTTAATGCTTGAAAGTGAAGAAGGAACAGCCTTTCGAGCTTGGATGACTAAAGTTGGAATCCTTGCTCAGGTGCTTGGTAACTGTTCTGCCTCAATCAGGTAGTTCAATCTCTCTTTGCTTGTTTCCTTATCTATAAGATATAAATAATAATATCTACATCAGAGTTTGGGGTGTTTTTTGGCGTGGTTGGTCATTAACTGAACTAATTTATATAAAACACATAAATAACTTCCAGGAACGTTGGGCATCATTATATCTACCCATGGTTCACATTTTGTTATGTCATAAAATGTCCTCAACATACTTCTTCGATGCCTGTGCTCTGATGTATGTAACATTCATATCTAAATTTTTGTGAACTTTTTTGGTTATTTAGCACAAATAAATACAGAGTAGAAATTTCTATGTCCAGTAGTTTGACTATTTTTAAGGGTTATTCGGTGAACAGGAAATATCACACAGGTAAAATTCTAGGAACTGGGGAAATAATAGTGAGCAAAACAGACCCAGAGCCAGAAGGGTAGAGGATTTTTGCGAAAAGTGACAAGAAGGGAAGGTATAGAGTGTTTTTAGAGTGTAACCTAACCTAGGGGTTTTAGAAGGGTTTCCCTGGAAAAGTGACATTTAGTTTGATATCTGAAGGTTGATTAGCTGTTAACTGGGTGGCCATGTGGAATCATGGGGAGAAATCAATGGCCTGTGGGAAAGCTCTGATATGAGCTTGGATGTCTTTTGTGTTTATTGAAAATACACTTACATTTTTTTCCAGGATTCTTCTGAAACACAGAAGCTTAAAGTTTTTAAGCCAATCACATCAACACCTGTGAGGGCGTGTGTGTGTGGGTGTGTGTGTGTGTGCTCATGTGTGTGTGCGTGTTGGCTGTGTATTGTCTTCCATTGTCGAGATATCACATAAATATTTGTCTATATTTTCTAGCACTTCTTAAGGTTTCATTTAAATGTTTTAACTTTTTAGGGGCTCCTGGGTGGTTTAGTTGGTTGAGCACCTGACTCTTGATTTCAGCTCAGGTCATGCATGGTCTCACGGTTGGGGAAATCAAGCACCTTGTCGGGCTCTGTGCTCAGTGTGGAGCCTGCTTGGGATTCTCTCTCTCCCCTCTCTCTGCAACCCCCCATGCACTCATGTCCTCTCTCTCAAAATAAACAAATCAATAAACATTAAAAAATAAATACACGTTTTCACTTTTTATGAATCTGGAATTTAAGTTGATGAATGGTCCGCTAGAAGGTTCTAAATTTTTTTTTTCCAAATGAATTTCTATTTTTTTTCCTCTTCTCCTGTTTCACCCACCTCCCCACCTACTTCCCCTCTGGTAACCACCAGTTTGTTCTCCATAGTTAAGAGTCTGTTTGTTGGTGGGTTTTTTTGGTCTCTTGTTTTCTTTGTTTATTTTCTATTTTTTTAAAGTAATGTTTGGAATGATCCTTATTTGCTCACAGACTTGTTACTGACTTCATCATATACTAATGTTTTGTGATAATGGTTACTGAGGTTTATTTCTGAGCTATCTTCCTCGCCCACTGATATGCTTATCAATAATCCTGTACATATCACTTTCTTCTAATTGTAATTTTATGCACTAATATATATATTTTTTAGTGAAGTGTAGTTGATACACAATGTTATATCAGTTTCAGGGGTAACATAGTGATTCTACAACTCTGTAAGTTATGCTACGCTCACAAGTATAGCTACCATCTGTCACTATGCGACGCCATTTTTTTAACGTTTATTTATTTTGAGACAGAGAGAGACAGAGCATGAATGGGGGAGGGTCAGAGAGAGGGAGACACAGAATCTGAAACAGGCTCCAGGCTCTGAGCTGTCAGCACAGAGCCCGACGCGGGGCTCGAACTCACGGACAGCGAGATCATGACCTGAGCCGAAGTCGGACGCTTAACCGACTGAGCCACCCAGGCGCCCCAGTGGTGCATTTCAAATCAAGTCTGGCAAGTATCGTATATTACGCTTTGGTTTTTGGTTGCGTTTCTCTGTATCTTCACCAAATTTATTTCTTCAGATGAACTTTAGAATCATGTTAACCCATTTCCAAAACTTAATGAATGGCTAATGATTGGAATTTTATAATAAATCTACTCATTGTGGGAGAAAAGAAAATGTTTATGATTTAGAATAAAATAAATGTATGTCTTAGGGCACCTGGATGGCTTCGTCACTTAAGTGTCTGACTCTATTTCAGCTCAGGCCATGATCTCTAGGTTTGTCAGATTGAGCCCCGCCCCCGTGGTTCATGTTGATGGCACAGAGCCTGCCTGGGATTCTCTGTCTCCCTCTCTCTCTGCCCCTCCCTGCTCATGCCCTCTCTCTCCTTCTCAAAACAAAACAAAACAAAACAAAAATTAAAAAAAGATAAATGTACATCTCTTGTTATCTTCAAGTCTTTTTCTATGTCTTTCTAAAGTTTTGTAGTTTTTTTCTTACATATTTAGTCTGCCTTTACCTAGAGGGAGGTTTTTTTTTTTTTTTTTTTTTTTTCAACGTTTATTTATTTTTGGGACAGAGAGAGACAGAGCATGAACGGGGGAGGGGCAGAGAGAGAGAGGGAGACACAGAATCGGAAACAGGCTCCAGGCTCTGAGCCATCAGCCCAGAGCCCGACGCGGGGCTCGAACTCACGGACCGCGAGATCGTGACCTGGCTGAAGTCGGACGCTTAACCGACTGCGCCACCCAGGTGCCCCTAGAGGGAGGTTTTAAAGACAATCAGAATAGTTCCTACCTGTTGATCATCCTTTGTATTTAAATCACATATAGGGATTTTATTATTTGGGACACATATTTTTATTGTAGATTCTACCTTTAATCCACAAGAAACATTATTCTCTATGTTGCTTAGTGTGTTTTTCCATCATAAATATAATTTTGGCTGATACTCTATTCTAGTCTTATTTTTTCCTACTGTTTCCCTGATAAATATTTGGACTTCTCTGAAGAAATGTCAGTTTGATTTAGACAGTTCCCTTTAATTTATCATGCCACTGGGTTTTATTTTTAAACAGGTACTGAAGATATCTGTCTTTTAACAGGACAGCTTAAACAATGTATTGTGATAATGTGGTTGGTATTCTGACACCTTATTTTTTGCTTTCCATTCTTTCCTTTATGGGTTGTGTTTTACGTGCATCCTCTCTCCACAGAGACATTTTTAGAAATTTGTTTTTCAGGAAACATCATTCATCTGTATTTGTCTAATTATAAAATTCAAAAAGAAAATGATGTCCTTTGATACCTCTACATGAACATTTCTCTTTTTTTTTTTTAATTTTTTTTTCTCAACGTTTTTATTTATTTTTGGGACAGAGAGAGCATGAAGGGGGGAGGGGCAGAGAGAGAGGGAGACACAGAATCGGAAACAGGCTCCAGGCTCCGAGCTCCGAGCCATCAGCCCAGAGCCTGACGCGGGGCTCGAACTCACAGACCGCGAGATCGTGACCTGGCTGAAGTCGGACGCTTAACCGACTGCGCCACCCAGGCGCCCCTACATGAACATTTCTATCCAGCTGTTATGATTTGGTCAATATGACATAGGATTTCACACTTGAATTATTATTATTAACATATTCTACATTATATACCGTCTCTTTTAACTATTATTTTTTTATATTTTCTGTTAATTTGAAAAGCATATTTTCAACAATTATTTATACTTAGCTGTACGTTTAAAACTAGTTTCAATATGTACTGAAAATCTTGTATTTTTAATTTCTGTTTGCCTTTAGAAAGTAGGAGGCAACATCCCTGTTGCAAAGAACATCCTCTCCACCACCCCTCCCCCCCAAAAAACAGACAAAAAAGAAACAAAAAACTTGGACTCATCCATGATGGTTTTTTTTTCTTCCATTTTCACATTTATATCCATCTGCAAACCTCAAAGTCTTGACCTGCAGAATTTGACCTTTTTTTCTCAGCTCTGGTATCATTTAGCTTATCCTTATCCTTCATTGTGGTCATTGCAATAATCTCTCCATCTGACTCCTATCTGGTCCCCTTCCAGGTTAAAATGTTAACTCAAACTGTGTCTCTCCTCTGATCAGTTCCTCAAGTCCCTCTCCTTCGGTTTAAAGCAACACCCAAGCATACTTCCTACTCCCTGGGAACTAGCTCTCTCTCTGTCCTCCACCAATCTCCCCTCCTTCCCCTTTGCCCATTATTCCAGACACCGGGGCGTTTTGCTGTTCCCTCCAAGAAGCTGAGCTGACTGTCACGTGTGGTGGCCACCTCTCTATTGTAAAATCTCATCCCTCGAAGAATTATCTCCTCACCTCCCTCTGATTTCTTCCCAAATATCTCCTTATTGAAAAAGCTCTCCTGAATTAGTCAACAAAACATCACACTCCACCTCCTTCCCACCCCAGCAAGTGAATGTTTTATACTTTCTCTTAAGAGTAGTAAAACATAAAACGATAGTAATCCTAAGGAAAAAGAAACTACCATAGCCCAAAAATAATGCAAAATTAGAAACAAATCATTGTATACTAATTACAGACACTTACCCTTAGGCAATCTGACAAATACGAGGCAGCTGTAAGGAAAGGTTCAGGCTTCTGAATTAGGGAGACTGGAGCACACTGAACAAACAAACACCACATTAAGAACTTCCAAGACTGAGACCAAATGGAGACAAGTAGAGTGAGCGGGCACTGTGCGTGGTTCTGTGCTCAAGCAGGGGAGGGGCAGAGAGAGGAAGACACAGAATCCAAAGCAGGCTCCAGGCTCTGAGCCGTCAGCACAGAGCCCGACCTGGGGTTCGAACTCACAAACTGGGAGATCATGACCTGAGCGGAAGTTGGGCGCCCAACCGACTGAGCCACCCAGGCACCCCCCGCCCCGCCCCGTTCCCATTTCTCCTCACGCCCCGTGAAATTGTCCGTGTCACAGAAGTGTGTGTATGGCAAACAGGCCAAACTTCTATAGTGAGGTAGCTTTGGTCAATTTCCTTGACAGGTCGAGCACCACCAACCCTTCCTTACATTAATAATGTTTGTTTTTCTTTCTTTTGGAAAACCAATGAGATTAGCAAATTGTGTTGTGTATTCTTCCTCAGTCACATGAAGATCTGTGATAAATTAAACAAAGAGCAAAAGTTGGAAACGATTTTTGCCAATTTTTAAGCGAAAGCTCTGGTCCAAATGTTGTGCTCGCATGGTGGTTATTGACATGCTAGAAAGAGAAAGTGCCCGTTGAATGCTTTGAAAATTAGGTGCTTGGATTAGTATTGAACATCATGCTGGCTCATCATTTACACCTGCAACGTGAGTGAGCACAAAGTTTCCTCCTCTTCAGCAGGTGCCTGGTCAAACTCATGGGAACTAGATGCATGTTTTAAACTAAACTCTCTTTGCTGCCCACATGGAGTATCTTAAACTGCTCGTTTTATTGATAAAAAGAAAATCTTACCAGCAGAGGGCTGAAAAAAATAATGTGGCAGCCTACACAGTTGTTTGGCATTGCGTTGGACAATAAAGAGAATTCTGGAAAGTCTCTTGGCGGTTTTTATCTTCATGTCCTGAATTTCAGCCTTCTGCTTATCACATCCAATCAATGTAAGCCTTATTTATTTATTTATTTATTTAGAGAGAGACAGAGAGAGCAAAAGTGCAGAGGAGAAGGGCAGACAGAGAGAGAGAGAGAAAGAGAATCTTAAGCAGGCTTCATGCTCAGTGCGGAGCCCAAAGCGGGGCTCGATCCCACAACCTTGAGATTGACCTAAGCCCCAATCAGGAGTTGGACGGTCAACCTCTGGCACCACCCAGGCACCCCTAATGCAAGCTTTTGAAAAGAAACAAACCTCATTGGTGAATTAGGCAAGATCTACAAATGACTTCTTTATATTATGGGTCGTCACTTTAGGTATATTTATAGTATTGTATCAAATAGCTTCTACAGTAATTGAGGGTAAGGGCATTTCTTGTGTGTGTGCACCCCCCCACCTCACTCACTCTGGGAATTTGCGCCATAGTAATAATCAAGGCAAGTAAATAATGATGGAAGTTGGTGCAATGACCATGTTAGGCCATTGAACTGCGTGGCAAAATTCTATGTTTGAGTTCTATGGGAACAGGACTGGTTCCCCGCGTAAGAAGACTGGACTTTCACCTTTCAGTTCAGTGGCCAGTAGGTAGGAAAAAACTAAACCAGAGAAGACACGACTCTCCCCTCCCCGCCCTACTTTCTGACCTATGCACCTGGGCCCTGAGAATCTCATAATCAGTTTGCTCAGGGGAAGAAAGAGCACCGAGTAATTCTTGAGGGCAAATGGGAAATTATCATCTGAATCTGAAATTAGCATGTTATATAGAACTATTTGAGAAAACTAAGGAAGGTGAAAAAAAGGATGAAAATGTAATGTTGGAATTGTCTGTGGTTAACCACATAATCGGAGTCTCCTAGTAAATAAGCCATTTCCTGAGAGAAATGTAGTTATTTTGGAAGTGGTTTCAACTTTTAAAGTCATTGATGTGCCATTTAGTATTTAAATTACAGTGATTTACAAAAGGCCACCCAGAGTGGTCTGGATGTTCCAGGCTTTCTCCAAAACACCTCATGCATTCCTGAACAGCAAGTGGAACATTTGGAGAGCTTGGCTCACCACGCATGTGTAGCCCAAATGTAACTTCTGAAGCATCATTTTCTACTCAGCAGCTTACTTTCACAAATTTTACTCACATGGTATAATGGAAGAGACACAAATTCAAAATGCTTTTAGAACCCTACCTGGTCTCATTTATAATTTTTTTTAACGTTTACTTATTTTTGAGACAGAGAGAGACAGAGCACGAATGCGGGAGGGCCAGAGAGAGGAGGAGTCACAGAATTGGAAGCAAGCTCCAGGCTCTGAGCTATCAGCAGAGTCCCACCCGGGGCGCGAACTCACGGACCTCGAGATCATGACCTGAGCCGAAGTCCGACGCTTAACCCGACTGAGCCACCCAGGAGCCCCTTATTTATGTTACACATCAGCGGTCGGAAAACTGCCCACAGAACAAATTTGGCCCAGTTTTTGTAAATAAAGTTTTATTAGAGCACCACCATGCCCATTCATTTATGTTATGGTCTATGGCTGTTTTCACGCTACAACAGCACAGGAAAGTAGTTGTGACAGAGATGATCTGGCTCTTCGCAGAAAACATTTGCTAACCATCTGTGTATGTTATTGCATCAGTAGCAAAACCTATCAATCACTGAAGATATAATAGGGTTTTCTTTCTTTCTTTTCTTTTCTTTCTTTTTTTTTTTTGTAGCAATCACACACATCAAGGATCCATCAGGTACATTTCATTAGGACGAAATCTTATTTCTACACAATTTATCTTGTGCCTCGGATGTCCTTCCCGGGAGCGAATTCTCATTTAAACAAAATAGACACGCACACATTCAAAAAGTGTTCTTTTATTATTTCTAGTAACATATATTGTATAAATACTCTATTTTTATATGCCCTTTTACAAAAGCGATATAACTTAAAAGTTTTATCATTAGAAAGAAATGTATAAAAATAAATATGTTATTATAGGCATTTATTACCAACTATAGTCCTTCTTAGAAGGAACACACAAATACTTATGAAGTACATAGAATTTATAGTAACATATTTTACTATATACATATGGGAAAAAAAAAAGTCCTATTCTCTTTCATAGTAGAAGAGCTGAACAGACATTCACCAGGATATGACTGTTGGGCCAGCTGCTGGGGGTGGGCCTGCTACCCCTCAGGAGCCTCCCCACTGTGAGACTAGTGATCTCCATGTCCCCAAACACTGGGGATCCCACTCTACACGCCCCATCCTTATACTGGCATTACATCCTTTTGTGTGTGTGTGTGTGTGTGTGTGTGTGAGATCACCCGGTCCTTCTTGAGCCGTGAACCGGTTTTTGTTTTCTGTTTGTGTTTTCCACCCACATTCCAAAAGTAGGCTTGCATGAGGAGGAAAGAAGGTGGAAGGTTTGAGCTTATCCTGTCTCCTCTGACTTTCACTAGCGTCTGATTCATTGCTGCCTTTTTTTTTTTTTTCTAACTCCTTATAGACTTAACGCATTTTCACAAACACGTGGAATTGTTTCTTTGTCAAAATGACGTCACGGATGAAGACCCAGCAGTGGCACAGGACAGCGAAGACGGCGTTCCTTTTCAGTCACTTTATGTTGCAAAGCAGTTCTCTCACGGAGGACAGTCTTGCATTCTTAACTCTCAGTAGAGACGACGGCGGAAGTGTTCTCCGAAATCGTAGCAGCCGCGATCAATCAGCGCTGGCTGAAGATGCTATGGGCCCTCCTTTCTCCCTCCGTGGTTCGCGAGGTAAAGCAAGCCCTGTCTGCAACTGAAAGTCTCCTCTTTCTCCTGCTTTTCAGTTCCCAACCCGCACGGCACAAAGTATTTAATCATTTAATCGGTACCACAGCACGGGGATCGTGTACTCCTTAAACTAATTGTGACAACTGCGTCTATTTGTTTCTTACACTTGTCATAGATGTAACAAAAGGAATAATAATAATGCCCCGGGGCTTTATCATGCTATATCATTGCTCAGAGATTAATAACCCTCATTAGCTACCCTATCAGATTCGTAACTGGCAGGATATTCTGCCGATCTAACTTCTTTTCTACCTACCTCCACACTCCCAACTCCTTACCCTCTCTGTTCATCACCGGCAAGGTACACTGCATCCCTCCAGCCTTCTTGGTATCAGTGCACCAGCCCTTCCACACCTCATCCTCCCCTCAACGCTCCCCTGCTTAACTGCATTCTGCCATCGTACAGAAATCTATGTAATGCTTCGGTTTCTTGAAAGGATCGCAGCTCTCGTGAGACAACACCCCCCCGTCGTGGGACAGACATTGCAAGGTTCTCTTTTTGTAACCTTTCCCGCAAGTCTTGGAGCATGGTGACCAATCCCCCAGCTGCCAGTGGGGGCAAGGCACGTCCGCGCAGGGTCGGGTGCTGGCTGGCTTCACCTCCTTCGCACACTCCGAGGCGGGCTGCCCATTGATGTCTCGGCACTCCACCACTCTCCTCTGCCAACCCAGTCCGCATGACTTGGAACATTCGCCCCACTCTTCAATGACCCATTCTGAGAAGGTAGGGATGGCGTTGAAAGGTTCCTTCTTCTTCTTCACAAAATAGGTGTATTTGATTTTCGGGCGAAGGGCGTTGCCCACGGTGAGGACCTGGATGGTTATTGGCTCTTTGAGCGGGCTAAAGCTGCGGATTCTTTCCAACGCAGCGGAGGAACCACTGTACCTTAAGACGGTACCTTTGTAGGTAATGTCTTGCTCTAAAGTGGATAGAGTGAAGTCGCCGTTCAGGATATATGTGCCGTCAGCGGCTTTGATGGCAAGATAGCTGCCATTATTCCTGGACCCCCGGTGATTCCGTTGTTTCACCTCAATGTTTGTGGCTCCGGCAGGAATCGTGACGATGTCATGATATCCAGGTCTGCAGACAAGAAAAAACAAATATAAAACTGTCTCGGTCGCTGGCTAATTATAACACTCAGCTGGAAAACACGCAAATCGTTTGGAACGTCAGCTCTCCCAGACCTGTCAAGTTACCTCTACGTAACAAGATCTTTGGGAGTATGACGTTTCAAGACTTACTTTGCACTAGTAACCGATCCTGAGGTCTTCTTGCACGTAGATCCGTTTCCTCCACAAATACCACATTTGTCAAACTTCTTTTTGGAGTCTATGATACGATCGCAGCCAGCTTTGACACACTGTCCTTGCACGCAGACAGAGGTGGAATCGGGGCTACACGGGGTACCATCAACCACCTGGAGGAGGGAGAACACGTATCTGGTGTCACACGTGAGTCAACTCGGGAAAGAGCTGATGTTGCGATCATTACGGGAGATTTTCTCATGAACACAACGCCTCTGCTTTCCTGACCATCCTAACGAGAGGAGTGCTCTACACGTGGCACACGCGACCCTTCTGGGTGGCGTTTTCACTCCAGTAGATATAGGCGTCCGAAAATACTATACATTTTGATTACTTGTTTATTGACCTGTCTCACGTCTAGGTCACGGCAATGAAAGCAGAGCCGGTCCACCTGCATACTGCGGTACGCTCAGTGCCTAGAATAATTCCCGCCAATTGCAGATGCTGAGTTAAGTCAGCTGTTGCCCGTTGAAGCCGCAACCGGGAAATATTTTCACAGCCTACAGTGATAATGGCACATGATAATCCAAGCAACATTCGTTTCGTTGTTCTTAAATCTCAGAACCAGATTTATCCCCGCAGCAAAACAGCAAAACGATGCTTCTACTAGTTCAACGTACGTTCTCAAACACAAGTGTTATCGACGCCAGACTTCCTTTTAATAAGTCCATTTGCACACGTTACCGCTAATCACCGGTCACAAGAACTGTGCTCCATGCTAATGCTATTTTCCAAAAGCGCTGTCAGGCTGCCATGCTAATACGCAATTTATCTGACCATAAAGGCCTTTTCTCTGCATACCAGAGTAATAACAAGCAATGCTAAGAATCCTAAGTGCCTGATTCGGGCTTCGTTCACAACTGGAAAACGATGCCACACTCAAAAGAAGGTGGTGGGCAACGTGTCTAGAACAAAAAGGAGATCCGATTTGAAAATCGAACACGTTGGGATGTGAATTCATGCAACTGCATCAGAGGCTGCATGAAAAGGTTGCAGCCCAAGACCTCGTTTCTTGGGCAACAAGTATGGATCGAAGTAAGTACCTTGGGCTGCAGAACGAAGAAGAAGCCAATGCCTTTGGCTTGACAGATGAGCTTGCATCTGTCCTTCGGCGAGACGCCGGCATACTTGGGTGTCCACTCCACCGCGGGCCCGCTCCCGAAGGAAACCTTAGAAAACTCGTTGTGTGCCTCACACTGTTCCTCTCTAAATGTTTTTCCTGGGAAGAAAATGATATCATGACGTCATCGGTTCTCAACCCTCGCCTGCCTGCTCGCGGGCGCATCAGTCGCCACCCGCTTCTACTCACCGTTGTTATCCGGACAGTCTTCGATGTTACAGGACCTGTAGCGCACGCGCTTGCCTTCACAGTACTTCCCTCCGTTTTTGGGGACCGGGTTGTCACATTCCCTCATGGTGTACTGAACTCCTCCGCCACAGGTTCTCGAACAGTCTCCCCAGGGTCCCCACGGCCCCCAGCTTCCATGAACAGGAGTCTGCATGGGGACACAAATGATCAGCATTAGAACTCTTTACGGAACTCTTTTTAGGCAACGAACGAGAAAAGTTAAGAGATGAAGAATCCGTTGTAAAAACCATCTGTCTTGTGTCCTCCCCTCCCCACCCCGCCCCCATCAAAGGACACAGACAGGGGCGCCTATCGTGCAATCAAATGTTTTAGCATCGGACTGCTCCTTCCAATTCCGAATCTTAAAGGCGTAGGCGCGTGCGGTGACAGGCAAAACTCACATGGAAATGCATCTTGTCCGTCTTGTTCACACACTTGCCGTTCAGACACCATTTCCCTTCTCCACAGCTGGTGCCGTCCGCCCAAGGGAAGTGTTTCGTTTGGCACACCAGCAACCCGCCAGAGGTGCCCGTGCACCACAGGGTCGTACAAGTGCTGGCTGCATCCAGGCAGTGCTTGGACTCTTCCCCAAACGTAAACTGGCACTGCCGGTTGGCATCGTACAAGGTCCCCGGGAGATCGGAGGGAAGCTGGAGGGGGCTCTGGGGCTTGTCCATCAAACATTCCCCTGCAAAGGAAATGCCGGCCAATATTAAAGAGCGGTGACTGCAAACAGACAGAAGGTAGATCAGTTTCAGAACACGGTTACCGTAAGAAATCACAGAGAGCAGAGTGATTTGAAAACTAGAGCTCCTGGGGAAAACGCCAGCGAAGAGTTAAATAATTTGTAAGATACTGTCCTCCAAAGGGGATTTCTGCATTAACAGTGACAGGAAATTACCGTTCTGCTAAAAAGCTCAAATTAATGCACTTTTAGGAGCTACTCGGCCAGAAGCACTGTCATTTACTGGGAATTAAGATCCAAAAATGTATGCTCGTGGGGCGCCTGGGTGGCTCAGTCGGTTAAGCACCCGACTTCGGCTCAGGTCCTGATCTCACAGTTTGTGAGTTCCGAGCCCGGCGTCGGGCTCTGTGCTGACAGCTCAGAGCCTGGAGCCTGCTTCGGATTCCGCGCCTCCCTCTTCTCTGTCTGCCCTGCTCATGCTCTCCTTCCCCCTCTCGCCCAAAAAATAAATAAAAATTAAAAAAAAATAAAAAGTAAAATAAAAATGTATGCTCTTGACAACGAAAGCAATTTGGAAGAAGGGGAAATAAAAAAGCACACAAAAGAAAGAAGGGACTGGTTTAACTAGAATCTTACATGTGGAAGGCTGGATAACATCTAGAAAGAGTAGCTGCAGCATCTTACCATGACCATTATCTAGGAATGATGTAATCATGTAGGCACTGCAGGGAGACCAAGGCTGGTTGTGGTTCAAGTTGGAAAGCATTGACGCCATCATGTGGGAATTCTGGTCGACGCCATTCATGCTGGCACACTGCTTTGCATCATCGTGTGGCATGTTAAACACGTGGCCTAAGAAGCAATCCAAAACCCACATCAAAATACAGCACTTCCCCCCCCCCCCCCCCAATCAGGGATTCACTTGTCCTGAAGTGATTATTTCTAGAAGAAGAAATGTATTTTGGAAACAATCGAGCTTGGGCCCGATACGTCTATGTCTTACAAGGCGCAGACAAATAGGTAAATTTCCAAATGTCAGGATCTCATACTATGTTATTTTGAAACCTGTTAAGGCTGGCCACGGTCCGAAGAGTGGGAAAAGAGGACTTCATTCCCACCCTGAAACGACTTACCTAGTTCATGAGCCGTGGTGAAGGCAGCTTGCAAGCCATCGTCTTCTATGACCGAACAGCTTCTGGTGGGATCACATATAGTTCCGACATCAGCCATCCCAAGGGTGTCACATGTCTGCGCCCCACACAAGTCCTAAAAGAAGCAAACGTAGGTCCTTATGCCTAGGAACAGAGAGCGCGAACCTTGCGACCTCACTTTTGGCAACAGGTATCTTCCCGTTCGTATTGGGAGCATTTACATTCGCCGCCACCGAGCTGTCCAAATCTGGGGACTCCTCTGAAGATTTTTCTCTACTGCTATTCAAACAGGACTGTGGGACTTGAGCTAGTAAAATTATGGAGGCCGTAAGGAAAACTGACCACGTTAGCCAATTAAAAGAATGCAAGTCAAGGGCACTGGCGAAATGCCTCATCCGCGTCTCTAGGTTCCGGTGCTGCCGGGGCCCCCCCCCCCCCCCCCCCCCCCCCCCCCCCCCCGCCGGAGGGCAGTCATACCTGTCTGGTGAAGAGAATAGCGGTGTCATAGTGCTCCCCGTGCCGGTCACTGGGCGGGTTGTGCTGCTTCTGCCAGTTACAGAAGTTCCGCAGAGTGAGGGCAGCATTGGAAGTCACCTCGGGCCCCTTCTGTTCCTCGTAGATGACCAGGATCTTCACTACCACCAGACTCACGGAGTTCCGGATGCTGGGGTGTTTGTAGAGCCTGGCTGCTACCGAGAACAAGGTGAGAAGGTAGTGCTTCAGACCATTGCCGTGGAACTCTGCCATGGACTGGTCGGCCACCAGCATAGTTTCCACGTAGCGGTGACTGGACACAAATCGCTTCTTTCTCACGCTCCCAGCGCCTGTAAAGAAACAGAAAAGGTAGTTTGCTCAGGGCCATTCTGGCCGGGAATAGCTACCATCCCAGAGTATATAAGGAAAGCCTAAGCAGTCAAAGCAAACAAAATAAAAATATACCTGGGACCACAATAACAAAAATAGTTGCATCTCTTTTCGCTGCAAATGTTATTTTTAAGGCTTTCTCCTTTACTTTATTTTCTCTCTTTCTCTTTTCTGTTCCCCTGCCTCTTAAATAAAAAAGGCCATGTGAGCCACTCAGGGTTCAGGCTTTTTTTTGGGGGGGGGGCGGTGAGGAGGATTTCTTTTGTCCTCCTGGAAGTCCTACAGTCTGCACAAGGCAGTATGGACATCATCCTACCCAGCTGCAGTAAAAACTTGGAGCAAAGGCAGCAGGCAGAGAGCCCCTGAGTCACTCTTTCACAGGCCAGGACTCAAATCCTGAATGAGATCATCGGACTCCACGTGGAAGGCCCAGGGCAGGGCTGAACTGCGCTGCTCTGCTGTCTCATTCCAGGGGTCCTGGGGGGGGGGGAGGGGGAGTGTTCTGCTCTTGCCAAATCCGGGCACGAGGACCACCCACTCTGCCCAGCAGCCTGTCGTCCCATTCCCACTGCCCCAGGGAAATAAGTCCCTGCCTTGACCCGGGGGGGGGGGGGGGGTGGACATTTGATTATTTAGAAAAGAGCCTTCTGACTCCTGACGGAAAGCCGGACCCCAGGGAAGTCCCAAACTGGACGCCGACCACGTAACTGCTTCAAGGAGCAGATGTCCACGGGGAAAGCGGAAATTCGAAAACAAGCCACGTGAGAAAGTTAAGGAAGAAAAAAAAAAGGCACCAAAGTGACAGGATGAAGAGAAGGAGACAGTAAGCACCGCACACAACTCAAGAGCCAGGGTGAAGCGTAGCAGGAAGGATCAGCAGTGACTAACACGCAAGAGTGCAAGAGAGCAGAATTTTGGCCGCGAGAGGGAGCGCAAACTGGGAGGCCGGGTGGGAGGCGCGGGGAGGCGGGGCCAGCTGGGCAAAGACCTCCCAAGCAGGTTCTGCAGAGGGGCCGGGCCGCCGCCAGCCGGTCGGGGTCAGCCTCTTTAAGAGGGAAGGGGGAGCAGGCCGAGGCCAGCAGGACAGAGATCCCAGCGCAGCTGTCCAGGCGTGCGGGTTGCGCACTGCTAGGTCACCGTCGCTCCTCCACCCTCCATCTCCGCCCTCCCCCCGGCGCAGGGCGCGCGCACAGGCAGCGGTTGCAAAACTCAGCGCAAAGTTGCAACCCGACCAAAGAACACATGCACAGTCGTTAAAAAGAAACGATCAGGACGGAAAGAAGTCACACACGCTCACACTAGACTAAGGTGGAAAGGAGTTGGGTTACCAACTCTTCCCTTCCCCGTCGAGACGCTTCGCCTTAGCAGAAAATCGCTGCTCTGCCCGGCCTCTCTTGACCATTCATTATTCGGGCCAACGGGATTCGGTTCTAGCCGGGTTGGATTCGTTCACCAACCCAAACCTCAAGCCACATTCCTCCACACCAGGCCCGCGTCCAGTCCGCAGACGCATGTTCCTGCCTGCGAACAGGAGTTGACCCTCCACACGCGCCGCTCAGAGACAGTGGGGAGAGGGGGATGAATGGAGAGGCGAGTGAGAGCACCTCTTCTGCGACTGATACCTGTCGGCTGTCCCGCCCGCTGCGGCGCGGGGTCCCGCGGCGGCCACTGCGTCCCGGCGTCCTCGTCCTCTGGCCCCGCGCCCCCGGCGAGCTGGGTCTCGTCGTCCGTGACCCCGCACTTGGCGCCGTCGCCGCCCCGCTGCCTCCGCCGCAGGAGATGGAACTGGGGCCGCTCCGGCGGCTCCTCCCCGGCAGCGGCGGCGGCGGCGGCGGGGGCCAGGCCCGCGGTGGCGGCGGCGGGCGCGGGCTGGATGAAGTACTCCTCGCCCTGCAGGTAGAAGGCGCCGCTCACGCCCTCGCAGAGGCTGAGAGCGGCGGCCGAGCCGGAGTCGCCGTTCACGGTGCCGGAGTAGAAGCAGTGCGTCAGGTCGCCGGCGGGGTCCGGACGCAGCGCGTCGGGCCCGGGCCTGCGCCCCACGGTCTGCAGCGTGAAACCCGGCGCCAGGAAGCCGCGGTCGGGCTGCAGCTCTAGGTGCAGCTGCCGGCCGAAGGCGTCCAGGCGGAGGTGCGTGGTCGCGTGTCCCGGCGCGCGCTCCAAGTCCGGCAGCACCAGCTCCTCGTCTTCCTCGGCGGGGCGCCCGCGCGCACCCGGCACGAGCAGCAGCAGCGCCGAGGCCGCCGCGAGCAGTAGCAGCGCGGGCGCAGGCTGGGTGCCCCGAGGCCGCCGCGCCAGCTTCGCGTTCCCCATGTCGCTGCCTCCCGTGCGCCTTCGGAACCCCGCGGGGACGGCTCGCTGCACCCGAGTCCCGGGAGGCACCGCGCGCCTCAGTGGACGGAGAGAGAGGGCTATTGTTCGGGTCGGGAGCGCGGAGCCTTGCTGGCTTCGCTCTGGGTTGTTACAGTGACTGTTATTCTTTGAAAGTGAGCGCAGAGCCGGCGGTGGACAGGACTCGCGGAGTCCCCGGGAAGGAGGCGCTGCAGTTCTGCGGGCGCGCGGGAAGTTTTTCTTCTAGCGCAGAGTTGGAGGCACCGCGCGGCAGGGGCTGGCCGGGAGGCTGCTGCAGGGACAAGAAGTGCCCCGGGACGCCTCCGGGCCAGGGGGGCAACGGGCAACGCGAGGACCGGTGCCTGGAGCCCCTCTTCGGTCTCCGCCTTGGCCGCGGGGCTTGGCTCTGCGCACCACAAGGTCCTCTCGGCCCTACAGCGCGCCCTGGCTTTGCAGTGGCCCCTGACTTGGAGCCGCTCTCCAGCGAGTGCAAGAACCAGGCAACCCGGGTTGCCCTTTTATAGTCTCCAACATGTCTCCACCTCCCTTCCCCCTTCTTCCTCCCTCTTGGCCGCCTTTCCATCCCAGAGACACCGCCCCCTAAACTCTGTCGGTGCTAAACCGCGCTCAGCGCCGCAGGCCGGGGCGGGGGAGGGGGACTGCCTCCGCGTTGGCTGGGCGCCAAGGGCTCGTCAATCTGGGGGCGGAAGACGCAGGAGGGGCGCTGTGACCAGCACTTTGTGCGTCTGGGGTTGCTGCGGGGAGAAGGTACTCCCTTCCATTGCGCCTTCCCCCTCGCTAGCTTCCCGGACCACTCTCCCTTCTCGCTGCCCTTGTGCGGGAGCGCAGCTCGCGCGCTGGGCTGCAGTTCCCAGAAGGGACGGTGGGGGTGGAGGGCAGAGTCCCTTCTCCAAGATTTCCCTGCCCGGGGGCTGTCACTGGGCCGCCTCCCTTTGCCAACCCCTCCCGCAGCCCATTACTCCCCAGTTTGTACGATGAGCCGGGACTGCCCTTTCTAGAAAAATACCTCACCCCACCTCCACCTCCCTGGCCCTCCTGGGCGGGTTTATGCTGTTTGCTCTCTCTTCGCCCCAACATTGCTCGGGTAAGCTTGTTTGGGTCAGTGCCAACCTGGAAAGCATGCCTGGGGTCAGGGGGACACTTCCCAAGCCCTAGATTTTAAAATGCGTTCGCATTGACCTTTATCTCTACCCTGCCATCCCCTGCCTTAGCGACTTCTCTTTGGGGACCAGGCTCACACTTCCGGAATAGGTGATCTGGAACGCGTTTCAATTCCCTGGAGCCTTAAGGGAGGGACTTGGGCTTTCTCTTCTTCATTCCACAAATAATCAACTCCCGCCCAGTCTGCCTTCTTTTCCCTAATAGCTGCTGCCGAACGTAGGCCGGGCTGGCGGAAACGTCAAGGAACCCCACTTTTCCACCCAGGGGCCAGCGGGACCGCCGGGGCTACAAAGTGTGCTGTGGGGAAATTAGGAAGTTGGCTCTCTTCCCTGACCCCCTCCCTCCTCTTCCCACCAGGAAGGGAACAGGCTGCATTCGTGTTCTGAAAGCAAGCGCTGCAGAGCCCTTCCACCTCCTTAGGTCCCAAGGAAAAGCTGAGCCTCTCTTCCATCGATAACGAGGGAGGGAGGGGCTCAATGACACAGAGGAAGGAAATGTTTCATAATGCTTCCACAGGCGGAAAACCAGGGGACAATGGTGAGAACGGCCGCCGCAGTCCCGGGGCAGACCCGTGTCCCTCTCGCGCGCGCTCCCACTTCCTCGCCCGGTGTCCTGTCTGGCCGCCCCTGCCCCTCGATTTTCACCAAGTTTTGTGTCAGCTCCTTCCTCACTCCTCCCCAGACCTTCCCAATTTCATTCTGCCCCAGCCAGAAGCGCCCCCCACCCCCCAGTCCTCCAACACACCCCTCTTCCAACTTTTGCTTTCAGAATTCTTTCCAACTTCCTCTACTCTCCGAGTTCTAGGTTGCCTGCTGGAAAAAAAAAAACACACACACACACACACAAACACAAAAACCCTGCTTGCCACTCTTTAGGAAAGATCCCATGAGAAAGAAAGGCAAGGAGAAGCAGAAACACTTCACTCTTAGAGGGTCATAACCGCTGGCCCTACACCCTTAGGAATGTTTGCATTCTGGAATGTAATTTTCCTTTCCTAAGGTCAGGGTCACAGTTACACGCTGAATGGTCAACTCAAGAATTACATGTTTTATTAGCAGCTTAAAGTATGTCAATGGCCAATTTCCACCCTGTCTTTGCTCTTGCATTTTCCCACCAGCTGACAATGTGACAGTGTTTTCTGCCTGCTTCCTTTCACCCAGCCTCCCTTCCCAGCCCTCTCTCCCTCCATCCCATTTCTCCTTCAAAGTTAGTGTCCACCTATACTCATGAGCGGCCTCATTCGTTTCTCCTTTGTGTAGCCTGACTTTCTGTTCACCTTGGAACTAAGCAATTCACTTCCCTCTGCTTCAGGGCGTCATTTCCCATTCAAACATCCCTACTCTCTGGTTTGGTGTCTAGACTTTCTTCCTCTTCTCCTTCTTCTCTTTCTTCTTCTCCTACATTTCCCTCCTCTGTTCCAGTAGTTGTTAGATGTGCCCTCCTTTAATGATTTCAACTCACTTGTTCTTTCATTCTAGGCAGAAGAAAGGTAAGATACTTGAGAGAACATTTGAAGAAAAGTCATTTTACACTTGCAAGATATTGACTATGGAATCATGAAAACATGATGGCAAAGCCGTGAGTAAATTTTGATACCCCTTGCATAGAGGAGGGTTCTGGAAACAATATATGGTGGTCAGAAGGTGGGGCCTCAAACTGGTTTTGAGATGAAAATTTCAGATACTTGAGGTGGCCCAGGAATAAAAGACGCACAAGAGCTGTCAGGTTCAGTGTGATTCCCTTGAACTGGGGCAGGATGGGAAATGTGTCTTTTTTTTTTTTTTATAAAAAATCATGTAATGCATTTCCAACTTTTAACTCTCTTACATAAAACTTGGCTTTTAAAATATATTTGTGCAAGCTTGGCCTTTGGTTTCTTTCTGCCTCCAGTGGGGTTCTCGTTGGAAGTCTGTTTAATTCAAGGCATACATTTCTAATCTTGAATGGTTTACTTCAAATCCACTACAATTTTTGCAGATTTCATGTTGTATATACAAATAGAGCTGAAAAAACAGAGAGCTAGCGGCAAAAGAATGGCCAGGAACATGGCTTTTTTATTCACTGGGTCTCTCTCCAGATTTCTGTTCTTTTGCATAATGACTCCAATCTGTTGTGCACCTGTAGTTCTGGGAAATGATTCTTTTTTAATCGCTTCAACAGAGGCATGGATGTAGATGTTGCCAATTACTAAGCTTGAAAAACTCCATCCATGCTCAGGAGAACATTTAATCTACTTGCTTTTTTGTTTTTAAAGACCAGAACTCTGTTCAGGCCTTTGTGGTGTTACACAAACATGCACATATAACACAGAAGCATGCTTATAAACAAAACTGTGGATTGAAAAAATACTTTACTATAGAAACAAGACCAAAGGAATCAAATTTGTACACGGCACTAGTAAAAGCGACATGTGATTGTGGATCCTTGTCAGTAAGCTTTGCACCACCACCCATAAAATGTTTGCTCCTTAATTTGAACATGCACCCAACGCTTACGTACCGAATTCACTCTTACCGTTTATCTGGTTTTGTCTTTATGAAATATGTATGCGCCTGTAGAAACATAAATCTTGGTATGTCCTAATTTATAGACCTTAACCAGTTTTTATTATTTGCAGAGATGACCCCCAAGAGTTAAAATATTTGACATAAAAATATTTTTTACAATTAACAGTTTGACCTTTTCAAAGCATTCACGTCTTCTATTAACAGAGAAAAAAAAGTTTCGTGCATTTTAAAGTAAAAGAAATACACAAGTATTAATTTTATTTATACTTTACATGTTTGTATGTATTTCATTTTTTCATGTACTCCAGGCACAATAGTCTATTCATAATTTTCAAGAAGTCTATACCAAATTAAGTATTCCACAAGTAGCCATGAAATGAAGGAATCTGGTAAAATACATGAGCTGTTAGCGTTGTTTTAGTGGAAATGTTGTGTACAGAAAAAATTAATGTACGTAGCTCATAAACATGTAATGCTGTTCATATTTTCATACCACAGGATTTACCAAGTAGAAAAGGAAAGATGTTTAGCATTCGTGCTTTTGGGGGGAACATATGGCCTAAAGTAATATTGGACAAATGGATATTTTAGGTGATCATAAATGAGAAAATAGATAGAAAACATCTATTTTAAGCCGGTTATATACCCAGAAATACAACACTATTGAAAACAGAAAAATTACTGTAAATTGCATTTGGACTTAAAATAGCTATGACCTCAAAGCCATGCATTTGCAAGAACTGAAAAGAGTGTGCTGTGTCTAATCCACTCCCCTTGTTTGACAGATGTGGAACTTCGCCTCCGAGAGGTTAAGTGACTGGCCTTACATTGTAGCCAACTGAGGACCTAGAAATAACTCTGGCTCATAATTTTTCATCAAATGCCTTTTGGAATTGTAACTAACTAGTTGCTCTGGTAGGTAAGTATGCTGTCAGATCCGTGATTGCTGTTGTTTCCAATGATTAAATTTTAACCATTCTAACTAGGAATTTTCTGGCAATAAAAAATGTCCACCTTAAGAGATCCCCGGCCTTTAGTACTTCATTTTTGGTCCACGAGGTGGCGACGTTCTACAACAAATGATGTTTTCAGCTGTTTTGTTTGTTTTTTGTTTTTTGTTTTTTTCTTAATAGTTCAAGGCTGGAATGTGTAGTTTTTACATCTTTCCAATCCTATTTGATAATTTTTCATACAATTTTCTCTTACCTTTTGGCATCATGGAAAATATCTTTTAAATATTGTAACTTAAATGTATTTACATCTTTAAAATAATAATAAAATGCCTTTTTATTTTTAATCAATGGCTTTTAATGGCTTTTTAATCAATGTAGCTCTATTAGCTTAAACCAAAAACCAGTGAGCCTTTAAAAAAAGAAAACTACTTCTGAGAAGATAATACCATAGGTCACTTTCATTCGTCACATTTGAGGACTTTTTTCAGTTCAAATGAAAAGAGCGTAGACATTGCAATTTACTAAAATAAAAATTCATTTATTCATTAAGCAAAAGTTAAGTGCCTAAGTCTGGTCAGTATACGTGAATACTTGACTGTCAATACTAAAGTTGAATACTTGCTAAAGTTAAATGCTAAAGTTAACTCATTTGCTTGGTTTAGAGATTTTCCTTGGCAACAAAAAAGAACATCAAGTGCAAAAGTCTAAGAAAATAAGAAAATGTTCTACCACCAGGTGGTGATAAACGATAAAATTTAAAATCACTCAAGTATGAGTACTTCAAGCAGATGTTTGACTACCCCAAATACAAGTGACTTCCAAATGTCACATAAATTTAGAATTGTATTATGAGGATATTTTATGACTTGAAATAAATTAATATTAACATAATATTTCCAGTTGAATAAATTCTGGAATTAGAAGCAGACAATTTTAGTCAGCAGGAGGCACATGAGACCACAGAATAAGAAATTTTAAACTAAATATTTTTCCCCACTCAGCTCACAATTTATTGATTAGATGATTGAGATAGAAGCTTTTTGGAAAAGTGTCTACTCATGTCTTCTGCCCTTTTCTTCACTGGATTATTTGTTCTTTGGGTGTTGAGTTTGGTAAATTCTTTATAGATTTTTGGATACTCACCCTTTATCTGATATGTCATTTGCAAATATCTTTTCCCATTTCATCGGTTGCCTTTTAGTTTTGTTGATTATTTCCTTTGCAGGGCAAAAGTGTTTTATCTTGATGAGGTCCCCATAGTGCAATTTTGCTTTTAATTCTCTTGCCTTTTGGAGATGTGTCGAGTATGAAATTGCTGCGTCTGAGGTCAAAGAGGTTGTTGCCTGCTTTCTCCTCTAGGATTTTGATAGTTTCCGATCTCACATTTAGGTATTTCCATCCATTTTGAGTTTATTTTTGTGTATGGTGTAAGAAAGTGGTCTAGTTTGATTCTTCTGCATGACGCTGTCCAGTTCTCCCAGCACCATTTGCTAAAGAGACTGTCTTTTTTCCATGGCATGCTCTTTTCTGCTTTGTCAAAGATTAGTTGGCCATACATTTGTGGGTCCAATTCTGGGTTCATTTTTCTATTCCATTGGCCCATGTGTCTGTTTTTGTGCCAATACCATACTGTCTTGATGATTATAGCTTTGTGGTAGAGGCTAACGTCTGGGATTGTGATGCCTCCCCCTTTGGTCTTCTTCTTCAACATTACTTTGACTATTCAGGGTCTTTTGTGGTTCCATACAAATTTTAGGATTGATGGCCAACAGACACATGAAAAGATACTCAATGTCACTCATCCTCCGGGACATACAAATCAAAGCCACAGTGAGATATCACCTCACACCTCACGGTTCACCTGACGGTGAACAAGTCTCCTGAATGCTAGTGAGGATGTGGAGAAAGGGGAACCCTCTTGCACTGTTGGTGGGAATGCAAACTGGTGCAGCCGCTCTGGAAGACAGTGTGGAGCTTCCTCAAAAAATTAAAAATGGAACTACCCTTCGACACAGCAATAGCACTGCTAGAAATTTACCCAAGGGATACAAGAGTGCTGATGCATAGGGGTGCATGTACCCCAATATTTATAGAAGCACTTTCAACAATAGCCAAATTATGGAAGGAGCCTAACTGTCCATCAACTGATGAATGGATAAAGAAGATGTGGTTTATATATCCAATGGAATGCTACTGGCAAGGAGAAAGAATGCAGTCTGGCCATCTGCAGTAACATGGATGGAACTGGAAAGTACTATGCTGAGTGAAATAAGTCAGTGAGAGAAGACAGATATCTATGTTTTCACTCATGTGTGGATCTTGAGAAACTTAACAGAAGACCATGGGGGGAGGGGAGGGGGAAAAAGAGTTACAAACAGAGAGGGAGGGAGGCGAACCACAAGAGACTCTTAAATACAGAGAACAAACTGTGGATGGGGGTGGGGGAGAGGGGAAAGTGGGTGATGGGCATTGAGGAGGGCACCTGTTGGGATGAATGCTGGGTGTTGTATGGAAACCAATTTAACAATAAATTATATTTAGAAAAGAGAGCGAGATGGAAAGTTTTTTTTATTGTTGTTGTTGTGTTGTTGTTGTTGTCCCTGCTCCCCCCCCCCCCCCCCCCCCCCCCCCCCCAACTACAGCTATTGAAGCCAAGGCTAGAAATCAATTGTCCAGATATTTTGGAAGTGATTTTTGCCACGTGGTGGTTTCTAAGCTTTTTTTCCTACAAGAAGGATTTAAGACTTTACAATGCTCCTTTGTAATTTATTGATAACCAGTGACTGGACTGTGAAGTTCTATGGTTTATTGGCAATTCACTATGGCAGTTCGAATGAATAGCTCAAGGTTACTGCCACTTGAATATCTTCAAAGTCCTAGAATTGCTGTCTGCCTCCCATTTTCCTGGCCCTCGTTCTGGGCCCTCAACTCTGGCCATTGCTGCACTAAACACTTCTGGGGCTGGTGTAACCTCCCTGCATCCCATGTGCCACATGCTTTCTCACCTGGGGCCCATCCAACTTGCAGGATGAGGGTCTCGCAGTGAGTGCAGCTGGGAAGCTTAGCAGGGTTAACCCTCGACCAGAAAAGGAGCCAGTGGGAAATGGGTCCTCGTCCTGAGCGCACCGTGAAAGCACGCACGCAAGTTGCGTCTTTCCGCAGCGTCAGCTCTGCGCAGCCACAAAGCAAAGTTAACGTAATAGCACGACAAAGCAGTTTCCGGATTCTGAACCCAGTGACACTTCACCACGTGTTTAACTAGTTACAGATCACACGGAGCAAAGCACACGTCACGCACAAACGGGATAGAACAGGGGTCAGGAAGTTAATGAACCAAATGTGAAGTCCATTTGTGGACGCTCAGTCCAGTGGAGGCTCCGTCGTCCGGTCCTGGTCGGCTCTCGGCACTTACCTCTGGTTATGTGCGAGCAGTGGAGGATCTCTGTTCCGTTCAGAGATCAATCTGCAGAACCTTTGGTGGCAGCTGCCTTTTTGAAATGGTCGTACACGGAGGAGCCAGTGTCTGGAGAATCTGACAGTTTGCTGCAAAAATCCTCCCCTTTTAAAGGGATTTAATCCGTCTTGGGCCGTTACAGACCTCCCCGGCTCTGCTGGTTATCAGTTCTGTGTTACCCACCACCACTGGCCTCAGCGATATCGGGTCTTGGCTGCAACGCCCTTAGCTATTTGAGTCACCGCTTGACGTAGGCCAGTGCTTGACACGAGTGACTCCATCTTGTTCTCTGTAGTTTTCTTCTTTTCCTTGGGAGACAGTATAGAAGCCCAGTCTCTTCAGAGGGGCCTGTTAGAACTAAGCTCCTGCTGTCCCCAACGCTCCCATGCATCGGCTTTGGCCCTTCTCCGTCTTATTCTTGTTTGTCTCCCTCCCCTGCTTCCTAAACTAGCTGACCGGCTCCTTGCACTTCCTACCTCCTCAAGGACTCCATGCACACAAACGTTTTTCTGAGGTTGCTTTCTGGGGCCCAAGTAAATCTCAAACAATGAGTAGCAGAAGATGCGATAGACGGTCCGCTCACGGATCAGCCGGTGATAAACAGCCTTGGATGGCGGTAAGTGGGGTGGCGTAGCCTGGGGCGGTCAGGGCACTTAAACAGAATGGGGAAAAGAGTGATTAAAAAAGAGTGTGTGATCAGATGGCTTCTGGTAGTTGCTTCAGAGCAGGGGTTGGTAAACTACAGCCTGTGGGCTGACCACCTCTTTTGTAAATCAAGTTTTATTGGAACAAAGCCACTGTCATTTGTTCGCGTGTTGCTTATGACTGGTTTTGCAGGACAAGGTGGAATTGAACAAGTACAAAAGGGACCGCGTGGCCCGCGAGTCCCAAATAATCGTTACCTGCCCCCTTATGAAAAGTTTGTTAACCCATGCTTTAGAAGCCTTGAAAACAATTTTAAAGAGATTTTTTTTCCTAAGTCTTAATTGCATGTCCTGAAAGTTCTCTTTCTCTCCTGCAGCCAGAGGGCAGATGGTACTAAAAATCTGAAAATGCATCACCTTATAGTTGCCCTATGCAGAAGTCAGGGTCCTAATAGAAAAATGTGGGAGCCTGAGACGTGATGTGGAGACATCTGGGGGGATTAGCCTGAGTATCTTGAACTTCCACATTCTCCTGAGCCCTCCAGATTGTCAGAGGCAGATATCACCTCTCTGTGACAGCCAGCCCTTGCCAAGAGACCCTAAAGTTCTCAGCAGAGACAAGTGCTTCTCCAAAGGACCCTTCCCCACCTTAACGTCTGCCCCACCTCCTGCATTTCTATCCTCTTATTTCCTGGAGAAATTGTTTGAAGAAACACTGGCCACACGAATTATGGTTCCCAAATATTTTCTAAATTCTGAGAGTAGAAGCAATGTTAGTCAAAAGCCCTGCACTGATAACAGTAATACCATCCAATTATATTTGGTTAAGACAAGAAGAAGACAACTTGGTCATTCTTATGACATTATAGAACAGTTGATCGTTCTGTTGTGAAAAGTTTGCCATCGTGCACAAAAACTCCACAGAGAAAATGCACAATTGTATTATTTTGAGGTTAATAATATGGCCTGTTGGAGGACATGCAGTTAGCTAGCAAGAAATTCTGGGGATCTGGAAGTGATAAGCAAACAGACTAGTCCCAAGTACTCTATGAGAATTGGTTGTGGTTGTCCACTATGGATTAATATCAGTGGAGATGGTTCCTGTCTGGCATCTGTCTGAGATTTCTAGGCTAAGCTAGCAGCAATGATTCCAGAAAACTTTGTTTGCCTATCTGATCTAGGGAGATTGAGCTAGTTAAACACTGAGGGCGTGTGTGTGTGTGTGTGTGTGTGTGTGTGTAGAGGGGTGACTCATCTATATCCAGTTCCCTGTTTTCTGAGCAGCGGCTGCCTGCTGTTCCCTGCTAGGCTGTGTCTTCTTTTTCATGCCGCTCCTCAATTTAAAACTCCAGTCTGCTCAAGCAAACTAGGCAGGAGAAAGGAGCCCGTTGTAAATGAAACTATATCTGAATTCATGTTTTCTCAGGTTTTACCATGACAATAATGTCTGCTATTTCTTTAGTGTTCGTTGTATGCCGTGCATACTTTACGTATATAAGCTAATTAAGCCTCACATGTCATTTTATTGTTATTACTATCTCTGTTTCCCAGATGATATCATGGAGGCACAGAGAAACTAAGAAATTTGGCCGAGTTCACACAGCTAATGGTTGATAGAGTCAGGTAATCTGTTCTTTTAACCTTTAATGCAGCCAAGCACAGTAGGTATACAACTGTATTTAAAACTTGTTAAGGGTGGTGAGACTATGCAAGGAAGAGGACTGGGTTAAGAGTCAGGGCAACCGGGGTGCCGGGGTGGTTCAGTTGGTACGGTGCGCAACTTTGGCTCATGTCACGATCTTGCAGTTTGCGAACCCCGTGCTGACCGCTCAGAGCCCGGAGCCCGCTTCGGATTCCGCGTCTCCCTCTCTCTCTGCCCCTCCTCCACTCGTGCTCTGTCTCTGTCTCTCTCAAAAAAAAATAAACATTAAAAAAATTTAAAAAATAAGAGAGCAACCAATTTCAGATGTGCAACCACTTGCCCAATGACCTGAATCACAGGCTCTTTGGAGCTTAGTTTCTAAATCTGTAAAATGGGCAGGTTAGACAGTGCCGGCTTAAATATTCTGTGACTTTTAAGGTAATTTTAGTACTTTGAATGACAATGGATGTCCGAAGTGCTGTATATTTGTTTTAATGGTATAGCTCTGTTGTATAATCAATTTATTATATGCTATGTCCTTGATGATGTAATTATTCCTCATTAAAATCTTGGCGTGATTAAAATGTTGTTCAAATTAGAAAGTCAGACACACTTTTTTCTTGTTCTATGAAGCCCCCGTGGCTAATGGTATTATTATCACCAGTGTCAGGAACCAACAAAGTAAAACATCGAATAAGACTATTTTGTCTTACATAATTAAGCCGATGAAAGAACTGGAAAATCTGATGGCATAAAGGAATGTAATTTCCAAAGGCTTCAGTGCTACACTTTGTGGATTATATGACTTAATGAAAATATAATTAAAATATAATATTTTAATAATATATATATATGCATTGCATAAATGTAAATATTTTATATATATATATATATATATATATATGTATTTACATATCAGGAAGAAGAAATAGATTCCAAATTCCCATATTGTATCCCCGAGGTAGGAAATATAAAATAAAGACTTCAGGACTTTGTAACTCTTTAGTAAGTATATTGGACTCTGAGCATGTAAATATAGTGTGTTTTTCTGGAATTCGCCAACATCCTCCTCCTCTCTAGTATGTATAACTACTCGGCACAGACAATAATCTGTGTATTTCACTTGTCTTACAACTTGGCCAAAAAGCCATTCCTCAATTTATAAGGGAAGGTTGCAGCTAAGAAGGGAGACATCTATGCTAACCTTTTCATTAGGATAAATCGACTTGTCTGCTTAGAAGAAGAATGTGACCCTCGCTCAGACTTGCTCAGCAACTGACGTTCATCCGAACTCCAGGCAACTGCACAAGCTATATATACTTCTCATTCGAAATCAGAGATCAAATGAAAGGAAGCAGGTGAAACCCAAGAGAACGTGGCAAGAGAGCGGCAGAAGCACACCTGTTAAGCACAAGCGCCGGTCGGGACACCTGATCAGCGACTGCCGACAAGAGCAGGTGCCCGGGGGAGCTGAGCATGACCACAGCCACAGAGAAGGCAGGAGCCAAGCATTTGTTCCCATCTTGGCAAAAACTGGGAGTTAAAACGAAAGGGGATTAGTGACATTGCATGGAACAAGCCGAAAGTATAGAGCAAACGCACATCATCTTAGAGAATTTAGCCTTGTCCCCCGCATGTCATTTCTGAATAGCTGGGATCTCTGGATGTCGCTTTTGACAGCACCTGCAGACTGTCACCCATTCCTTGTCGTGAGCCCACGTGCAAGGAGGGAAAGCAGTTCTTACCTGAGGTTTGAGAATAGACCTGGTGATTTTAGGGGCAGTATAAAACTCATATCATAAAAGCAAAAGACGGAAAAAAATGAGGTTCTTCCCCAGCAGCAGTGTGTCAAATCAGAGACATCTCTGTTTACTTGATTGGCACATCAGAAATCAGGGCACAATGTGAAAACCTCCCTTACGTTGATAATGTGAGTCTTCAGCCATTTCTTTCCTAAGATTTTGGATTTTATGTTGCTATCTTTTTCTTTTCCTCTTCGCATTTTACTCTTGATTCTGTTTCTTTTTTAATTTTTTAATGTTTATTTTTGAGAGAGAGAGACCGAGAAGTGATGGAGGGGAGGAGAGAGAGAGAGAGAGAGAGAGAGAGAGAGAGAGAGACACAGAATCCGAAGAAAGCTCCAGTCTCTGAGCTGTCAGCACAGAACCCGACGTGGGGCTTAAACTCACGAACCGTGTGATCATGACCTGAGCCGAAATTAAGAGTAGGGATGCTTCACCAACCGAGCCACCCAGTTGCCCCTCAAATGACTTTTTTAAACAATTGTATCAAGGTTTTCTTCTGGGGCTTTGTCAATCTTCCCTCCCACTCCTCATCCCTTTCTCCTTTTTGTTTCTCCTTTTTAAATGTTTAATGTTTGTTACATATCTACTTGTGTCAGTTGCTATACTGGGCATTGATGATATTTACCCTGCCCCCTGAAATTTCACAGTCTTTTACAGGATGATTTAAAAAATTGCTGTTGAGACTCTTACCCAATATATTTAAACAGTTGTTCTCCAGTGTAGTTAGGGGCTACACAGGGGATACAGATAAGGTGGAGGGCGTGGCATAAAAATGGAAGTGTTAACCTTGTGCAGGGGCAGGTGGAAAGGGACAGCAGTGAAAGTTTCACACAAAAAAAGAGTTATTCAATCTGATTTTTTCTTTTCAGTTTTTTGAGACTTCATAAAAATACCTTGTATGTGAATACTACTGTCATTTATGTTCCTTTTCCAAGAAGGTAAGAATACAGGGAAATTTTCAGGGTGCCCTGGGTGGCTCTGTGGATAAAGCTTCTGACTTCAGCTTAGGTCATGATCTCGCAATTCATGAGTTCGAGTCCCACGCCTGGAGCCGACTTCGGATTTTGTGTGTGTGTGTCTCTCTCTACCCCTGCCTGCTCCCACTTTGTCTCTCTCAAAAATAAATAAACATTAAAAAAAAAAGGATCACTTTCCACCTTTAAAAAATATGGGAAAATTCTCTAATTTTTTGTCACTGGGCTTAGCACATTTTATGCTGTATGGCTTAGTTTCTATATTCTACTAATTAATCATTCTGTGTAGAAACAACATAGAATTGGTATGATAGCTCATAGGTATTCACAGAGGAAAGGGATTACTTACTGAGAAATTCAGTTTATGTCCATTTAGCAGTATCAGGAAATGAGAAAGAAAATTGTGCTAAATCTAATTTTGAGTTTAATGAATGGTTTGTACTATTTAACTCTTTCTGCATTTCTGCAAAAACCTTCCTTTAGTATCATTTAGGAATTTTATCAATGTTTTTCTATGTTTTTTTTTTTTGAAGAAAAATTATGGATGCCTATAAAACTAAAATACTAAAATATTATTCATTATTTAGTATAAAGAATGACTGGGGCATTGTAAAAGAAAAAAAATACTTAAGCCTTAAGTCTTCAAGTTAATATTAAAAAATTAATGTTTTAAATATTCTAGTATTTTCTCCTTTATATATGATTTATTTGTTCTTTTTTTTAAAGCATTTATTTATTTTTAAGAGAGATAGAGAGCTCGAACAGGAGAGGGGCAGAGAGAGGGAGACAGAGGATCTGAAGCGGGCTCTGGGCTGACAGCAAAGAGCTCGATGCAGGGCTCGAACTCATGAACTTCGAGATCATGACCTGGGCTGAAGTTGGATGCTTAAGTTTTATATGTTCTTTTAAAAAGGATTGAGTATAAATAATAGGAATAGGAATAGGAATAGGCCTCCTTACGTGGAAGTTTCGTTACTTTTCTAATGATTCTTGGTAACAGTGGTACAAAATAGTGAAGCTATGAGGGTAATCTTATATTCTTAAGAAAAATAGATTCCTTGGGGCGCCTGGGTGGCTCCGTCCGTCAAGCATCCGATTCTTGATTTCTACTCAGGTCCTGATCTCAACGGTTCCTGAGTTTGAGGCCCACGTCAGGCTCCAGGCTGACAGTGCAGAGCCTGCTTGGAATTCTCTCTCTCCTTCTCTCTCTGTCCCTCCCCCATGCTCTTTCTCTCGAAATAAGTAAACTTAAAAAGAAAAAAGAAAAAAGAAAAATAGATTTATTTGCATTCGGTTTTTGGGTTAAAGGGGAAATGCTTATATTAAGAACCAAAATAATTTAATTTTTATCCTATAACAATTTCTGGTAAGATATTATGCACACACACACACACACACATATAGATACATGCACACACACACACACACACACATATATGTATTAGAGAAATCAATATATGCCTTCAATTATGTTTTTACAAATACTGCAATTTTGAGCACATTGTCTGAACTGGCACTTTCAATAATATACTATGTTTTTAAACATGCATCTTTCGAAGAATTAAAAGCACCATTTAAATGAAACATATAAAACATGACTCCTTTTTTCTCATTCACTCTCTGGTAGATACTGAAGTAAACATTAATGTACAGGCCCAACATGGTTCCCAGGCAATCACAAAGAATTCAGAAAATGATCGTAGTCAAATCTAAGGTTTTCAGGTCAGTGAAGGAGTCAAAGACATAAACAACTCAAAATATTGGGTAATCCAAGATAAATATATGTAAAATATTTTTTAATTACTTCAATGAAATTGACTTGGATATAAGTGATAACAGTAATGATGGTGATGGTGGTGAAGGTAATGGTAACTCACATTTATTGACAACGATTTGATTGCCAAGTACTGCTCTAAAGACTTCGCTTGTAAGATAGCCCTATGAAGTATACCCTGTTACCATTGGAAGCTTAGAGAGATCAAGTGACCTGCTCAAGGCCAGAGCTAAGAGAGCGTTTATGTAGTCATTGGTGTTGCCCATCAATGCATGTTAATACTGTACTTCCCTCCCCACCCAGTTAGATGTGTCTGTGTGACTTCCTTTAATATACTGTGAGCAAAGTGCTTTGCTTTGGCCAACGATATGAGAGCAGAGTGTAACTTCCAGTTGGAAACTCTCAGAGTCACTGAGTGATTTGCCATGCTCTCTTTCTTTCTCCTCTGTAATGCCAGCGGCTGTATTAAATAACTGGCTGCTCCATCAGCTTGGGTTCTGGAGAAGTGATAACGACGATGAGGCAGCCAATGATAACAGACATCTAGTATAAGTAAGAGTTAACTTCTGGTTTTCAGCCTCTGAGATTTGGAGATACACAGCCAAATAATTTGAACAGATAAAATGGTAGAAGTCAGGTAACCTTAAGTTGGTGACTTAGGTCAAGTTGGTCAAATTATTACTCTGAGAAGCTATATTACAATTATTAGCCATCTGTCCTTGATGGTCTTTTTCTATATAAGGTACCGGGCCAAGCTGATTCATTAGTGTATATCTTAAAAGCTGGGAAAAATACTTAAAATAAGAGTTATTTTTATTCTGGGATTAAAAGAGTGGTTCACTATAGATATTTATTAAGACACCTAAACATATCAATAAATAAAAATACAAATCATAGAAGAATTTTTATCGATGCTAAAAATAAATTTCAAAATATTTTAAGCATCCATTTTTGAACTGCAATCAATTTAATCCTCTTTTCCTCTAGAAACAAAATAAAACTCTCTTAATGAGATGAAGAATAACAAAGTCTGTATCAAATTCATTTGAAAAGGTCTAGAGTTATTCCCATAAAAATAAGGACAAAGATAGCTATTATTAACATTATCATTCAACATTGTTGTGGAAATGATAGTAAATGCCTTAAGAAGAAAGTATTAGAAAGAAGAATGTAGAAGATAGGAGAAAAATCTGTTTTATTTATTTATTTATTTATTTATTTATTTATTTGAGTATGGCAGACATACAATGTTACTTTAGTTTCAGGTGAACAACATAGTGCTGAATGAGAGAAAATACTTGCAAATGACATATCTGATAAGAGAATAATATCCAAAATATTTTTTTTTTCAAAATATATATATTTTTTTAATTTTTTTTTCAACGTTTATTTATTTTTGGGACAGAGAGAGACAGAGCATGAACGGGGGAGGGGCAGAGAGAAAGAGGGAGACACAGAATCGGAAACAGGCTCCAGGCTCTGAGCCATCAGCCCAGAGCCTGACGTGGGGCTCGAACTCATGGACCGCGAGATCGTGACCTGGCTGAAGTTGGACGCTTAACCGACTGCGCCACCCAGGCGCCCTCAAAATATATTTTAAAACTCATAAGAGTCAACACCAAAAAAGCGAACAGTCTTATTAAAACATGGGCAGAGCACCTGAATAGACATTTTTCCAAAGAAGATATCTAGATGGCCAACAGACACATGCAAAGATGCCCCACATCATTAATCATCAAGAAATGCCAATCAAAACCGCAATGAGATATCACCTTACACCTGTCAGAATGGCTAAAATAAAACAGACAAGAAGTAACAAATGTTGATGAGGATGTGGAGAAAAAGGAACACTTGTGCACTGTTGGTGGGAATGTAAATTGGCGCAGCCACTGTGGAAAACAGTATGGAGGTTCCTGAAAAAATTAAAGAAAGAACTACCATGAGACGCATATTTTATTTAAATGTTCAGGGAAAAAAAACTTCCTATAAACTGCAGTCTGGGTTTTCCACATATGTAGTATGCCTGGATCATTTATTCTGGAAAATTAATCTTAAATTCCTCCAGGTTCTTGGTAAGAATGTCCTGGGGCATTTAACAGAAGTTGCATCTGATAAACAGGCATACACATAACACAGAGTCCTCTAACAGTTGAGAGGAGGCAGAAGGGTACATTTGACACCCTAGTCCCCACAGATTGTCAATGAGAATAGCCCAAGGAACTTCTCAAAGACTGGTAGGCTAATCTTACCAAACCGTGCTGTATCGTCAGCTGCTGATCACATCACAGAAATGGAAAGGCCAGTTAAACTTGCCTCTCTGTGTGTAGTAAGTCATGACATTTTCTTATGTTGTGGTAAATTGTATCCAATGCTGGGAGTGTGCACAATTTCCTGTAAATTATACCCCCGTTCCACTGTGACAGTCACAATATGATATGCTACTTGGAAAACCCAAGAGAACAAAATGGAAAATATCATGATTATCGAGAGAGTTTCATGAAAAAGATTAGGGTAACAAAATGATTACAAAATTATCAAGAAGTTTATGGGGCGCCTGGGTGGCGCAGTCGGTTGAGCATCCGACTTCAGCCAGGTCACGATCTCGCGGTCCGGGAGTTCGAGCCCCGTGTCGGGCTCTGGGCAGATGGCTCAGAGCCTGGAGCCTGTTTCCGATTCTGTGTCTCCCTCTCTCTCTGCCCCTCCCCCATCATGCTCTGTCTCTCTCTGTCCAAAAATAAATAAACGTTGAAAAAAAAATTTAAAAAAAAAAAAGAAGTTTTATATAACCCCCAACATAAAATGTAATGGAAAAATTTTAGTCTCAATCGCAACAAAAATATAAGCACCTTGAACTGTGTAAAATCATATATAAATAAATACAACCTATAATCTTTTATTCAGGGACATAAAATAAAACTTAATAACAGGCTTAAAAGCAGTAGTCTAGAACAATTCAATATTGTAATCACAAGGATACTTTACAAATTAATTTACATAATAGATATAATTCCAATAAAATGTCTACAGTACATAATGTAAATCCTCAAACATATAGATATTAAAATGGAAAGAAATACAAACAATTTTGGGGTCAGAAAGGATACACAAAGTGAAATTATAGGATATCTAGGATATATTAATGGTGAAAGACCATGTTAGCAGAACCTATGTATGAATGATTGAAAACCTAGGAGTAAGCCTCTATTTAGATTTTTTTATAAAAGAAGAAAATAACCCAAAATACAGAAGGAAGAATGCATTTTAGCAGAGATTAATGGGAAAAAGGGAAATATTTAGATAAATAAATAAATAACATAAACATTTAGATAAATAAACAATGAGGTAAATGAAATTTAGATAAAAAACATTAAATAACAAATAAACAAACATAAAAGCTGACTCACTGAAGAAAAAAATAATGATAAAGATGTACCACCAACTAACCTAAGGAGAAAGAAATACCCATAAAATAACAGGGGTGGAAATAACTGCAGGTAAAAGCGAATTAAGTTTTCTAAAATTTATCCCAAAATATTTGAAAATCTGACATCATTGAAAATTTACCAAAAAGTGACTAGAGAGGAAATAGAAAAATTTAATACTGGTTACTACCAAAGAAATGAAAGATTGTGATTAAAGAGGATCCACAAGGGGGGAATTCACCGTGGCAGAGAAGTAGGGGGACCCAAAGTTCCTTCCTCCCTCAAACACAGTGTTTAGGCCAGAGGACTTTGAACTCCAAGATTCTGGGCGACCAGGGGCCCACAGGGACAACCTGGAAGGCCATAGGTGCGTGATTGCAAACTGGGGAAAATAAAATGGGCAGTGGAGGAACGGAGGGGAGGGATCCCCTTCTGGGGAGAGACAAGAGGAAGAGAAAGAGAGGCTGGGGAAGTATAGGATTATGTTTGCACAAGAGAAAAACCACGGATGGGGAGGGGGATCAGAAAAAGAAACAGAGAAGGATCGAAATCTCTAACCACGGGTCTTTCTCCAACTGGGGCCGGCTGACCTGGGGAGGAGGGGAGCTGCCCCCGCTCCCCCCCCCCCCCCCCCCCCCCCCCCGGGCTCGGTAGCTAGCCCAGAGGCTCAGTTTGCACGGGGAGAAAGCAATCCCCTCCCTTGAGTGCTGTGAGAAAATATATAGCTTTTCCAAAGACAGAGATCCCTGCCTGCACCCGCCAGCCAGATGCCCTTTAACCGCTGGGTGGAGCCGAACTTCCCCGGTACCAGGAGTGTGGGGCGGGATCCTTTAAGACATCGAGGTTTGGATCCCAGAGGAGCGCCAGGGAGGCACAGCAGACTGTGAAGCGGAAAAAAAAAAACAAAACAAAAGCACCTGCTCACACCGCACAGCACTGTGAGGATGGTGTGGTTTAGGACACCCCGTAGGGAGGAGAGACAAGGGTGTTGACATTTTTTCTCCCCATCACCAACAAGGTGGGGCTCCAGGGAACCGCCAGCGGGACCCACGGGGGAGGCAGGACCCGCCTGCACCAAACCAGGCCCCTCTGCGCCTGCTTACTGTGTACCTGCCAGAGTAAGGCTGACGCTGACCAACCGGACAGCCCCTCCTCCCGACCAGCGCAGCCACCGGTTCCAAGGCGCCCAGTGGTTTTGCACTTTCTGATTTATTTCTTGGACAATTCTTATTATAGATGCATTTTTTTTCTTCCTTTTCTTCTTCGTTTTTCTTCCCTTCGCTAATCTAGTTATTCTGGTTGTTGGTTTGTTTAAGCAGACATATTTAATCTATTCTTTTCGCACATGTTCTGTACCTCTTGCTTTATTTTCCTCGCTCTCTCTCTCTCTCTCTCCGGATGAAGGTGCATAGTTTCTCTGCCTGGTCAATTTTCTTTTCTTTTTTCCCCGTCCCTGTCATTTTTCTCTTTCCGCCACCACTGCCCTCCCCTCCTTTTTAAGAACTTTTTTTTTTTCCCCCAGGGTGACTTCAACGAACAAATCAAAGCATATCAAGTGGAGGGTCCAAACCACCACTGCAAGTAGAGAGATTAAAATTTTAAGCCAGAGTCATAACAACAGAGAGCAGATAACACACTCCATCAAAACACCTCCTGAAGGGCCGGGCCCTGGACAGCGTATGGCTCCTCTTTAATATAGTAGTGCTCACAGGTACAGAACACGTAACAAGCTTTTAAAACACACAAGGGAGCAAAAACTAGCCAAAAGGACAAAATGGAAGAATTCTCCTCAAAAGACATTCCAGGAAGAAATGACAGCTAAAGAATTGTTCAAAACAGATATAAACAATGTATCTGATTTAGTGTTTAGTATAATAATCATAAGATTAATCTCTGGCTTGAAAAAAGCAGAGAAGACAGCAGAAGCTCTATTGCTGCAGAGATGAAGGAACTAAAAAATAGTCATGACGAATTAAGAAATACTGTAAATGAGGTGCAAAATAAACAGCAAGGATTCAAGAGGCAGAGGAGAGAATAAGTGAAATAGAAGACAAAATTATGGAAAAAGATGAAACTGAGAAAAAGAGAGATAAAAAAATACTAGACCACGTGGTGAGAATTAGAGAAATAAGTGATCCATAGAAATGTAATAGTATCCACATAATAGGAGTTCCAGAAGTAGAGAGAGAGAAAGGGGCGGAAGGTTTACTTGAACAATGATAGCTGAGAACTTCCCCAATCTGGGGAAGGAAACAGACATCCAAATCCAGGAGGCACGGAGAACTCACTTCAGATTTAATAAGAACAGATCTATATACTGTCTACAAGAGACCCATTTTAGACTTGAGGATACCTTCAGATTGAAAGTGATGGGATGGAGAACCATCTATCATGCTACTGGAAGTCAAAGGAAAGCTGGAGTAGCCATACTTATATCAGAAAAACTAGATTTTAAACAAAGGTCTGTAACAAGAGATGAAGAAGGGCATTATGTCATAATTATGGGGTCTATCAATCAAGAACTAACAATTATAAATGTTCATGCACTGAATTTGATAGCATCCAAATATCAATCACAAACATAAGCAATCTGATAAGAATATAGTAATTTCAGGTGACATTAATACGTCACTTACAGAAATGGACAGATCATCTAGACAGAAAATCAATAAAGAAACAATGGCCCTGAATGATATACTGGATGATATACTGAATGATATACTGGACCAGATATATTCAGAACTGTCATCCAAAATCAGCAAAATATACATTGTTCTCAAATGCACATGGAACATTCTTCAAGATAGATCGCATACTGAGTCATTAAACAGCCCTCAACAAATATAAAAGAATTGAGATCATACCATGCACATTTTCAGATCACAATACTATAAAACTTGAAATCAACCACAGGAAAAATTTGGAAAACCTCCAAATGCATGGAGGTTAAAGAACATCCTACTAAAGAATGAATGGGTCAACCAGGTAATTAAAGAGGAAATTAAAAAAACATGTGGAAGCAAATGAAAATGAAAACAGGACAGTCCAAACCCTTTGGGATGCAGCAAAGGCAGTCCTAAGAGGAAAATACATTGTAATCCAGGCCTATCTCAAGAAAGAAAAAAAGTCCCAAATACAAAATCAAACAGCCCACACCTAAAGGAACTACAAGCAGAACAGCAAAGAAACCCTAAGGCCAGCAGGAAAGAAATAATAAAGATTAGAGCAGAAATAAACAATAGAGAAACAAAAACAAACACAGTAGAACAGATCAATGAAACTAAGAACTGTTTTTTTGAAAAAAAATAAACAAAATTGATAACCCCTTAGCCAGACTTCTCAAAAAAAAAAAAAAAAGAGAGAGAGAGAGAGGACCCAAATACATAAAATCACAAATGAAATTAGACATATCACAACCAACCCCTCAGAAATACAAACAATTATCAGAGAATACTATGAAACATTATATGCCAACAAACTGGATAACCTGGAAGAAATGGACAAATTCCTAGACACCCACACACTACCCAACTCTAATGGGAAGAAATAGAAAATTTGAACAGACCCATAACTAGCAAAGAAATTGAATCAGTTATCAAAAATCTCCCACAAATAAAAGTCCTGGGCCAGATGGTTTCCCATGGGAATTCTACCAGACATTTAAAGCAGAGTTAATACCTAGCCTTCTCAAACTGTTCCAAAAAAATAGAAATGGAAGGAAAGCTTCCAACTCATTCTGTGAAGCCAGCATTACCTTGATTCCCAAACCATACAGAGACCCCACAAAAAAAGGAGAATAACAGGCCAATATCCCTGATGAACATGGATGCAAAAATTCTCAACAAGATACTAGCAAATCAAATTCAACAGCTTATAAAAAGAATAATTCCCCATGATCAAGTGGGATTCATTCCTGGGCTTTAGGGATGGTTCGATATTTGAAATCAGTCAACGTGATACATCACATTAATAAAAGAAAAGGATAAGAACCATGGGATCCTGTCAATAGATGCAGAAAAAAAACATTTAACAAAATACAGCATCCTTTCTTTAAAAAATCCTCAAGAAAGTTGGGATAGAAGGAACATACCTTAACATCATAAAAGCCATATATGAAAATCCCACAGCTAATATCACCTCACTGGGGAAAAACTGAGAGCTTTCCCCCTGAGATCAGGAACATGACAGGGATGTCCACTCTCACCACTGTTGTCTAACATAGTGTTGGAAGTCCTAGCATCAGCAATCAGGCAACAAAATGAAATAAAAGGCATTAAAATTGGCAAAGAAGAAGTCAAACTTTCACTTTTCACAGATGACATGATACTCTACATGGGAAACCCAAAGACTCCACCAAAAAGCTGCTAGAACTGATACATGAATTCAGCAAAGTCGCAGGATACAAAACCAATGTACAGAAATTGGTTGCATTTCTATAAACCAATAATGAAGCAACAGAAAGAGAAATCAAGAAATTGATCCATTTACAATTGCACCAAGAACCATGAAATACCTAGGAATAAACATAACCAAAGATGTAAAATGTCTGTATGCTGAAAACTATAGAAAATTTATGAAGGCAATTGAAGAAGACACAAAGTAATGGAAAAACATCCATGCTCATGGGTTGGAAGAACAAAGATTGTTAAAATGTCAATACTACCCAATGCAATATACACATTCAGTGCAATCCCAGTCAAAATGGCACGGGTCATTCTTCTCAAAGCTAGAACAAACAATCCTAAAATTTGTATGGAGCCACAAAAGACCCCAAATAGCCAAAGTAATATTGAAGAAGAAAACCAAAGCGGGAGGCATCACAATCCCGGACGTTATTCTCTACTACAAAGCTGTAATCATCAAGACAGTATGGTACTGGCACCAAAACAGACACATAGACCAATGGAATAGAATAGAGACTCCAGAATTGGACCCACAAACGTATGGCCAACTAATCTTTGACAAAGCAAGAAAGAGTATCCAATGGGAAAAAGACAGTGTCTTTAGCAAATGGTGCTAGGAGAGCTGGGCAGCAACGTGCAGAAGAATGAACCTGGCCCACTTTCTTACACCATGCACAAAAATAAACTCAAAATGGATGAAAGGCTTAAATGTGAGACAGGAAACCATCAAAACCCTAGAGAAGAACACAGGCAACAACCTCTTTGACCTCAGCCACAGCAATTTCTTACTCGACACATCTCCAAAGGCAAGGAAATTAAAAGCAAAAGTGAACTATGGGGACCTCATCAAGATAAAAATCTTCTGCACTGCAAAGGAAACAATCAACAAAACTAAAAGACAGCCGACGGAATGGGAAAAGATATTTGCAAATGACATATTGGATAAAGGGTTAGTGTCCAAAAATCTATAAAGAATTTACCAATCTCAGTATCCGAAAAACAAGTAATCCAGTGAAGAAGTGGGCAGAAGACACAAACAGACACTTCTAAAGAAGACATCTAGATGGCCAACAGACACATGAAAAGATGCTCAATGTCAGTCATCATCAGGGAAATAAAAATGAAAGCCACACTGAGATATCATCTCACACCAGTCAGAGTGGCTAAAATTAACACCTCAGGAAACAACAGATGTAGGTGAAGATATGGAGAAATGGGAACCCTCTTGCACTGTTGGTGGGAATGCAAACTGGTGCAGCCATTCTGGAAAACAGTGTGGAGGTTCCTCAAAAAATTAAAAAATAGAATTACCCTACAGCTCAGCAATAGCACTGCTAGGAATTTACCCAAGGGATACAAGAGTGCTGATTCACAGGGGCACATGTACCCCAGTGTTTATAGCAGCACTTTCAACAGTAGCCAAATTATGGAAAGAGCCTAAATGTCCATCAGCTGATGAATGGATAAAGAAGATGTGGCTTGTATATACGATGGGATACTACTCAGCAATGAGAAAGAATGAAATCATGCCTTTTGCAGCAACACGGATGGAACTGGAGGGTATTATGCTAAGTGAAATAAGTCAAAGAATGACAGATATCATATGTTTTCACTCATATGTGGAACTTGAGAAACTTAACAGAAGACCATGGGGGAGGGGATAGCCAAATTATGGAAAGAGCCTAACTGTCCATCAACTGATGAATGGATAAAGAAGATGTGGTTTATATACACAATGGAATACTACTTGGCAATGAGAAAGAATGAAATCATGCCATTTGCAGCAATGTGGATGGAACTGAAAGGTATTATGCTAAGTGAAATAAGTCAAAGAAAGACCGATACCATATGTTTTCACTCATGTGCATCTTGAGAAACTTAACAGAAGACCATGGGGGAGGGAATGGGGGGAAAAAGTTACAGACAGGGAGGGAGGCAAACTATAAGAGACTCTTTAATACAGACATCAAACTGAGGGTTGATGGGGGGTGGGAGGGGGAGAGGGGAAAATGGGCGATGGCCATTGAAGAAGGCACCTGTTGAGATGAGCACTGGGTGTTGTATGCAAGCCAATTTGACAATAAATTATATTTAAAAAAAAAACCATCAGCAAGAGGGAAGTTATCAAGGGGCTCCTGGGTGGCTCAGCCAGTTAAGTGTCCAACTTCAGCTCAGGTCATGATCTCGCGGTTTGTGAGTTCAAGCCTTGCGTCGGGCTCGGTGCTGACAGTTCAGAGCCTGGAGCCTGCTTCGGACTCTGTCTCCCTATCTCTCTGCTCCTCCCCTGTTCACACTCTGTCTCTCTGTCTCTCTCTCTCTCTCAAAAATAAACATTAAAAAATTAGTAAAAAAAGAGGGAAGTATCAATAAAGGCCTAAAACTATATGTTAAAAAAATAAAAAGAAAACCCTCACTGCCTATATATGCAAGAAATTATAGAGTTACTATTTAAGGGCAGATATTGTTGCCAACACCTAATAAGATATCCTGATTTCATATACCCTGGGGTGTCTTATAAATGCTTTCAATGGATTCTTACTCAATCTGTAGAACTCCAAAGTGCTGTGGCCAACTCTGTCCACCAAGTTTGTTTACGGTCTGCCGTCAGACAAACTGTTACAACAATTACCTCTTTTTTTTTTTTAATTTGAACTTTCTGTATCATTCTATTTTATTACTTTTGGCTTTTGTCATTTTATTTTTTTCTCTTTTAAAATTTACATGCAAATTAGTTAGCATATAGTGGAATAACGACTTCAGAACAATTCCCTCTTTTGAACATGACTTTACCTGAAAAAAGTTTCCCCACAGCCAATTTCACAAGCAATCACTGTTTTTATAGATGGCTCTGGAAACACTACTAAATCTGCTGTTGCTTGGTTTGACCAGTGACGGCATAAAGTAGTCTCGAAAGGACAAACATCTACTTAAAGAGCAGAATTAAAGGCAGCTTTTGTGGCTTTACAATAAGTTCGTAACCAACCTATTGACATTGTAGCAGATTCTCCGTATGGAGTTTATGTAACACAGAGTATAGAACAGGCCTCTCTATTAGGGAATTAAAGGATTCCTCCTTACCGTCTATATTTTTAGCCTTACAAACCTTACTAGGTAAACGAACACCCCCTCTTTTTATCGCTCCCGTAAGATCGCATTCAGGCTTACCTGGACATTTAACAGAAGGAAGCAAGGTTGCATACCAATTTGTTGGCTATAACATGGCTTTTAATACTGTTCCATCGTCTCACGACCTTTTTTCATCAAAATTGTGAGTCCCTTATTAAACAAGTCCATCTTACAGTTATTCAACCTAAACAAGCTGTTCCTGCCTGCCCTGATTGTCAAAAGCAGTCAAGAGAACAGAAAAAATGGGAACAAACCCGAGAGGTCTAACTGCAAATCAGCTTTGGCAAACATGTATTGCATGCTATGCCCCATTCGGTCGTCACAAATACATCCATGTGTCTGTGGACACCTTTTCAGGATGTATAATGGCCTTTATTCACACTGGAGAAAATGGAAAAACGTATCATTTGTCATTTTTTACATGCATTTTCACAAGCCGGTAAGCCTCCGCAAATTAAAACTGACAATGGGCCTGGATACCTTTCCTCTGTGGTAAAGGAATTCTTCCAAAATTGGAGTATACGACACATCCTGGGCATAGCGTAGAATCCTACCAGACAAGCTAGTATAGGATGTACCCGTGCCACCTTAAAACAAATGCTTCACAAACAAAAAGGGAAGAACCTATATAATGCCTCCCCTTGGAATTCACTATACAAAGCCTTATACACTTTAAATTTTTAAAATTGTGATTCCCATGGCCTCATGGGATCAGCATTTTGCACCAGCTCCTGGCTCAAATGTCAGAGCCAACGTGCTACTTAAAGACATGCAAGGTGATAATTCATGGAAAGGGCCTTATGAATTAATAACATGGGGAAGGGGATGTGCATGTGATCTTGTCCCGTCAGGACCACACTAGGCACCTGCCCATATGATTAAACCATACCATGAGTTGGAAGGATCAGCCCTTCAACCCCCTTCCTCAGATGACCAATTTGTCCTTGCAAGGACAGCAGGGGACACCTTGCCCATGAACAACCAAGGCAACTTAAGAAGCTCGATCAACATGCCTCTGAAGGTCATGAGCCACTCGGGGAGCACCACCAACCCCAGAAAAACAGGTTTTTAGCATATTGAGCTGTAGTTTCTCAAAACTCAGCTAAGGTAATGATTTGCTTAATCTTTATCCAGACTGCTACGGCTTTTTCATCACTATATTGGGCTCATGTCATAGACCCCCCCTTATCTTTAAGCTGGTTACATGGTGGGATGCAGGCCCTCCACTAACTTGTACTGATTCTCTTTGGGCTGGAGGCAGCTGGCCTTCGGCCAAAAGGCTCTCTTGCTGAACGGAGAGAGTTAAAGGTGAATACTCCTGGTCCTTTTATGCCACCTTTCCCTCCCATTTGTGTAACCACCGTGAACACTTCTGGATGTTTAAAAATCACAGCACAGACATGTCTTCACTACCTGCCTAAAACAAAGGACCGTAGAGCAAATCTGACATTCATTTCAGTAGCCACCTTCGCTACATCCTCCCCCACCAATGATTCTTCTCCATTCCCCATTGATCGTTGCCAAACGGAGAAGACGTGGTCTCCAAGTAGCTCTTTGGTCATCTGGCAGCCCTCCCGGACCTCTCTTGGCCATAAAGAGGAACTTTTTCAAAACCTTACTCTCATTAACGGGGGTCCTAAAGGGCGCTTAACCTCAGCAGGCAAACCTATTGGGTTTTCAGAACCTAGCAACCATCCTTTGGACCGATGGCTGGCTTCCAGGGCCCATAATAAGAATTGAAAACAATGATTCGTGCAGCCGATGGCATTACAACTTATGGCATCTTAGCCTTCTGCTTTTGTTATGCAGTATCTCTCATGGCTAGAACGCTAATAGTGATAACTTTTATGTGAGCCTCACACAGAATGTCTCAGACAGCATCATGATCTGTATGCCTCATCCCTACGTTTTCATCATTTCCACTAAGCCGGTTAATAAAACATTTGACACCCCATATGATGTTCTTGAAGTACCTCCTCCAGCTTGGTACACAGCCTGTGTCAGCCATTATAATGTTACCAAACTTTCTATCTCACCTATGTTTATCTTAAAAAGACAGCCTCAAATTTGGCTGACAGTAAATGTAACAAAGCCCTGGGAAGGGTCCAATGGTCTTGCTGAATTAGGCCACGCCATGTCTAAGTGGAGTCCTACAAGATTTGTTGGATGGCTCCCTGCCTTCCTTATCTCAGCAGTTGTCATCCTAGTCACAGCCTCTGTCACAATGGTCTCCCTGACACAGTCTATCCATACTGCTAAAGTAGTCAAACACGTAATGACTAATGTCACCGAGGCAATAATTACTCAAACGCAGGTTGACAACGGTATCGTGTAGAGACTACAAGCTGCAGAAGCAGCACTAGAATGGATGGGGGACCGCTAACAGGTACTTGTCGATCTTCAAAATATACAACGTGACTGACAACATGGCGGACTTTGTGTCACTTCCTTACAATATGTCTCAACACTCCTGGGATTTAGTTAAAAGACACCTACAAGGAGCTTTTTGCACCAGTTTACAATCTGAGATTAATGCTCTGTCTTCCCAGCTGCATCAAGAGCTGTGAGACATTCAACAGGAAACACAGTTACAAGTTGAACAGGACTTACTTGACAATATGACATGGTTGAATCCAACCAACTGGTTCCATGGCCTCAATCTACGTATTTGGATTACTGGAGCTCTCTGCTTGTTAATCATTTTTGTATTTCTCATTGCCCTCCGAATGATCTACACCATAGTGGCCTCCTCAAGATGTCATGAACAATGACTGATTGCCTTCCTCAGCTCCCATGAACAAGAAAATTCTTCATAAAAAAAAGGGGGATACGTGGGAAATCAAATAGCTCTGTCCTGGGTTAGGAGATTATAGGAAACACATTGCAAAGCAGAACGCTGCTTTCTGGCCTTGCTGAGAAGAGCAGCCACACTTCGCTTATTTAGTTAATGTATATCTAGGGGTTAGGTCCTACCTATGCTCATACATTCCTTAGACCATGTTATCGCATGGAATATTTTACCCTGTCTTAACCTGGTTTTCTGCACGTTTTCTATACATTCTTAATGGCATGTAGCCCACTGGGTATTGTGCAATGTTATCCTAAATGTATGCTCAATAAGTACAGGAGCTTGAAAGCAGCTTCGGGAGACCACTCTTAGCCTCCCTTTCACCTCTCTTGACTTGTGTGGAGTCTTGAGTAATCCTTTCAGTCATCCTCGGCTTTGCTGGACGAAACCAAAAGCTGAACCCACAGTTGGAGACTTTAAAAATATTCTCTGGCATTCCTACCCAAATGTTAACATCTTTTTAGATTTTTTTTAATGTTTATTTATTTTTGAGAGAGAGAGAGACAGAGCATGGGCGGAGGAGGGGCAGAGAGGGAGACATGGAATCTGAAGCAGGCTCCAGGCTCTGAGCTGTCAGCAAAGAGCCAGATGCAGGGCTCGATCTCACGAGCTGTGAGATCATTACCTGAGCCAAAGTCAGATGCTTAATCACCAACTGAGCCACCCAGACATCCCTAAATGAGAAAACCATTGAAGTAACAATGTAAGAATTCCACTGTCACCAATATTACCTAACGTTTTTCTGGAAGAACTAACCAGTGATACGAGGCAGAACCAATAAATCACAAGGAAAATTGGGAATATAAAGTAACATGTTTCACCTTCAATAATTTGATATTTTACTTAAAACTAAGAAAATCAGGTAAAAACTATTATACAACGTAAGGTAAATTAGCCTGGTCATAATATTCAGACATATAGAAAAGAAGTAGTTTAAAGATATAATGTAAGAAATCCTCTTTTACAACCATAAAAAAATCATGAAAATCCTGGACAGGAACATGACAAAAAACATTAACAGCAACATAACAAATTTAAAACAACCTTTGAGGGATACAAAATGATTTGATTAAATGATATCCTATCCATGTCCATGGAAGACACAGCATCACAATAACCCTTTGGTACCATACTCAACACCCTAAGAACAAGGTAGCAGTCTATGGAACCCTGAAGGTAACAGAAACTAATCCAGTTTGACTACTAAGTAGCTTGACTCTCCCCCACTCCCATATAATGTACTGAACCAAAGAAGATGTGTAACCATTTCTGAGAATAAATTCTAAGTACCTTGGTTTCTACTCTTCTACACACAATGACCATCGTTCAACAAAAAATTAAGATGCACCCCAATAAAGCTGGGGGAAAAACATCATGAAGAGGTAAAGTAGTCAACAGAAGCAGACCCAGAAATGACACAGCTATTTAAACTATCTCGAACTTAAAAAAAAAAAAACCAAACTATGAATAAATGTAGGCAGCATGCATGAACAGAAGTGTCATATCAAAAGAGAGCTGGAAACTTTTTAAATAAGTAAAATAAAAATGCCAGAAACAAAAACACGCTATTAGATATCAAGGATCCCTTTGATGGGCTTATCAATAAACTGGACCTAGCTGAGGAAAGTGTCCATATAATTGAAAAGAGGTCAAGAAAATTATTCAAACTTGAATATGAGAAAAATACTTTAAAATAATAAAAAAAAATAGAGCATCCAAGATTTATGAGACAATATGCAATTTGTTCACATATGTGTAACTGGAATTGCAATTAGAGAAAAGAGTGAGAATAAAGCAGAAGACATATTTGAAGAAATAATAGACAAGAATTTCCCAAGATTAATGAAAGACAACAAATCATGGATGTAAGAAACACAGAAGACCCCAAGAGTGATAAATAATAAGAAAAAGAGGGGCGCCTGGGTGGCGCAGTCGGTTGAGCGTCCGACTTCAGCCAGGTCACGATCTCGCGGCCCGTGAGTTCGAGCCCCGCGTCGGGCTCTGGGCTGATGGCTCGGAGCCTGGAGCCAGTTTCCGATTCTGTGTCTCCCTCTCTCTCTGCCCCTCCCCCGTTCATGCTCTGTCTCTCTCTGTCCCAAAAGTAAATAAACATTAAAAAAAAAATTAAAAAAAAAATAATAATAATAAGAAAAAGAATAAATTCCCAGATACATCATACACGGCCAAAAAATGGAAAATCTTGCAGGCACCCAGTGAAAAACAAACATTACAACATGTACAATACAAATGTACACGTACAAACAATACGTACATATTCACATGTACATTAAGTATGAATATAAAAATTACAGCAGAGTTCTTATCAGCAACTAGGCAACCCAGGAGACAATAGAGTGACATCTTTACTGCACTGAAAAGAAAATAAATCTTCCAACCCAGAAATCCTTTTTTTTTTTAAGAAAGAGGGGAAAAAAAAACCCTAGATACCAGAAAGGTAAATAGATTAGAATTTTCATGTATGTGCATGAAATATATCTTAAAGATACCCAGTAATTACTACTGAATGTCCCTGCCTAGAAGAATCAAGTATTTGGGAGTGTATGAGAAACACATTTTTCACTCCATAGCCTTTTTTTTTCCTTTTTATTTTTTAGCTATGTCAGCAAAAAAAGTAATAAAATTTTGACACTTGAAAGAGGTTAAATGATGTTTTTTTGTAATATTACAAAATCATTGTGAATTTCTTAAATAAGAATTAACAGGTAATAAGAGGCAAGTGATCTTTGACAAACAGTAATGAAGGAGAACATATAGACATTCAACGTCATAAAGCTATTCTTGTTCAAACAACTGGTTTGTGAATGGATATGCCACAAAATATAAGCCTATGAACAATTTATGATTATTTGTGAAATCAGTTTATGACAAAAGTGATGTTTTGATCCAGCAGAGAATATATGACTATTGCACTTCACTACATTTGCCTACATTCTCAAGAAATACGTCGGTTTTCTTTTTAGTTTTTTTAACACTTATCGATTTTTGAGACACAGAGACAGCATGAGCAGGGGAGGGGCAGAGAGAGGGAGAGACACAGAATCTGAAGCAGGCTCCAGGCTCCATGCTGTCAACACAGAGCCTGACCTCAGGCTCAAACTCACAAAAGGTGAGATCATGACTTGAGCTGAAGTTGGTCGCTTAACCGACTAAGCCACTCAGGCGCCCCAGTAAATTGATTTTCTAATAGTGCATACCAAATGAATCCTAGTTAACAACTAAAGTTAAAACTGGAAATAATTAAGGAATAAGAAGAACATAGAAGTAAGTATATATCTGCTTTATCGTTGGGAAAGGAAAGTGCTTTATTTTTATAATTTTTTTAAATGTTTATTTTATTTTTGAGCGAGAGAGGGCGCATGCGTGTGCACGTGCATAAGTGGGGGAGGGGCAGACAGAGAGACAGAGGATGTGAAGCAGACTCTGCATGACAGCAGAGAGCCTGATGTGGGGCTTGAACTCATGAACTGTGAGATCATGACCTGAGTCAAAGACGTTTAACTGACTGAGCCACCCAGATGCCGCAAGGAAAGTGTTTTAAAGCATAACAGCACATAAATTATTAAAAGGAAATCACTGATAGATTTAACTTAAAAATTGTCATGTGTCGGGGGGCGCCTGAGTGGCTCATTCGATTAAGTGTCCTACTTCGGCTCGGGTCATGATCTCACAGTTCGTGGGTTCCAGCCCCGCATGGGGCTCTGTGCTGACAGCTCAGTGCCTGGAACCTGCTTCAGATTCCATGTCTCCTTCTCTCTCTGCCCCTCCTCCACTCGCGCTTTCAAAAATAAACAAATGTAAAAAAAGTAAATTAAATTTAAAAAAAAGTCAAGTGTCAAAAAATATAAAAAAATTAAATTGATCGTAATTGAGATAATATATAAAACATGTGACAAAGATACTCTCTTTGACCAACTCTACTCAAGTTCCTCTGAATTCTCTTAGTAATCCTGACTTTGGGGCTTCCAGGTTTGTCTCTGCAATGTCCAAAGTCAGCAAGAGTCCTCCTAAGTCAGGTTAGCTAGAGTCCCCTATCTTCCATACCTGATCACCCTCCATATCTGATCAGATGCCTCATTCCTCACCACCCCCCAGGTGATGTCTGATCACCCTGGCCAGTCTTCCCCAAAGAATCCTGTTAGGCCACTTAAGCCAATCCCCTCTTGGCCTTGATGTTTCCTCTTGGCAGTTTTCCATCCACTGACCCCTACAGTGCTCCTTGGCCAGAATTCCTATCTTGCCTCGCTATATTTGGGGGACAGCCTCAACTCTGTCCCCAGTGCAAAACCCAGTTGCAGTGGTCCCTACGCCAATTGTTATGGTCCCCCTGAATAAAGTCTGCCATACTACTCTTTGTTACTTTGAATAATATTGTTTCTTTATTGCGCGCATGACAAAGTATTCATGCGTTTAGAACGCAATGCTCACTTATGAACAATTATTGAAATTTGGGCATTGAAATAAAAAAAATTAAAATAGTATACACAGTTCACTAAGGAAGACACATAGTTGGTCTCAAACCAAATATCAAAAAAAACCCCTTGGGGCGCCTGGGTGGCGCAGTCGCTTAAGCGTCCGACTTCAGCCAGGTCACGATCTTGCGGCCCGTGAGTTCGAGCCCCGCGTCGGGCTCTGGGCTGATGGCTCAGAGCCTGGAGCCTGTTTCCGATTCTGTGTCTCCCTCTCTCTCTGCCCCTCCCCCGTTCATGCTCTGTCTCTCTCTGTCCCCAAAATAAATAAACGTTGAAAAAAAAATAAAAAAAAAACCCTTTATTAATATCCAAATAAGTTGAAATTAATTCTCAAGTTACATTCCCATGTTGAAGAGTGTGAAGAAATTGGCACTCTTTTGCATTCTTTGAAGTAACGAAAATGAGCACGGCATATTGGCGGCCAAATTGGAAACGTGCCACAAATGTTTCCTGTATGTTTTTAACCTTTCACTGGGACAGACTCCATTTTTAGTAATATAATTTAAAGGGACACTTAAAGGTGTGCTTATGCATGTATGTACAATGGTGTCTCCCTGTGTGGATTTTTTTTAATGATAGTGAAAAACCAAAACATAGTCCAATGTAAACAATTATATATATATATTTTTAAATTTTATAAAGTTTTTTTTTGTTATTTTTAAGTAATTTGTACACCCAACCTGGGGCTCGAACTCTGAGATCAAGAGTCACAGGCTTCACTGAGACAGCCAGGTGCCCCCAATATAATCAATTTAAAATTTTTTTTCAACGTTTATTTATTTTTGGGGACAGAGAGAGACAGAGCATGAACGGGGGAGGGGCAGAGAGAGAGGGAGACACAGAATCAGAAGCAGGCTCCAGGCTCCGAGCCATCAGCCCAGAGCCCGAGGCGGGGCTCAAACTCACGGACCTCGAGATCGTGACCTGGCTGAAGTCGGACGCTTAACCGACTGTGCCACCCAGGCGCCCCGTAATCACTTTTAAATAAATTGGAATAGCGGTATAAGATTTAGTGCTATGTAGTCTAAAAATACCTTAAATCTTAAAGGCATGGTAAATCTTTATGATTATTTTTTTAAAGATAATAAAAAGTTATAAGATATTGTATATTGTGTATATTACATATTGTATGCTTTACAAACGATGTAAACATGCAGAAAGATATATACCTGTATCTATCTATCTATCTATCTACCTACCTCTCTATCTATAGATATGTACAGGTAGATAGGATATATGTAACTTCTGATGGGACATATGTGTGCATCAAATTGATTTTCTTGGTGATAAAATGATATATTTCCATGATAATGATAAATAAAAGTTACAGAAATACGCAGAAAATGCTAAAGCAAAAATGAAGAATTATAAGACAGAATGAAGAAAAAATACGCCTCCGTATTCCACATCTTCTATCCTCTGCAAATTTCATAAATAACATATGTGCTTTACAAATTTGTTTTGCCCCTTGGCCGCTTAAAACAATACGTCCTACTCATCTGGCAGATACAATTCGCATTCCTTCCCATGGCCCATGGCAACGAGTACAATCTCACCTGTCACAGACCTTCTTGCCATCTAAAATCCTCAGGGTGAACACTGTTTGTTGTTTCCTGCACGCACAATGCTGCTTTCTATCTCGGTACCTTTCTCTATTTTATTTTCCCTCCCTGATTCCAGAACATGCTTTGGCGTCTTCTGGGCCTGAGCAGTTTCGTTTACTCTCTGTGTGCTCCTATGACGACTCCATGGTGAGAAAATGCCAGATGATAAAAGTTCTTCCCCCACATATAAGGAGACAGGCTGAGGTAATAGGAAACACCTTTCTTCTGTTTTTATTGCTATATACATAGTTCTTTTATTACTTTTTTTTTTTGAAGTGGGTTTATTTATTTTTGAGAGAGAGAGAGAGAGCTCAGGGCAGGGAGAGCCGGAGATAGAAAATCCCATCCACACTGTCAGCACAGAGCCTGGTGTGGGGCTGCAACTCACGATCTGAGAGATCATGACCTGAGCCAAAATCAAGAGTCGAATGCTTAACCGACTGAGCCACCCAGGCACCCCTCTGTTATTACTCTTTGTATCTATCAAATTTTGGTAATTATTTGGTTACTTCTATAATTCAGCTACTGGAGGGTAAAGTCCTCTAGGACAGGGATGGTTTTATCTCCACCTGCAACTTTTCATTTTTTTTTTCTTTAAACTATAGACACTCAGCCAACAAATGTTTATTTCAGATTGACTGACCTGAAAAGTATTAAGACTAGTATAAAAATGATGCTTGCCCATGATAGGATTCAAAGAAGAGCATATTTAAGTTTTTTTTTTAAGTTTATATATTTTTGAGACAGTGAGAGACAGAGCGTGAGCGGTGGGGAGGGAGAGCAGAGAGAGAGGGAGACACAGAGTCCAAAGCAGGCTCCAGGCTCTGAGCTGTCAGCACAGAGCCGGAGGCGGGGCCCGAACTCACAAACCGTGAGATCATGACCTGAGCTGAAGTCAGACGCTCAACTGCCTGAGCCACCCAGGTGCCCTGAGGGAGAAAATATTAAAAATAAAATCTTTCTGAATGCGTCTGTGAATAGTTAAGAAAGTAAAGAATTTTTAGAAGCCAAGGAATCAACAGAGGAAAAAAAAACCTTCTCAATTCACTTTCCCTTGAAGGAATTTTCTGTATGGATAAAGTTTGTCTTCAGGGACTGATTGAAAGTGGGGAACATAGATAAACCCTATATATATATATATATATATATATATATATATGGTGGGGATGTCACAGGGAATTGTCTCCCCATATACCATACATTTACGTGTGGAAAGAGGACAAGAAAATTAATCTGTCTTGAACTTTGATACAGTATGGAGGGGAATAAAAAGCTTTCTTTTATACTTAGTAACCACAGCCCAATGACTTTAGTTTTACTGCCTGAATTCATACTTCCTGGGTGGCCTCAATACTCGACATACAAGCATTCAATGTCAAGTGGTCCCTGGTTAGTGGTGCCCTTGGGACCCGGCAGGAGCAAACAAAATCTCTTTCTCATTAAAAAACGCTGCAACTCAGGGCTCAAATAATATCAACAATAATATGAGCTGACAGTAAAAGCAGAAATAAAGCAAAGCAAAAAAAAATAAATAAATAAAACAAGCTAAGCCAGCCATGTTGAATGAAAACCGGCAGGAAAAACCAAAAACAAAAAAACAAATCACAGAATGAAACCTGCAAAACATTAGACACTGGCATTATCAGATACAAAACATAAAATAATGGTTGAAAATAAGTTCCAAAAGTAAGGGTCCATAAAGATGACTGAACATAAAATTTGAATAAAATGGGTTGATTAGTGTATTAGACAAAGGTGAAGGGCAAATTTGTGAGCTGGAGAGAAATAGTGGAGAAATTTCTATAAATGTAAGAGAGTCCATAGGATGGAAAACAGAAGAATACAGATTAAAAAAATAGAAGAGACAGTAAGGTTAAAAACAAAAAAATTATACCTAAACCTACTAGTTTTTAAACTCCAGCTTGCAGTATAGACAGTAACATTTAGAGTAATGACAATTATTCTGAGATGATTTATTAACAGCAACAGAAACAGCTTGAAGTGTAATTCTGTATTTAATATACCGAGAAAAAAATAACCGTCAGTGCACTAGAAAAATGACCAGAATGAGAACAAGACAGTGCAATTTTAAGATAAAGAAAACCTAAAAGAATTTACTTGCAATAAACTCTCACTAAGGAAAAAAAAAAAGAATACTTGTACTTAAAATTTTTTTTTAATCTTTATTATTTATTTTTGAGACAGAGAGAGGGAGAGAGTATGAGCAGGGGAGGGGCAGAGAGAGAGGGAGGGAGACACAGAATCTGAAGTAGGCTCCAGGCTCCCAGCTGGTAACACAGAGCCCGACGCGAGGCTCGAACCTACGAACCGCGAGATCATGACCTGAGCCAAAGTCGGATGCTCAACCAACTGAGCCACCCAGGTGCCCCAAGAATACCTGTACTTCAGAAAAAAGGCACATCGTGTCGGATGGAAGATTTTTGCCAGGGGTCAATCAACAACTTAAATGTTAACATTGATGATTCCAAATATATACCAAGAGAGAACATTCCAGCTCATTATATAAGAAAGCATAAGCTCTATACAAAAGCATCCAAAAAGAGTGAATGAGGAAGATTTCAAGTCATCTGTTTTGTGACATTGATGCAAAAGCGTTTAGCCAAATATTAGAGAAACTAACGGAGCACCGTGTAAAAATTAGGTAAATACTGCTTGGCCAGGTGGCCAAATGCCATAGAAGTTTAATATTAGAAAACCAATGAATGAAATTTATGTACTAACAATTTGGAGGGGAAAATAAAAAAAATAAATAAAAACGAAGACATAAATGAATGGAGAGATCTAATCATGGATTAAAAAAAACACATCTAAGGAAAGCAATTAGTACTTGAATTCATTGATAAATGAAATGCAATTAAAATAAAAACCTCAAGGGGCACGTGGGTGACTTAGTCGGTTAAATATCTGACTCTTGATTTCTGCTCAGGTCACGGTCTCACCATTCACGAGACGGAGCCTTGCATCAGGCAGGCTCTGTGCTGACAACATGGGATTCTCTCTCCCTCTCTCTCTCTCTCTCTCTCTCTCTCTGCCCCTCCCCCACTCGTGTGCACCCTCTCTGTGTCAAAATAAATAAACATTACAAAAACCAAAAAACCTCAAAAGTTTATTAGTGGATTTGACAAACTGATTCTAAAATTTACATGAAAGAAGAGAGGGGCACATGATACTTCTGCAAAGGGAAATCTTATCTGATAGGAAAAATTAATATGAAGAGCTTCTGATAGGATATAGAAGGTAAAAGCTGACCATTGCTTCCACCATACCAACTACAAAAACTAGATAAAAATTAAAATAATGTATGTTTTGAAACGCACTAGAGAGCTATGGATATATAGCTCATATATCCATATATATATGATGGATATATATATATATATGTATATATATATAATGAGTAGTATCATGGGACAAATAGAGAACAAATAGAAAACAAGTCAGTAACTATGTTAGTAGGTATATTAAATGAGAGTGTATTAAATATTTCAGTTAAAGGACAAAGATCATCAGATTAAAATAATAATAAAAAAGAATCATCTATATAATTTTATGTCTTAATTAAGAAGCATAAAATATATATAGATTGAAAATAAGGACTGGACAAAGATATGCAACGAATACTTTAAAAAATGTATGTGGGGGCGCCTGGGTGGCTCAGTCGGTTAAGCGTCCGGCTTCAGCCTGGGTGGCTCAGGTCACGATCTCGTGGTCCGTGAGTTCGAGCCCCACGTTGGGCTCTGGGCTGATGGCTCAGAGCCTGGAGTCTGCTTCCGATTCTGTGTCTCCCTCTCTCTCTGTCCCTCGCCCATTCATGCTCTGTCTCTGTCTCAAAAATAAATAAACGTTAAAAAAAAATTTTTTTTTAAAAATGTATGTGTTAGGAGTATTTTGTCCCAATCTGTGGGCAAACCTTTTGAAATTCTAAGTGGTGTCTTTAGTAAACCAAAAGTTTTTAATTTCAGTGGAGTACCTTTTGTCAATTTTTACTTTTATGCTTGGTGTTTTCTGAATCTTGTTTGAGAGATTTTGCCTAATCCTAGGTCATAAAGATTTTCTTCAATGGTTTACCTAGACATTTTATAATTTTACCTTTTACACTTGGAGTCATAATCCATTTCAAATTAATGTTCGAATATGTGAAGGAACGTGGGAGCCAATTTTATGCTTTTCCCCTTACTATTTGGATCAGGAATTCTGGAAGGGCTTGGCAAGATGGTTCATTTCTGATTTATGTTATCAGCTGGAGCACATGGGGCTGAAGGATCTACTTCCAAAATGGCTTCTTCACTCAAATGTGTGGTGACCTGGCTCCTTGACCACTCTCTCTTGCTCTGTATCTCACGTGGTGTCTCATCCTGAAAAGGGCTTCTCCCGGTATCTCGTGCTCAAAAACGGCTTCTCAGTGTGCCTCAGGATTCTCATAGTGTGGTGACCTCAGAGTTGTTGGACTTCTTACATGGTGGCTCATGATGTGTCAAGAGAACAAGGTGGAAGCTGTTAGTCCACTTATGGTCTGAAATCAGTATAACGTCACTTCCTTCATACTCTGTTGGGGAGAGAAGTCACAGGAAAGCTCAGATTCAAGGGAAGAGATACTGACCATGTCTCAGTGGAAGGGGGGTCTACAAATTTGTAGCCATCTTTATTCCCACAGCATCAGACTGATAAGATCATCGCCTTTCCCCCATTGAATTACATTAGCACAGTTTTCATAATTTAAATGAATATTACTGAACTCTTTATTCTTTTAAAGTTAAAAGTGGTATATACTTACCACGTGACCCAACAATCTTATTCTTCACTGTTTTCACAAGATAAATGAAAACCTATATTAACATAAAATCCTTTCCATGATTGTTTATGGCAACCTTATTCCTAATTGTCCAAACCTAGAAACAACTCAGGTGTCTTTTAACCACTGAATGAATAAGGAGATTGTACTACAATCATAAAATAAAACATTTATTTTGCAATATAAGGGAAAGAACTATTGATTTATACAATGTAGATAAATCTTAAATGCATTTTGCTAAGGAGAAGACACCAACTTCAAAAGACTACATATTGTTTGATCCCATTGACATACTGGAAAACAGATCCATAGTTGCTACGGCAACAAGCAAGGAGGGATGTTGACAACAAAAGGTCAGCATGAGAGGTTTGGGGAGGAGATGAAACTGCTTTATATCACAATAATGGTGGATATGCGGCATTTTGAATTTTTTCTTTTCTTCCAAGATTTTATTTAAGTTCAAGTTAGTTAACAAATAGTGTAGTATTGGTTTCAGGAGTAGAATTTAGTGTTACATCACTTTCTTATAACACCCAGTGCTCATCATAAGTGTCCTCCTTAATGCCCATCACCCATTTAGCCCATGCCCCGCCCCCCACTTTTATTCCAGCAACCCTCAGTTTGTTCTCTATAGTTAAGAGTCTTTTGTGGTTTGCCTCCTTCTCTATTTTTATCTTATTGTATTTTTCCTTACCTTTCCCTATGTTAATCTGTTTTGTTTCTTAAATTCCACCTATAAGTGAAGTCATATGGTATTTGTCTTTCTCTGATTGATTTATTTCACTGAGCATAATACATTATAGTTTCATCCACATCATTGCAAGTGGCAAGATCTCATTCTTTTTGATGACTGAGTAATATTCCTCTAATATATATATATATATATATATATATACACACATATATATATATCTCATATATATATGTGTGTATATATATAAAACATATATATGTATATTTATACATATGTGATATATATATATTCACATGTTATTTATTGCAATCCTTATCAAAATAATAATAGCATTTTTCACAGAACTAGGACAACCAATTCTACAACTTGTATGGAGCCAGAAAGGACCCCAAATAGCCAAATTAATGTTGAAAAAGCAAAGCAAGGTGGGAAGCATCAGAATTCCAGACTTCAAGCTGTATTACAAAGCTGTAATCATCCAGACTGTATGGTACTGGAAGAGAAAATAGACACATCAATGGAACAGAATACAGGACCCAGAAATGGACCCACAACTATATGTCAACCCATCTTTGACAAAGCAGCAAAGAATATCCAATGGAAAAAAGACAGTCTTTTTAACAAACGGGTTTGGGAAAACTGGATACACATGCAGAGGAATGAAACTGGGCCAGTTTCTTACGTCGCATGTAAAAATAAATTCAAAATGTATGAAAGACTAAACGTGATATGGAAAATCACCAACATTTTAGAGGAGAAAATAGGCAACGACCTCTTTGACCTCGACCATAGCAACTTCTTACTAGACATGTCGCTGGAGGCAAGGGAAACAAAAGCAAAAATGAATATTGGGACCTCATCAAGATAAAAAGCTTCTGCACAGAGAAGGAAACCATCAACAAAATTAAAGGCGACCTACAGAATGGGAGACAATATTTACAAATGACACATCAGATAAAGGGCTAGTATCTAAAACCTGAAAAGAATTCATCCAACTCAACACTCAAAAATTAAATGATCGAGTTAAGAAATGAGCAGAAGGCATAAGCAGACAGTTCTACAAAGAAGACATATAAATGGCTAACAGACACATGAAAACATGCTCAACATCACTCGTCATCAGGGAAACACAAATCAAAACCACAATGAGATCCTATCTCACACCTGTCAGAATGGCTCAAATTAAAAACTCAGGGAACAACGGATGTTGGCGAGGAGGCAGAGAAAGGTGAAGACCCTTACACTGTTGGTTGGGAACGCAAACTGCTGCAGCCACTCTGGAAAACAGTTGGAGGTTCCTCAGAAAGTTAAAGATAGAGCTACTCTATGGCCCAGCAATGGCACTACTGGGTATTTATCCCAAAGGATACAAAAATGCTGAATCCAAAGGGCACATGCACCCCAATGTTGGTAACAGCACTATTCACAAAAGCCAAACTATGGCAAGAGCCCAAGTATCCATCGACTGATGACTTTTTGTGCTTCTTAAAAACCAGTAGAACTGCATACCACAAATAATATGTGGATAGTCTAAAACGAAATACAAAATAGCATTACACAAATAATGCATCGCGGTGAGGAAATTTGTTTCTCATTACAGGTATGGGTTCGCAATTATGAAAGTACTTTATGTAGTATGATTTACATTATGATTGGATAAATAAATAAGTATATTGTTGAAAATGAGACCCAAGTTTTCTTCTGGTTGTCTGAGGAAAACCTTACAAAAGGGTAAAAGGGAAATGGGAAGAGGGACCCCTGTGGTATTAGATGGGCGTTGGAGATATCTGTATGAACTTGAGATATATATTTGAATATTTAATATTTAATATTTTCAATACCTATACTTGCATCTCATTTTCTACAAAATATTTACTTATGTTTTATATATATATATATATATATGCACAAATACATAAATAGAGAAAAAAATATAATGTATGCATGGGTTAGTATATGTATACATACCTTTGAAATCTATGTACTGAGCAGGTCTAAAAGTAATGACAACCTGGTAGAAATAAGCACACTTGGAACCCAGATCTTGGTTTCTACATACCATCCTACAGTAGAAGGAACGAGGGCTCCCTGTAAAGTGTTTGAGGGGGAAGGGGAAATATAAAATGTGTTTGGGGTACCTTATGGTGCCAGGAAATAAGATAGCTCTCAAACAAAACAAAACAAAAACACAAACAAAAAATATCCCAACCCTAACATGGACTAATTACATAAATATAATTTTGCGGAAACAAAGATATATTGCAGAATATACAGTAACATTTCATTTATATGAAATTTAGAAATACCCAGACGTGGACACATTGTTAAAGGACGCGGGTGTATGTGGGGATAGATAATCCAAAGAAAATCAAGGACACGGTAAACATGCAATTCCGCTAAAATTGCTATTTCGTTTTATTGGCTAAAAACAAAAACACTGTTTCACTTTCAACAGTTGAATAACTTCCACCATCAGAAAGAGTTAGTTTTTCTTCCTTGATCTCACGTACATCTTTCCAATGTTACAATCAATTCCATCTGTTACGGGTTCAGTACGTGTAGTTCTTGCATCCTCTGGGTAGTAGCCAAGCTTAAAATTGAAGATTGATTTTACATTTCTTTCTCTAGAGTAAATAATTCCACATCGTAAAGATCATGTTCTCTAATCATTTAACCGTATTTGGATGATTCCTCTGGTCTTCTCTGAGTTTTCCTTACTTCTTGGCTTGAAAATTTTGTTCGACATAATTGACTACTCCTGAGTGCAGTGGATTGATGATCTCTTAATTCCTGCATGCATCATCCCCTATGATTTCAGTGACAAATCCATATGTATTGGTTCTAGATTCAATTTCCAAAAAGGCTTTAATGAAGTATCTCTCTATTCACAATTCCTCAGATATACCCAAGACTGGTGTGGCTGAAGTCTCTCTCTCTTCCCCCCCGCCCCACCCCGTCTCTGTCTGTCTTTCTCTCTCTCTCTCTCTCCTTCTCCACTTTCTCAGATATTTCATCTACAATCTCTAGGTAAATAGTCCTTTTTTTGTAACCAGAGAGTTTGTAGCCACAGAAACCCATCTTCCTGTACACTGCGCAAATAATACTATTAATAAACAGGTGGAAATATAAATTCCACTTTTTCAGAGCATATGTGACTTCATTATTTCAATATTTTCATATAATTTTATGCTTATGCTACAAACTCATGTTAATTAATAATAACAGAAAGCAAATGAAAATAATCATTACCCTAGAGGTACGAACGGTAGTAAAATCAGAAACGTTTTAAATGTTTTCTAAGTTTTATAAAAACTTCTGGCAAGTAAGTGAATTAGATTTCTACGTATTTACTACATGTTTTATATACTAAAGATTTTAAAAATGCAAATAAGATTTGTTGTATTACTGGGATTTATTTTCTTTATCCAAAATAAATATAAACATGGCTTAAAAAAATAATGTAGTAAAATGCAATGTAGTATCCAGGATTGGATCATAAAACAGAAAAAGGATTATTGGTAAAACCTAAAATCCGAATGAAGTTTGTAGTTCTATTAATCAGTTTCTCAATGTTAATTCATTAGTTTTAACAATTAAATAGTGGTCATGTAAGAAATGACATTAGGAAAATCTGAATGCAGGGTATAGGACCTCCCTGTATTTTTTCTTTGTGACTTTTCTATAAATTTGGAATTACTAAAAATAAGATGTTTATTTGAAAAATAGCATGTGTAAGTTTTAAGTAAAAATGTTATTCCGCTAAATGTGTAGATCAAACTTGTTCTGAAGTTTTTTGTTTTTGTTTTTGTTTTTACTTAAATGGAGAAATTACGTAAGAACTTAGCAATTTAGTTTCTTGGTGAATTATTTAATGTTATAGATTTTATAGATTAATGGTAGGCCATGTAAAATATATGATTGTCTATAGAAGATATAAGTGATATCTTATATAAGAAGATAAAGATAAATATAAGATAAATATAAGATAAAGATAAATATAAGAAGATATTTATAAGATATAAATCAAACCACCTTTGATTGAAAACACTGGTTTCAGATGAGTCCAGGTATAAATTTCGGATAAAGGTCTCTGAGTATCAATTAGATCTTCTATTGGGAGCCAAAGGGCAGTACATATAACTGTGGACATTCCTTAGGGTTTTAACATATAAATATGTAAAATACAAAAGCGGCATTAAATTTGTATGTTTCCTGGATGTTAACAAGCAAGTCCCATTTGAATGAACTTGGTAAAAAGCAAATAATTTCTGAGCCTGCATTTCCAATTTGTAAAAGAGGAACAGTCAATATATTGAAATTCTCAAATATCATGAAGACCAGTCTATGGGGATGTGTCAGCACTATGTGAGCATTCTATTTAAGTGAGCAATAAATTAACTGATTTGTATAGAACATGTAAATAGAAAAAAGAAACAATACTTTATCACAGATGCTCAATTGCTTTACTACTGGAAGTGATAGTTTCTTGATGTAATAACAAAATAGCAATGAGATTTGCGTGGTTTAATGGTTATTTTATTTTATTTTTTTCACTTTTTAAAGTTTAGTTATTTCGAGAGAGAGTGCATGCAAGAGTAGGAGAGGGACAGAGAGAGAGGGAGAGAGAGAGAGAGAGAGAGAGGGAGAGAGAGAGCGGGAGAGAGAAAATCCCAAGCAAGTTCTACACTGTCAGTGCAGAGCCTGAATGATGTGGGGCTCACTAACCATGAGATCATGACCTGAGCCGAATTCAAGAGTTGGAGGCTTAACCGACTGAGCCACCCAGGACCCCTAACCTATTTATTTTTAAAATGCTACCCTGAGTTTAAATCAAATAAGTATCTGACAAAGTGTCGTTTTTCCTATGTTCGTGGACATTTATGTTGATTCCTAAACAAAGCTCTTCTCCACTCTACAGAGTGAAATGAGTAACCCAAAGTGGGCAACCTACGCTTCCGGAGGACAAAGACTTAGAAACGAATTCGTGTTTCATCACACCACGTGACATCGGGAAAATAATCTCGAAGTTTTCTCATGAACACGACCATGCAGGTCGATAGTCTTTCTTGTATGGAATGCGTTCATTTATACAACTGATTGGTTTGTACTCGTCCTTTACTCCAATTACTCGTTTCTCACATGGAGGCAGTGTTTTTCAGAACGGACAGGTCCAGGAGGGAAGCACTGGTCCCTTTCTCAAAAGCCACCTCTACCTCTACCTCTGTAGTTCAACGTCATGAACTAAACATATGACCTAAGTGGTGGTGCTTCCAATAAAATACCCTGACTTCTCATTGGTAAATGAACTCCTGGTAACCCAGAGTTTCATTCGGACCCAGGGGGCCTCACAAGTCTTTCCTTAAGAATCTTTAGCTCTCCTTAAACTGATTGCAAGGCTTCCCGCGTCGCACCCCAGCATATTTGATGCTTATCTCTCCTGTCCTGGCTTGCACTGGCTATTACTTTCTTTTGCTTCACCTCTCTGCCAGCAAGGGTTACCAGTGACCTCCGCTAAGACGGGTGAAGTCTTGGAAGGCTGGTGAGCTGTTGCCTCTTCCGTACTGCTCCTAGACGATATTAAGTCTGGTAACCACAGCCTCCTTGCTGAATTCCTGAACTAACTCCTTACAGTTTGGCACTTGAGCCACATCCAACAAGGCTGAAGACGATTTGTAAGAGTAAACGTAGCATAAGGTAGAACAATGCCGAATGAAAACAAAACAGAACAGAGGTCAACAGCAAAGAGCAGAAAAGTAAATGTGATCGAGTACTTGACATGATCTAATTACCATAATTGGGCAGAAAGTTCGATTTGCTTGGAAGCAAAGGGATTTAGGCTAATTTTGTTTTTATAGCCATAATAATTTCAACGATAGAAACTCACATGCAACAGTTTTGTTCTGGTTAAAATTGTGTTTAAAGAGACGATGTTTTTACTGACCTGCAGGCTGAAAATCATATGACAAATTTGTGAAATATTTTGTTTCATTTTTTAATTTTTATTTTTAAAAAAATTTTAATGTTTATTTATTTTTGAGAGAGAGAGACACAGAGGGAGAGAGGGACAGAGCACGAGTGGGGAGGGGCAGAGAGAGAAGGAGACACAGAATCCAAAGCACGCTCCGGGCTCTGAGCTGGCAGCACAGAGCCTGATCCGGGGCTCAGACCCATGGAACACAAGATCATGACCGGAGTCGAAGTTGGACACTTAACTGACTGAGCCACCCAGGCGCCCTATGAAATATTTTCTATGTCAACTACGTTAATATTTTTTAGGCTTCTTATTTTGCAATGATTTCAGTAGCTACAGGAATAGGACTTTGGGAGTCTGGATGAATGGGTGGGTAAAATGCCAAATAGACTCTTTAACGAGTGACTTCTGGGAGTCAGTGGCAGGTGCTGCTGGGTCAATGAATGATGTTTCCCATTTCCAACTTACAGCAAAGCCATCTTGGTCAGTGGTCGAATCAGAACTGTGAGTTTTCAAAACAGCTGAGGCAAGCAGGCAATTCTGTTATTTTGTGTGAAATTTTGAGAGCAGACTTCTCACCTACTTGGGGTTCAATCCACCCCACCAGGACGGGGGATGCTTGTTAGAGCCAATATTTTCTCTGAAGTGGATAAATGTAATTCATAAAACCGGAAGGATGAAAATTTGGTTTGATTTTAGCTCCACTACCTGAAAAATCATGAGGCATCAGAAAAGCCACGGAGTTTTCTCTGGCTGTGTCGATCCGTGATACACGGTCCATCTCAGCGTCCAATAGTTGTCCACTGAATTTTAAGTTTCCTACCAGGAGAAGAGCAGACGTACTTTAGACCAAAGTTTACAAGGATGTGGGCGCTGGGGTTTGTTTTGGGGATATAACTGCTGGGATGGACTGGGGTTGAATTCCATGATTTGAAAAGCTCTATGAAATCTTTATAGCTTCCGTTTTATGACAAAATGCAAGTGTACAGATAGTCACTAAACCGTGTATGTGCCGATATCAATAAACTGTGCAGTTAATGGGAAAAATGAAAAGCAGAGACTTAATATGTTAGAGCTTAATTAACACACACACGCGCGCGTGCAGATTTCTTAGTTTTCCAATTTTGATGTGATATAATAACAAGGCCACCGAAAAGGGGACGCTTAAAAGCAGACAGTCATTATGTGACCTTCAAATAAATGTAATTTGACAAACCTCAGTTTTCTTTTATGCTTTGATGCATACGTTGTCTTCTTAGCAGCTTGTAGGCTAGAGGTGCTGAAGAATGACTTCTATTTTCAGTCCTACATGAAGTATTTGGAGTTGATTTGAAAGGTAGCTGTGTAGGTTTAATCTCTTTTAGCTTTTAAGACCAGTGACTTTTTTTTTTTTTTTTTTTTTTTTTTTGGTCATCAGAGAACATTGGCATTTGTAGGTTAATTTGATTCTCTCTAAAGTCATGGCTCTACCATAAACTTCGAATGAACAAATAACCTTATCTGAATCCAAATTAATACATTATTGCATGTCTATGGTTTATGGAAAATGTCAGTAAAAAATATTATGTTAAAACTGATTTTTATTAGTTGCTTCTTTATTTTTTTTAACCTCTTGGTAAATACCCAAGTTACAGGACAAGTAGATTAAGAATATGATGCGGGTATATTGCAAGTTATACTTGCAAAAATTTATTTCATATTAAAATTAAAATTTTCTATGAAAAATTAGTGACAGCTGCACATTCTAATAACTGGCAAAAATGTATTAGTGTCATTGAATATTAAAGCAGTGGCGGCATATTAACAATGGCAAAAAGCCTATTATGAATATTGACAACAACTGTATTTAAATAAATAATGTAAAACATATGCTACCTTTGGAGGTTATTTGGGGGATGTAATAAATTGTACCCTACTTCCCACTCAAATTCTTTACCGATTAAGAAATACAATAAATGAGCCAACATATGGAGAACAAAAATATCACCCTTATTACAGTTAAAACTGAAATTGGAGAATGTGTTCTGCATCTGGGAGGATGTGGGCTTCTGTGTACAGAGCTACAGAGAGTTATATGTAGCATTACTCACCTTGTCACGGGAGTGCTTGACTGGGCACTACCTATAAAAATAGAGCTGGCCCACAGAGAAGTAAAATAGAACATATGGGCAGCTGTGTCTCAAGAGAGAAAAGATGCTGGTTTTACTAGCCCGGGTTCTCTTTCCAAACTCCCCAGTTAGATAAGCTGTGTGGGGTTGAGTGTTGGGGGGGGGGGATGGGAAGAGCTGGGGGGTCAACGATGGAACACTCTCCACACAGAAGGAGAGGCCATGTGTGAAGAAGGATTGCCTGTCCCTCCTCAAATGGTCTTTCTAATGAAGAGCTTCTCGTCCACCATGAAACAGCCTTGAGTATTTCTTGATAATAGGGTGCCGGAGGACAGGGGGAAGTTTATCTTAAGCAATTCCTGTTCTCATAGAATTCTCTCTATTCAAAGCAGTGAAACAATGAAACAAAACTGTTACTAGCTCCCATCTTTCAATATTTTTTCTGGAAGCTCAAGGGAATTTGGCTGTATCACATCAGATATGTTCCAGACCATCTTTACTGGTCAGCTAAGCTCAACATCAGTAAATGGTAGTCCTTTGTCCATGCTGAGTAGGGAGCTGCTGATGTGCCTGGGCTTTCGGGTTTAAGATTCTAAGATTATATCCATGCTGCTTTCCATTTGGTCTCCCACAGCAGGAGACATAGGGCGATTTGTCGTCATAGTCTTCCATTTTTTTTTTCCTGCAGACAGTAATGTTCCAAAGTGAAACACCGCAATACTTGGGTTGAGAGCTTCCTTTTTTTTAATGTTTATTTATTTATTTTGAGAGAGAGAGAGACAGAGTGTAGAGGAGACGCAGGAAGAAAGAGAGAGAATCCCAAGTAGGCTCCACACTGTCAGCACAGAGCCTGACCCAGGGCTTGATCTCATAAACCATGAGATCAAGACCTGAGCCAAAATCAAAAGTGGGACACTTAACTGACTGAGCCACTCAGGTGCCCCAAGACACTTTTTTTTACACAACTAAGCTGAAATTATTAATACAATTTCTTGTGATGGAAATAGCAAAGCTCACTAAGTATTCTGTTGCTCCTCTGCAGTTCATGGCCCACTCGCAGCTCGGTGAGACCATGTGAGCTGAAATGAATTATGTCACTTCTGATCAGAGGGAAAGAAAAAATCCCCTGCATCATTCTCTAGTTTCTTTCTTCGCCTGCCATGGCAACTGAGGATAATGCAGTACCAAATATTAGAGGCTCTATTTGCTGGGAAACCTGAGTGATTGCTCAGTAGAGCTATCCAATGACTCACATGGGACATAGAGTATAAATGAGAAATGAACTTTTGTTAAGTCACTGAAATTCGGGGATTGTTTGTTAGCACAGCATATACTAGCCTATCTTGACGAATATAGTTATCCAGAGCTTTTGTGTGCAAAAAGAATCCAAGTTAGTTTATGTGTTTCACTGGAAGCACTGTTATATTATCAGAAGTGATTCAATGGTGGAATAGTGAAAAATTGCATAAATGTGAGATTAGAACAAGCTTTTAGGAGACAGGTAGAATTTGGCATAAGTCGAGAGAGCCTCGAAGGCATATGGAGCAGGGGACTTTGACCAAAAGTAGGAAGGGAGATGTTTGTTACACAGTAAAACTGGCTTGGCTGAAAGAGAGAGTTTAAATTCTAACGTTACACAAGATGAATTTGCATAGGTATGATAAATCTAGAGTGAGAAAGCAGTCTGGGAATCCGTAGAATGTCTTTGAGGAAGATGAGGAGTGGACGTGGCAAGACAGAAGCAGTAGGCAATGGTTGAGGGAGGTGACATTGGCAGTGATGTTGACAGCATGTAGATAAGATGATATTCCATCAAATTAGCTGGTGTCAGAAAAACTTGGCATGTGAGGGATACTTTACAACTACAACTACGCTGATTTTGATTTCCTGGAGCATTCAGTGATGGCAGACAGAGACAGAGACAGGGAGAAAGAAAGAGAAACAGAGAAACAGATCTGGTGTAAAGGATAACAAAAGGGCTGAGAAAAGTATGATTTTGGAGGATTGGTAGTATCTGCAGAAATAGACGGTGGACAGAGGCACGGACATTAGGCAGAAGGTGACAGAATACATTTTGTTTGCAATAAGGGCAAGCCCATTGGACAGTTGTGTATGAAGAATGGTTGTCTACCAGAACTGAATTAGAAGTGAGAACAGGAGCTACAGATCTGGGATTAATGCTCAGTTGTAATCAATGGCCCAAGACAGCAATGATAGGAAGAGAGAGTCCTCCTGTAGAAGAGTCGGCCAAGGGCTGATGACTGAGACCTGTTCATAGTAGAAGAAGGATGACAAGTTCTTTTTTTAATTTTTTAATATTTTATTATTTATTTTAGACAGACAGAGAGAGAGAGAGAGAGAGAGAGAGAGAGAGAGAGAATGAGCAGGGAAGGTGCAGAGAAAGAGGGAGACACAGAATCCAAAGGAGGCTCCAGGCTCTAGGCTGTCAGCACAGAGCCCGATGCGGGGCTCGAACTCACGAACTATGAAACCTTGACCTGAGCCAAAGTGGGATGCTCAGTAGACTGAGCCACCCAGACACCCCAGAAGGATGAGTTCTTAAAGGACTACCTCAAGTATCTTTTGTGACCAGCACACCCACTTTTTACCATATGCATATTGCCATTTTTTTGTCGTTATTACAAATGCCTCTGAAACCATGTTTATGTTATTTTGTAATTTTATCCCACTTGACTCCATCCTATTCCCTTCCATAATAGCCCAATTGTACTCTTGTTTCTTGTACAGCTTTCCATTATTTTTGACTTAATTCATTTAATCAGAGAATATTGTCAAAAAATGTGGCATCTTTCTTCTTTGGCTGTGACAGATTGGCTTAATTCATCCTTTTTCTTCCATAAAACCAGTTCTGTTGGATTGACTTATACTTCTAAGTCTGCTTGATGCATCAATATGTAAGGTGTTACCCACAAAATGTAAAACTTTCTGAAAATCCATAGTTTTTAAAAATCTTTTCTTTTTTTTTTTTTAATTTTTTTTTCAACGTTTTTTATTTATTTTTGGGACAGAGAGAAACAGAGCATGAACGGGGGAGGGGCAGAGAGAGAGGGAGACACAGCATCGGAAACAGGCTCCAGGCTCCGAGCCATCAGCCCAGAGCCTGACGCGGGGCTCGAACTCCCGGACCACGAGATCGTGACCTGGCTGAAGTCGGACGCTTAACCGACTGCGCCACCCAGGCGCCCCTAAAAATCTTTTCATGAGAGTTTACGGAGCCCTGAGTCAATGGGAACTTCACATAAATCTAGAAAGTTTATTTGTTTGCTGCGGTAATACATTTGTTATAATCCAGGGTTGGCGTTTTTAGAGAGTCCTGAAACTACAACAGCTAGGTGTTAGGATGTTTCCTGTGTTTATAAATAGAATGCCTTAACATGTGTTCTCTCTAGGTCTTCTCTGTTCCCTGGATTTATAAAAGAGGTTCTAAAGGCATTATTTCTGAAAATATTTTATGTGTATTTAGTCAGTCAATAAAACATTTATTGAATGCTTTCACGTGTTAGGTGTTCTGAGGAGCACAGGGAAAACGAAGATGAATCGGAAGGTTTACAAACTCAGAACAGAATGCGCCTTCTAGAAAGAAAAGCATACAAAGGAAGAGAAAAAATATAATATAGAGTGCTAGTGTGTGTATTACAGTATAGAGAAAGATAATGTATAGGAGGGGTGCACAGGGTGATGGCATGTGGTAATGAAGGTGGGGGAGCTCCCCTTGGCCCAGAGGGTGGGAGAGTAGGAGTTAGGTGACATGAGGACAGGGAACAGGAAGGGCATTCCAGGTAGAGGAGTAGCTGGTGCCCAAGCCAGGAGATGAGATGATGGTTCTTGGAGGATCTGTAAGCAGCTCGTAGCGTTGAGTGGTAAGAGGTGGGGCCGGAGAGACAAGCTAGGGCCACGTCCTGATAACCTTTCCTTTTCAGTTGTTTAGTCACAACTCTCTTTGCTTCCGGAGAGTTTTCAAGTGCCTTGAAGGGCTGTAAATACCAGACCGAGACAGGTGAAGCTTTTCCCAAGACGTTCTCCAGCCTCAGGAGAGCAACATGGCAAGACTTGCACTTTAGGAAGAAGACGCCGTCTTGATAGAAGAGAATGGATCAGAAGGAAAAAGGCAGAGGAGCCAGTTGGTAGGTTGCTGCAGTTGAGTGAACCTGAGAAACGCATCATGAGGTGGTGAATTAAAGCCGAGGCTTTGCCAACGGAAAGAGGTAGGAGATGTAACATCAGCACAGTCAACACGGTTTGCTAATAAATATTTTCTCACCGAATGAGTTGTGACTAATTGGATGTGTGGGGTGAGGAGGAGGGAGAAGTCGAGGATGAATTACAGGTTTAGGCTTGGGAAACTAAGTGGGTGACAAGAAAAGTCATTGCTTGGATAATGAACACAGGCCTGCTGAGGTCTTTGTGTGCCTGGGAACGGTAATGTTGCCTGTGGAATAATCTTACCCATGCGGTAAACCCTCTGAGAGCGAGTCAGTGTCTCCCTTTTCTCCTGTAATTTTTTTCCAGCCCTAAGAACAGTACTGATCACACAGAGTGTGGTTATAATCCAATGAATCTGGCATATGTGTTATCCATCTAAGCAGAAGTGACAGGTCCTAACTGAGTATTAGTTGGGATTCGTTGGTTACATGCAACGGAGAGGGATTCTGACCGACAGGAACTAGGCAGGGAGAGAGCGAGTGCAGGGAGCCCCCAGAAGTGTGCCATAACACGAAGGATCTAGTCAGGAAGATGCAGTGGAAACGGATGAACCACAACAACTTCCAGTCCCTTTGTCCCTTCGCTCAAGATTCAAATTCCAGAGTGCTCTGAATTATTGCCCACCTTAAGGAACATCTCCATTGCTTAAGTAGGAGAGGCTCGGGCCCCTGATTACAGTCCCACAAGAGGGACGGGGGTAATTCCTCAAACATTTGGAAATCACGGTGTTCTTTTTTTTTTAATATATGAAATCTATTGTCAAATTGGTTTCCATACAACACCCAGTGCTCATCCCAAAAGATGCCCTCCTTGATACCCATCACCCACCCTCCCCTCCCTCCCACCCCCCATCCACCCTCAGTTTGTTCTCAGTTTTTAAGAGTCTCTTATGTTAGCCGGCCATATAATGACAGGGCTGATTCTAGTCTTTATGGTTTTTTGTTTCCAAAAAAAATTGTTTTTAGACGAAAACGAAGCTCGTGAAGGACGGGCATGAGCAATTCATTCTCCGGCTAAAAGGGACGTGGATCTTTTTCAGTTTAGCCACTCTCTTTGACAACAAGTTTCATCTCGTCTTCAGTCTGTAGAAAGTAAAACGAACGTTTGGAAAATCAAATGCAAGCACTAAGTTATGGGACCCAATAGGAAATTCTTGGTCAAGAAGGAAATAGTATATAGAATATAATTGAGGAGAAAACTGAAGAGGTAGGGGTGGGGTGGGAAAGAAAACAAGCAAGGCAAGGAAGGGAGGAACACCCACAGAAGAAAAATCCAGCCTTATTTGGATAAACTTCGGAACAACATTCAAACCCAATCTCTAACCCTTGAGTGTCTGGAGGGAACACCCGCCACTAATTACAGGACGCAGATATGGAAGCCACTTCAGGGTTGTGGGGTCCGAACCAGCATCCTGATGGCGGCTTTTAAGATGTGGCTGGGGTTGTTTGTTTGGTGGCAGAAGAGAGTTTAAATTTGCTTCCATTGGCCTTGGTAGATGTTGATATTTCTTCCGTCTCTAATCTCATTCCAGAGCTAGGGAGGTACCTGTGCCAACTATGGCTTTGTTTGGTATGCCAGACAATCCCGGTGCTGCCATGGAATCACCACGAAGGATGTTTATGGGAAAGTGGGAAACAGGACCCTGGGCCTATTGAAAGTTTTGCTTAGAGATCACTGTGACATTCCTAACCCCATCCCTTTTGTTGATAGAACTGCTTGCATGCTTGTATGGTTGACTCCGAAAACCTTGGAAGCATTTTAAGTTGGTCTGTATTCGAAACCACAATTTTGGTGATGTTTCTGTTTTCTTTCCTTTCTGGCAAATTCTTTTAGACAACAACAAATGTTCTTTCTCTGCAAACAAAGATGAGCTCCACCTTGAGAAAGCCCGAATTCCTTCGTAGGGTAAAAAGGAGACGGAACATCACTCGTGACGTGTGAAAAGTACTTTTGAAAGCCTACTTAGCATTTTCTGAGAGAAACGTGGTCCTGTTGCTGTATTAGACATGGTATATAGACGGGCTGAATAAATATGCACGGTGAATGTTATAACTCACTCCAGCACTTTCCAGTTTTCTTTTCTTCCCCCCAAGCTACAGAAATGTCTTAGAAAATATATAATGAATGATAGTTCGTTTTTTTGCATTTATGCAAATTTTACTTTTTATGGATTAATTTTTTTCCTTTTTTAAAAAATGTATTTACTTATTTATTTAGAGAGAGAGAGAGAGTGCAAGCAAGGAGGGGACAGAGAGAGAGAGCAAGAGAGATTCTCAAGCAGGCTCCACACTGTCAGTGCAGAGCCTGACCCGGGCTTGATCCTACAACTGTGAGATCATGACCTCAGCTGAAATCAAGAGTCAAATACTTAACTGACTGAGCCACCCAGGTGCCCCTCCTTTCTTCAAATAAATTAAAAAAAAAAAAGATTATGGAACAGCAGATGGGAAGGGGTAAATCTTCAAAATTTGGAAATCAGAGAGCAGAACTGCCTAAGGAATAAATTTAAATTATTTTTAACTTGTCACCCCAGGGCGGGGAGAGGGGGAGAAACCCTGGCATATTCCTTCTGCTTCAGAAATGTTTCCCTGTCCTACCGCTAGAAGAATTATTAATACACTGTCAGGGATGATATTGAACACATTAAACATTGATTTGTGAGTTGGACTAGAGAACCTCTTACGTTCCAAAAATGAATATTTATGTTGCTCTTGTGGTCACGGATGTGATCCAGACTGCTTGGATCTGAATGCAAGCTCTCAACTATGGACTCAGCTACCATTTGTAAATTACAAACAAGTGGCCTTTTGTAGAGCTACAATTCTACATACTAGTTGATGCAGAACGTCCTGGAAATTTCACTTCCCCAGTTGCTTTTTCATTTGATTGTTCTGGAGAGAGTTAAGCGAGTGTGGCCATGTGTGTTTTTGTGTACACACATATATGTATGATGATATATGATGTATACCCACATGCAAGTATGTATACATATAAATACATATGTATACATAAATACATATAAATATGTATTTAATGCATTTTATGTATGTATCACTAGCAAAGAGTAGGCAGCTCTGATGACGATTGGTTAATGGTCTTGAGGAAAAGTAGATTGATATTCTAATACTTTCCCACCCCATCTCTTGTGGAATATGGTTAAAGCGAGCTTAAACTACTTTCCACTATCTCTTTTGTCTAGCACAGTCTACCTTATAATTTTATTTTTTTTTTACTGTTTATTTATTTTTGAGAGAGAGAGAGAGAGAGAGAGAACATGAGCAGGGGAGGGGCAGAGAGAGAGAGAGGGAGTCACAGAATTCAAATCAGGCTCCAGGCTCTGAGCTGCCAGCGCAGAATCCGATGCGGGGCTTGAACTCGCGAGCTGTGAGATCATGGCCTGAGCTGAAGTCGACTTAACCGACTGAGGCACCCTGGTGCCCCAACACAGTCTATTTTTTTTATAGTACAGGTGAGACAAGAAGGTAGGTAGAGATTGAACGGAATCCAAGATAGATCCTTATTTGTCTTGTAAGCTCTTTTTCAGTCTATGAGGGAGGGTACGATTGAAGTGAATGTTGAGATATTGTCCCATAAATGGCAATCAAGAGAGCTTCTGATATAGAATATGGAGGGGCATATTGGTGATGAAAACCTGGTAATTCTTGGTAAGAATTTTTCCCATAACTCCCTTAGTGATGTCTACCTTCCTTTCAGGTTATCATTTATTGAGAGTGCAGAAACATGTGTGAAACTTGGGAGAAATCCCTTGAACTAATTAGTCCAGACTACGGTTGGCAACAAAATTGTGAGACTATATGTTCATGTTGGGGATTATTTCAAGAGAGGTTCGAAATGGAAGTTGCTGGACCTGAAGCCATTTTGAGCTATCTACCAAAATAAAAAAAAATGTATTCCCCGAGAAATGCCCATAAAATTGCACTGCATTCATGATTATATTTCCAGATCAGTTTTCATGGATAGGAGGTGTCCTTGATTCTATAATATAAGAATAAATTCCCAACTACAAGAAATGTTCAAGTCTAGCTGTGTTCCGGTATGCAATCAGTTGACTTTGCATGATTCTCTCTCCCTTGCACCACTCCCGCCCCCCGGAGTGGGAGAAGGAATCATAATAAGTTATCACAAGAAACTTTTAATATTTGGCCTTGTTTTCAGAATTTACATTTCCTGTATTGCTGTGTCTTATTTTGGGTAGGATAATACCAATAGGATTCCTTTGGAGTCTGAGAAGATTACGCCAAAAATGTTCACCGCCTTTACACCAAATTTTCAGTGGTACTTATATCGGAACTATTTAAAACCCTCTACATCCTTCCCATGAGTTGATCATCTATTCATGCCACGGTGAGAACTTCATTAACATACGGCAACACATCTAGAAAGAGAGCGGCAAGGTCAAGTTGAAGTCATGGATCATGTCAGAGAGCCCCAAATTCTAAACAAAAGCAGCTTACCTTAGAATGCTCTTCAGTTAGTGACGATTGCTTTGGCTTTCTCAGTAGCCTCATTGGTAATCTGCCATTAGAAAGCTTTCAATAAGTGCATTTAAAAAAAAAAATCTGCCCTTCTGAAAGATGAGTAAGAATTTCAGTGATGTAAGCATTAGATACAGATAGTCGTTAAAGTCAAAGTTTTTCAGAAAGTCTCACATCATCATTATATTTAATGCTAGCACCACTTTGTCCAATATAGCAGCCGTTAGCCACATGTGATTAAACACTTGAAATGTGGCTAGTGAGAAAAAGAACTGAATTTTCAATTTGATTTCATTTTAACCTCTTTAAATAGAAACTGAATAGAAAATGTATCATTGATAGTTTTATGTTGCCTGTTTGTGAAGATGGTAACTTTTGGGGGATATATTGGGTTAAGTAAAGTATTTTATTAATAATAATGTTACCCGTGGCTTTATACTTTCTTGTTAATGTGACTACCTATGAAAAAAATAAAAATTCCTTTGTGGCTTGCATGATATTTCTATTGGACTGGCCAGTTTGGCCTTGAACTTGGTAGGGCTCAAAGATGTCTGAATTACTTCAGTGCGTAATCTCTCCTCGTTTCCTCCCATAAAATGATACTCACGTATCTGGATTTTTTTCATTGATTTACTAACTGGTTCAGGACGAAACGGCTCATTCTTCCGCGTGATTTCCCAGTTCCTTGGAGAGCGTCTTGTCTTTTCTGAGTGTTATTATCAAACAGTCAAATTCACCTGGTCTTCCTTGGCTCCCTTAATCCTCCAGGCTCACTGATGCCAACAGCCATGAGCCTGGCGTTACAAATATTTTTGGCTTCTATTTTAGATGCGGTAATGCCTGAAGGATCTCTCCATTCTGTCTGCTTCAGTCCTGCTAGTATGTTGGCTGCTCCAGATGTCTGAACTTGGCCTTAAACCTCCGCTCTCGCTCCTTGTCACATCCCAGATGCACTTGTTAATCCCGGTCGAAATTACTTCCCATGGTTTTCCTCAGAATGCTGCTTCCTATGGAGTGTCCTGCCAATTTCACACCCCGACTCTTGGGGCTCAGAACAGTGCCAGGCTGGAGGCAGAGGCATTGTTGCTGTTTTACACCATGCTAAGCGCTGGATGCAGCGCTGTACAGGATGACCTGGCTTTTGACCTCCCGTGACCCGCAGTCTAGTGGGAGAGGCACAAAACAAACACTTGTGGGTTTTGTGTCTGGCTGCTGGAACCCGCCTTGCCTGCAAGCACAGAGAGGGGAAGTGCCTGAGAAGTTTGTTTTCCTTAGAACCAGCTCTTAGCCGATGGCTGGTGCACGATGGAATATAGACACTCTGTCCCCCAAGGAGGACAACTGTGGGGTGAGACCTACCAGGGGTGCAGGGTGCCTAAACTGAAGTTACACTCTGTGGGGCTTTGTTACTATCCCACTCTTTTTGCCCTCTTTCCATTTCTGGCCCTGCATCCTTACTCCTTTACTTACATGCTAAATATTTGACTTACATCGTTCTCTCAAATATCCTCATCTCAGTATTTGCTTCTGGGGAATCCAACCTGATGCCAGCATTTGTAGGTTCTTGAAGTGGTTCTGGGAAGCTGCCTCTCAAACTGAGAGTCAAGAATTGGGTCTCACAATGGCCAGATGGCAACAGAGTCCCTATTGTTTGTGATCAGTGAAGGGGTGATGACCTCTGGCTTGCGTAGCTTTCCAATTGTTGGTACTTTTACCTCTGGTGAATTCGGATGGGATACAAGTGAAAAGGGATGCACTGGGTTGTATAACAGTATATAGTTTGATAGTTACGGTAATTAAAAGAAAGGTGGAGATGTCTGGTTGCTGCTAAATTACGTATTGTAGAAAGAAAATACTGTACATTGGTTGGCCAATTACCACTTCACGGGGGAGGAGGAGATCAAGAATTCTGTTTCTGTTTTATAGATGTTTAGTTTGTATCCAAGGGAGATTTCCAGGGTGTTTATGTGTCTGCAGATGGACTCAAAACTAGAGATATAAAATGTCACATCACCGGGATATGCATGGTATTTGACACAATTTGTGTAAACCAGAGTTCGCAGTAACTGGTAACAGAGACCATTGCAAGAAGCGAAGAGTATTGAATGGACGCTGAGCAACTCACAGAATTGCCAGAAAGACTTAGAACAAGGCTCAGGCCATTGTCATGAGCAAAGAAGGCGGGGAGATGGCCATGACTGCACAAACAAGGCTAATGCCATAGATCCTTTCCATCACTACACAACTTGACGTCTCAGCTTGCCCAACCCCCACTTCCATATCTGATTTCTGGAAGCCACTGTAGGAACCTCTACTGGTGCCCCGGATGATAGATGTGCAGCCTGCATCAGAAAGGATTCCGTGCCAACTGTTTCTGTGTCCTCACAAGCTCTAAACACTTTTGGACCAGCCTAGGCCATGTGTCCATGTGTCACGCATCAGCCACCATTAGGGTAGGTGCCTTTTGAAGCTTAGGGGAATATTGTTGACCTTCAACCATGCAGTTGCGTCACCATGTAAGTTCATTTGCTTCCTGTTGCCGCGTCCATTGTATTGGAATACAACAATTTGTTTCTATCTTAAAATATCCTTGTCTTCAGCAAGTTCTTAACGGTTTCTCCCTATGTTTACTTTTGGAAGGTTTGTAGCTTTCGATTTTACATTTTAGGCTTATGATCCATTTTGAGAAAATTGTCTCCAGGGTATGAAGTAAGTGTTGACATTCTTCTTCTTTTGCTACATAGCTATCTGGTTATTCTACCACTCTTTGTTGAAACAACTCCTTTCCCCATTGTATTTCCTTAGCACATACATTGAAAATCAAATGACCCGATATGCGTGGAACTATACCTAAGACTTTTATTGTATTCCTTTGAGTGATATGTTTGTACATTTGGAAATACCACCCCGTCTTTTTTTTTAAAACATTTTTTTTAACGTTTATTCATTTTTGAGAGACAGAGAGAGACAGAGTGCAAGCGGGGGAGGGGCAGAGAGAGAGGGAGACACAGAATCGGAAGCAGGCTCCAGGCTCTGAGCTGTCAGCACAGAGCCCAACGCGGGGCTCGAACTCATGAACCACGAGATCGTGACCCGAGCCGAAGTCGGATGCCCAACCGACTGAGCCACCCAGGCGCCCCCAGAAATACCCCCCTGTCTTGATTACTGCAGCTTTATGGGGAAATTTTGGCCATTCTTTCTTTCTTTTTTTCTTTTAATCTTTTTAATTTCCTCTTTTTCTGGCAGTTAAATTGTTCCACAGGTAACAAGTTCTGTTTATTTGTTTTTCAATCTTTTTTCCCTCAGTATTTAGTTTGCATTTCCCACTGCTATGGCTTTCCATTCATTAATCTTTTACTGTCCAGTCTCTAATCTGCTATAAAGCCCATCCAGCGAATTGTCCTCTCAGATACTATGTTGGTCAACTCCATTAATCATGTTTTAAAAATCTTTAATTTTTTTTGTCATAATGTTCTTATTTTCATTTAATTCCTTGAGAATCTTTATGCCTTTTTTTAATTTAAAATGTTTTAAAAATGATTTCTATTTAATTTTGAGAGAAAGAACATGAGCGGGAGAGGGGCAGAGAGATAGGGAGACACAGAATCTGAAGCAGGCTCCAGGCTCCGAGCTGTTAGCACAACCTGACATGGGGCTTGAACTCACAAACTCTGAGATCATGACCAGGGCTGAAGTTGGATGCTTAACCAGCTGAGCCACCCAGGAGCGCCAATATGCTGCGTTAATATACTTGTCTGCTAATTCTATCATCTGTCATTTCTCAGTTTATTTCTATTAACAAACCTTTCTTCTGACTCTGAACTACACTTTCCTGCTTCTTTTCATGTTCAGTATTTTTTGTATGATTATAGACATGGCACATGTTATGGTGATAAGTGTATGGATTTTGCTGCCGTCATTTCAAGAGCGTTGAAGTGTATTTCGGCAGGAAATGTAGAGACTTGTGGATTATTTTGAGCTTATCTTTCAGCTTGTTTGAGGAGGCATGGAGTAGCTCTACAGTAAAGACTTTTTCTGGGGTGTCTATTGAATGCCTCAGGCACTCGACGAGTTTTCTCCAGTTTGAGTAGTCAGACAAAATAGTTTGAGACTTTTTCAGCTTATTACTCTGTTGTGGCTTTTGTTTTGTTTCAAGGGAGAGAGAAAGAGAGAGAGAGAGAGGTAGGCAGAGGGAGAGGGGGAGAGAGAGACTCTTAAGCAGGCTCCATGCAGGGCTCGATCTCACTACCGTGAGATTGTGACCTGAGCCAAACTCAAGAGTTGGATGCTTAACCAACTGAGCCATCAAGGCGCTCCTCTCCTTTGTAGCTTTTTTTTTTCCCCAGCCTTATTGTGTTTTACTATATGCAAGGTTTAACTTTACCCTGTGCACACATTACTAAGATCTCAAAGGGTCCCATGCAGCTTTCTAGAGCTATTTCTCTGAGCTTCCTCATAATCAGTACTCTGCCTTGGACATCCATCTGCTGTCATGTCCAAATGTTAATACCTACCTCATCCACTCAGTGGGACTGCCACGCTTTGCTTGGGCTCCCGTTCCCTGCTTTGAGACTTAGAAAGTGCTTCCAGAAGGAAAGTTGCAGTGATCACACAGCTCACTTCATGTTTCTCCCTTCTCTCCATGATCATGGAGAGAAGTCAGTTCATTGTGACCTCATGTTTATTTTGTGACTTTTAACATTTATATTATCAATCAATTTATCAATATTTTGATAGCATAGTTATGAAATAGATCTGTGTGAAAATAAAATTAAGGTTTAATTCAAATAAATTAATTAAGTTATGAAATAGATCTACATGAAAATAAAATCAAATTAGTTCTCTTGAACATTCGCATGTTCTTATTAAATGTAGGGAACATTGCATTTTTTACGTTTTTGTTACAGAGTCCAGACTGAACATTCATTCTCTCTCCCAACTTTTCCTTTTCACATTCTTTCTGTTTTACTCAGTGTCTCTCTGCCTCTCTTTATTTTTACTCAAGGCTTGATTTTGTTGGTATATTTCAGCCTCTCATTCATTCATTAAATGTGACTGGAAGTGAAATTCCAATAGAAGTTTAGCACAAACATGACTGGTTTATTTCAGTGTAAGCCCATGAACCAAAGGCGGAAAAAATTCCAAAAAATTCTATTTGCTGGAAAATTTGCTAATAAGCTTTTGGTTACTCAAAGGCTTGGTCACAGTGTGGGGCTTGAGGGTGGGAGGCCTGGGTGGAGAGAAGACAAAATGTAATAAACACAACAGAAATTCACTGGCATCAAACTGATTGGAGTGCACTAGGAAAACAAGTTATGAGGGAACTATGAAACCCGACTTTGCACTTTGGAAAAATGGAATATTTCAGAGATGCCGATTATAAAGATTGGAGCCATAACAGTGCCCCAAAGCAAGGTTTCTGTTTCAGGCCTGTGTAAGCACTTTTTATTCTTCATTCCTAAAGAAATCTCAGTTTGCAAACAGGATGCATACCAGACCCCTCAAGGATCTCAGAACTCGATCTACGTGGAGAATTAATGCAAACACAGGCTCTTCTTTGAGAGTGACAAAAGGTTAAGCTAAAATGAAACAAAAGGTGTTTCTTTTTTTCAGGTGTATCTGTTTTCTAGTCCACTTGTTGACCCTGCCATGAATTGAAATAAGTTCATGGTGTGTGCTTGGTTTATTTGACTTTTGATTTTAAAAAGCGAGGGGTGAATTTCAGTCTCTGAATTTGGGAGAATGCATTTGGAGTGAGGTTCTCCTAGCTTCTTGGAAGAAGTGACAGTGAAGTTGGTCCTTAGAAAAAGAGCACACTTTCGATAGCAAAATGGCGGGATAGAGTCCTGCCATACAGAAGGGATGGGGTCCTTCGATACAAGTACATGGGTTGAGGGCCAACTCATTTTAGATGAGTGAGAGTGACCCTGTGGTGCAGGACAAAGGCAAAGGGGCGACAAAGTGAGAAAATTAGGCTTGTGTATGCCCCAGAGTGCCAGAACGGGGAGTTCTGTTTGAACAATTGACAATCGGTAGACACTGACAACTTTAAGTAGAACTCCACGAAGAGAACGTGGGTACCCTTAGAAAGGAGGATTAAAGAACAACCAAAGTTTCAGGAGCTATTCCTCTGTGCTCTTCGTTATACAGGCATGCCAAACTCCCCATTTTACAAACAGGGAAAACAGGGCCAAGAGGTTGAAAACGTGCCAACGTCTGAACCCTTAGATCCAGGTTTGTTGAATGAACAACGCCTAAGCTTCAGTCAGGACAAGGCGAAAGACATGGCTCAGGACCAGAGATCTGGCATAAGGCATGGACGCCAAGGTCAAGGGTAACAGAAGAGATCCTCTAGCCTACGTCCAGGTAGAGCTCCTAAGTTGTATGTAATGTTACAGAAGGTGGGGCAAACACCAGAATTCTAGCTTTATTACTTTGCTCTGGCTATCAAAGTTAGTAAGATTTCTGGATTATTATTACTTTGTTCTGGATTATCAAAGTTAGTAAGATTTCAGCACACTCAGCACGCTTAATAAAATACCTCTTTTATTTTTAAGTTTATTTATTTATTTATTTATTTATTATTTATTTATTTATAAAGAATAAGTGTGTGAAGAGAGGAGGGCTAGAGAGAGAGGGAAAGACAGAATCTCAAGTAGGCTCCATGCCACCAGTGCAGAGCCCGGCCCAAGGCCCGATCTCATGACCTGTGAGATCACGACCGGAGCTGAAATCAAGAGTTGGAGGCCTCACTGACTGAGCCATCCAGGTGCCCCTAGTCTATCTTTTTTTAACTTCCTATTCCAATACACACAATGATACACAAAGTAGCGTGATCAGATATGAAAACGGACGTGTGGCTGGAAAACTTGGCTGGGATTTAAATGCTCTGAGGACCCATCATCCATCATCTGCTGGATTCCAGAGTCAGGCCCTCCAGGATGAAGAATGAGCCTGTAAATACTCTTCAAAGCGCGGAATTCCCGCAAATGAGAAGCCACTGTCTTTCTAAATGCAACAGTGCTTTGGCAGCTTGTGACTTTGGCCGAGTAAACCTAGCCAAGAAGATTTAGTTAAACATCTAGGAGAACAGGCTGCTTCCAGCATTTAGTTTTGAACTGACAGAAGGAATTAGTCACTCGCCGTCTAGATCACGTGCACAGCGACTCAGAACGGAGGTAACGTGTTCTTAGAGATGGCCCTCAATTCTGACGACTCTTGCGAACATACCAGTCACTGTGTGTCAGATTTTGAATTGAGCCAAGATCGACCCTTATGATGGAGCACCATTTCTGCGAGAGAAAAAACAAAGCACATCAAGAGCGCCAGCGTTTTTTTGTTTTGTTTTGTTTTGTTTTTTTCAAATTGTACACTCGCTTCTAGAGATGTAGCGTCTTTGGCCTCGACTTAAAAGCTGCGGTGTTGAGTCTTTTAGGAGGTGGAAGGTAATGGCTTTAGACAGCAGAAATAAACGAGAACCTCAGGAATCCTTCTGGTTTGGCATGATGAAATCCAGCGGCAACTACGCGGCATATATCTGAAAATGAGTAATAGCCTCATGAAAATGTAAGCGCACTTCCATAGTGTGTCCTCCCCTGATCCCACGATCTTACCTGCTCTTAACCAGGACGCCAGTGACCTACTCTCTACCACGCCCCCTCAGTCCACCTCACATCTTCCTAATCTTCAAGATATTGTGTATTGTGCTTTCTTTTTGGTTTTGACAAAATTTCCAGCATTTGTACTACTGGCAATTTCCTTTCTAAATTAGGAAACTCTGGAGGAGAAAGAAGGGAAGAGAAAACCCCATCCACCCCCCCCCCCGACCTTAGTCAATTACAACAGCATTAGAGGTATTCTAAAAAATCAGCTTGAGAATGTATATTTTGGCAAAAAATCTTCGTATACAAGGCTTTATACAGCTCTTATCCTTAAAACAAATTCTTTATTTTTTTTATTTTTTTTTAACGTTTTATTTATTTTTGAGAGAGAGAGAGACAGAGCATGAACGGGGGAGGGTCAGAGAGAGGGAGACACAGAATCTGAAACAGGCTCCGGGCTCCGAGCTGTCAGCACAGAGCCCGACGCGGGGCTTGAACTCACGGACCGTGAGATCATGACCTGAGCTGAAGTTGGCCGCTCAACCGACTGAGCCACCCAGGCGCCCCTCCTTAAAACAAATTCTTAAAGAAAACCCTAATATCTATCGTTAGTGACTCCCATCGAAAACTTGAATTGGGATTGTCTGTTGTATTATGGTGTTTTTGTATTTCCTAAAGTTGTTATACTTCTAAAACTCCCCCAGAAACTGAAACAGGCTCATTTATAGCGCTTACTATTTAAAAATAAATAACATTTTCACCTAAACTACAACATCATGTAAAAATGCCCTTGAAGGAACAAAACTTTCATTCTTCTCAATTCATTTCATTTGGCTATATGGAAAGTATTCTGCTTGGCTCATTCAAAAAATGTGCAAACCTGGCTTTGGGCACAATACTAATTTTCTAGAATGGATGGGCCAAGGCTGACCTCCGTGCATTTCTTGCAATCAGTTGTACGTGGCTGGAAGTTAGACTAACAGTGATTTATAATAATTGCCTATCATCAGTCTATGTCATGCTCACCTGAATAATCCGTCGATTGTCCCAACAATGCCCAGGGCTCCGAACCTACCCGAGGTTATTTGCTTCACATGTGAGGGAATACATACCAAGTGCCAAGGTCGCAAGAATGAAGCCCTGACTCCCCAGCCCCTGCCTCTCTACCTTCCACAGCAGCGAGAAGAGTCACAGGCATGTTGACTCACATCCACTTACTTAAGAAGTAGTCCTCTGAGAATGTGTATCACACAGGTAGAGTGAGACGGGAGGGATCCACTAACGTGGTGTTTTTCAATCTCACCGCTACTGACATTTTGAAGGGGATAATTCTTTGTTGTAAGGGGGCTATCCTGTGCTTTGCAGCATCCTTTGATTCTACTTTCTAGAAGCCAGTAACATCCCCCCTCCACTCCCCGCATCGTGACAATCAAAACTATCTCGAGACATTGACAAATATCCTATGGGGATAAAATTTCCCCTGAATGAGAACCACTGTACTAGGGAAAAAGTAAAACTAAGCTTTCATGATTGACAGCATTGCATAATGAATGAATACATGAAGGGAACATCAGTCTATAGGATGAATAAGATAAATATTTATTAAATATACTTAAAAGTAATATATATATATATATATATATACACATGCATACACACACACACACACACACACACACTGCATACCTTGACACTTTAAAAAAATTTAAATGTTTATTTTTGAGAAAGAGAGAGACAGAGCATGAGTCAGGGAGGGGCAGAGAGAGAGAGGGAGCACAGAATTTGAAGCGGCCTCCAGGCTCTGAGCTGTCAGCACAGAGCTCGATGTGGGGCTCGAACTTGTGAATGATGAGATCATGACTTCAGCCGAAGTCAGACACTCAACCGACTGAGCCACCCAGAAGCCCCATACCTTGACACTTTGAGAAATTTTTCACTGGAGGGAGAAGTAAGAAACCTTTATAGTTATGCTATAAAGTAAGAAACCTTTATAGTTATGCTATAAAGTAAGAAGCCTTTATAGTTATGCACAGTTGAGGCAACTGTGTTTGAAAGAAAAGCTGGAATGTGAGAATGGCAGGAGCTATTTTCTACATTGGTCCTTATTTTGACAAACGCACCGGTTTTAAATCTACCCCCCCCCCCGGTTCTATAAAATAATCATAATTTTTCTTTCCCGTGATAACCTGTCAACTATTTGAAAACGTACTACGTTCTTCTCCAGTTCCTTCCCAACCTTTTCTATCATATGAAATAGAATGTAGTTTGAGGGTCCTCTATCTTTCCCTTTCCTTTCCCCCAGTGGAGGTGCCTGCTGACACAATTCCTGAATTAGGATTCCCAGGACCAAAACGAGTCCATTAGAAATGCTTTGGAAAGAGAAAATCTAGTAAGGACTTAAAACCTTAAAAAAAAAAATTCCCACTGACAAGAATTTCAAAGGTGGTGGACTGCTGGCATTGGGTGAACTGGTCAAGGACCCAGTCTCCAGCTGACCATCTGCCCCCCATTGTTCACATGGACGCAGGAAGGAAGGGGAATGGATGTTAGCATTAGCAGTGTCTGCAACGTGCAGAAGAGGAAGAGAATCTGGAAGTCTAGCAGCACATTTCAAAGTCTAGCTCCTTCCTTGGTGACTCTCTTACATGAATGATGCTGTTTTCAACCGTTTTGTAGAAATGATTCGACTGCAAGATAATTTCTTTTTTTCTTTTGTTTATTTATTTATTTAGAGAGAGAGAGAACAGGGGAGAGGCAGAGAGGGAGAGAGAGAATCCCAAGCGTGCCCTGTGCCATCGCCAGTGTGGAGCCTGATGTGGAGCTCAATCACAAACCTCAAGGTCATGGCTTGAGCCAAAATCAAGAGTTGGAGGCTCCACTGACTGAGCCACTCAGGTGCCCCTGCAATATGATTTCTTTTTCACCTGTAGAGATCTCTTTCTGCCTTGAGGTCCTTGAATCCTGGAACTGTGTATTATTTGCTATCATGCCTTATCACAGACCACATTACATAAGGGATCAGTAAATACATTTTTAAAAATTATCAGTGTATACTAAATATGCTGTAACCTTAGGAGCAAAATTTTCACTTGCAAGTTATTTATTAGAAACTTGTCATTTACAACATGTGTATTTTTCTTTCTGTTACATTGGAATTCATGTTCAGCTTCCAAAGTCCTCGAGTTCTCTAGAAATTGTACATAATATTTTGCATACATGTGCATTTATTTAAGAAGTTGAACTCCTTATACAATATAGATTTTTCCAAAAAAAAAAAAAAGGATAAATGGAAGATCAAGGGAAGAGTACTTTAAGAGGAGGATTATTTTCAGGAAAACTGGACAATCAGAAAGACCTGTGTTGGAGATTTCTGTTTCTTCCTATGATCAAAAAAAAAAAAAAAAAAAAGTTTTAGGAATCTATCTTTATTGGATTATAGGAACAAAATCATGGGCTCCGGAGACACTCTACCAATATTAAAATGGTTTTGTTCTTTCACGAGGAGGAAGATACAACATCTAAGAGTCCTTTCTTTTCTTTTTTTTCTTTAATTTTTTTTAACGTTTATTCATTTTTTGAAAGACAGAGTTCGACTGGGGGAGGGGCAGACAGAGAGAGAGAGAGAGAGACAGAGAGGACACAAAATCTGAAGCAGGCTCTAGGCTCTGAGCTGTCAGCACAGAGCCCAATGTGGGGCTCGAACTCACGAATCACGAGATCATGACCTGAGCCGAAGTCGGATGCTTAACCGGCTGAGCCACCCTGGCGCCCCTCCAAGAGTCCTTTCTTAAAGCTCCCGACCTAGAGTTGTATGGGTGGCTCATTCATTAAGCACTCGACTTCAGCTCAGGTGGATCTCACAGTTTGTGGGTTTGAGCCCCACACTGGGTCTGCGCGGACAGCTCAGAGCCTGAAGCCGGCTTTGGTTTCTGTGTGTGTGTCTCTCTCTCTGTCCCTCCCCTCCTCTTGCTCTCTCAAAAATAAATAAACATTTAAAATTTTTCAAAAATATATAAAAGAAAAAGAAAAAAAGTTTCTGATTCATTTTCAACAGTACATACCTTCTAAAATCCGTGCTGATGGATTTATATACCGATTCATCCATAATCTGGTCTCCTGTAGGACCAATGACAGAAGAACTGGTAGGATTAGGAGTGATGTGTGTCCCTTTAAAGGAATGGGAACTTGATCATTGCATTACAGATAGTTGAATTAATGTGCTATTTGTAACTCCTTAACAGCTCATTTTCTGAGTCCTTATCCTATAATAGAGGGGCTTTACTGGCTCACGAAATGACTTGAAGGTGATTGAACAATTTATTACGCTATTGCATACAGCGTATATATTGCATAATATACTTTGGAAAATAAAGGTTTATTATTTATGTAAGTCCACATGTACGCTATTGCATACAGCGTATATATTGCATAATATACTTTGGAAAATAAAGGTTTATTATTTATGTAAGTCCACATGTACCACTGATACCAAAACCTGTCTTTACAACATTAAATTTGGGGCCTTCTTAAGTCAGGCACTTGTGGTCCCATAGAACAACGTTTTAGACATGTTGAAATGTTATTTTAGGGAAAGGCATGCAGATTGGGAAAACAGAACAAAAAAACAATAAAAATCAATTCATCTTCCCCACCCAACCCGGGGGACTCCCCAGAGTCAGGGCCGGTACACCAAGTTAATTATAAGACTATGCGACTCCTTGTCTGTAGCTTGCTTATTTTATACAGAAATAAATATAAAGGGTAATGATTTCCACTTGCTTGTTCACTCTTATGCCTCTCTGATTCTGAACAGTGTTGTTTCTGAAACAAAAACCTCCATTTTTATGTGTGTAGAAATGACAGGTTAGCCAGAAAAATTAACCTTAAAGGTTGATTAACCAAACTTACAAAAATGGCATATTGTACAATCTCTTAACTTTTGGAAGAATCAAGAAAAGGTCTTTGAGTGTTGCCAATTCACACATAGTAAAAAAAAAAAATGTGTTTGTTTATTTATTTTGAGAGACAGACAGAGCATGTGAGCAGGGGAGGGGCAGACAGAAAGGAAGAGAGAGAATCCCAAGCAGGCTCTGAACTACCACTGCAGAGCCCTACGTAGGACCCGACCCACGAACCATGAGATCATGACCTGAACTGAAGTCAAGAGCCGGATGCCTAACCAACAGAGTCACCCAGGCACCCCACATGTTGAAATTTGTAATTAGTTGTGTTAAAATGGTATATTCTGGAACTTCCAAGTCTTAGCCATAAGAAGGCTAGTAGATTCCATCTGGTAGTCTGGTAACACCCACTCTTGGAACCCAGAACCACCTTGTAAGCAAACTCAACTTGGTGAAGATACCACAGGGGAAGGCCTAAGACTGCATAAAAAGGGAAGGGCAGGGCTGACCCTGACCTTCTGAATGCACCTGTCAAGACATTAGGTGTGTGAGTGAACCTATCTTAGCCCCTCCACTCCAGTCCAGCCTGATGCATCTCACCAAATGACCCCAGTTGACCTGTGGAGTAGACATATTGTTCAACTGAACCCTGACTCACAGAATCATGAAGTTCAATAAACCACCGTCTTAAGCCACTAAGTTTGGGGATGGCCTGTGAATAGCAATATATAATCAGAACATTCTTATTAAAATTTTCACTTATTTGGTGAAAACCTCTACATTTATTTATGGCAACAAGGGATTTCTTAGCCACACTTTGGAAAACATTGCTGCGGGCAGTAGATTTTCCCATCCATCCGCTCCTATCTCTTTGAAACCTGTTTGTGCTTGTTCTTATCACTGTGATTCTGACTTCGCACCAAGATTTTAACTAAGTCTGTCCTTGAGTCTGAGTGTATATATGGACCTATCCTCTAGCAGCCCAAGTGACTCTATGTCAGTTAGCTTAAATGGGAGTCTCATTCCACAACTTTGTGTGAGTTCTAATAACTCAGATTCTGTGTTTGTCCTGTGTTCCCCCCTTGTATTCTAGCCCCAATAACTGGGTCTTAACCTTATTCATTCCACTTAAGCGTCTAAGCTAATAGCCTTTCTCATAATCCCTTGTAGATGGGGATCCTTCCTGGTTTTCACCTGTGTTCTCATTCTCTGTAGGTACCATAAAAATTGTCACACATTTAGCAGCTTAAAGCAACACCCATATATTACCCCACAATCTTATCAATGTCTAGGCTCAGAGCATGGCTGAGTCTTTGAAATGAGCCCACCTACAAGTGATTAAGAAATACGCTTTCCTGCTCCCCAAGATTTTGATGTTTTCAATAATGAATAACCACCGCAACAAAAGTCTGTACCTGCAATTCGAGGCCAACCCTGACGAAGGCTGAAATAGGGAGACAAGGTGCTGTGGGCATCTGGAGGTGAAAAGAGAAACCGAATATTACAGCCGAATTCATGAATTCATGTTAGATGTGGCCCTGGGGCTGCTCTGTATCTTTCTCTATTTCTAGGAACGACCCAGGTGGTTGATCATTCTGAGATTTGCTTCTCTTCACCTTGGGAGATGGACACGGAGGGAAACTGAGAAAAATAAAGGTGCACCCTTCGCTTGTGTCTGCATTGGGACACGTAGTCATTCGTTCTGTGGGAAGATAGGAGTTTAACTGAGCAGACAAAACAATGAGCTATCCAGAAAGATTCCCACAGAACCCAGGAATTATGGGTGATTTGGACTTTTCCAGGGTCTATAGTGCCGTTTCTAACCATCTTTGTTCACTCCACTCCTGATCCAAAAGCACCCCTCAGGACCATTTTTATGCCTGTGACCTTGTCTGAACCAGCTCATTATTAGCTGTGAAGGAGACTGTAAGGTTAAATACTGCATTTTTTCTAAAATTCTTCCCGGCAATTTACTAGTTTTCTAAATCAAATTCTCTTTCCTCTCTCTTTAAACAACAGTCCTTTGTACACTCGGAGCACTTGCCTCTTTTCTTGCTGCTTGTCTGATTCTCCATAGTTTCCTTGCTGTTTTTATTGGAATTTCAGGACTACTCTTGGATTTACTCAGGGGGCCCACCACACATAGGGCATCTAAACACTTCCCTGCACTTCTCCAATCTCACACAGTCTGCCATTCACCCCATAGTCCTTCCCTCAGACTCCCATTCCACAGGGATAGAAGACTCCCAGCGCTTCAAGAGGGTGAAAAGTGATAATAAATATCTAAAGTGCTTATAACAGTGCCTACACTTGGTAACAACAAAATGACCACTAACAGTGGGATCGTCACTGGGATTGTTATAATGGGATCGTCATCTGTAATATTGGGATTTTTTTTTAAGTTTATGTATTTATTTAGAGAGAGAAAAAGAGCATAAGCAGGGGAGGGGAAGAGAGAGAGAATCTCAAGCAGTCTCCACACGGTCAGCCCGGAGCCCGATGAAGGGCTTGAACTCACGAACCATGAGATCATGACCTGAGCCAAAGTCAAGAGACTGGCGCTTAACCGACTGAGCCTCCCAGGCACCCCTTTAATATGTGGATCTTAAGAACAACCTTATAATGGTCATGGAGAGAAAAACATGCAGGAAAGTTTGTGAGATGTTTCTCACAGGTCCTGACCCAAAGAGTTGTCCAACCAATCTTAGCAATATTATTATGGTTAAGTTTCTATACCGTCTTTTAAGAGTTTAGGTGTTTGTAATTACTTATTCAAAATCTATATATCCTGCTAAGCGGCACATTTAAAACACAACAATTCTGAAACATTGTTTGGTATATGGGAGAAATTCAACCTGAAGCACACTAAATAGCAATGATTTCAGGCTTAGAAGGAATCAGCGTCCTTAGGAACCTTAGTGCCATAAAGTTTTTCCGCAAATGGAAAGGCTTTTGCTAGTGAATGAATGTCAATTCTTTTTGAATTTCCATGTGTGCATTGTTGACTCTTTCCTTGTCTACCTAGAATAAGTTTATCTTTAAAGAAGGAAAAATGAAGGTGACTACGTTACTTGCTGTTACTAATTTAACATCAGAATTTCAATACCAGACAGACTTTAGCGAGTGATACTCAGGTAAGAACTTGAAGTAAGAATTCCAAAGTCCCGTAACTAAGGTAGAAGTACTAAGCCAAATGGAAGAATGGTAGAAACTGCAGAGAGCCTAGGACTTCCTTAAGGACTTCCTTAAGAGCTGGCTTGGGGGGCGCCTGGGTGGCGCAGTCGGTTAAGCGTCCGACTTCAGCCAGGTCACGATCTCGCGGTCCGTGGGTTCGAGCCCCGCGTCGGACTCTGGGCTGATGGCTCAGAGCCTGGAGCCTGTTTCCGATTCTGTGTCTCCCTCTCTCTCTGCCCCTCCCCCGTTCATGCTCTGTCTCTCTCTGTCCCAAAAATAAATAAACGTTGAAAAAAAAAAATTAAAAAAAAAAAAAAAGAGCTGGCTTGGTCCTACTCTTATGAGAAAATTAAAAATAAATGGACACTATTTTCCAACTCTCAAACATATTATATGCAGTACATACTTTAACCTAGTTTACAATTAACATTTATTATGCCCACTGAAACCACAAAGCCAATGTTTAATTTTACAGTTTGAAGTCACACATAGGGAAATGCTTTACAAAATAGGATATTGTTCCTCAACGAAAAATATTACAGTATAGGTCCCAAACGAGTCAGTTCAAGTGGTTTACCTGAATAACAGAACTGTCGTGGAATGCAGGCTACAAGACGCGGTAATGCTTTCAATAGCTGATTCAGGTTCAAAATTTGCCAAAGCGGAAGAGACATTTTAAACAAGACCCGTCTTAGTTTTCCAAGAGTTTTGGTTTTTCAACTGCATTACATTTACTGAAACATACCATCACTTCTGACAAATTGAAGATAATAAGCAGGTCACATTCTACTGCTTATATACAACGACATGAAAATCTTCGGTATTTTACTCTGGCTTGAAATCATGTTTCAAGATATAAAAATCTCCGTCATACCCACTTAGGTTTATTATCTGTCTTTACTCACAAGGCTCTTCTATAGAAATCAAAAATTTGTGCCACGGCTCACATCAAATTAAATATATTTCTGCAATCTGTTTAGTTATCTGCAGTCTATTTACAAAGCATGTGCATGATTTCCTCTAATAAACATACTAAATGGAAGCAGTATTTGTCAACTCCTACATTGATGTCATGGCTGAGCGTGTAACGCAAAGACACCATCCGGAGACAATATATTTTTCTTAATCGAAAGTCTAGTCTTACGAAGTCACACACAATATGATCTCCTATTCTAATTATACTCTCAGTCTGAGGTGTTTCTAATATGCTGTGGGTTGTTAAAGAAAAGACCAAGAAAGAGTTGTCAAGGGTTTACCATGGACATAAAATATTGCAAAGCTTAAAAAAAAAAAAGTCAGGCTAAATACACACAAAAGCTTGTGTATCGGAAACAAAAAGTTAGTTTGAAAGGAACACGGATGGTTTAGTAAGTGCTGAAACACGACTCCTCTAAAAGTCTGTTCCTCTAGCCTGACACTCTTCAAGTTTCGATGTCACCTTAAACATCCTGGATGTACCTATAGCTTATGTCACTGAACCCTGCTGATCAGGCTGACCATTTGATGCATTTCCCAAACATTGAGTATCAACTTGTGCCCCGCCTAGACCAAAAACTTAAAAGAGTTCTTTTTTTTTTTTTTTTTTGCAAATTGAAAAATCATGTAGAATAAAATAGTGAGTCCAAAGTAACATATTTGATAGTTGGTCACTGATCAATATTAGCACCTTGATAAAAATTACACTGGATGTGCCAAAAAGAAACTGAAAAAAAATATAAGCTGTTTTATTTACAAATCACAGTTTTCCTCACAGTGTTAGACTTTGGATCACTCTGATGTGGCCGTGCCTTATAAGATGATGGGCCATTTGGTTTTTCATTTGACCTATGACAGTCCACATGGACCGGTTGGTGGAGCTCCAGGATAAGAACCACAGGTAGCCAATTTATCGCTAAAGTGCTACTATATTTGGAAGGTGCAATTAACTGGGTTGGCTAATATGTACATTTCAGTCTTCCTCTCTTTTAAAACCAACAACTTCTAGCAACTATACCTTCATTATTTTCCCCATAAAATCTGCATTGAGAACTATGGTATCATTACACCAGAAAGACATTTGGCAGATGAATACTTTTCTGATCTGAACATCATGTGTATTTCCAGTTTCTTTATCTCACTAATGTAACAGGTTCTTGTTTCAATATGTTCCCATGCGCTAACTGATTAGAATATAATTATGCATTATAGACTGATGTGTTTCATGATCCTATAACTTCAGACGTCATTTCTCTAGTTCATGCTAGCAAGGAGGCTATTAGGGAGTTTTCTGGGTTTTTTTCAGTGTACTAATTACCTAAAATGGTCTGACAATCTAAAACTATAGGTGTTGGCAAATGAGAAAAATGATAGAGAAAACATACAAGTTCCTTTCCTGTGTGTTTAAATGATAGACTGGCTCTATGATAGCTCTGGACGACCATTTCTATACTCATGGTTATTCATTTATTAACTTTGAAATGTTAAAAAATATATAAGGTATTTTTATCACCTCCACTAAATCATAAATAGATCAGTAATATTCACCAATCCTCAGCCATAAACTATTCGCAAAATTTGGCCATTACTAAATCCAATCTTGTTTCACAAAGAGTGACCTCTAAGTCATACACAAGTCCTGGACTTCATTGAATCTGGCTGCTGTGCTCACCTAAACCATTACAATGACCTTGTTATTAAGGAATGAGTCAGTGGGGGAAACATCAGAGCCAGAGATGGATCTGGTCAGTTGAATATCCAAGGGTGCTTTGCCTTATTACTGTGACCAGACTGAAATCATGGTCAGAGGCAAGCTGATGTGATTAAAGATGTCCTTGCTTGTCCCAAGTCCTATTTTCACTCCGTGAGATTCTTTAGCAGTAGTACAAAGTGACATTCTATCAATGGAGACCCCATATTTGTAGCAACGTTCATGATTACTAGTATTTAAATCACTTAAATGCAATTTGTTTACTCTAACTATAGGATCCCGCCAATGCTAGAGAATAAATGGTATTAATTTTTAAGGAGTGTTTTTAAAGCAGCAAAGGACAGTATTTGGTTTTATCATCACTGACAGCTCTTGGGACATTGTGTGCACACAAATTTCACGTATCAACAGCTCCCTGTCCGCGTTTATCACTGGTATCAGGGATTCTGAACTGTGTCTTAGCTTCTGTGGGAAGCTTCCAGGCTATCTATACACCAAGTTGAGAACTTAGGCTTCAGTTGCTTGAATAAGTGTTTTTCTTATCTGTGACTTGGAAAAACTAGTATTAATGAAACCCAACAGACTTATTAATGTAACTATAAGTAACGAATACCACTAGTCAAGAAAGAGTAAGTTTAAAACTTCCTTAGAGAGGAAGACTACAGTATCAGAATAAGGATACGTGAGGAATATATACATATACGCCTGTTTCACGCAGAAAGCCTTCTGTAAAAAAATACAAAAGCAACCAGTGCTGTATATTATGTAAACTCACAAAGTGTACTTTATACACAAACATGAAGCATAAATTAAAAGTAGGACAACAGCAAAACTTTTTAAATATAGAATTTGCACATATTTTTGTTAAATAAGAATAAATACTTTTATCACACAAATTCACATACCAGTCGCAAAAACAATAAATTACATTTTTTTTTCAGTGCTGCAACTTTATTTTTGTTTGTGATTAATCCCTTCATTCTTAGTTTCATGGGATAAAACTGTTTCCACAGGAAGGCAAAGGACGTTGAATTTACTGAACAAATTAAAACAATGCCCTGAAACCTTTAAACAACAAGGCAGGGCTTAATTTGGCCTTTTCTGTCCCAGAAGAAAGAGATGTCATTTTCTTCTGGGCTCCCTTTATTTAGTGACACTGAATCCGGAGTGCTTAGTTTTGTGGGATTAGATTCTTACTATCCTGAGCATTTTCAGACAAACTTTCTTCCTCGAGGAAGGAGCCTCAGCATCGTGAATCCTGGACTCTTCATTCACGATGCAACTATGGAAAGGGGAAATGCATAGTCCAACATTAGACTGGACTGAATTAGATTTCATTATAGGGGATTTTCCCTTTATCATTCCTTTGATCTATTGAACACTCCCTTTCTCTGAATTTCAGTTTCCAGTCTGTATCGCTTTTCTCAGGAGTTTAGATAGACATACATTCCTCAAACTATTGATACTCGTATGAAAAAACTAAAGAAAACTCCTTAAAAGCACGGAATAGTGGTTTATTCCTTTTAAGTTCTCTAGGATTGTTTCAATGAGAAGTATAAAACTTCACTGTTTGGGGGGAAAATAAATGATAAATCATACTAAAAAAATCTATGAATACAGTACAGAGAAGCAGAGTAGGAGACAAACATGGCTGCCCTTCAATTATTTTTTTTTTCATGCTGCTACGAATATAACAACTAAAGATAAAAACAAATTTTGTCCCAGTTGAGTTACTTGATTAAAATTATTTTGAAAACTGGGAAAAAGTCAGGTTGGCCTGGCTATTAATTCTTTTGGAATAGTCAAATAGTCGGTATGATTCAAAATTCTTTTCTGAGTGATTTGAATAGCATTGTTTCCTGTCCCTGATATCTGGTGACCTCCATCAAATGTAGGTGACCAGCTCTATATAGGACTCATTTCTCTAATGAATAATTTATTAAGAGTAAATGACCATGTCTAAAGCAAAGTCAGTCGATGAAAAGCCAAAGGATGATTAACAGTTTTGTAAAACGTTATTTTGTTTCACCAAATAATTTCTTAAGAAAATACTTAAAACAGTGAGACCTCCATTCTCCTCACCCACTGAAATCAATGTGATCTAGCAAGATCAATTGCATAATTATTTTATATTAAAAATATTTTCTAATAAAAATAAACTCTGGTGAGCTTTAAGGGAACTCAAACAATTGTCCCCTAATATCTCTATATGCAAATCTCTAATAATAGGCACATTTGGTATGATTATTATAAAGTTTCATATAAAACAATTGGCTTTGTAATCTTTCATAAAGAAAAAGAAATCCCGATGAATTTGAACACCTTGGATTTTCTGAGCTATGGGGTAGAGGGGTGCAGTTGACCGTTTAAAAAGAGATTTTTAGGCAGTCAATTGTAAAAAAAATTCCATATCTAACACCCAAACGTACAACCTACCTAGACAGGCTATGGAAACAGAAGCAACAAACTTCTCAAAAATCATCCCGTTTCATCAAACACTTACTGGTACAACCAAGTGCTCTCCAACTGGGAAAAATCTTACGGACAGTATCAGTATACTTGGATTTAAAAAGACAATGCAAAGAATCACTGCCTGTATGGTGTGGAAACAGTCTTATTAATATTAACCACTATTTTTTTTTTCCTTTTGCAAGAGCCACATATATGATAATCACTTCTAGATGTGGCTAACTCCAAAGTGATCTTTAATACTCCTATCAAACTAAATCAACAAGTACAAAACATTGCGGGTCTTAACAGAACCCTTGAACAAAACATACAAGCGAAAACAAATGCATTTTCAAGGCTGGCTGGTAAGAGGTATACCAGTGTTGAACGTGTCGGATGCGATTAGAAAACTCTCTGCCGTGTGTTTTGTACGAATATTACACAAGGTAGGATATTAGCTGGAAGCCTCTGAAAGGGCAAGCAGTGTGAAGATATAAATGGAAAATTTATATTTGTGTGTTTTTCTGCCTTTTAAATTCTAACATGAGGAAACTAGTGTTTAGACTCTTGAATACGCCTAACATACACACACGCAAACACTACATCTACATCCTAATTATGCATTCATTTGGCTGGCTGCCTGAAAAAATACAGGCAGTTGACGTTTAAGTAAATGGATCGGTGTATCTATTTAAATGACCAGCTACGCGGAGATCCTTTTCCTTTTTAGAATTTCGCAGAAGATGCTTCCTGTCAAAACGGTTTTTGACTAAAATCTGATCTCCTGTAGTCTGAAAGTATGTGAAATCTTGTGAAAACAGCAGCAGGTTCTTAATTTCCAGTAAATCATCCACAGCTCTTTCTGGAAACTGGAAGGAGTTGAAATAGCTGCAGACCTACTTTGGTCAAACATTTTTTATAGAAATATATATATATATATATATTTTTAATAGAACCAAGTGATATAAAGTGACATACCAAGGGAGAATGATTTACAAACAGAAAAAATAAGCTACTGTGTATTACGGATGAAAATGATTATGATGCCTTTGAAGACATTCTATAAGAGGTAGGTGACAAAGGGGAGACTGTTCTGCCATCTTCAAATGTCCCCTGATTCTACATTCACCAGTGTTTTTTTCATTCTTGTAGCCCAGGGGATGTTCAATAACTCCCAAGTTTTTCTGTATTCCAAGGTCACTACTGTCGCACGAAGCAGTGCACATCTCCATTTGGTCACAGAGGGCAGATTCTGCCCATAATTAGACTCCTGTTGACAATGACATTGAAGCGTGACTTTCTGTGCTTCAGGTAGACCTCTTGTTTACCACGACTGATCACCACCATTTGCCACGACCGATCAGCGATGAATCATCCAGTTAGCTCTGCGTAAGCTCATGACCACAGGCTAACATTTCTTTAGCAAACATTGCTTAAACGCAGAAGGCCTCTGGGAGAGAAGGCATCCCTTCGCTAACTTCCGGTTTGCATCCTGGCACTGGACCGTCCGGGTGTGCCAGCCCGTATCACAGGTCCTGGAACAGGCGAGCCATGGGCCTGTCACCCACTGCAACTGTGGAGTGTGTGAGCCCACTTTATTGCTGCCGTGGCTACTGACAGAGTTTACTTTTTGGGTGGACTTCTTGGGAACGAAAAAAACTGTAGCGGACATCTAATGCTTTAGTCGGGTCTGTTGCAAGAATCTGCACTATTAGAATTTCCTTCGTGGCTGAGTAGCCCATCCCATGCAAGAAGTCATCCCTGTGGCTCCAACCACTGTAGTTCATGACTGTTCCATTGATGTCGATGATGGTTTCCGAGGTGGAGATCATGTACTTCCCATTGATAAGGTACTCACCATTTTTCTTCTTCAGGGCTAAGTAGGAAGTGAATCGAGTCTGGTCTTTGGCTTTGAACTGTCGGACTTTTATGTGGGTTGCCCCTTCGGGGATCCTCACCACATCAGTGTAACCCTTACTGGAAGCAGGAATGTCCACAGAGGAGAGAGAGGGAGACAAAGAAGGAAAAATAAGTAAACACTTAGTAAACGGATAAACAAATACGAGTTCTCTAAAAGTCTTACCTTGTCTTCACACGTTTTAATGTAGTGAAGAGATTAGTTAAAAATTGGCTTCAAAAATTAGTTTCCTTATAACAAAATAAAATTGTGAGTAGACTATGAGAGTATATACATTTTTATTGTGATGTTCAAAATTAGGATGATGTTCACAACCTGCCTTCGTTTTAAAACGTACACCAACTTTATTTAGATTTTCAAACACATTGCACACTCTTACCAAATCCTATCCTCTTTACAAAGCTCCTTTATGTTCTTTTGCCACAAAATGGGATATGTGTAAATACTAACAAAAATCCGCCCTCAGTCTCACAGAAATCTTTAAATTAACGAGTCTCAGATTTGTCTGCAGACTAAAATCAAGCAGAGGTCTTTTAAAAATTTAAATCCCCAGACCCCAGACCAATTAAATCCCATCTGTCAGGATGGGAAGAGACAGTAGGATTTTGGGAGTCGTTCCAAATGTGCAGAATAGTTGGGGAACCACGGATTTAACTGCTGAACTAGAGACACAGTAGAAGTTCTGTTTCTATTTCTACTAGAACTCTGGATTATTTGAGCAGAACACCAATGGAATGTAAAATTCTGTAAGTGGGTAACCATCGCTGACTAGTATCATCAAAACAAACAAACAAAAAAGTGAATCTTTGATGCCATAGCAAATTTCCTCAAATGCTGTGTCCATGAAACTTACGACAGAGGTTATGTGATGGGTTATGAGGTTATGTGATGGGTGACAAATAAGGTAGGTCTCGAACGACCCATCATATGCTCCAGAATATGGGCAAAGGCATCAATATCTCCAATATCCACAGCTTTTGAAAAAGGCCAGGACAGAAATGCTAATTGAGCACCAAGAGACTCTACGTGTAAGGAGTCATCTTTGTGAAAATCTCTGCCTCCGTAAGTAATTTGATAATAAGGTCCCCATATGTTTTACTTTCTTAGTTATTTGAATAGAAACAAATTGCCCGTGTAGTGTGGTGTGTGTGAAATTTAATGATCTGCTGCTAAATTCTTACTCAGGTTGAGGGGTTATGGGGCAACTAATTCGTACCCTGAAAATCCCTAAGGTATTTGCCCTGCCCAGGCATTTCCTCTGAATCCAGAGAGGGGCTCCTCCCCAGGGAAATCCTTTTGTGTGTTGGGAATCTGATGGACAGCGACTGCCACTTTCTATTGTGTTGGGAGAAAGAAGATGCAAGGCTGATGATACTGCTTACCCATCCAACTGGACTCATTATTTTTATTTTTGTAATACATTTTGCCTTAGAATTTGTTACGGGACTTACTTTTTTTGAAATATCTAGGATCAAGAGATCATAGGCAAACCTACCGTGGCTTGAAACATAACCTGGAGGGGTATTGGAGAGGATATCTCATCTTACGTAGGAAGCATATAAAGCGGAAGTATATTAAAGTATTTGAACAGGTGCACTCCAGAGCCGGTGGCAGTGCTGGGCTCCAAAGCCATGGCCCCTTACTCTTACTTTATGCTCCTTTCCCAACATCCCCATGTGCGACACCCTTACCTCTGCCAGTCATACTTTATAAACGTTACAGGAAAATACGTTCTGATTATATACAGAGTTTAAGTGACGCCGAACAGGATGTCAAGAAAATAAAGAATGAAGGGTAAGGGAATCAGGTAGGAGAGCTTTTTTGTTTTGTTTTGTTTGTTTTTTTTTGTTTTAAATCCTTATTCCTTAGCGTTCCTCGTATTCGTGAGAATAACTTGGGATTATCAGCCATTGCAGGAGGTCTTGAGACTGACCTTCCCAAGGCAGCGGGAGGTAGGAAGCCTAGTGCCTTGATTTCTTAGGGCCTCAATAAAATATGATTCTCTTACTCTCCTGATACTGAGTAAGAGGAGGATGGAGCTGCTATTTACTGAGGTGAGGAACATTGAGGGAGGAGTGAATTAAGATTAGGGTTGTATTTATCAAGAGGTGTGAGCTTGCTGAAATATTTTAATATGCATCATCTCCTCTGATGCACACAGCAATATTAACTTGCAAGATAATTACTATTAATTCCATTCTACTCTCACGAATTCTGATTGTAGGGGTTCCTGGGTGGCTCAGGCGGTTAAGCATCCGACTTCGGCTCAGGTCATGATCTCACAGATCGTGAGTTCGAGCCCCGTGTCGGGCTCTGTGCTGACACCTCAGAGCTTGGCCCCTGCTTCAGATTCTGTGTCTCCCTCTCACTTTGCCCCTTCCCCGCTCATGCTCTGTCTCTGTCTCTCTCTTTCCCCAACATAAGTAAACATTAAAAAAAAAAAAGAATTCTGATAGTAAAAAAAATATAAAAGCGACTCTTCAAAGATCACATGATGTTCGTCACTGAGTCAGAGCTTGACTGTCAAGATTTGAGCTCCAAGATCAATGTCCTTTCTCATATGTCACATTTGACCAAGGTAATTTATCTGGAATAGTTCAACAGTCATACCACACGATATAATCTTGGTTAAATCAACTGACAAGCTGCTGTGTCACCCACCACTTGTCGCTACTGTGAATTTCTTCATCTTTTCATGTGACAATGAACATGCAGATATTGGTGTCAATACAGAGACAAAATGCTAAATTTAGTACTTTAAAAAGTGGCTTCTAAGCTTATGTAGGAAAAATGCATAGCATATAGTACATAAGGTATTTTATTTCTTATTTGATTCTTGAACTTCTTCCCTTCCCCTTCCTTTTTTTTTTTTTTAAACAAGATAGCCTTCTCATCTTATGACCTAAGGCATAGCCTTTGCTTTAGTATTTAACAACCCTGCAAAATTAGGTAAGCCCTACATTTTCAGAGTCCCAGTTTCCTCATCTGTAAAACAAAAACGTATACTTCATCATTTCTAAGGTGTCTTGCACCTTGGCAATATATACAAATGCAGTATGTAATTGACATGCAGGGTATTTTTACAGAGATGGCTCAATACAGTCCGATGAATCGCTAGCAAACAAGATTAGTAATGCATCTTTTAACTCAGAATAGATTCTGCAGACATACAATTTTTTTATTATATCAAAGATAATTTCATAATAACATGGCATGTGACTATTTTAATAAATCCTTATTGTTCATCGGGTTTGCATATTACCTGCCGGTAAAGACAATACAGCACACACATCAAGAATGCATGCGTACCGGGCCAACACTACTCAGCAAAAGAGTGGTTTGAGAAAGGGGAAAGACAGTCCTGCATTCCAGCAGACTTTTTAGCCTGCTCCGTCCTCCTAGCTGATAACATAATATTTCATGCCAAAAATTGGGTACTTTATTTTTATCATTTTTTTAAGTTTATTTATTTATTTTGATAGAGAGAGAGTGAGCAGGGAAGGCACTGAGACACAGAGAGAGGGGGAGAGAGAGAGAATCCTGAGCAGGTTCTGCACCATCAGCATGCAGCCCGATGCGGGACTCGAACCCACCAACCATGAGATCAGGACCTGAGCCGGAACCAAGAGTTGGGCGTTGAATGGACTGAACCACTCAGACGCCCCCCAAAACTGGATACTTTACACATTTACATACTTAAAACAAAAGCATAATCAAGGACCATGACAGGAAGCAGACATTACTGCATATATTTTTTCATACAGAAGATTTAAACCTGCAGAGGTCACTATAAAATGGGATTGCTGTCTCCATCACCCCAGTTAACTTACAGGTCTTCTCAAGGAAAATACAGCCTAATGAAAAATCCTTTGTAAAATGAAATCGTTATGATGCAAACTGGCCATCCTTCCCTAAATTATGCTTCCGAAATAAGAGATGCTTCAGAAATAGCAAGATGGCTAGCAGGGACCCCACTGACTTTTCCTTCTGGGTGTTCCCACTCTGCAAAACCTTGACCCTGATCAGAGCCATTGCGGTTTATTTGCCACCAGAGGCACCAAGAGCTCCGGCTCTGCAACCAGAGCTTTCTCATCTCCCTCCCCGGTTCTCAAGTGGACCCTATGTTACTGGAGCCATGCTGGATCCCTCCACGGATGGCTCGTGACGTAGCATGAGTCACCCTTTCAGTTTCTCAAGGCTAAAGCTTTGTCCCATGCACGTAAGGGCAAGGGTTCTTTCTACCCCCTCACCTTTTTTTATTGAAGGTCCCGACCACCTTGGTGCAACTGGAGTTGTCTCCCCCGCACACTGCGCACTTGTCATACTGCAGCCTGGAGCCGATGATGCCGTCACAGCCAGTCCGGACACACTTCCCCCGGACGCACACGGAGTTACTATACGGCCTGCATTCGGTCCCATCCGTCACCTGAATAACAAGGCTCACGTTAGCGGCGGGAGATACTTGTGCCCAGGTGGTTTGGTTTGCACGGTAAGAGAGCAAGTCCTAATTTGTTGAGTTTTGAGTTTGATCGGGACAGTACATCGAGAAATGAACAAACAACCGAAAAAGCATAGTTCCCAGGAGTATCTAACCGAGACATCCTCGACATATCGGCAGAAGGAAGATCTGAGATAAATCTCAGTTATGCACTTTCTCTCTTGAGCCTAATTCCGAATGTGCCAGGAGACCCAAGGTCGTCCTCTCCCTTTCTGTATCCCGAGCATGTTCCCATGGTATCGTCTCGCCTTTTTACATTGCTAGAAATGATCGTTTCACTTCGCATGTGGGACGTGTCCCTTGTGCAGAAAATGAGCAAGCTCAAGATGGCAGAGATCTGGGGCGCCTGGGTGGCTCGGTCGGTTGGGCATCTGACTGCAGCTCAGGTCACGATCTGGCGGTTTGTGGGTTCAAGCCCCGCCCTGGGCTCTGTGCTGACAGCTCAGAGCCTGGAGCCTGCTTCGGATTCTGGTCTGCCCCTCCCATACTCATGCTCTGTCTCTCTCTGTTTCTCAATAATAAATAAACATTTTACAAAGCTTAAAAAAAAAAAAAAGATGGCAGAGATCCTTCTTGGTGGCATAATTGTTACTCTAGTGATGCATTTGAAAGTCTACACTTGACATCCAAACCTCCTTGTGGTTGAAAAGCATGCCCTATCGTGTGTTGAACTGTCAGATATTGAAATAGACACAAACATATTAGTGCAGAAAAGGAGTCTGGGGAAGTCAGAGCAAAGTACTTACTAGAAGATACTGAATACATTTGAAGTAAAGGAATCACACCCAAAAATAGTATATATTTTAAAAACTAGCTATAAAATAGCATGAATATGCACTCTGTGGTTTGTGCGTGTGAGCGTATATAAATAGCATATGTAGTCACATGTATAAATAAACCTGTATTTTGCATTTGGGTATCTACTACTATTTTCATATATGTGTGTGAGTATGTGAGTGTGTATATGTGTGCAAAGTGAAGTGGGGTATACTTCAGCAGACCCACAGGTCTCCAGATGGTGGCATTTCCGGGTGATCTTATTTGTCACAGTTTTTAAATGAAATTGTATTATTTTTTTTTTCTTAAAATTTTTCAAATTCTTTTTTATTTATTTTTTGAAGGAGAGAGAGAGACAGACCATGAGCGGGGAAAGAGCAGAGAGAGAGGGAGACAGAATTTGTTTGAAGCAGGCTCCAGGCTCCGAGCTGTCAGCACAGAGCCCGACGCGGGGCTCGAACCCACGAACCGTGAGATCATGACCTGAGCCGAAGTCGGACGCTCAACTGACTGAGCCACCAGGCACCACGAAAATGTATTATTTTACAATGAAGAGAGAAAGTATTTTCAAAATGACTTAAGGTGGATGTTAACTTCTGTTTTCAGTAATATGTCACACATATGTGAAGGCCAATTTCAGAGGTAGTTTTAAATGCAGCACCTGTTTACAAATTAGATAAACAGTATTTTAAATTGCTGCATACCATTCACTGTGAGAAATAAAACTGTTAGTAACTTAGCAAATGCTTTCCTGTGAAAAATGAGGGATCATTTCATGCACATACATCATAACGCATCTAACTATAGGGATATGAATTCATATTATGGGTGTAAGACATTTAACAGTCTGGGTCAGAGATGATGATCTTGAAACCGACCTTCATGAATCACCAAAGGAATTTTTTTTAATATGTTTACTTATTTTTGAGAGAGACAGAGTATGAACGGGAAAGGGACAGACAGAGAGGGAGACATAGAATCTGAAGCGGCCTCCAGGCTCTGAGCTGTCAGCACAGAGCCCGACACGGGGCTCGAACTCACAAGCCGCGAGACCATGACCTGAGCCGAAGTTGGACGCTTAACCGACTGAGCCACCCAAGGTGCCCCGCCAAAGGAATTCTTAATTAAACAATGGAAAAATAGAAAGCTTTCCCCATACAAACATACCTCGGAAATTCTAGTTGTTTTCATGCTTATTTTGAAGTTAAAGTCAAACCACACCTTCCCTGACAGAGAGCTACGCTTTTCAAAAGTAGCTTTTGAAATATTGACTTGTTTTGTTTGTACAGAATAATTTCTTGTTCTTTGTGTAAGGTTTGAGAACATAGACCTTCTAGAGATGAAAAGAAAACCCTCCAAAATCTAGCCACTCCAGGAATAATGACTGTTTATATTTGGTAGCTCTAGGTTTTATTCTACCAAATAATCTCCAGCAAGGCTCGACTGCTTCTGGACCGGCGGTGGGCAGTTACCTTTGGAGAAAACACCACGTAGTAGCCAGTCCCCTTAGCTCTGCAGGTCAGTTTGCACACATCCCCCAGCAGGACACCTGCGTATTTGGGGACCCATTCCACAAATGTCTTGACTCCTTTCGCATCAGACTGATACCCATTTTTGGCCTCACACTGTTCGTGACGGAAAGATTTCCCTAAAAAACAAACAGGTCATGTGATTACTTTACCTACTCCGAACCTGAGACATAATCTTGTGCTTTTAAATAATTTTCAGGAGAAGGCGCAAACTTCTTTCTTTGTGAGCCTCTTGACACACAAGGGTGGAAGGGTTTTATCCGTACATGGAGTTGAAAACGACCTTTATTTTCTTCCTACTCTGTGAATACCAAGTTGCTTTTAATAACCGTTTAAAAATCACTCATGCATCTGTTATTAATTCGCACACCGGTGGAACCGTGAAGGACAAGATTAATACTCTATTTCTCTAGCCTCCTTTATTTATTACTGCTAGAATGCATATTACAAGTCGCACATGGTGGGTTGCTGACACTTGGGAGCAGCGTACCGTTGGGTGGGCAGGGTGTGACGCTGCAGGAACGGTAGATGGCCCTCTTCCCCGTGCAGTAGCGACCACTGTTTCTGGGTGCGGGGTTATTGCAATGGCGATAGGCAAACTGCACTCCTCCCCCACACGAGCGAGAACACTGGCCCCAGGGCCCCCAGGATCCCCAGTTGCCATGGCTGGATGTCTGAAAGAGAAAATAGAAGGTATTTCTAACTCAGAAAGGAGAAAAACATTCAAGACGTGCACTTGGAAATCATCTGCATTCAATGACATAATGGAAACCGCATCCCAGGTGTAAATTTTCACTGAGTTGGGCATGGTCACAGATATTGGACGTTCTGGAATGACAATGCAATTCCAATTCTAAGCAATTCCTCTTTTCTGCTCCCTGCCATCCCGTGGCACTCGGATCTGAATGTTTCCCTGTCAGTATTGAGCACACTGCAAGGATCACTCCTGGTTCCTCTGGGCCTTCTGATACTGCCCATTTCCGTCAATAACCACGGCCCTACAGCTAACTTTTTGTCAGCTCTGATTCCGCATTTTTAGCAAGCTATAGGCCGCTGAGGCCTTTGCACGATGCCTGGCATGGCTGATCGTATTTATGGTTTTCTCCCTCTTTAGCACCTAAGTTCTGCATCCCTTTGTTGACATCATGCATCCCATCTGAAGCAGATCCCCTGTCACATGCATAACCGTATTTGACTTGAGTTTGGCTGAGTTCCTGATAAGACTAGAGTCCTTCTCTGTCGAGAGGAAATACGACAGATATCGAACAGCACCCACATCCCCACGCACTCACGCTGCGTGTTAACTGCACCACAGGGAATGATTAGCTCTGTTCTGACGCCCTAGGGGTCTACGACTCTGGCAACTGCAGCAGGAAGATGAGAGGGGCCGCAGGGAAGAACGCTATAAACTCCTTTGCGGAAGGAACGGGCAAAGAGCTCTGGCTGCTGTCGGGGCATCTGAGAATGCGTGGTTGTGTAACAGTCTTGAAAGACAAGCACTGTGCGTGTGTACGTCAACGTTGTCCTCGGGACCTTGAAAAGCGGAGGAGACTGAGCAAATGCTCCGCTTGAGCCTTTCAAGGAAAAATATCTTCACTAGGAAATAAAGCCTTCTGGTGATAGCACCCACACGTCACCGGAATGTTCTTCAGATCCTGCGTCCCCAGGCATTGCGTGACAAAATCACTTACTGAATAATATTTTTTCTTGGTCTTGTCCACACACTTGCCCTGCAGGCAAATCCTCCCTTTCCCACATGGCGTCCCTTCCACGGCTGGCAGCTTCTTGGTCAGACACACCATCTGGCCCTGGCGGACCACGGCACACCACAGGCGAGTGCACACGTCCATGCCAGGGCACACCGAGTACTCAGGCCCAAACGTCAGGTTGCACTGCTGGGTGGCATCATACGTCTGTCCAGGGAGCTCCTCAGGGCCCGATATCTGCTGGCGTGGTACATCTAGCAAACAGTTACCTGAAAGAAAAACCGAGATCGACTGCTGCTCTGTGTTTAGGCTTCTACCTACGCAACTCATGGGTCTGAAAACGCAGCGCTCCAGCTGGTGTGGGAGCATAAGCCGGCCACACATCTGCAGGCTGATGCCCGGGGGCAGGGGCTCCACAGGAGAGGGACGCGGGCGCCTCTCTGCATTCACCAACTAACTACCTCCCGGATTTTCACGGGCTACGTACGTGCTCTGGGGCATCTGTGACGATGACTGTGGGATGATCGAGTGAAATTATTTTGTAATAATGAGCTGTAAGAACAGTCACCGTGCTGAGGGGTGAGAGGAAATCGGGACGGACCCGGAGGAAATAAGACAATGGACACAACAACAGCAGCAAAAACAATAATAATAAATAAGCATTTACAACTCTGAGAAACAGAATTTGTCCATGCGCTCTGTTTATACCCTTCTCCACTGTCAGCCTAGGTCTTCCTCAGGTGCCCATCCACGTCCCTCTCCATTAATTCCGTAAATAATTACAAGGGGAGACCTCATTCATTCACTACATCAGCAAGCATTTGGTCAGCACCTACGATGTCCCGGCAAACATACTAGATACGGGGAAAACACAAAAACGACCCAGATCTACGCCTTCACGTCTCCCCCAAAGGTGAAGAAAATAGAAGAAATGAGGCGTTTCTCCTAGACTTATGTGAATTTTAACTACAGAGCACTCAAGAGCCGCAGAATAAAGGAGCCGTGGGCAAAGACAAGACCGAATCTTTGAAACTTTGGGACAAAGCCCTTCTTCTAATTCTTCTTCTTTGTCTCCCATTTGGGTCTAGTCTTGGACGCACCCAGTAGCTGTTGGGTGCTTGCAGCGTGTCACACAAATAAGTTGGTACTCTCCTTACATAGTACTGTGAGAAGCATCAAGGAGTGACGCTGGGGAATCCGTAGAAGTGGGCATACATGCAGGCAATGTGAACTCATGAGCTGATACACGCCTCCCCTCCCTTCAAAAGCTTCCCGTAAGTATCCCTGCTCAGTGAGTTAGCACCATGAATTGTCTCGGGGCCTACAGGAGCATGCCCATTACCCATCGGTTTCTGCACGTTTTTGTTTACATGATTTTAGGATTTGCTCGCTGATTATTAATAGTACTAAACGTAACAAATATTTACACTATTCTCACTTCTTTCTTAACTTTTTAAAGGTTCATTTATTTTTGAGAGAGAGAGAGAGAGAGACAGAGCACGAGCGGGGGAGGAGCAGAGAGAAGAGGGAGACACAGAATCCGAAGCAGGCTCCGGGCTCCGAGCTGTCGGCACAGAGCCCGACGCGGGGCTTGAACCCACGGACCACGAGATCATGACCTGAGCCGAAGTCCGATGCTTAACCGACTGAGCCACCCAAGCACCCCCTCACGTCTTTAAATGTACTCGCTTACTTAATCCTCACAAGAACTCTTTGAGGCAGATTCTAATATTTTCTTTATTTTACAGATAAGAAAACTGAGAAATGAAAACACAGGCCACTGACCCAAGGTCATGTAGCTATGAGGGGTTTATGCTCAGAGCCTGCCTTCCTCATCATATTCCTTCTCGCCTCTGCTTAGCATGTGGATAGATTTCTAGCTTTTATTGCTGACCGGGCAGGCGCGTGGAGGAATCTTTTAAATGGTGGATACCCTGGCTAATGGTAGAAACACCTGGTCTAAAGTCTAATTCTGGCAAAACACGAAGTGGCTGAGTATTCTTGACCAAGCTCAGTTAAGCTTCCCCTAATTTTCAAGCTCTGTGGAATGCCTCTCTTCTCACTAGGACACTGTAAGCATAAAATCAACTAACAGAAATATAAAGGGTGACCGGAAATTTACAAAACAATGACAGGTGACTCTATGCTCAACATTATTTAACAATTTTAGACACATTCAAGTCATTCTTCTCACTTAACAAAAGAAAATCACATTTCAATCCTACTTTCCACTGAGAAAAGGAACAGTTCAGCACATTTTAAGTATACTGCAAATGTTTTCACAACCACGGTCAAGTTTCTTCAAAGTGAATACCTTAGAATTCGTCAATCTGATGGAAGCATTATATGAAAATGAATAAAGAACAGAGTTCCTATTTAGTTTCCGAGCCAGAGCGTTTGAAGAGGTAAAGCTTCTGAAGGCAAGCCAGAAAAAGCATTAAAAATAAGCATCCAGCCAAAGAGAACTCTGGGAGAAAAACATTGAGTTAAAAGAAAAACATCAACATCAAGTCAATAGGAAAGAATGATAGTCAAACCTCACCAAGCTTTGTTTGGAAGACAGTAAGACCAGGCACTGAGAATTCTATGAAAAGCGTTATCTTCATTGCTACATGAGAAGAGAACATTGTATAAACCAGGGAATGCTTGACAGGTGGCTGATGTTACAAGAACTGTCAACAAACGTCTGAGACAGCAAGAATACTTTCCGATTCTTCAAAAGTGCTGTTTCAAGAAATTTTTTTATTTTACTGAAAAGCACAGAACTGTAAGACTGCCTAACTAAGGATTAGGCAGGGGAGCCTTTAATGTGTGTGGATACATGTGGCCTGGGTGAACTTCGTTTGTCTTGAGCCAAAATAATTTACCACCTCTTTGTGGGCTTGTAGTCACTGACGTCTTTCCACCTGGCTAGGAGATGGTGAGCAAAAAGAAACATAGAATTCAATTTGAAATCAACTTCTAACAAGGAGACTTTGGGATGTGGGGTCTCTTTAAAAAGCTTAATACCCAAGTGTTAAGTTTTGTTTTGTTTTGTTTTGTGTCGAGTGAAGTTGACACATGATGTTACGCCCAAAAGGTAAATTTTAAAAATGAATAACACATTTGCTTTGTTATTAAAAATATGGTGTCTCAGGGGCGCCTGGGTGGCTCAGTTGGGTAAGCGTCCGACTTCAGCTCAGGTCATGATCTCGAGGTTCGTTGAGTTTGAGCCCCATGTTGGGCTCTGTGCTGACCGCTCGGAGCCTGGGAGCCTGCTTCAGAGTCTGTGTCTCGCTCTCTCTCTGCCCCTCCCCCACTCACACTCTGTCTGTCTCTGTCTCAAAAATAAATAAACCATAAAAATTTTTTTTAAAAAAATATGGTATCTCAGTTCTATGGTTTTCCCTTACAGGTCACCTGGGGATGACTTCTTGCTTAAAATAAAATGATTTATTTCAGAATTGCCATTAATTTATTATTCCGGTGTTCTCATCAGGATTCGTTGCTGCATTAGTTTCTGTGTATCCTGAAACATACAGTCTATCAGTTTCATCTATATGCTTAATTATGTCCTTTTGCAATATAAAATAGGTACGGACACCTCTACCAAATGGAATGCTTGAACAATAATAAGAAAGAAGTCAGCCTAGAGCCTGATTCTGAATCACACGGTATACAATATTTAAAACCTAAATCACAGTGGGTTGGATATACATTGTCCATTTTTCTAAAAATGTGTATAATTTGGGGGAACAGCGAAAGAGGATATCTGTCAATCTTTCAGCATCATTTGCATTGACCTCTAAAAGCAGCCATCTACAGCTGACTTTTCTTAAAGTGTTGGGCTTTCATTCTCCACCACTTCTCCCCATCTATTTCCCGTATTTTTCAACTTATCCTAGTCTGAAATCCTATCTGGGCCCTGCTGGGCTCTCTTCCACAAATGGCCGAATTGTTTTTTTTCTTTTCCTCCCTGCTTCCTTTTTTCCCCCCTTTGTGTTCACATTTTCTCCATAGAAGAATGGATAGTTTCTAGAAGAAAGGCAACAGAAATGTGTCCATATTGCATATTCGTTTTTACCAGCCCTGTTCAATTAAATGCTTTAAAGGTGAAAAATTAAAAAAAGTAAAAGGCAGCGATTCGTGATGAGCTATTAAAGGAAAGACGGTGGTAGTCTCTCCATGGCCACAGAGAACGTTAAGGGGGATGCCAGGGAGGCCAGGCCTCCACGAAATGGACTAGAAAAGTCTCTGGCCTTTTTCTATCTGATTTCCAGCACTGTTTGTCTTTCATTTCAATGATTAATGAAAATCATCAGATCAAATGTGGTTGTTCTCTATTCTTTTCATATTTTCTTCTCTGTTTCTAGCACGATGGTAATTTTTCTGTTTACTCTTCCTTTCCAATAGCACAGGCATGAAATTAAGCATCGGTCCGAATACCCATGGTATATCAGAAATCAATGAATATTCCCAATGAAACTTGTCCCCTTTCACTTGCAAGCATATTTCCCTGGCAACTCATCTTTTAGGTGTTTATTTTTTTATATATATATTTAAAATGTATGTTTATTCTTCATAAACCTATAAAATGATCTTGAAGTTATCTTGGCCTTTCATATGTTCTTTTATTTATGAAATGTATTGTCAACTTGGTTTCCATACAACACTCAGTGCTCATCCCAACAGGTGCCCTCCTCAATGCTCATCACCCAGCCTCCCCTCCCTCCCATCCCCCATCAACACTGTTGGGGGGAATGCAAACTGGTGCAGCCACTCCGGAAAATAGTGTGGAGGTTCCTCAAAAACTTAAAAATAGATCTACCCTATGACCCAGCAATAGCACTGCTAGGAATTTACCCAAGGGATACAGGAGTGCTGATGCACAGGGGCACTTGGACCCCAATGTTGATAGGTGTTTATTTGAATGGCTAGCAGTAGAAGAGGAAGTGATGTATTACGGGCCAGGTGACAGAGACACCTTGAGGCCATTGACAACGCACAGACCATTGTCGCTAACCAAAGGCAATTCCAGGGATCTGCTGGTGACACCGTCACAAGCTTGCAGTGCCTGTTTAGCAAATGTTACGCCGAGGAAATTAGATGAAAAAGTCTCCTTGTTATAGGGTGAAGCATAGCTGTTTAAAAATACCAGTCCTTTAAGTATGTCCTGATTTGCAGACTCTTTTTAAAGAACACATTTGCTGTGAAAATCAAGATACTGTCATGATGGGCCTGGAGTTTTATGAGTATTGCCTTAAAAACTGAATGTTAAGATCTTGTTATTAGCGTCATAGTCTACACTGGATTCAGAGAACTGGTTCTGTATTACCATTTTATCTCCAAAGTTCTGTGTTTAGTAGATGGCTGTAAACTTAGCTCTTCAAGTATGTCCCATGTTAATACTTCAAAGTTGTCTCTAGATTTTCCTTAACAGCCTGTGTCAAGGGTCGTCTTGAGCTGCACCTGTTTGGGGGGTGGCCTTCCTCATCACCTCGCACCGTGGACTTCGGGATAGAGTGGACACAGCTATCGTTTTTGGCTTCACGGTTATTAGCCTTTGAGAAAAGAAATTCAGCAACCTGCTTTCACCGCACAATTTCTCTGCCGGTGCTTACCTTGATTTTGGGGGATCACAGTCCTCGCCAGCTTGCATAGAGCTAAGTTGTATAAACGCTGCAGAATGTCTACAAGTATCTTGGCGAGGCTGGTGGGGGAGTGCCCCTGAGACGTGGCTTCTCCTTTTCTGAATCACAAATCGGCAGTCCAATTATTTTAGCCTGTGCGTGTTGACTTTTCAACCGTAACCTAATTGTTACATACTTCTTGTTGGAATGAAATCAGGAAACACTCAGTATTAATGAATTTAAATTTGGCAGTGGGAGAGTGCTACAAATGTCCAGCTACTTATGGCTAATAATTTTAAAAACAAATCAAATCATGGGAATTTAACTGAGCTTTAAGACCTCATTTCTCTAGCACCGGTGGGAAGGAGACGGATGAGCTCTTTATCCATGAATAGACTTTCCAGACAAGGAACTCTTTAGACACCTTCTAAAAATTGTATAAATTTTGTGAGAGTATCTCCTTGGCTTGGCTGCCTTTATATTAGTGTCACAATCTAATCAATTTCATCTTCCTACAGAGCAAATCATTTTTTTCTGAGCATCGATCATTGTATCACATGGAAACATAGAGGTACCTTCGGGGATTATGGTGATATGATACCATTTTTGACCTTTAGGCAAAAGGTACCAGACCTCTGAGCTTTTAGGGCTACATTTTACAGCTTTTCTGGTTTCTCCTTCATTGTCAAATGATATCCCTTCTTGCTCTCAGTTTACCTGCCAGAAGTTCCCCCTGGCCCCTGCCATGATGACCATTTTATTGCTTTAAACTGTCAGCGGCCTAGAAAAGTAGTGCAGAAAAATAGTAGAACCATTTATATTAACTATGAATGAAAGGGCTTTGCATGGAAGTCGGAGTCATTTCCTATAAGCAAAGTAAAAGGATTTTACAATATGGTTTCTTGGTATCAGTCTAGCCTTTTAAGAAAGATGTGTTTGTTTGTTTGTCTTTCCTCTAGGATTTTGATGCTCTCCCTGGTTTTCTCCCAAGCTCTGAAGCTGAAACGTCAGAGCCTCAACCACCTCAAAATCAGGCTTACTAGTTCTTTTTTTTATGTTTATTTATTTTTGACAGAGAGAGAAAGACAGAGCATGAGCGGGGGAGGGGCAGAGAGAGAGAGGGACGCAGAATCTGAAGCAGGCTCCAGGCTCCGAGATGTCAGCACAGAGCCCGACGGGGGGCTCGAACTCACAGACCACGAGACCATGCCCTAAGCCGAAGTTGGAAGCCCAACAGACGGAGCCGGGGCCACCCAGGCGCCTCTGGGCTTACTATCACTGCACTTTCACATAAACTGACTTAACTCGATTTTTTGGTGGCAGTGTAAAAGTTATTAAATTATTTGAATTCCCACTTAAATCACAGTACATAGAGGGTATCACTGTTTCGGTATCTGTGTGTGCTGTTTTGAAATGAGCGTAATTGAGCTTTGCAATTGTACCCTACTTTCTTTGGCTCTCCATATTCTGAAATGACTTTATTCATTACAGGCTCCTGATAAAAATCAGTGTGTGTGTGCTTGTGTGTGTGTGTGTGTGTGTGTGTGTGTGTGTGTGTTAGTCATAACACAAGACTGCCTGACCAATATATTCAAAAGTGAGAGAGTCTAAGCTTCATGGAATGAATAAATTTAGGAAGTAGACTATGAGAATTCGCTGTTCCAAGAATTTTGGTAATTTAATCAATGTATTTAACATGTGAGTGGGAAATTCAGATAAGATTTTATCAATGCAAGTGATAAGATCCACATCGACTAAAAGTATGCTCTTGGTTGCTATCTACCATGAAGATCTCTGGAATGGACATAGAGACACATGTAAACTATGTAAATTTGTTGCAAAAGTTTTAAAAATCTGAGTGTGGACTCTTAAATACAGGAGTGATGTTTAAAAATGAAGACAATACTGAAAGCATATTTGCTGCACAGAAAGTAAGATCATGAATTCCACAAACATGAAATAAACGACTCATTCCAAAATTATGGCAATAAGGAACACAATTCTGCACAGCATTGTAATTAGCTGACCTAATACTTGCACAGGAAAATAAAAATGGTCCCGTTTTAGCCATAAGTATTTGCTGCCTTAGCAACTAAATCCATTCATTTAGGGATTCAAAGTTTAGCTCAAACTTTTGGAATGTGTAATGTGTATTCTGAAATAAAATATTAATGCTATCTCATTTTCAGAAAACCTGGGAAAAAAGCAGCAAAAGTGATATTAAGAGCGGAGACTAACGCCCCACCCAAGAGGGACTTTATTAGATACTCACTTGTTCGATGTGCACGGGCAGATAATTAGGTAAACATTCAATTGCAGGACTTTATCATCTTTAAGTCGGCATTGTAAACTGAGCTGCACTGAAAAATACCCCTTATTATTAGTCTTAAGAAAAAGTCTGACACATGGATTCTTAGTATTTTTTCCTAAATCTTTGAGATATTGGGACGTCCATCCAATGAGCAAAGAGCAGCTTCTATGGAGGGAAATTTTAAACCAGGCTAGGCCTGGATTGTTTCAGGAATAGGATAGTTTAAAGAGTTTAAAGTAGCGAAAGCATTACTGGTTCACCACTAACATAGCAAAATGGAGTTAATGAACAGATTTTGCCTCCAAGATACCAAAGAACTTTGCAGCAGAATTTCTTTGAAGGATTCATCAATTGTTTTGACGTTACTTAGCCAGCGTTCAAGATGGCCAACTCACTAAGACATTATGAAATGTTACGCCATTAGCTTTGTGGAACCAAGAAAAACAACTATCACGGGTCCTCTTCAGCTAACTCTAAGCCATGCCTCATGAGATAATTTTATGGACAATTATGATGATCAAAAATTTCTGTCATATTCAGTTCAACCACCAGTTTCGGAAAGAGACAAATTTTAAGAGGAAAGAAAGGAATGAGACTATGTCCATTGCTATAACCTGAGAAAATTGTGAACCACACGGTCTCTGTAGGTCAACTACCTCAACTCTAATGCATCTATCCTGTGTGTCTAGGACTTTAAAATAATAAAAGATGAAAAAAATAAAGAAAATAAAAAAGGATGTTGGGAAATTAGCAACAGCTTGTTTCAAAAACTACTTAAAGGTCAGAATTTATTATTTCTAAAAACTGTGACTTCCTTGGTATTTTTATTTAATTTACAGGACTAATCCTAGATTTACAGAATTTAATAAAGTGTGCTATGCTCTTGAACTGTATCTAATGGATAAAACCAAAGATTTTCCTTTGAAGTTCTTAAAGTATTTTCTCACCATTCAGATTGATTTTCTTGTTCTTTTCTGTAGTTTTCATTCTACTTCTAGGAGAATCTGCTGTCAGAATAAAACCAGATTCTTCCAGTGAATGCAAATCTAAAGAGCTTCCTTTCCTGTCTTTCTGTTGCCGTGAAGAGGATCCAACAGAATGGTCACCTACATTTTAACCACACCCCTGTAAGAGGCATGTAACAAATAATTCTGAGAGTCATATTAATAGCAGGGAAACAAGATGTCTGCCAATATTCTCACAGGAAGCTAGTGGTGAAAGACGGAATAGAAGCCAGGCTTTCAGGGCACTGGCTAGGCATTCTGTGTGGTCTCCCACACTGTTTCTCTTTTGAACTTTTCAATTCCAAAGCAAAAATACCATAGCTATAATGCCACCAAGGACGTTGGCATTATACAACAACAGACAGTCCCTTTGGTCCTTTTCTGACCCTACCTAAACAACCACCGTCTCACAGGGTGTGGTGGGTTTCATGAGGACGTAATAAAGTAACACTGGTAATAATCCCCCCTAAGTTTTGTGACTGAGCCCGTGTTGTCTTGAATGACACATACCATGGCCATCATCCAGGAATTCTGTGATGGTGGCTGAAGTGCACTTGGACCAGGGTTTGGACGCGTCGATGCTGGTTAGGATGGAAGACATTAAGCGCTTATCTTCTGTGGAACCAAAGTTTTCTTCACAGAATTTGGAATCATCATGGGAGAGGCCAAGTAGATGTCCTAAGGGAGAGAAGAGTGGGAGCGCAGATAATGAGCGATTTTGCATTTCTACTTTTCCGTGACAATTATACTAGCACTTGGTCTCCCTCCCCTGCCCCCAACTGTACATGAGTTCATTTTAACTGCTTTCTCATGCACAGACTGGACCCCCAGGGAAATTAAAGCTGTGTGTAGTCAGAGCAGTCACTTTTGGTGAACATTTAGAGGAAAACTGAAAAATTACACAAAGGAATAGACGGTCCCATAATCCATCTGGATCACACATGCTCAACGACATGTAGAAACAGGCCTTATTTAGAATCTAGAATTCGCAAGGCAACTGTGGGATTATGTCATAGCCCTGACTACATGTTATTTTGATTACTTGTCTAATTTTCCGCCTTCTCTGATCAACCAGGAGCCCCATGAGATCAGAGAACATCTCCTCCATCCACTGTTGAAACCTCTGTATTTAACTCAATGTTCTGCAAGTTGCAAACACTTAATAGACGGTTGTTGAATGTCAGTGACTTCTATTTTCTTGGCCAAGTTACCAGGTAGCTATCTAAGAGACGACAAGGGGGGGAAAGAAAGAGGAGTAAAATTAGTAACGTTCTGGCTCCCAACAAAGGTAAGCTTGCTGTCACCCTTTCGTTTCCTTTGTTTAGAGAGTTCTGCATGTTTGCTCATCCCCCAAATAAATGACAGATTTTGAAAAACATACCCATTGAAGAACCGTCTAGGGCACTAAGATGCCCACCGCGGCGTGTTAGAGCTTAAAGAGAGAACAGCTACAAGAAACGTCGGTGATTGTCCCAAACCACTCAGCCCCGTGGGTGTTAGTGCTCCAGCTCACTATGCATGCTCCCTGCAATCCCAGGCTGCCATTTCCAGTCTATCAAGCTCAGTGTCCCAACCACATTCTTATAATCTAGTCTTTTTTTTTTTATTGTTATATAAGATTTTCACATAGTCTAAGGATAAAATGACATTCTCCAGGATATCTAAAATTTTTTTTTAATTTTTTTAATGTTTTTAATTTATTTTTGAGACAGAGAGAGACAGAGCATGAACAGCGGAGGGGCAGAGAGAGAGGGAGACACAGAATCCAAAGCAGGCTCCAGACTCTGAGCTGGACGCGGGGCTCGAACCCACGAACCGTGAGATCATGACCTGAGCCGAAGTCGGACGCCCAACTGACTGAGCCACCCAGGCGCCCCTAATTTTTTTTTTTTTAATTCCAGAACAGTATTTTGTAGAGACTCTGAAAAAGTAGACAAGTAGATCCTAATAGCTTTTTTTTTGGTAAAGTTTCATAGAATCATACACAAAGGATCAAAAAAAGGGTGTATAAAATACTATAGAAAAATGATGACTGCATTGGGTTCCCGGATGCCAAAGGCAGGGACTTTGGTCATTCTGCCAAAAAACAACAACAACAAAAAAAACCCAAAAAAGTTCAGTGCACAACAGTAAAACCCAACAGAGATGAAATCTTTCATTCCACATTCCAGCTACTTTGGGCCAACTTGTTAAATCACCAACACCTCATAACAAAACTGTCCACCAAGCAGCTGCTTGCTGTTGTGGCTGAAATTAAGTGGCCAGGGCTCAGTGACCTTCCAAAGCTCCACATTTTTATGGTATTTATACAGTTATTTACTTCAATAGCATTTGCCAGCCTAGCAAGTTTTCTGTGGGAAACCCTCCTGCTCTCACGTTTTATTTCCTCAGTAGCACGAATGTGCATCAGAGTCTGTTAAGTATGTCCCAAATAACACGCAAAAGGAGACGGCGGGGGGGGGGGGGGCAGGGGTTGTCCAGTTTTTGGATGGTACATGGAGTTTTCTTCAGGCAACCCACAGCTCTGAAAAAAACAGGACCTTTCACCATGTCCTGTCCAAAATGGCTTCAAGTTACTTAGTGCAAAGAACACTTGTGGAGAAGGCACTCTGTGCTTCTTGAACTTTTCCGTCGTAGAATCTTTATCAGCTAACGCTGTGAGATTTGTGTGGAAATTTCATACTTGGGTTTTTTTTTTCCCCCTGGCATAGAAGAGAGAGAGGGAAAGTGGCCTAGGGTGACCTCTGCCACTTAACATTTATTTGAATCCAGGTTTTACACTCTATTTCATAAGATATTCGGATCTATTTAACAAAGCAATAGTCTTTTCCTCCAAATGTGTCGAAACAAATAACACTTTCCATATGAATTTTTATTACAGCATCAGGTGATTTTGGAGGGTAAATTTCAGACTTCTGAATTACAATACAGGCTGGGGCGCCCGGGTGGCTCCGTGGGGTCAGCATCCAACTTTAGATTTTGGCTCAGGTTATGACCTCACAGTTTGTGAGTTCAAGCCCTGCATCAGGCTCCGAGCTGATAGTGCGGAGCCTGGATGGGACTCTCTCTCTCTTAAAAAACTTAAAAAAAAGGAAAAAAAAAAGAATAGAATACAGACCATGTGGCAAATACCAAAGTACCTTTGAGAAGCCCTGAAGAGTACCTCAATTTTTTCTTTCATATAGAACAGCGACACATATAATTTTTTTAAAGATTTCAGTTCTACAAGCCACAGTTTATTTAAAAATATTTTGTGGGGCGCCTGGGTGGCTCAGTCGGTTGAGCATCCGACTTCAGCTCAGGTCATGATCTCATGGTTTGTGAGTTTGAGCCCCATGTTGGGGTCTGTGCTGACAGCTCGGAGCCTGGAGCCTGCTTTGGATTCTATGTGTCCCTCTCTCTCTGCCCCTTCCCCGCTCATGCTCTGTCTCTGTCTCTCAAAAATGAATAAACGTTAAAAAAACAAAAAAAATATTTTGTTACAGTTTTAGGAATCTTTTGGCGTGCCACTTGGCAGGATATTGTGAATCTTACGCTCCATCAATTTCCTAATTTATCAGTGTAACTTAGCTGCTGCCGAAGATACGTATAAGGAATTTTTATATGGCGACCAGAAAAGATTGCCATTCTGAGCAGGAACAAAGCCTAGTTCCACTTCAGTAAGAGCTAAAAGAAGACGTGAATTTTCTAAGATCTGCAACAGTGAATCGGGAATGGACGGCTTAGGGGTCAAGGGAGAGACAGAATCTTTGGAGGAATATTCTGTTCTCCGTGAAGAAAGTCTGTCGGCTGGTTGGGAGAAGCATGCTCTCTAAAGGACAATAGGAGTCATGGCCAACGCGAAGAACATTTAAGCACCCACAGAAACAGGCAGTCAGTTCCAATAGCTGGAAGCAGGGCACAGTGAGAGAGACCCATGTGACTTCCCTTCAGGAGCTGGACAGGAATTAAAATGGAAGATCAATGTGAGGAATGTTTGGATGCTCTTCAGGAGAGACGTGACAGCCATACTAAAGGCCGTGAGCAGCAAAAGTTGTGGTATTTTCAAATGTTGAGTCCCCCGATCATTATGCTAAGACATTAATGTCAGCCTGAGGTTTGCCAATATCTCTGAGCCCTGAAATGCCAAGATACATATAAAAGCGCAGGATATTTTAAAAGGACACTCACATTAGAGACCACACACTATGGCACTAAACGCTTATTAACATAGAAAAATCCAGAATCCAGGAAACTTAAGATAATAATGTCGTAGCGGACAATAATGCATTTCGAGTCGGTGTTGTGAAAGGTTTAATTAGAATGGATCACGATGTCCCTGATCTCCTAGGACATCTGCCTTTTCCAGTGAGAATTCGTTCATCAGTCACCCACGGGGATGTTGAAAATTGCAGATGTGAGCAGAGACGAAGCATTTCCCTGAGAAGCAGCCTTCAGCAGGATTAGCACAGCTGGGATTTGCACAAATGTGTCCCAGAGATTAAGACGGCAAATGAAGCATATGAAGCCTTGGTGGAGAAAATGTTTACAACCCCTAAATTTAGGGTGTTGGTTTATCAAAATGCATTTTACGAGGAGTCTTTAGAGCAATACAGAGCAGAGTTAGTTGAGGGGTGAAGTCCTTGGAGGAGGCCGAGTGATAGAACCAAGGAACCCACAGAGAAAGGCAATTCTCACCCTCGGAAAGCCAGGTATTTCTTTCCAAAGTCCCCGTAGAAAAGAAGAGCGGAGGGCACGTGGGAAACTCAGTCGGTCAAGCATCTGACTCTTGGCCTCGGCTCAGGTCACGATCTCAGGGTTCCTCAGATCGAGCTCTATGTGGTGCCCTACCTTGACAGTGAGGAGCCTGCTTGGGATTCTTTCTCTCCCTCCCCCTCTGCCCTTCCCCCTTTCTCTCTCTCTTTCTCCCTCTCAAAGCAAATAAACTTAAAAAAAAAAAAAGAAAGCAAGAAAAGAAGAGTGAGGAGTCGTCAAGGCAGTTTTGAAAGTAAAAGAAGAGATCTGAAGAAGCTCAACCAAGCTCCTAGAGTCAAACCCCTACCGAGAAGAGACAACGTAGAAAGTAGACAGAAGGTGATAACTCACTGTCAGGGTTTCAAGTAGAGGTCCCAAAGTCTCGCTTTAAGAAGGAATTAGTATTTGCATTTGCAAGAATTAGTGTTCGTATGAATATTAAAATTGGAAGTATTAGTATTTGTAATTAGTAGACGTGCAAAAGATTGAAGAGCAGTTTGCTTTAACTACGTTAAGTCATCTTGTTTACAAGGCTATCTTTTGCAGGCGATCTTTAATTCTTTTTTTATTATTAATTTTTTTTAACATTTATTTATTTTTGAGACAGAGACAGAGCATGAATGGGGGAGGGGCAGAGAGAGAGGGAGACACAGAATCTGAGGCAGGCTCCAGGCTCCGAGCTGTCAGCACAGAGCCTGACGCGGGGCTCGAACTCACGAGCTGTGAGATCATGACCTGAGCCGAAGTCGGAAGCTCAACCGACTGAGCCACCCAGGCGCCCCATGCAGTCAATCTTTAATTCTTGATTAACGTAGCTGGAAACCTTTCACCTCAAATCTGGAGGCAATGAAAGGAACAAACACACTTGTGTAGTGAGTGCACTTGTTAATGACATTTGTATTTATATATGAACTAAGAACATGAAAGGTATTACAGAAGTCAGAAGGAAACTTGGGAGAATAATGCACCTGGGTAATCCAATATTTTCCCAAGTGCTACGGACTTCAGAACTGCCTCTTGTTCTTTGAGATCATTATTAAAAGTCAAGATGTAAATTGCAAATGCTTTTGGAGAGAATACTTATCTATTCTTAATAGACATTCGATCATATCACAAATACAACAATCTTGCTCATGAGTGCCCATCACACAAAGCTCTGGAAAGAGCTTATTTGGATTACACAAGGAAATAAATTTCATGGTGAATTATGTCAAAGCAAAGTCTGTAGGGTAGGAGTTTGAATTATACTGTTAATCTCAGAAATAGCAAACAATTAGTCACCCAGTAATTTCTCTAGTATGGTAATTGTCTTTTTAAAGGCAAAATGAGTGAGATCTCATTAAATAAATTTCATCTTTGATATTCACAGTATAGACTTAAAGAGTATCTTGCCTCCTTAAATTCACAAATGACTCTGATGTTAGTAAATCTGAGAAAATGTATACACACCGGGTGGAGACACGTTACTACAAAGGGAAATGTTGGTCCAGCGTCTTATTCAGCTCAGGCGTTACTCTACAACTAGGGCTAACTTATAATATTAACCTCAGGAAGGAAATTGGGTTGTTTTTCTAAACTTTGGTCTGAAAATTACACAGCATTTCAAACTCTTGTATCTTGACCCTAAGCTGACCAACGGACAAGGGGACAGAGCACCACATCCTACAAAAAGTCACAAAAAGCTCTGTAATGTGTTTACTTAAGAAAGAACAGCTCGGATGAAGCATCTGTTTCTTAATGAGGTCATGTTTTTATTTTACCTAATTTTCCAGCTGGGATTATTGAGGTGTAAGATCATCTTGCCAGGGGTTGAAAAGTGAGCCAACAGCTCACGTGGGATCCGAATCCAGAATCCTTGAAGAAGAGAACCAGGAGCTCCAGGAACTGGATCCTACATGTCTATTCAAATGCAAAGCCTCATGCAGAAGTGATAAAACCCTTACAAACTCCCATTTCAAAACGTTAAGCATGAATGGTAAGTGTATCAGTTATAGAATTCGGAAGGAAGAAAACTTAATTTGGGGGCCTTCTAGCTAGCTGTGGATACAAAGGATATTGAATCCTTTGTAACCAAATTCAGGATTATCTCCTGGAAGATCAACACTAACGAACCATTATAGGATAGCATCGAAATCTTGGGTTTTAGAGCCAAGTGAATTGGGTTCACGTCTTACCCTAGCAGTATACTAGCTGTTGACCTCGGGCACGTTTAGAAATTTCTTAAAGATGCTTACATCTCTGTGTTTTTTCCTTTCTTGGGTGACTCACTGATAGTGCTTACCCCATGGCATTTTGTGAGGATCAAATAATATAAAAGATGCAAGGTGCTTAGAAAATACACTTGACAAGTATCAAAGGCCCAGGGATTGTGAGCTGACTTTATTGTTCTCACTGATATCCTCGCTTTGTTATGCTCTTGAGTACTCTAATCTTAAGTAGTTTTGATAAATTTGGATATTAACAGACAATTGAGGAGAGAAGGAGACGTTTGCTAACCATTAGAGGGGGAAAAAATCATGCATCAAGTTTGTGATGTCTTTACTCTTTATGTGACCTTCAACTTGGATTTCTACACATGTGGCAGACAATCTAGAGGCTTCCACAAGAGAAATGGGAATTGGGATAGGATACAGAAAACACAGAACCGGCACACAAAAAACCCTAAATCTCCCATTGCTGCGGGACGTAGAGTCGAGACCCATTTCCACCTTTCATCCGGGGGCCAAGAATGACAGTGTGGTATGGCTCCAGACTAGATAGAAAATAATAATAATAATAATACATTTAGCTCACGTTGATTAAAGCTATACGTTCGGGTTTAAATCCAAGTTTAATCCTAGCTTCCTTTCACTCCACATTCACAGTTGGTCCTGACATCTGATTCTGTGTGTTGGCTTCAGTCTATGGTGTTTCGAGGGCCTCTGCAGCTTTTCAAAACATGGCCTTGTTTAATCTAATCATCTCTGGGAGCACAGTCACACACATCAGCGCAACCAAAGAACTCCCTCTAACCACAGCAAAACAGGGGCAGCCGGGCTGCCGTGTCTCCACCACTTACTTCCTAAGCCTCCAGCTGAATACTTGGCTTTGACTTTTTAAGTTGCCTGACTTTAGCTCAGGAAGCATTTTGGAGTCTTTCACGGTGGAGAGATTCCCTTAGCACATTTTATAATTAACTACGATAAAGCAAAGCTTCAGCAAGTTCGCAAATGATGGATTTCATTAGCCTAAATAAAATCAGATTGTTCTCCTTCGCATATGGGGAGCTGGCCCAACATCAATAAAATTATTATTTTGGAGAACCATGTGTGCAACAGGTGAAATCTTTATTATTACAAGCCAATAATAAAAGTTTGACAAGTTAAAAATATAAACTCAAAATGTAAACTTACATTCACTTGCAAACTTTCCACAGTTCACACTTGGGTTATAAAATGGCCATAACTACATTCTTGCCTCCACTCAAGGCACACGGATGAGGACTGTGTTCCCGAGAGTTTAAAGCAACTTCTTAAAATGTCCGAACAATTTAGTCGATGTTTACATACACAAAACATGGCAAGGAGGAAGACAAATTATTATTGCCTGTGTAGGGTCTATATTTATCAAAATCTATTTTCCAGAAGCCTGCACTGGCATCAGTAGACTATGTATCTCCAAAATCTAGCTCTTTTTATGGAAACGATTAGCAGGAAAAGAGAAGTGTTCACATTAATATCTGGTCCAGGGAAAGAGTCACTTTTCAGAATTGTTCATTGAAGCCACTCTGATTTTAGCCTGATGGACAGAGAAGCTGTAAGATGGGTCCTTCAGGCTAGTTCAAGTACTTCACGTTAATTTTCAAGTTCGGAAACATTTTAGATAGAGGGGATACAAGACCAAAGAAAATTGTGATTCAAATCTGACTCTGTATTTTAAACCACTAGGTACAGAAATACGCAGTGGTGGGGCATAGCGTGAGAAACTTCAAGTCCGTTAATGGAAGCATTATTCTTTTCCTTCCTTAATTAAAAAAAACATTAAGTGTGTTCATTTCAAGACAGAGAGAGTGAGTGGGGGAGGGGCAGAGAGAATGGAGAGAGAGAATCCCAAGCAGGCTCTGCACTGTCAGCGTGGAGCCCGACCTGGGGCTCGAACTCACAGGATGCGAAATCCCAACCTGAATCGGAATCAAGATCCGACGGAGCCACAGGCACCCCGAAAGCATTTTCCTTAATCAAATACAGTAAAACCTTGCTTTGCGAACATAATTCGTTCTGGGCAAACACGTTTGTAATCCAAAGCACTCGTGTCCCAAAGCGAATTTCAAGAACCACTGGCTCAGTTGTGATCATGCGATGTTCAGCCTCATGTACTACTTGTATTGCAAGACATCGCTCGGTTAGCAAGTTAAAATTTATTGGACCTATTTGCTCATCTTGTGAAACACTCACAGACCAAGTTACTTGCACTTCAAGGTCTCACTGTATATCTTTTTACTGCTTATAGAAGAAATAAAGTAGAAAAATTATGGGAACAGCCTAGAAATTTTCTTCACGGCTTATGCTTGGAGCACAGTAACATACCTCCACAGTCTGTGTGCATGAAGCAAACTGCACATTTTGGAATGTTCTCAAGCAGATTTCAAAGCACTCTAGCAAAAACTGAGGTCACTTTACCACTGTCCACAGCCTATATATATAACCTCCCAATCTGGAAAGTGGTAAATGTCTAATAAAAGGAAGGGAAGAAATCACACGAGAAGAATGAAGTGGAATTAGAATCCAGAGCATGGTTAGCTCAGACCCATGGTTTCATGCAACAATCTAAAAATAAAGTGCCGGAAACAGCTCAGCGAGTGGCATTACCAAAGATCACACTGGCTGCAGAGGCAAGACTGAAATAACAGACAGATGATGAGGAAATATTTTGTGGGGTTATTGTCTCTAATTTCTTTAAGGCTCGTACTTTATAACATATGTTCACAATATCTAGGCAAGAGGTGAAATTAAAGAATAATAAAGCAATTAGAAAATAAAGAGAATGCAAGCCAGATCCCTTTGCAAAAGGAAAATTAAGTCCATATCCCCTTATCCCCAGATCTTAAATTTCTCAGATTAAGCTATATGTAATGCAGAAAGATAGATTAAGTGGGCAGTGTTTGACTGAAGAATGGATTATAGAGAATTCTAAAGAAGGAAACAGAGATGACCCAACCAAGAAATTAAAGGGAACAGAGGGCATGGTCATATAATCAAAGATTTGGGCTTGAGTTTTTCGCATAGAAGCCTATACTTCTCCATCATTGTTCCCTTGTAAAACTGCCCAATACTGTACCATTAAGAAAAGTCCTTATTGTACATATACAGCTTTAATAAAACATTTGTTCTCATCAGCACCTGTCTTCCTACTTCTCAGGCTGCTGGGCCTGCCCACGTTTACCCTTGGTTTAGGAATTCAGGAAGGCTGGGAAAGGTGATGCCAGAAGGTTCTTCATGCCAGCCCAGTTGTCTTGAGAGTCTAATGCATCCCCAAAGAGACTTACTTTACTGCCACAGCGATACTCTTGCAGAGAAACCTCCCAAATGCTAGCAATGCGTGATAACAGCCCATTGCAGGATTAAAGGGAGAAATAGCCCTTCCTTCAAGAACTTTGTAATCTCTTCTTTAGAAGATCAGGATGTAGGGCTCATAATCTTACGGATGGCTGATGTCACAATCCAACAGTGTCACTTACTCACAGAGTCTGAGATGAAGCAGCCTCTGCCTACCCACAGATACAGAACCTTTCTTTCGGAACTTCCATCGCTCTGAATAATGGTGATTAACTACTGGTGTACTTTCAAAATCATCTCTGCTTAATGATAATCCTCTGGAGCATTTGGGCTAATTCTTCTTAGCTTCTGCTGCACGTTCAGAATGTTGCCTTGGGCAGCTCTTGTGTTTTTCCCACTTACTCACTCGTGCACATCCGTCTATAGGTAATAAATACTGATTAAGGATCTATATTAGGCTGTATCATTATCAGCTTAATAGGTATAAATGAGAGAGAGGTAAAGACATATTCCCAGCTCTGAGAGCTCAAATAGCATATGTGTTTTAAAAACCTTTTCAGGCTTGCCAGGTCTTTTTTTTTTTTTTAATGTTTATTCATTTTTGAAAGACAGAGAGAGACAGAGTACAGCAGGGGTGGGGCGGAGAGAGAGGGGGAGCAGAGAATCAGAAGCAGGCTCCAGGCTCTGAGCTGTCAGCACAGAGCCCGAGCGGGGCTCGAACTCACAGACCGCAAGATCATGACCTGAGCCGAAGTCGGACGCTCAACCGACTGAGCCACCCAGGTGCCCCATTGCCAGGTCTTTTAAAGTAGCACACATCTCATCATTAGCCCACGTTACAGACAAGAAATGGAGACTCAGTGTCTGAATCTCTTGCGTGAGACAAATCAGAGACCACGGAGGCCGAGATGAGACTCCGTCTGGAGGCTACAGATGCCCAATTAATGTATAAATTAAATTATTATCAGTGATGCCATAAGGTGGTTATTTATGTTAAGGCTTTTATGTCCGTGTGCTGTTTTTTTTTCCTTAGATAGTAAGAAGAGTGTCAGTGGAGAAAATTGGAGTCGTGATTAATACTTAAGAATTGAAATTTAACCACTGATTTCCACTTCACTGTTGCATTGTGCTGACTTACACAATTACATCTCTGATTTGAAGTTATTTGACTCTCCAAGGAAAACACAGCAGCCAGAAACCTGCCCTCTGTGAAATGTTCTCTGCCTACTAGGAATGTGAAAAAGCAGCTTTTAATTTCTGTTTAAGAATTACAGTTTTAGGTTAAAAACCTCAATCTGTTTAAGAGAAATAGAGCAAAAAAGTATCAAAGCATACTCTGCTCCCAAGAAGATGATGCTAAAAGGTGAGCCATACGTCTAACGTTAAATGAATGTGCTACCTAAGAAGCAAAACAGAAGCATATGTGGTTATAAATAACAGCTGGTGTCTGTAACCTACCCAATTTGGACCCCAAAATAACTCCATGAAATCGGCACCATTATTCCTATACTTCAGATATGAAAACAAGCTTTGAGAATTTAAATAGTAAGACCAATGTGACACAGCAGAAAGTACTTTAGGAAGAATTGAGCCCAGATGTGTCTGATTCTAATATCTAATTCTAAATACTAAAGTACTCATATACCTAGGAACCTAGGTCACTGCCCGGGAAACACATTTCCTAACTGCTGGGATATTTTTCAACAATTAACTCCGTCCTAAATTCCCAATCTTAAGATTTAGACGTGTCTCTTATAACACACAAATCGGGTGACATTTGAAGACAAACCCTGTGGACTGTTGGTCTCAGTTTGTCTTTGTTATTAAAGACGAGATAGGACTGTTTGTTATAAGCTATTATTTACCTTTGACAGGAGCTATTATCGCTCACAGTGGAATAAACATGACAAATCTCTGTGCAAAACTGATTAGCCCTGGAGGAGTCCGGAGACTCTTGGGTAACTTTCAAGAGGCACCTCGCTGCATTTCATAGTCAACTGTGACAAATTCCATCTCAGAGTCATTGATGGATACACGTCACAGGACAGTAGCTGTCGCAAACTTCTCTTAGACGTTTAAATGACACTGTCCACAGGCAACATCTCCTGTGTGCCCGACTGTGCCTTCCTTCTCCCTAACCAGTTAACCCTACAAGTGCAAATATAAACACATTTAATCCCCAGCAGTACATCTGAACCTGGAGAGATCTGGAATTAATTGCCAAGTATTTTGGTTCCCGTTGCAGCTGTTACAAGTGTTTGATTTGGCGAGGGAAGAGAATAAGGCGCTGCATACCAATTTCGTGAGCCACGGTGAAAGCCGCATGGAGGCCATCATCTTCAATCACAGCACAGCTGCGCTCCGGGGAACATATGGTCCCAACGTCTGCCATTCCCAGGGTGTCACATGAATGATGCCCACATAAATCCTGCCGGGGAGAAAGAAAGAAATCATTAAAATCAATTTACATCCAGAAGGAGCCACCTTGGCGAGTCACTTGCTCACTCCAAACAGCAAGAGGGGGATAGGTTTATGGGATCACCTGTTCAGCTCTGGAAATGCTCCAAAGACAGATTAGTGGCATGGACTCTTCTAAACATCTCCTGGCCCCAGAGGGGATGGGACTCAACTGCATTTAAAAAGAAGTCCTGGGATTGTAGCTTGTCCGTTACAATAGCAACCTCGGCTCTCACAAAGAGGTACAGCATATACACAGGCACTTAACGGGCAGGATCACTTTCACATACAGTCATGCTTACCAAAGCCCTCAAATTCTGACCGAAAGTCATGCTAAGCTTATCAGAAGCCCGGCCTAATAATTTATTTTGCATCACAGGGGCAAACTGCAACCACGTGTTTGTGGCAAAATACAAGTGTATCAGTAACTCAAATAGGAAACTAAATTGCAATCCAAAAGCGTAATCCCTTGAAAGATTGGCTCTTCATTTCCAAATGCAGCTGTAATTTCATTGGTTACGTCTTCAAAAATGCATGCATTCTTACTCATAGCATCCGATGCAGCGTTTCTCAACCTGATCAATCTGCGGAAAATATACGCGATATATTGTGTTTATAGAAGTGAGTGGGAGCATTTTTCTGATGAGAAGTTGTATAGCTTTGAAAAGCTTCTCAAAGAAAAACATGATCATATCCCATTAAAATGATCATTAAATATGATCGAGTTAGCTGAAAGAGACATCACGAGACAATTGTAAGTTATGAAGCATAAAGAGAAAATATAAGCCAGGATTTTGTACATGATCGATCTGTAATAAGCTTTCCCTTAAATGCTATTTGAGTATTAAGAGACATCAGAACTTCTTGTGTTTGACCACCGTCTTCAATGAAAATTAATGAACATTGTGTATTTCCACATCCCCAAATGCAAGATAGTATCCTAGTGAGCCATAAATGAATTCCAGAAGAAAAAGGTTTTTTTTTAATACCATTATAAAAGATGACTATTTACCGGTTGAGATAATAAGTATTGTTTCCATCATAGCTATTATCTTTGCATCCCCAACTACGACAATGTCTGGTTCATTTGCTTAATTGAGGTGAACTGGGACATAGAGTCAGATGCAGCGTAGACCTTGCACACCTTCTAGCATACACGGTATGCTAGAAAGCTCTCAGCAGGTTCCAGGAAGTCAGTGCACGATGTTTTTACTACATAACCAACATTACCCACTCCATGTCAACATAGTCATCTAACTCTTCCCTATTTTGCTGCATACAAATCTAACCAAGGTAAAGAATATTTAAAACATATACCCTACGATCTTCTCTCTACACTTTCAGGTCCTTATTGTGTTCCATAGATTATGAGATCCCAGCTGTGACGCACTACATTGTTGCCTCCATGTTATTATAGCTTCAGACAGTGGAAATCTCGGCCAAGTAGCCTTGGTGAATCAAGTCCCCAAACCAGCAATAGCCTCCCCAAGTTTCCTGTGTATCCTCATATGTCATCCCGTGGGATCTCAAATTACAGCTGTTGAGAACAAATTAGTAGCTTTTAAAATTGAAACTGGAACACGCTTTTGCATAATAATCAGTCTTCGAGATAATAATATAGCACAATACATTTTCAATCCAGTTTTTCTCCAATCATCTCAGTCACGTCAAGACCAAAGACTCACTTGTCATTGCTAGACACGACAGGCTTTCCCTGCACACATTTTTTGTAAACCCAGAGTGACGTGTATCGTCACAAGTTGGGGGTCGTTATCTTCAAATAACGAAATGCAGGAATTGTTGTCCCTTCTTACTCCGTATGTCGTTCAGCAGCTCAGATGAAGAGTCACAGCAAATGGAAATGGCCCTCCTGCTTTGAACAAAGTTTAAACTGGATTCTTAATATCTCTCTGTGTGCTTGTGTCAATTGCTCATTAGAGGCTATCAACTCTCCTTGTTATCCGTGAATTGCATTCAATGCAGTTGGCCCTTTGCCACAGAAATGTGTGCATGTGCCAAAATTATGAACAGAAGCAGTTGTTCTTTTTTTTTTTTCTTTTTGTAAGCACAACTGATTAAACCCCTTGATGACACGGCCATACTTTACATAATTTCGTAACTATAATTATGTAAACTGGCAACCTCTCCACTTCATTCACGCATTGCAAACCTTGGCAACCCAGATACAGTTTCATCCCCAAGATTTCGAACGAGAAGTCTGTATTTCGTTGTGATCCGATGTTCATGCCAATGCGTAAAAACTCAACTTGTGCATCAAATTACTGAGAATACAGCACATCACACCTATACCAATTTGTGGTAGAGATTTATGACATTTACAGGTGCACACTTTATTTGAAGTTAGTAGGATTTTTTTTAAATGTTATTTCAGATTAGGAGTAAGGAGACAAGGGGGCGATAGCACCTATCTGTCTATCTATCTATCTATCTATCTATCTATATCTATCTCTATTATCCATCCATCCATCCCTCCACCTATCTGTCTTCTGGATCTGGAGGCAGGGGATATTGAAAAAATGGTGACTCATACATACTATCCACATAAAAGGTAATTAAGTGAAAACTGCTAATAAGAGTTTCTGCTTGGTCAGTGTAGACCTGAAGGTACGTTATAGTTTTGTTATGTTAAAGATGGCCCTTTTCATGCAGGATCCAGATCTTATCACCATGGTGTAGATAGCACTGCAAAGGAAGATTAGTAAAATATAAACGTTGGAAAAGCATGCAGAAACTTAACAGGTGGCTTGTGGTGTAGGCCAGGAGATATGACTGGGACATTGGATCTAACTCAAAAATAGAGCTTAGATGGTCAACAAGATCGATGAAGACTTGACAAGGAAGTCATTGACACGGTGACCACTCACCAGATGTGGCCGTTTAGGGGATTATGAATGTGTCAGCATCTGTGATTCATCATGAAATTTAGAAGGACTAGTAGCACCCCAGACCTATTCTTGGGGATGGAGTCAGGGGGAGGGAGCCAGAAAAGTATGCTACCTGGAGAAGCAGATGCCCAGAAGATAGTACAAATCCCACTTGACCCACTGGTCCCAATGACCCCTTAGCAAATCCCAGTGGTCAGTAATGAAGCAAGAAGACATGAGAACGTGCAAAGAGGAATGAATAGCGAGAGCCATGGGATTTCTTGCCTTGACTGGGAGACTGGCCTCTCATGCAGCATAAATGCGCTGCGGGAAGGAGCCAAAAAGCAACACAAGGTAAGAAGAGCAGCCATCATCACACCTGCAGCAATGGCAGCCCCAATTAAGGGAGAGTTCCTCGTCCAATGGAATCCTGAGTTAAATACCAGCAACTTCTGTTTATATAAATATTACCATCTCATAAGGGCAAGCATGGAGCTCAAGAGAAGGGCACAGAAGACGGATTAATAAGCCTAAGATGCCTGTCTGACTTCCCAATTCCTACGAAAAGGGATTAAGACAGAAGAATTCATCTTGCATGGTACATATTTTAGTCTTAAGTACTATTCAAACATATACACCATAATGCAGACTTATCTGTGCATCCAATTCTTGAGGTGTCATTTGCCTTTCTGGCCACCTGTACAGCAATCCCCAATAGCAGAGGTCTTGATTTAGATCTCAAGTGAAACTGGGTTCATCGGGTCTGTTGGTCTGACCATTATGGTGACCCATGGTATACAATCTCTGTCCATGCTTCTGGATACAACTAGGTGATACAAATATACCGAGGCCATGGATCCAGATGCATCGATTCCTAAAACAATTATGATGTGCCCCCAATCTGCTGACGCTGTGCTCAGTGCTGACCCTGTGATAAATAAATAAGATCTGATCTTGGCCTTAAGAAGCATCGCGATCTAGTGAGCAAAACAGATATGCCAAGAAGGAGGCAAATTGTGACATGCTATTACAACTGATTTTTGAGGGAATGGAGAATGAATCTGAATCAATAAAAGTGTCTCAAAGGAGGTGACTGATACTGAGGGATGAATAGAAGTCTGAAAGTCTTAGAGGAGGGGTATCCCAACCAGGAAAGATTGGTCAATACATCAGGGGGTGGTAGAAGGCAGGCTCTGTTTGGGGGGAATGACAGGGAGCTTGTCATGGCTGGAGAATGTAGGATCTGTCGGGTGAAAGGCAATCAGGGGAAGCTGGAAAGATGGTGTGGCCCAAGTTCCAAGATGGGACATTTTGTCTGCTAAAGGTAAAGTAAGAAGAAGGGAAAGACGGAAGCAGCAAGCTGGAGGTTAGGGGGAGGAAATGCTTGGGAGAGTCCTTTTGGAGAACAGGAATGGAAGCTGATTAGACACAGTCAATGCAAAGTAGACCACTGCTTTTTTAAGGTTTTATTTATTTATTTTGAGAGAGAGAGAGAGATAGAGGGAGCTCGCAAGCAGGGGAGGAGCAGAGAGAGAGAGAGAGGGAGAGAGAGAGAATCCCAGACTCTGAGCTGTCAGCACAGAGTCCCACACGACCCGGGGCTGACCTGAGCCCAAATCAAGAGTCAGTTTTAACCAACTGAGCCACCCAGGCACCCTTAACGCAGATCACTTTTTAATTCTAACACTACTAGTCAGAGTCATTACCTAAGTTGTTTAAATGCTTTGAGACAAAGTTCCCTCATCATTAACATAAGGAATTTTGGACCAGGGGATCCCTAAGTCTTTCCAGCTCTACCTGTGTTGATATTAAATGGAAACACTCCAATTTATAGGTGGAGAAATTAAAGCTCAGGGCAATCAGTGTCCCAAGTTGCAAGCCTGAGACGGGTGAAGCCAAAATTTGAACCCACATCTAAACGCCCCAATTCCTAAACCACCTTCACCATGGTACTGGTAAGGCATCACACATATTTTCCTTGACAGTTCTGTTACCTTTTACATTTATAGCCTGTGCCTGATCAAGCAAATTCTTTCCTACAACAAATAATGCAGCATGGTCTTTATCTCTACAGTGTGTTCAGTAAAACTCAGCAATTTAGAAGCATACTAAATGTATAAAAGCACTGAGAAAGATATTCCAGAAAAGAAGAAAATGGAAGGGCTGGATAAGAAACCTGGACTTCATTTACTTGTACTTTCTTTCTCTCTCTCTCTCTCTCTCTCTCTCTCTCTCTCTCCCCCCTACCACATCTGATTGGTCACCTAAGTCACTGATCCCACCTACCAAATGTCTCCTCCTCTTCCTTCCATTATGGCTTCCTGCCTGTACCATCATCTGAGGCTTCTAAGTGGTCCCTTTGTCTCATGTAACTGCCCTGCCTGTACGCAGCAGTCAGTTACCTTCCAGAGCCCAGATCTGATTAGCATGGCATTCAACCTGCAAGCCAGGCTTCCTGTCAGCCTCCACTGCACTGTCATGTCCCCTCTTGTCCGCTATTTCCTGCATATCTTATCAACATTTTGGGGCCAAACCTTAGCCCAAGCACTCCTTCTGTTGGAAAAGGCTAATTAACTCACAGCCACCTCATTTTAAAATCTCTTGATTTGGTGCCTGCTTCTGTATTGCTAATGCCATTCTTTTCATTTTGATTATCTCAAGTCTCCTTTTGAAGGTTACTGATGGAGCCTGCAACAGCTCCCCCTGGATTGAGTCCAACTACTCCCGCTGGAAGGCTCATCCCAGAACATACTCCTGGTCACGGCCGTTTTACATCCGTAGATTACCATTGGATTTAATTAACAACTTAAAATCTTGGGGCGCCTGGGTGGCTCAGTCGGTTAAGCGTCCGACTTCAGCCAGGTCACGATCTCACGGTCCGTGAGTTCGAGCCCCGCGTTGGGCTCTGGGCTGATGGCTCAGAGCCTGGAGCCTGTTTCCGATTCTGTGTCTCCCTCTCTCTCTGCCCCTCCCCCGTTCATGCTCGGTCTCTCTCTGTCCCAAAAATAAACGTTGAAAAAAAAATTTTTTAAATAAAATAAAATCTTAAGTGTGGTGCTTTGAACTGACTTGTGTCTCCCCCAAAACCTCAAATTCGTATGCTGAAGCCTTAATCCCCAATGTGACTGTATTTGGAGGTAAGGCCAAAAAGAAGGTAATTAAGGTTAAATAAGATCATAAGGGTGGAGCCCTAATCCAATAGGATTAGTGTCCTTCAAACAAAAGACATTGAAATCTCCTCTCTCTCCTCTCCCCTCCAACCATCAATGCCGGACCCTGGAAGAAAGGCCATGTGAGCATACAGCGAAAACGTGGCAGGAAGAGATCTCTCACCAAAAACTGAATAGGTTGGAACCTGGATCCTGGACTTCCCAGGCTCCAGAACTGTAAGAAAATGTTTCTGTTGTTTAAGCCCCCCAATCTATGGTATATATATTTTTTTATAGCAGCCTGAACAGACTAGATACACATGACACACAATTTCTTCTATAATCTAGTTGTCATCGTCTTCTCTAGACTAGACTCTATCAACCTCTGCCTTCGTATTGTGTGCTGTATCACTTCCAACCCCTTTTGTCCCTGGGCCATTGCACATGACAGCGGGGCAAGTTTGCAACGCCTACTTCCTCCTTACGGTCTGGTTAACTCTGAGACTTCTTCCAAATTGAACTCAGCTGGGTTAGGCAACCTTCTAACGCATTTGCATGATATCTCATGGGCACATGTGTCATAAAAATCATCATGCTATATAGCAATTATCCATTTCCTTGTCTGTTTCCTGGGACAGATCCTTAGGAAAGGGGTCACATTTTAAATTTCTGAATCCCTCTCTGTTTATTAGGAACATACTGACTGTCTGACTAAATTAGTCATACTATTTCGTTTAGAGAGCATTAGGACTACGTTCTCTCTCTGCCACTTGTCAGTTATTACTCTTAGAAGACTATTTCTTTTCATTAATGTCTTCATCTGCCCAATTATGATGATATTTTGGTTGTATAACACAATGATAGCATGATATCACATACACAATGCCATTATGTTAAGATCTATGGGCAGAATTGATTATTCCTCCCTTCTCTTTTCACATACTTTGTTTATAACTTGGTCACAACATTTACCCAAATTTTCCTTAATTAGAGTGATATATGCGTGCACCTGCTGCCTTTCCCTTGGTGATAAGCCCAGTTGGGCAGGGAACAGGTATATTCCACGTATGCTGCATTCAGTTGCATCAATGAGTGCCTCACACATAGAAGGTATTCATATCCATGCGCCAAAAGTGAGAGAGAGAGAGAGAGAGAGACAGAGAGAGACAGAGACAGAGACAGAGACAGAGAGACAGTAATTACATAAGTCCTGTGTGTTTTGGTATATTGTCTGTAACGAACCTTAGATTTTTTAGAATATTCTTCACTGTATTTATCGGTTTATTTATCAATTGAGATATAATTGACTTGTATTAGTTTTAGGTGCACAACATGAGGATCTGATATATGTATATGTTGTGAAATGGTCACCACAATAAGTCTGGTTAATATCCATCACTATGCATAGTTAAGTTTTTTTTTTCTTGTGATGAGAACCTTTAGGTCTATTCTCTTAGCAATTTGCAACTCACATTTGTTTTTTTCTTTTTAATGTTTATTTATTTTTGAGGGGGGAAGGGGCAGAGAGAGAGGGGGACAGAATCTGAAGCAGGATCCAGGCTCCCAGCTGTTAGCACAGAGCCCAATGCAGGGCTCCAACTCACTAACTGTGAGATCATGAGCTAAGCCAAAGTCTGACGCTTAACCAACTGAGCCACCCGGGTATCCAACAAATTTTTTTAAATGTCTATTTATTTATTTTTGAAAGGGGCATAGAGGGGGTGGGGGAGACAGAGAATCACAAGCAGGCTCTGTGCTGTTGATGCGGGGCTCGAACTCATGAACTATGAGCTCACGACCTGAGCTGAAACCAAGAGTCTAAGAGCTAACTGATTGAGCCATCCAGGCACCCCTACATTTGTTTTTAAAATGTCAACTACAGCTGCTTAATCTGCTCCCAGTCTTCCCATTTCTGAGTTATTTAGATGTTTATTGATTAGGATTGATCTATACAGGCTAGGAACCCTGGCTAAGAGTTCACTTTGGACTTTAAATGGGATTTGAACTCAGATGGGCAAGTGGATTAGTCAATCTAGTCAGCAAGCAAGTAAGAAACAGCACATCCTTCTTCCTCCTAGCTTCAGGTCACCCGTTAGGGCTCCCTATTGTCACAAGCTAACAAGGGGCTGGCTGCTGGAGGAGAAATGCTCTCTCATTTCTCAGCACTGCAGAGCAGAACATACGGAGAGGTGTTAGCTGAGAGACAATTGCCTATTAACTCGCAGAGCGATAACTAATGAAGGCGAGTGCACCTTGTATATTGCACAGTCTGTAGCTGGTTCATTTTCAGTCGAATGCTTTCGATCCATGTTAAGTTTGGGATGAGGGGGGTCTTAAACAGTCTCCAATTTTATCATCCTGCAGGTAGGACATTTGTTCCCAAAGAAGAGTGTGTGGTCTCCTAAATGGGTTTAAGAGACTGTCTTTAAAGACCTATTTTAAAACAAAAGAGGAAACCAGGGGACAAGGAAAAGATTCTGGAAAGCCAAACGAAATCCTGGGGAGATCAGATGTCTACTGTTTGATGGCAGAAGGGGTGCGAATTCCAGCATGAGCGCTATTCCAGGATGAAAATGGTTCCTCTGCCAGAAAATTGACTGGTGCTAAGTTTCTCTAATTAGAGTGCCAGGTAAATGAATTACTAGCACCATTCTGCTGACTCCCAGACACAACGTTCAAGGTGGCCCGGGCCAGTAAACAGGGGTGGAAAACATATCCTCACACATTCGCTTCGTGCCTGAAAAACAAGCAATTTAAGAGAAGACATCTGGACACAAAATTTGAACGGTTCTCAGAGCCCATCAAAACATGGATTTGATGGCTTGGCGTCTGGTTGCTAAGCAACGTACTTCTTACATTCAAAACAGAGTTGTAAAAGTAGGTTCCAGGTGCCAACTTCGGGTATTTCTCATTGAAGAGAAGAAAAAAAAGCCATGAACGTTTCTCTTAGGTCTTAGGGTACCTGATTTCCACGGTGGAAGGGCTCAGATGATTTCTGCTCTCGTCCCCTTATTTCTCACATTCTGAAGCATTAGGTGGAGTTTAACTTTACATTTCAAGGTACTCTTACTGGATGCTGCCTAAGGGTCTTGTCATATTTTTCTCAGCCCCCCAGTGAACAGCATTCTTTGAAATTAAGTCTATATAGTCACAATACACATGCTTTTCAAGTATTTGGTTCTTCTCAAGTTAGATGTATATACCAGAGGGCCAACCACAACCTAAGTGAGATTCGTTTTACCAAAAGTATGCTTCTGCTTGGCAGGGAGGCGACGGAGGGCCCACATAAAATATTTTCCATGTGCAGACTCCTTTGGAAAATGTTATGTTATTACAATCCTTGTTAACATTAAGATAGACCATTAATCTCTTGGTCCCTTGCTTTTATCTACTTAAAACGTACTGATAGGTTTCAGAGCTTGGAAAATAGGAATTGTTAACTCCCCAAATAAAACACAAATCCAGAAAAGCAATAGGCAGATCATTTAGAACCACTAACGGATTTCCCTTTTTTTTTTTTCTTTCTGGGAAGCAATTAGGAAAATTATGGGGCAGGAGGAGGTAGGGAGTAATGGGGTCTTCTATTAATTTTTGTTTGTTTTAAAAATTATGGAACGTGCATTTGTATTCCAAAATGAAAGTGAACTATTAAAATGACCTACTCATTTGGAGTAGTGTGCCTACAAAAGTATTTTTTCCTCTGTCTCTAGAGAACTTCCTTCCATAAACTCTCTGAAGCCTTCTTCTTGGCAGCTTCTTACGATGCAGCAGAGCAAGAAATCCAGACGTGGAAAATTGCTTACAAGAAAAAAAAAAAGTCTTGGAAACCAAATAAAAAAGGACTAGTTTTACAGGAGAAGTTCACTCCATACAGAAGGCTACAAAACGAATGTTCTTCCATTTCAAAGATTAATGTAGCGCAGAGAAATTACAGGATGGTTTTTAGATCACTTAATGAGAAGGAAGATTTTCCATCGTGCGTAGCCTCATGTCCTGCCAGGTTCTTCCTAAACTGTTGCCCTCTGGCATCTTTGTTTACATGTGGTTTACATTTATGCCCCCCCCCCCCCCCCCATGGACCACAAGTGTTTCTCCATTCCAAATTTGTCGACACTTTTCCTTCATACCAGGGGTGCCTTGGTAAAAACAGAGAATTAGGTGGTGGAGCCCTGTGATTCTAAAGCCTGCAAGCCATCATGGCATCTTCTATCCTAGCTCTGGGCACTCCATTTCATACCATGCATTTGCATGATATTTCAAACTTTCAAATCCTTCAGCTACCCTGGGTGGATCCCAAATACTTAAAGAATGAGCTTTCAAAGGCAATTCTTACCAGGCAGCTGAGAGGCAGGACTTAAAACTGCCAATCAGAGCACAGTCATGAAGCAGGCTCAGAGCTCTGAGGAAGCCAGGCTCAAAACCAGCCCAGGCTCCGTGTCTGAATGTCACATTTAGGTGGGGACTGAATGATTGAGCAAATAGATATTGTGTTCTTCCCAGAACCTCCGGCCTATAGAGATCAGTTTCTTTCCTTCCCCTTTAACCATCTCCTTAAAACAGGGAAATCCTGGGAAAGCATTCCTTCCTCGTGTCTTGACTCTTTGCCCAGGTCTTTCCACACTGGGGCTTCAGAAACATGTTCATCCAAAACGCAAACATGCAAGCTGGATGTGACCCTTCGCTGGCAGCTCCGGAGGGACAGGCAGTGCCTGACTGGAGGACGAGGCAAAGGAGGCACTAAGCATCCTGACAAGACTGGGTTATCCTCCTTGCCCTCCCGAATCCCTTCCTTACCAGAAACAAAAATTCACCAAGGTGGACACGTAAGAACGTCCTTAAAAAGGCAAACTAGAAAAAGAGTCTTTCCTTTGAAAAGTCTTTCCTCAGCTTATGCCACAGGAGTGGTTCCAGTAAGGAAGTATGGACGTTGACAATGAGAGGTCATGGATGAAAGTGGCTACAACGGATGAACCAACAAGCCCCTCCCATGAGGTTGCACCAAGTTGTATATTTAGGCTCACTGAGAGGTGGAAGATCCCCCTTCCCCACCCCCACAAAAGCAGAAGAGGGAGGAGGAGGAGAAAGAAGAGGAAGAAGAAAAGGAGGAGGAGGAGGAAGAAATGGAAGGAAGGAAGGAAGGAAGGAAGGAAGGAAGGAAGAAAGAAAGAAAGAAAGAAAGAAAGAAAGAAAGAAAGAAAGGAAGGAAGGAAGGAAGGAAGGAAGAAAGGCCACCCATTCCAAAGATAAATTTGCTTTTGAGGTGCCTGGGTGCCTCAGTCAGTTAAGCGTCCCAGTTCAGTGCAGGTCATGATCTCCCGGTCCAAGAGTTCAAATCCCGCATCGGGCTCTGTGCTGACAGCTCAGAGTCTGGAGCCTGCTTCAGATTCTGTGTCTCCCACTCTCTCTGCCTCTGCCCTCCTCACACTCTCTCTCTCTCAAAAACAAACACTAAAAAAAAAAAAAAAAAAAAAAAAAGATTTGCTTTTCTCCTTCTCCCACTTAGCTCTGTACGTTTTCTCAACCATTCTAGTCCCTTCTTATCCTATTTGTGCCTCTAGGACACCATATCTCAGACTAGAGACATCCAGCCTGATTGATCGTCTACGCAGGTCTAGCCATTCAAGGCAGGGATTGCTTCTGGGGACACCCAGACCACGCGAGCAGGGCTGCAGGCTAGCTGGGTTATCCTGCAAGGAGCACTCCGGCAAATCCGCAGCGGCAGGCGGCGTGTGGGAGAAGCCAGGCGGTCAGCAAGGCTGAACCTCTGACCCACCTCCTTCCACGGGCGCTCGGACCACCCACGCAGGTTGGACTCACCTCCCGCGTGAACAGAATGGCCGCGTCGTGATGCTCCTCGTGGTCATCCTCCAGCTGGTTGTGCTGATGCTGCCACTTGCAAAAGTTCTTGAGCGTGGTGGCCGCGTTCTTGCTCACCTCCAGGCTCTTGTCCTTGTCACCCAGCACCACCACCTTCACCACGGCCAGGCGGATGTGGTTCTCGATGCTGGCGTGGCTGTACAGCCGGTTGGCGATGGAGGCCAGGGTCAGCAGATAGTGCTGCAGGCCCCGGCCGTACATCCGCGCCATGGACGCGTCAGCCACCAGGAGAAGCTCCACCTGGCGGGCCCGGGAGATGGAGCGGCGCCGCCGCCGCCACCACGTCTGGGGTCCCTGGGTCCCTTCGGAGGAGGGAACCGTCTGGTCCGGGAACTGCGGGGCCAGCTCCCAGCGTGGGCCTGGGGCGCCGTGCGCCGGGGGGCGCTCGCGAGGCCCTGGCGGCGACGCGGGAGTCTCGCAGCTAGCGCGCGGCGGCACTGCCTCAAAGCTGAAGCCCTCGCGGGTGTAGACGTGCAGGACCCGCGAGGACCCATCTCCGTACACTCGCCCGGCCTCTGCCTCGGCCCGGGGCCCGCGCAGCAGCGGCTTCAGGGTGTAGCGCGCGTGCTTCACCGCGAAGAAGCCGTCGAGCCCGCCGCAGAGGTCAAAGACAGCCAGGGAGCGGGGGCTGCCGTCCACGGTGCCGCGGTGGAAGCAGTGGTCCCGGTGGCGCCGGCTGGCACCCGGACCGCTTCCCGCGGGCGCAAAGCCAGCGGCGCCCAGCGAGCCATCGCGCTCCAGGTCCAGGAGGAACCTCCGGCCGCCCGCGTAGACGAGGTAGCCCACCTTGCCGCCGCCGGCGTAGATCTGGTCGATGTTGTGCACCAGCCCGCCGCTCCTGCGCTGCGGCGCCAGGGGGTGCGGGTGGCCCAGAGGCTCGGCCCGCTCCTGCGCCTCCTCCCCCTGCCGCCCGCGGGGCTGGGCGGCCGCTGCGGCAGCCCGAGGCTGCCCGGCTGTATCCTGGGCAGGTGCCGCGGCGGGGCCGGCCGCGACCGGGGGCAGGCGGAGCGCGCACAGCAGCAGGGACGCCCACCCGAGCAGCATAGTGCGCCGCCCGCGGGGAGGGGCCGCGCGACGGGGACTTGATGGGTATCTGTTACTCGGTGTGGAAGTGACCGGGGCGGGAGGTGGGGGGCTCAACACACACTTGCTTGCAAGGCTGAGTCAAGTGTCGGAGGGAGGAGGGCCTGGCGGCAGCGCCAGCCGGTCCCGGCCTCGGTGCCAGCGTGCGAACTTTTCTTTGTTGCTTTGGAAAATGTTTGGATGCGTGCTCCGGAAAAAAAAGGGGGGTAAAAAAAGGAAAAAAAAAAGGGGGGGGGGACGCCGGGTTGTGGAGGTTCCGCAAATACAAGGAAAGGGGGTGGGGGGAATAACCCAAATCCAGCCCCCAATGCAGCCACTAACGGTGCACGACAAAAAGTAAGGATGGTGTCGCGCACCAGGCTGGCAACTGGTGCGCGCGGCCTCCCGCCCCCTCGCTGCTCTGGACCCGCCGGCAGCGGGGGTTCCAAGCTCCGGAGCCCAGTCCTTTTCTTATTCTGTGGGTGTCCTTGACTCTACTAGAACCAGGAGGAAAGGAAGAAAGAGAGGGAGAAAAGCCATAAAAATTGAAACAAAAAATGCCAGGCGCGGCCTGCGGGCAGCCAGCGAAGCGGCGCGTCCGTGTCCCTTCGGATGCAGTGTCGTCCTGCCCGCCGTCATCCCCAGTCGGCCGCTGCGAGCGCGGAGAGCAGCGCGAGCGCTGTGAAGATGCGAGGAGGTGGAACAATGAATTTATAGCGGCATGCCATCCTGCAATGGCAATTTCAACAATTCGTCACTGCAAGCTGCCTCTTAAAGGGAGAGCTTCCCCCACCCCTCCCACCCTTCCCGGTCCGCGCCTAATCAGATGGGGGAGGGCGGGCGAGGGGTGGTGGGGGGGGGAGGGTTGGGGGGGTGATCGAGGAAAGGAAGACCGAGAGGGACCCGGCGAGGTGGAAGGAGGAACGAGGGAGGGAGCAAGGGCGAGAGGGGGGGGAAAAAAGTATTGGGGTAAGAAAAACAGATTTCCTTGGCCTCATTTAAAGCCACAGTGGCTCCGGGTTTGTCTGATATTTCACAACCAATCGGGGTTGGCTAACCCCGGCTTACCTCATCTCCTGAAAGGGGTGTTTTGAAAGTTACTGAGACAGTGCAAGTCTCTCCCTGCCTCCTTCTCTCCTGCTCCTTCTCCCTGGGTAGGAAGTTCCTGCCGCAAGTTTTTTTCCTCGGTGCACGCCCGTGCGCTCCCGCCTCGAAGACCTTGCCACTCCGTCCGCCCGCCCGCCCGCCCGGGGCTTTCGGCTGCCCCAGCGGCCCCTCGCCCCGCGCCCTCCCCGCCGGCCCGCCGCCGCCCCGGTCCCGGGGTGCCTCCCCTCCCCAGGTCCCCGGCCTCTTCGCTGCGGGACGCTCGTCGGGCTCGGGCTCCGGGTGACTAAGTTCTCCCAGCCACCGGCAGAGGGGCCGGGCGGCCGGAGAGCCTCAGGCGCTTCCTGGCGCGTCGCTGCGCCCAGAGTCCTGCGGTGTCCGCGGCAGGGTCGCCCGCCGCCTGGGAACTCCGCGCCTTTGTGTGCGAGCCCGGGGCTCACTCCCCCCCCCCCCCCCCCCCCCGCCTTTCTCCGCGCGCCGATCCTCGGCGCCCGCAATCTGTCACTTCATCCCGGGCGACTGGAACTTCCTTCGCTCTGCTCTAAGAAGGCAGGGTGAGAAAGAGTTAACTGTGGTAGAGAATTGAGCTTTTTTTTTTTTTTAAATAAGCTTAAAAAAAAATATGTGCCCATACTTTCTCTTCTTCCTCCTGCTTAAATGAAAATCAGATACCCGTTATTTGCATTTATGTGTCCTAAAACAACCGCTCATCGCTCCAGGCCCTGACCTATCCTTCTCAGAAATTCCCATTAGGAGAAAAAAAAAAAAAAAAAAAAGACTGGAGAAGAGGGGAGAGGGGGGTGCAGGTAGGTGCTTATTGGTAGGTGAGTGGCATAGTCATTGTGACTAGGTTTCTCCTAGTTTCTTTGTTTCCTGTCATTATGGACCCTAATAGAATCGGAAAGAACATCCCAGGGCGTTCTGACCACTATCTGGTAATGGGTAGAAGATCTTCTAGAACAGGAGCACCTCCCACTTCCCTAAATTCTTCAGGCTAATTAATGAATCCGTGGGTAAAATGAATTCTGTATAATCAGCACTTTTCTGCCTTTCTTACCTTTCACTTACAGAGATGCCCAGGATAGTGGGCCTTCCTCAGCGGACCCTGAGCTACAGGTGGTTTCCCCTGATCCTTGCTAAGAGGTGTGATCGCTTTTTCAGGGAGTGGTTGGAGGTCCTCAGAGTGGCGGGGAACCCGGTGTGGGAAGCTCAGATTGCCCAGCAATGGTGCCCGGTGCCCAGTGCGTTGAGGACCCTCTGGAGTCAGTCATGGGGGGAGGCCGGGTGATGCATATCCTGAGCATTAGCTCATGTGTATAAATGAAATGATCGCTTGGGGACCCTGGACCACCCAACAGCCCCTAGTGGATTCTGAAATACCTCCAGACTTGGCAGGAAATTGCTGTTGCTTAAGGCCCGTCATCCGCTTTTTATTCCACACCCCCTGGGCTCTCAGTGGTCAGTTGCCCAAAGCCAATTCTAAAGTTGAATAGTTGGAGGGACCGGAGGTGTTCAGGATCAGGATAGATGGAAGCTGTCTTCTCTGTCCCTCCTCAAAACCTTGTGGTCCTTCGGTCTTAATAGAGAGCAAACTTTTTTTTTTTTTCCTTCCAGTTTCACTGAAAAGTGAGCACCAATACTGGGCACTAAACACCATCTCTAAAACAACTTTGATTTACTAATGTTAACCATTTCATCATTGTTACTCCCAGAGGATCATTTTGCGAGATAAGCATTGTGGATGACAGTGGCTTGAACTTGTGAATTACAATTATTTGCCTTCACAGGCAGGAAATGTCTTCTTTAGTACTTATGGGAATGCCAGCCGAATTTTCCTCTTAGTGAAAGTTTTGCTCCTCTTTCAAAAACACGGTATTTCTCATGTGAATCATGCCTCTGAACTTTATGCCTTTAAGCTTAATTACATAATGACATTTGTCCTCAGACTATTCAAATGTTTAGAAATATGTTGAAGAACAGGACAGGGCAGAGAAGGCCCCAAACATGAGTGTCAAGCACTAAATATTTATTAGAACCACATAGTCACAAAGGCACTGTAACGACAGCTTATGAATAGGATGAGTGGATTTCTTACATAGTCAGACGATTTCTACTTGGGGGTGATTTTAACTTTTCTGTGAAAGTAACTTGGATACTTTAGGAAGTTCGTTTGGTAATGCTTTTCAGATATTACCCTCGTGGATTAGGATGAAGTGCTAAGTTCCAGAACGATGACTGTCTTGTCAGTCCGAGGAAGTCATTTGTCCTGGATGAAAGTAGTCCAAGTTGTCATTTTCCTTTTACAGTAGAAGGCTAAAATATATTAGCAGTCGTGCGTAGGTGGGCTGACTGCTACTTCAGTCTTTGATTATTCCGAAAATACCGTTGTATTTGTGCATTTTTAACGAGAACTTTTCGCTGCGCTGGTGCAGGACGTGATCACACCTGATAACGTAATTTCACATTTCCCAAAAGGAGGGGAGACTTTCTCTGCCGGCCAGTGGGAAGTTACAGTTGAAATTTATCCCGGCGATCACCTAAGGCCGCTTCCTCCGGGTACCAAAGAGGAGCTGAGAGCAGAGACCAGAGCGATTGCCTGCGGTTAACAAGTCCACCGGTGGTCAGCTCTCCTGAATCCTGAAAACTTGACTCCTTCAGTCGGTGCTCAATCGACAGCACCTCTTAAAATCTATCCAGTTTCGCAAATGTCTGTCGAGGGCTGGCTACCAAGTGCTGTGTGAAGTTCTCCGGAGACACATAAACGTGAATAAGCCATGATTGACGTTCAGAGAGGCTCACGGTTCACAGAGGAGCCAATTGTACCAGGAGCTGCTTGGACTACAGGCTGGAAAATGCAAATATGGAGGGAAAAAGGCAAGAGAGTAACTAACCCCTGCGGGCGCTCTGAGCTATGTATTTCCAGGACAGCTTCACTCCATAGGACTTGTGTATCCTTGTAAGTAGTATGTTCTCACATTTCCATTTGCTGAAGTGTCATTTCCTCCCCTCCCCCATCTATGATTTTAATGGTAAGGGTGAGGAAATAAGTGACAATAAAATACACCCCCTCTAGCCAAACACCTGCTCCTCACCTCCCGTGCAGGAGAATCACAGCCTCTCGACTCTGCGCAATAATTTTCCTTTCCCACACCCAGATTCCCTACCCCAGGCCTTACTGTATTTCCAGCTTCCTTAGTATCGTCTCCCTTTGGGGCCTGATGGTGGATGCGAGGAAGACAGCCTCTCCGTGGCTACTTAAGGCCCTTTATGAATGCCTTGAAGACTCTGGGCCAGCCCTTTCCTTGGGGGGCCACTCAGCTTTTCAAGTTCTAGTTCTCAGAAGACATGCTTCAAAACCAGAGGTTATTTTTAGTCCCTTCGTGTTGTGCGATTAGGCAGCATTTGTCCTTTGGTGATGGCCTGTTTCTCTTACCGTAATGGCTCCAGGTTCATCCGTGTTGTCACCTATAAAACAGTCAAACTCCTGGAATCGGAGTACAGTGATGGATGCCAGGGCCCAGGGAGAGGGGGAAATGGGGAGTACAGATTCAGTTCTGCTAGACAAATGCTAGAGATCTTCTGGACCACGTCGTGCCTACAGTTAACGATATTGTATCGTGCACTTAAAAATGTATTGAGGGTACATTCCGTGTTAAATGTTCTTACCACAAAGCAAAGCAAAGCTAAAGGTGACAGTCTAGGAATGTGGGAAGGGTATATTTACTATACTACCTTTGATACGAATCCTAAATGTTTAGAAGATGAAGCTATACCCGAACGGTCCTCTCCTTTTCCAGCCCCTTAACTCCGTCTCCAAATCCTCTTATATCTCAGGATGGTCTAATATGCATCTGGACCGGCCGATACACGTACACAATCTCCCACACATTGAGCACACAAGACACGTCAGCATGCCTGTGCGCACACACGCACACGCTCACCCCTAACTGAGTGTCCCCTCTGTGCCGCACTGGCCTGTGCAGAGAAAAGTTCTGATCTGATTAATTACACCAATTTCTCTTTGCCCCTCGCAAAGAAATCTTTCTTGCATAGCAGAGATTGTTTTTCCAGCGAAGTTTGCTGCAATCCTGGTAAAGCTATTGTCTCTGCTATGTGCCTAGGACATATTACAGAACATTCTATCTGTTGTGATGGATAACATCATACACTTCAGAATCAGTTTGCTGAAAATAAAAAGTAAGTTTTTGGAAAAATAGATTTTCCTTTTTCTTATTCACACAAATTTTAAACTATAAAAAGTCTTCGAGTGAATAATGTACACGTGTATTATTTAAGACATACAGGTGCTATCTGTAAAGTAAAACCAACAAGTCAGTTTTTATGTTGACCAGCTGGGAAATGTTGTTTTAGCTTTTCTTACACAATTATGCGCATATTACTTGCTTTTATGAGTTACCCCAGTTCTTTTTTTTTTTTTTTGCCCCTTTATTTTCCGGAAATCATCTTGAAATCAAACCTTACTGGAAACACATGGAAAATCAGGAATTTCCAGCCTACAGTAATTTGAAACATTTGAGGTCTTTATTTTTCCCTTCATGGAGGCAAATTTAAGAAAAAATTTCAAATTCCTTAATGAGTAGTAATTGTAGTAGGTAGGAGTTGTTGTTCTATAGCAACAATTAGTTGTTGCTGTTGTTGTTTTAATTCAGGTTTCATGGTAACAACACCTTGCTCAAGCTCCAGAATATTACAGTCCTCTTTGAAAGGATTCGATCTATCCATGTTAAATGTATTTACCTTATTCTGGTCAGTAAAGTAAGAAGAGGAAATTAGTCTAAACAAAGTTGATAGACACCAATTGGTTACTGTTTCACTCCCCACTGGGCAGGAAGGAAATGGACAAGGTGACTGGGGAGTCAACAAGCTTTCCTCCCGCTGACCATGCTGAGGTCACTGCAAGTTGCTTAGATGATTTAAGAAAGACACTCAGTATCCTTTTTTCATGGCTGTCCATAGGCTAATACATATCTCTCTAACACACATCTGTCCCAGTCAGGGACTAATAGATAGAAAAGCAGATGATCTTACACGCAGATAGGTGTTCAGATGAAGGCACTGAAGTCTTTAGTTACTTTCTTTTACTTAGGAGGTGATGCTCATCCTATACCTCTCTTTCTGTCTCCAGAATCATTTTGGAAACATGAAATGAGACTGCCTGAATGACGATTTGATTCTACATCGCAGGAAGAACCCTACCTGTCAATCACCATCAACTCAACTGAGCCTCCCACAGTCGCTGAAACACTCCAGAATCCCAGCAAGATTGCTACATCTCGGGGGGACGCTTGGGTAGCTCAGTTGGTTAGTTTTGGCTCAGGTCATGATCTCTTGGATGTGAGTTCAAGCCCCGCATGGGATTCTCTCTCTCTCTCTCTCTCCCTCTCTCTCTCTCTTTGCCCCTCCCCTGCGCATGTTCTCTCTGTCTCTCTAAATAAAGAAATACATATAAAAATAAAAGATTGCTACCTCTGATCGCTGAAAATAGGAGCAGATGAGCCTCAGGCAGCAGAAGAGACAGGGAAGTAGAGACTGATTGATTTACCTAGTTCAGGGAACTGTTCCTTGACCACATTTTCCTGCATTCTTCCCAAAAGCTAGACTCCTGCTTTTGTTTTTCTCCTTTCAGGATCTTCTTCCAACCCATCTACACCCTTTCCAGTCTAGGTAAGTGATGAAACCATGATTCCCCTTGTCCTTCAGGAATGGGGGACATCAAATTTTTAGAGAACAGATCTGGGTAGGAAAGGATAAAGTTGTCACTCAGTAAGACTCAGACCTGTGTTTGAAATCATCCTGTCAAGGGGAGTCCTCACCAGATCTGCCCACAAAGGTTATCACGTCCTTGACGGCCCATGTCAGCTGAAGCCCAGATGATTTAGGGGACTCTGTTGAGTGATACCTGAAAGGTTTCTTTTTGACTCATTACTTTAGAATTATTTACCAGTCGTTGGATGTGAATTACTGAACACACACTGACATGTGATTGTGTAATCTCTAGCCTGGTTCTCTGCATCTCGGATCTTCATTTATTTCTGCCACTGCATCGATCAAGATGTCATCATTTCATTACACCTGGTAGTGTATGAGGTGGCGTTCTTTGAGGAAAGTTGGATGAGGAAAACGGTGCAGATTAAAACGGAAAAGACTGGAGGCACTTTCAGAGGGAAACTGTCAGTCGGGGACAGCACAGAGAAAGCCTCTCGGGTGTATTCCACAGATAAACTCTATGGAACCTGCAGAAAATTTAAAAATGACTTTAAAAAATTGCTGATGGAGGGTTAAACAGCAGAGGATCCCGTGGCCTCTCTGTTAGCTCCCAGCCAAACAGATTACCCTCCAAGAAATGCACAACGATGTCTTGAGACTATGAGGTGTCTTGGAGTTTTATTTTTCCTTCGCCGCATTTGATTGTAAACCTTGTTTTGCCTTTGATCACTGACAAGTCTCACGGCTGGGTCCCTCCTACACAAGTCAGTTTTGGCATGCTGAATGTAGTTCAGTGTCTCAGAATTATTCTTGTCTTTCCCCCTTCCTTCCACACTCTTTCCCTTTTCCCTGCCCTCCCTCCCTTCTCTTTCTTTTCTTTTATTTTTTTAATGTTTATTTTTTATGAGAGCGAGGGATCGGGGGAGGGAAAGAGAGAGAGGGTGAGGGAGAGAGAATCCCAACCAGGCTCCTTGTTGTCAGTGCAGAGCCCGATATGGGGCTCTAACCCTCAAACCATGAGATCGTGACCTGAGCTGAAATCAAGAGTCAGATGCTTAACCCACTGAGCCACCCAGGTGCCCCCTCCCTCTCTTTCTTTATGTCCCGCTTCTCCACTGGAATGCATGCTCCATGAAAACACCAACCTTGCTTGTCCTTGTCACTGTGGTAACTCCAGTTTCTAGCCAGGAACAGGCACCTGGAGGCATGCGTAGACATGTGCGCTCTACAAAATATGCATGTTAATTATTTTTTAAAGTCTATTTGCACGTGTTCACTGAAATTTGTCTGACACTTAACCATCTTCTCTCTAATAATAAAGCCCTGTCTTTTCTGAGAAACCCATGGCACGTGTTTGAATAATGATGATCTTCTTCCTGCCCCCTTCCCACAAGCCTGGGCACTGGATACCCAACCTGGCAGCTCAGAGCACCCACACACATGGCCATCGCGGTTTGTTCCAGAAAGAGTCTGCCCATTGGAGTCCCATGGGGGACATCTGCCCTAGTCATCTGCCAAATGTACTCTTTCTCCATAATCAAAGATACAAGGACCAGGCACGAAAAAGAGAAATCTAGTTGCTATCATAAACACCCATAAATTCTCCACGGTTTCACACAATTGAAGTTTAACCGTTGTAATCAACACCTTCCAGTTCCCAGTGCTTTTGCACAATCACATTGCAGTCCTTACTCATATCCTATTTCATTGTGGGTCGATGGCAGGTGGAGTTCTACTGCTCCATGCAAGCATTCAGAAATTCAAGCTCCTTCCATGCTGCGATCCTACCCAGTCTCCATCTGTTGTCTCCAAGGCTGACTTAGAAATGGAAGGAAGAGAGAATAAGAGGGCCGCCCCTCTTCTCTGCTTCTGCCTCTAAGTAGTGTCGTTCATTGCTTGCAGTCCTTTGGCAGAAGTAGCCATGTGGTCCTATCCAGATGTCAGGGGAAGGCGGGAGCTGGGGAATAGAAACAGGTATGAGCCCAAGAAGAAAGGGGGAGAATAAACGCCTAGCCAGGGATGCCCATCAAATGGTAGAAGGCTAAGAAGGAAGCCAAGCGGTAGAAAGGAGAATAAGAGAGAGAGAAAAGAGAGAGAAGATAATGCCATTAGAACCCTTGAATCCGGCGAGGTCATTAAAATCTTGATTTTTGTTTGCTTTCATTAGGAATTCTGTCACCCGAAGGAGAATCCGGATGCACACACTTCTGTTTCGTCGCGTTCTGTCCAGTCCCCAGCTCAATGCTCTACATACAGTAGGCGGTCTAAACATTTTCTGAATTGAAAATAGTAAGATCGCATAGTCAGTATTATCATATTGGTCTGATGTTAGCGATCAGGCTTATCCCATTATCCCCGAGAACTATAGTCTCAAGTAACTAATACGTGTGAACCACTGGTTTTATTAGTGTTTTTTTTTTTTGTTTTGTTTCATTTTTGTTTCTCTGATTCGGATCTGTGTTACCTGTGCATGTCTCATGCTGGTCTGGATCAAAATTGCCAACACCCGTTATCCCAGCCGATACGCCAGTTCCAGAACTTTCACATTTAGGATTAGTTAAACCTGACTTCAACTGTATTTCTGTTATTCTAGGTCTGTTACATCCTAGTCCGTACCGCAAATGTTTGTCAAATCTTACAACATAAGGGTACGCACACCCCTCTGAGGTGTGCTCTGAAGGGATGCTTGACTCACCTGCCCCTTCTCTGTGCCTGACCCTGGGGTGTGGGGAGATGCCGATCGTGTGGCTCGTAGAAGTTAGAGCAAACCGCCAGAGGTCCGCATTGTGACAAAAGTCTTCTGCCAAACTGTGACGCAGAAGAGTGGCTGAAAATGTACTTTGTGCTAGCCTTCTGTATGGTTGAGCACACCCTCAAAAAAAAAAAAAGAGAGAACTGTTTTAAAACAAAAACAAAAACACAGCAACGAGCCAAACCCCCAAGCTCATATCCCAGTCTAGGCATGATCTGTGATCCTGGGAAAGTTATTTAGGCTTTTGGGATAAATAGACACCTATTTCCCCATTGCAAGAGAGGAAATCTTGTAACACATACCTCCCTAAGTTTTTATGAAGGTTTAGAGTTTAAATATGTATGAAGTGCCTGGTACATGGCAAATAAATATGATTACAATGACGATTGATATTGTTATTAGTTGTGGGTTAGTTTTAACTGTTTTGTGTTCACTTAAACTTTGGCTCAAAGACTGTATCTCTGACTTTGCCCTGATGGGAAGTGTTGGACGAGAACTTCGAGAGCTGAGAAGAGTAACGATATCGAAGACATTCATTCCAGGCGCTAAAGTTGAAGAAAAGCCTGATGCAAACTGGAAACTCCAAAAAGGTTCAGAGAGACACGTCTTCTCATGCTCCTTACCTCTGGTGCCTGTGTGAACTATAAAGATGAATCTGAAACAATCAAAGTGGGGCGCCTGGGTGGCTCAGTTGGTTAAGCGACCGGCTCTTGATCGTGGCTCAGGCTGTGATCTCGTGGTTCATGAGATCGAGCCCCAAGTGGGGCTCTGCCCTGAGCGTGGAGCCTTCTTGGGATTCTCTCTCTCTTTCTCTCTCTCTCTCTCTCTCTCTCTCAAAATAAATACAAACTTAAAAATAATAAAATAAAGCAAACCAATGTAATTTTCTCATCCATGTCCTCTTGTGTTTATATTCCCTGACAGTATGAAAGTTGCTGCTCTGCTTGTCTCTTTGTCCCTCCTGACGTGCGCCATACTGCCCGTCACAGAGTGTGAGGACTGTTACCGCTATCTGCACGTGCCTCCAGCACCCAGGCAACGTCAGACCTGTGCTTAATTGATTTCAGTGGCATCATTCAATCCCACAGGAGTTAAGTGAAGAGAGACAAAGCAAAAACAAACAAACAAAAATGTAATTCTTGTTTCTTCTTCACGATCTCGGCCTGAGTTGAAGGAAAAGAGAAAGCATTATAATTTATGAAGATAATCATGACTCTAGCTCAGTTTAATGGCAGCTTTTGCATTCTAGACCCCGAATCCAGAAGGGAATTCAGGTGGCAGCAGCATGGTGTCATTGTTGGTCCTTGAGGGAAGACTCCATGACCCTTGCCTTTCCCACCACATGATGTAACATATCACCCCCTCAGACCCTTACAATGAGTGGGTATGGTATTGACATTTCCAATCACTGGGTGGTTCCCTGAAAAACTTAATGTATATAGTATACAGCAATTTGTAATTTGAAATGGGTCACCCTACACAGTTGTCTGGCATTTCTGATTCTCGGTTTTGTTTATTTTGTTTCAAATACTCATTATCATGTAACAGGCAACTAACATAAAGATACTGAGCCAAAACTAAAACCCCAACTCCTTGTTTCTTCGAAAGAAAGCATCTGAAACCTCACAATGCGACCGTGTCTGGAAATAAGGTTGTGGCAGATAGAATTAGTTAAGATGAGGTCGTATGGATTAGGCTAGGCCCTAAATGCAGTGACTGATGTCCTAATAAAACACGCATACGGACACACACAGGAAGACGGCTGTCTGGAGATGAAACAGAGATTGGGGGGATGCAGAAGCTACAAACCAAAGAAGGTCCAAGGAGTGCTGGGGGCCACTAGAAGCTAGGAAGAGGCAAAGAAGGATTCTCTCCTAGTGCCTCCAGTGGGAGTGTGGCCTTGCTGACACCTTGATTTTGGACTTCCAGCTTCCAGAATGTGAGAGAATAAATTTCTGTTGCTTTAAGCCAAGCAAACAAAACAAATCTACAACCACAACTTTTTTGTTTTTAATTTCTTTTTAACGTTTATTTATTTTTGAGAGATAGAGAGAGACAGAGTGCGAGCAGTGGAGGGGCAGAGAGACAGAGGGAGACCCAGAATCCGGAGCAGGCTCCAGGCTCTGAGCCGCCAGCACAGAGCCCGACGTGGGGCTCGAACCCACGAACCACGAGATCGTGACCTGAGCTGAAGTCAGAGGCTTAGCTGACTGAGTCACCCAGGGGCCCCCCAACTTTTTTGCTCAAAGGAGGTTAACTGTTCTTGTTGGTGGTGGGAGTGACAAGAACATAAATAAGTTGTACTTTAAGACAGAAAATAAAATGGATACACCGACAGGCGAATCCAGCGATGGCTCAGATCTACAAGGTGAACAGTTTCACTCACGCTACCCAGAGGTAGAAGAAAAGGAGGTGGATGGAATAGCACCTCCAGGTCGGTTCCTGCCATGCAGAGTTTCCTCACTGGTGAGACAAACATCCGAAAACGTTGCAAGATGGCAAAATGTGTTGTCACGCACACAAAGCACAAGGCAGGAAATCGCCAACAAAGTGAGGTTGAAGAGAAAGACAAGGGTGCAAACTTTTCTACAAAGCTACAGGTGGTGAAGGCAAGACACAGGCAATTGGATTAAGAGCTCCTGGAGTAAATATGTTGGTTTGAAACTTCCTGACGCATTGTATCCTTTGCCACATGTGAAGTCAACAAATGCATTACTTGACTCATTGCCCCACAAGTGTTTTGAAGAGAAGCTTTCAGAAGAAATAATATGCTCAATAAGGAAAATACTTTCCCAAATATTCCTCCACGAGATGGGTAAGAAAACATGAGAATTTAAGGAAGCCAAGGGTAAGCTGACTCATCTACTTTTGTGGCGATGTAGCATATTTTGGGATTAAGACTCACTTGTTTTCCTGTTCTGTCATTTCCCAACCTTAAGGGACTTGAATAAGAACTCCTTGAATGTTTATTGACATTCCATTAAAAAGAGTATAAGTCATAGCCAAACTCTTTTATTTTTTTTCCTTCTGAAATGTCCCTAAGTACTTTGCAGTAAGGTAGTATTTTAAAAGGAGTCCATTCTCAATATTTTCTTGACCTATCTATATATTGGGATGCTTTCCCTTTCTTAATATTTCTGTGGAAACAGGGAAAAATAAATTTCCACCCTCTATGAAGTGGTCCATCTCAGATATTTGGGAGTCCTTGAAAAATTACTGAGAACCTCCAAAAATCGGGTTTATGAGCAGTCAATATGTGGTTAGATCTACTAATAGTGACGATAATAGGAACGAGACCTTAAAAAATAAATATTTGTTGATGTATTCACTAACAACAACAATAAGCCGATTCCATGCTTATTTAGGTAATATATTGCGTATGAAACATAGCTATATTTTCCAAAATGAAAGTGAGTGGTATTGTTTTATATTTTTGCAAATCTTTCTACCCAAGATGGTTGGATTCTCATATCTGCTTCTGGATTCAATCACTGTAACATCACGTGTCATATACCCTTTGGAAAACTCCACTGTAATGTCTTTATATTAGTGGAAAAATCAGTTTGATTTGGGGGATTTCCTGAGAGGGTTTGAGAAACCCTAGGGACTCGGTACACTTCATGACGTGGGAGCTTCTGGAAATGCAGTATCTCAGGCCTGGCCTCGGACGGCGGATCTGCATTTTCAGAAACTCTCCACATACTTGACATACTCATTAAGTTGAGTAATGTGCTGTGCTCAGATATAAATGGAAAGAAACTGTCGCTCTGTTTACATCTCTTACTGACTTCTCCCCAGGGAAAAAGAGAGGCTCAGCTAATTGGGAAATGAAAAAGAAAACTGGTTTGACCAATCTGTACTGGTCAGATTTCCCAGGTGGGAATAATGAATATGGTAAAGATCATTAAACGTGTAGGACCTTTATTTTTTTATTTTTTAAAGGAGCAGAGTTCTCTGTGCTCCCAGTTGTATGCAGCAAGGCTGGTAAATATCTTGTTTGTAACTCTTCCTAAAAGTAGGTCCAAAAGACTAACCCAGGAAGTCGGAAGGATACAGATACAAATTCAAACCATGGTCCCATTAAGCTGTGCCAATTATATGTTGATCCTTATCAGACTCTCTGGCATATTTCTCAGCTCGTTCATAAAGGGATGGTTGTGATAATTTATTACTTAATCGTGTCTTCAGACACAACAAATGCTGAATCTTGTGCACAAATCTTTAAAAAAATTTTTTAATGTTTATTTATTTTTGACAGAGAGAGCGAGCGAGAGAGAGAACAAGCAGGAGAGGGGCAGAGAGGGAGAAACAGAATCCCAAGCAGGCTCCAGGCTCCCAGCTGTCAGTACAGAGCCTGACGTGGGGCTGGAACTCACGGACTGTGAGATCACGACCTGAGCTGAGGTCAGAGGCTTAACCGACCGAGCCACTCAGGCACTCCTCTTCTGTACACATCTTAGTTCAGTACGTGTGCCCAGTAAGGAGATATGCTGCTGCTATGGAAGATGAAGTGATAGTCCAGAATTTAGTATTTGCTCAATTACGCTTTTTCTTTAGAAAAATACGCTGTATGTATTTTTATCGATTTAGGGAGTCAGTGTTGTTGTCTTTAGCAAGGTGTTCAGACTTAGCCTCAAGGCAGCACACAAAGCTTATGTGAGTTACACTTAACGAGTGTGTAAACTTACACTAAGTTTATACTTACACCTGTTTACATCCCTGTGTTCAAAAATGTAACAAAGACGGAGGAGATAAAATAGAAAAAGAGAAACAGGCGTTTTCTAAAGGAGGTCTCTTTGGATCAGAAACAGAAGTTCCGAGTCATAAAGTCATAGGCTTTCTGGACTCTGGGACCGGTGGGCAGTGGCATTTAGGACTCTGGCCCTCTAACGGATAGACGCCTGGAGTCAGCCTCGCTAGCTGAAGCCTCAACTGAAATCCTCTACCTTGCGTGTCTAGATCATGATGTTGGGCTTAAAAAGGGGCACCTAGCTGGTATTTGCAGCAATGGTTTATAGTAAGCTGTGGCCCCGGGTTAGTTGTAAAACTAAGCTCAGACATCAGAAATGGAACCGGGGAACGTAGTGAATCTGTGATTATGTCTGTGATGTCCCCACTGTCTCCTCTGGCAAGAACACTGAAGTGTGCAATACCAGGGTGTTAGAACTAATGATCGCTAGGCAGGGATGGGTAAAGAGAGGAAGTAAAGGAAAGAGCTAACTGACAAAACCTCCTTATCTAAACGTGTGGGCGACATATACCCAGAAATCGAATGTTAAAAGGTACCGCCAACAAAATCAACAGTCAAAATTGGAATATAATTTCAGGGGAAAGGGATTTCGTGGAATCAGCGGATTACAGCTTCAGAGTTTCGGAGGTCTTTTGAAGAGACAGATGAAGAAATCATTCCTATCTCGGAGAACAGGATTATTATAAAACAGCATGAAGGTGCAATAGAAAAAGAAGAGGTGAGCGTAAAAGAGGACAGAATAGAAATATTGAAAAGAAAAAAATACGGTTTTTAAAATATAAAACGGTTATTCTGTGCGTGGCTCTGACTGACGATACGGAGAGACCCAGGCCGTTGAAAAATAGTTTTAACAATACGGTTCCTCCAGAAACGACAGGCCCAGCGTGGGTTTGCAGGGGACGCCGGGGGAGGCAACAGGTTTTGGTCAGAGAGCAGAAACCGGTGATGGCAGGCACTTAGACCTTCCCTGCTGTTTCCACAGCAAGGTAAGACAGGGGCAGGGTAAAGAGTTTAGGATTACCTAGTGTGGATATTTCACCAGGGCTATAGGTGACGTCCCTGGATGCCTGATACGTGGCCCTGGGATGAACGATTAAGGCAGAGGAATCCTGTTTGCTCTAGCGCCTGAGCCCGAGAAAGGAGGTATGGAGTGGGCTTGAATCTCAAAGTCTAGTCCCAGGGTGGGCAGTGCCTCCCTAGTCAGAAGGATAATTTTCTTTTTAAGACGCCAGAACATCATAATATACGGAAAGTAGCAATATATCCACAGACTCTGCATACAGTTGAAGACAGGGACTTGGAGGACGGTACTGAAGATTGAATTCATCCAGGGTGCCTCTGTTTTAGTCCATTTGGGCTGCTCCAACCCAAAATACTACAGACCAGGTGGCTGGTAACCAACAAACACTTCTTTCTCACAGTTCTGGAAGCTGGAAGTCCAAGATCAGGGTGCCGGCAACGTGTAAGGGTCCTGTCCTCAGTCGCCGAAAGAAAGGGGAGTTTATAAGGAGCCAGAAGCTTTTGAGTGAAACAGAAATGTAAGTATAAAATAAAATATGAGAGAAAATGAAGGCTGATTCAGGCCCAAATGGAGACAGGGAGAGTGAGCTTGTACAGCTTTCATAGTGAGGAGAGAAGAAAGAAAAAATTGCCAGGTAATGCGTGGCAGTACCCAAGTGGGATTTAAGTTTAATGTTAAAAAGAGAGAAATTTTAAATGGGGGGTAATTGGAGGAAGGGGGTCAAAAGGCACAAACTTCCCTTTATAAGATAAACAAGCATTAGGGCCGTGATGTACAACATGATGAGTAGAGCTAACTCTTGCGTGATGTTAGGAGAAGAACCTAAAAGTTCTCATCACGAGAAGAAATCTTTTTTTCTTTTCCTTTTATTGTATCTATACGAGATGATGGGTGGAGACTCAACCTACTGTTGTTATTTCACGGTATTTGTAAATCAGACCATCGCGCTATTTTGTACTTACAGGGTGATGTATGTAGGTCAGTTACCAATAAAATTGGAGAGAGAAGGAGAGAGAGATTGATTCTCTTGGCTAAGCTGAAGGGAAAGAGGAAATAAACTGATTTTGCAAATGGTGATGGCGTTTGGTTTAAATTAATAGCGATGGCGGTTGAATTAAAGTTCGAATGCCTGTACATGGGACAGCGCTCAAGCTACGTAGGTAGCGTAGGGTTTTCTAGTATGGTTTATACATGAAGCTAAAGGGATATACCTCCTATTTTATTGTGTAGTGTAATCCACAGTGTGGTAAAAAAGGCGGAACCTATGTATAGCGTTGGCCACGGGAAGCCTCACCCCCCAGATCCCAGTCTCTTCCAAAGAGAGAGCTTAGAAGAGATGCTTTGACCAGATACAGGAGTGGGGCAAAGGGAATTTTTAGAAAGTACTGCAAGCCAGAGTCGGGGGGGGGGGGGGGGGGGGAACCTATGCATTTTGCATCAGAGATATCACTCTTTCCCAGAGTTTTCTCATGCTCTAACAAATTCCAGGAGGCACTTGTTTTAAATGGGTGGTTCCTCCCTTACACTGATTTGACTTACAATGAATCACATGCTGAGTGTTCTGCCCACGACTCAGGGCCCTGGCAGGAGGCCACTCAGTGCATCAGTGACACTGTCTGTTTTCTGACATGAACCAGTACCTGAGACTTCAGATGGCCTCCCGGCAGCTTACACAGCTCCATTTGCCTGAGTGCTCTTGGGTTCTCGGTCTCAAACATTCCCTATCAATAAGCAATAATAATCACGTAGGATAGACGATTCGTGCAAATATTCTCTCTTTTTAACCAACAGGTACCAACAACCAAATATTTACCGAGCACTTATTGCGGGACAGTCACCATAGCAGTCATTTTGCATTGACGAACGTGTTTAATCCTTTGAGAAATTTATGACAAGGACATCATGAATTTCAGTTTGCATATATCAGCATGTTAAAACTTGGAAATGGGGCGTGACTTGGGCAAAGCCAAAGAGTGGTGAGGCCGAGCAGGAACTTATCCAAGTCTCCTGCCTCCAAAGCTTGTTCTTTATTATGTAATATTGTTCCTCCTCAGAAGGTAACTTAGTTGCTAAATGTTATCCACCGACTATTTCTACCCGTTATACTTTCATTATACTAAGTATGTTAGTGTCTCTAGTTACTGCATCATTCAAATTTATTAACTTCTCTATACTGTTAAAACTTTTCCAGTGCACGGCATATACATTTATGATTTAATGAGAGACAGTTTTAATAGAGAAACTGTGGTCATTTTATGAAAGAAAATTGGACATCAGGATGTTGATTAGGAAATATTTCTTTTTTTTTCAATATATGAAGTTTATTGTCAAATTGGTTTCCATACAACACCCAGTGCTCATCCCAAAAGGTGCCCTCCTCAATACCCATCCATCACCCACCCTCCCCTTCCTCCCACCCCCATCAACCCTCAGTAGGAAATATTTCTTTATTACAACATCGTACCTATGGCAAAACCAAAGTTAACTGGGATCATTTCATTTATAGCCCAAATGATGAGCTGTACCTTTAAGGACTGTCTTAGAATGGTCCAGGAAAAGAATAGAATGGATGGCAAAGTCTTTGAAAGAGAAATTTTGTCTTCATTTTTGGTTCTTGGGTATAGATGATGTGATATTGACCTACAATCAAAGACTCAGAAATCTAGCCAATTCCTTGTGCCTCGAGGTTGTCCTTGTCAAGGACAACTCCAGCTGATTTTGATGGCTTATCTGTCATTCCCAGGTGTGAATGAACTGTCTTCTGAGATCAGATTACTGTCTACCAAGGAACCTTACTTAGGAGATTCCTACTACCTTGGTGAATTTTCCTGGTCTAAGATTGGGTCGTTACCTGTGCAGATGAGACTGGACTTTTCATTTCCCTAGAGCACCCACTTTTCAGTGCTGAAAACCCTCTTTGATACATAATTTCTTTGGCAAATTACATTTACTGATAAAGCCAGCAACTCCTTCAGTCCAGGAAAACATTTCTGTCGCCTCTCCTGTGTTCAGTCCAATAACAGGTCCAGCAAGAGGGTAATTTCTTGTCCTGGCTACTGAAGTATGAGTTAATATATACAAACAGAAACATGTACTCTCCTCTCTTCCACTACTGAGTTAGTTCTGTTGCAAACACTGGAAATGTTTTCTAAAATAGAATAAGATACCAAAGAATTTATTCTGTATGAGAATTTATTGGCAAACTTTATGAATTATGTAACACTTACAAATATTGAGAAAAAACACGGTAAAATTATCACCCAGACTAACATCTTAATAGTAAGGCAAGTATAATTTTTGTGCATTTTTTTTTCTGGCCTTTCATTTTATCATTTTATCAATTTTAGTTTTTATTGTATAGACTTTTAAATGAATATTAAAAGGCTTGGAGTTAGAAAATAGTATTCCCATGCCTCTACATCTACTAGCTCTGTTCTTCAGAAGCAGCTATTTAAAAACGTTTAGCGATTTCTTTTGAAATTGACTTCCATGTTGATCGGTGGTCAGCTAATCATGATTTGCCAATTTTGATCATCACCCAGTGACTTCTTACAGTAGCTAAAGATTGATCTCTTTTTTAAAAAAAATTTTTTTGGTAACTTTTTTTATTTGTTTCTAAAGAAAGACAGAGAGAGACACAGAATGAATGGGGGAGGAGCAGAGAGACAGGGGGAGACACAGAATCTGAAGCAGGCTCCAGGCTCTGAGCTGTCAGCACAGAGCCCGACGCGGGGCTCGAACCCACGGACGGTGAGCTCATGACCTGAGCGGAAGTGGGACGCTCAACAGACTGAGCCACCCAGGCGCCCCAAGATTGACCTCTTAAATAGCCCTCCGCTTCATACCCCATAGAGTTAAATAAAAGCTTGAATACATCACGAGTTTGTCAAAGTCCTATTTTTCTCAATTTGTAGCAAGCAAGGTTTTTGGCTGAGTGAAGAAAAGGAAGGAGGTGTCAGAGGTGTGAGGAGAGAGGGAAATACGAGACAGGGTGGTCTAGGAAAGTAGAATAAATTGGTTCATTGGTTCATCTTTTCGTTTCAGTGTGTTCTTGAGAAGGCGAGGGAGAGGATGTAAATGCATGTGGTCAATCTTACATGGTTAAAGAGCAACAAAAGTCATTTTTTTTAATGAAAAAAATCATCTAAAAAATGTATCCAACTCACTATACTGTATGGTTTTTTTTTTGGCTTAAATATTACGGTACTTTGTATACCTTGGTTAATTTTTTTTTAAGGTTTATTTATTTTTGACAGAGAGACAGAGCATGAGTGGGAGAGGGTCAGAGAGAGAGGGAGACACAGAATCGGAAGCAGGCTCCAGGCTCTGAGCTGTCAGCACAGAGCCCGATGCGGAACTTGAACTCACAGACTGTGAGATCATGACCCGAGCTGAAGTTGGACGCTCAACCGACTGAGCCACCCGGGTGCCCCAATGTATACCTTGGTTAAAAATAAATCAATACGTTTTGGCATCCCTCGTTAATTGAGTATGCTTTCTTTAGTTATGTCCTTTAAACCAACTAAAGGCAACATTCATAAATATGCTGAACTTTGATTGTAATAGAAAAATGACATTTTTCCTCAGAGGGCTAAATCTGGGTGAAACCCACCAAAAACATAAGTTTTGTTTGATTATTTGAGGTACTGTGTTTCTGAAGCAGCGTGCTGTGCTAGGAATAGCTTGGCATCGGGGTGGAAGAGTCACATGCTTGGTTTGAATCTCCATTCTGCCAGGTAAATTTCCTCATCTATTAAAATTTCCAAAATAATATTTTCCTCATCCATTAAAACGAGAAAATTACCCGTTTCCATATCTATTAAAGTAACATTTCTCTTCAGCAGTATTGGGTGGAAGAGAAGTTTTTTTTACGTAGGACCAGGTATTTTGGAGGCCTTTAATGATTAGAAATCTCCCTGATGCAGAATTACAGAATAACAATGCTGTGGAGCACTTCCCAAGAGGATATGAAGTTTAAACTCCGCTCAGGATATCCATGGGACCATTTTTACATCCGTGAAAACGAACCATTCTCAATGCCAGAAGGATGCCAAGAACCAATGTATATACCAGGTACCTAATTCTGGCCATGGAAAGTTTCTCTGTTATTTGTTTATCTTCTTTTCAACCAAGACGCCAAACTTGAGAGATGTTTGCCTGTGGTCGTGACTATCACTGGCCTGGGAAGCATTGGACATTCCCTGATTATCAATATAAAAGAATCGCCATGCCCCTAGACTAAGAATAATCCTGGCTTTCAGGCAAAAAAGAAAATAATCACTGTGTATTGTATACTGCCTTATAGTCCGGCACAATTGCATCATAGGTGGGGATAAAAAGAGGAATATTATGGCTTGTTTCCTAGACTGGTGTTCTTTTAACGTGTGTTTGGACAGCATATACATGTAATCAGTATCTCACCGTATCTAAACATGTATCAAAGTTTTTACTGTGTAAGAATTACTAAATGACAGATGAAGCTTCATTGGAACGACTATGGTAAGTTTGCTCCTGGAATTTTAATAAAGTGCAATGCTAAGTGTGCCTCATTATCTAGCAGCCGTAAACATACTAGAATGTCCATATCTGTAGATCACTGTACATTTTTATATAGCGGTACAGTCTAAAAAATGCATATAAAAGGAGAAGATTCCTATGGGATGTGATTTACATTTAAAGCCAAAACTTTTCGGGGCGCCTGGGTGGCGCAGTCGGTTAAGTGTCCGACTTCAGCCAGGTCACGATCTCGCGGTCCGTGAGTTCGAGCCCCGCGTTGGGCTCTGGGCTGATGGCTCAGAGCCTGGAGCCTGTTTCCGATTCTGTGTCTCCCTCTCTCTCTGCCCCTCCCCCGTTCATGCTCTGTCTCTCTCTGTCCCAAAAAAATAAATGAACGTTAAAGCCAAAACTTTTCAAAGTCAACCAATCGTTAAAATGTTGCCAAGGCGGGGTGCCTGGGTGGCTCAATCAGTTAAGTGTCCGACTTCCACTCAGGTCATGATTTCGCAGGTTGTGAGTTCGAGCCCCGCGTCGGGCTCTGTGCTGACAGCTCAGAGCCTGGAGCCTGCTTCCGATTCTGTGTCTCCCTCTCTCTCTGCTCCTTTCTTGCTTGGGCTCCATCTATGTCTCTTTCTCTCTCAAAAATAAACATTAAAGAAAATTTTAAATGTTGACAAGTTGCATTTGTGCTCAAGGAGATAGAACATTCTTATCGACAGCTGATTTACCTCTTGTTTTAACAACTGTTCACACTTTTCAGCTCGCCTGTCTAATCTATATACAGCCTCTTCACCTGCTATCTACTCCTTTCCACACTGCCAACCCACCCCAAAATCAAAACAAAATAAACCCAAAAAAGTACACACTGTCTGAATGACTCCTTTCCCTCCTCCCCCTTCTCCCACTGCTTGACCTTCTTCAGGTGCTGGAATCACCCCAAGCTGAACATCACTAGCCCGGAGGCTGGACAAAGTAGGTGAACAGTAAATATTTATTAAATGAAGAAACGAATTGTGTAAACAGGCCACAAGCACCCCCATCTTTCTTTTTTCAGGTCGTAGCACTGGCTTCCATTCAATCTGTGGCAGAAAAAAGAAAAGAAAAGAAAACAAAAAACAACCCCTTGGATTCCTCCTCATTCCTGACGTTTAATTTGGTCAATAAGTCCAGGGAGCATGACTTCAAAAATAGCTAAATTCATCTCCTCCTCTCTGTCATCTTTGTTGTATTTTCGCAGCTGGGCTGTTGTAATTGTTCTTTAACTGATCTGGTCTCTCTGCTCTGGCTTTAGTTTCTTTTCTGTGCAGCTTCTCGGGTGAACACATTTAAGATACGTATATCTAAAGTATATCATAAACCCCTACTCACTAACTGGATCAGAGTTGTGAGTTCCTGTTTCTTACACGAATACGTCCAAAATCTTCAGTACCAGGTCAAAGACCATCAGCAATAAGGCCCCAGATTGCCTCTTTTGTCTTTAAATGTTTATTTTGAGAGAGAGAGAGCACATGGGGGGAGGGCCAGAGAGAGATGGAGAGAGAGAATCCCAAGCAGGCTCCATACTCAGCACAGAGCTCGATGCGAGGCTCAGTTTCACGACTGTGAAATCATGACCTGAGCCCAAATTAAGAGCTGGATGCCCAGCCGCCTGAGCCACCCGGGTGCTCCCCTCCTCAGATTACCTCTTCGATTTCATTGCTATCCTTCTTTTCATTCATTCCGTATTTTTTGTTGAATAGGATTCCTTTTCACTCTTCAACCCCCTCTTACTCTTTCGTTGCCCCATACCCTTTTATTTCTTGTTCCCGCTAGGTTAGTGACCTCCTTTCTCTTACTGATCCAGATAAGCTGCATTTAACCTACAATCACAGCTAAAGTCATTGCTGTGATATGCTCCTTACCCCAAGGAGAAACCAATCTTTCCTGTTTTGTGCACCTGCCATTGTTGCGAGGGCTCGTAAATTCCTCTCGTCGTGAGTCTGGCCCCCATGAGCCTGAGATAATCTCTGTGGAAGAATCTTTCTCTACAACAGATGATCACAAACCTGGTGTCTTAAAACAACAGAAGTTTGTTTGCTTCCGGTTCTGAAGGCCAGAAGCCCAAAATCAGTATCGTGAGGCCAAAGTCCAAGTGTCAGTAGGGATGCACTTTCTCTGGGGGCTTTAGAGGACAATCTGTTCCTTGTCTCTGCCAGCTTCTGGTGGCTTTCAGGATTTTTTGCCTTGGAGCCCCATCGTCCCAATTCCTGCTTTCTTGCTCACCTTCCCTTCTCTCATTTGTGTCAAATTGCTTGGCCTCCCTCTTACAAAGACACACGTGATGGGATTTAGTGGCTTGTCCAGATAATCCAGGATAATCTCATCTCAAGATTCTTCATTTGATCACACCTGCAAATACCTTTTTAGTTTTCTAAATGAGATAACACTTATGGATTCTAGCGACTAGGGGATTACTATTCAATTCACTATGTCTACTCTGGCCCCGAAGTGTCACGTCCTTCTCGACGCAAAACAGAGTCACATGGTCTCATCATTTCCAAAAGTCTCAACTCGTTATAGCATCAACTCAAGTCGAAAATCTCATGTAAATATCATCAGATTCAAAGTCCCAATGTCATCACTTAAATCATCTAAATCAGGAATAGCTGAGGCTCTGAGTAGGCTCCACCTTGAGGCAAAAGCCTCCTTCTGCCAATCTGTGAAACTGGAAAAGACATGATCTGTTCACAAATTATGATGGTGGGGCAGGCATCGCATAGCAGCTGTAAAAATCCCCATCCCTAAAGGGAGAAAATGGAAGGAAGGAAAGGTCACTGGTCTTACGTGCTTTTGAAACACAGCAGATGAGATCCCTCTGGGTCTCAAGGCCCCGGGAATAATCCTCTGTGGATTTGGAGTCTCTGGCTTCTGTGTCTGTGACTCCACCCTCTGGGTCTATGGGTTCAGTCTCTGTGCAGCCGTTTACAC